>NC_080419.1:16588000-17254250 GCF_029873635.1 Malania oleifera
CTTGGTCGTGCTTCGCCATTGCTTTTATATGGGCGTAAAGGCAAAGGCTTTTCCTCGTTGGGCTTGGTTTCTTTTTTTGCCAAGTTCAAGACTCCCAGCCATGTTGGGTGGGCCAAAGGCTTGCGGGTTTTGCTTTCTAGGCCTGTGTTAGGATGTTCAGCCATTATGTTAACCCGTTCAACCCCCAGGCTACGCGCCATTTCCAATCCGTCTACTTTATTTATGGTGACGATATTGATATTATGGCGATGATTACTATCGGTATTTCCTGAGCTTAGAAAAAGAAACTTTCCATTTTCAAGCAGTTTGCGATGGGACCAATAACCATCGGTTCTCTTTCGATTACTTCCTAGGGCTTAGAAGTGTTTCCCGGGTAACCCTCTGATGGGCTCTCCGCACCCCAAGCCAAAAAATTGCCTCTGGAAATCTTCTCACACGTTGCTTGGTCTCCACCGCATGATTTAAAGATAAAACTGATAGGTTCCGATGGAGCACCAGCCACAATCAAAAACTTCCATTCCTACACTTGATGGGGAGGCTCTTTCCAAATGGCCAATGGTACCACAAACTTGTTTGGGGAGGCTGAATTAATCTCACTTTCACAAAAAAAAAAAAACATTCTATTGTGGTGTTGTTTTTTTTTGCCACCTTGTTAAAAGCAGTTTATGTTCGGCTCCTCGTTCCGTTTCCACTAGCAGCTGTTCTTGCTCTTACGATTATTGTGAAGGGCGCCACGTATTTTCATGGGTCCTTTTTTTTGTTTTCCCTTCTTCACTTTTCATTCCTTGGGGGGGCCGTTACAAGTTTATCAGTTTGGTTTGAATTGGGCAGGGGGACCCTAATGGATCGGTCGTCTTACCACTGGTTTTTTCTTTTTTTAACCTTGGTGGGGACTCTTCTTATTTCTTCTTGGGGGGAGCAAAACAAAAAGGCAAGGGACTGTTTGTTTGCTCGCTTAGGGACTAGGTTTTTGGGAGTAATCGAGCCCCTCGCTTTGAGAACTACTTTGAGCTTTTTTTTGGCGACTTGTTGGCTTTCCACGGGAATGGGGAGTTCCTCAAAATTCTCGGGGGAAGGCAACTCCGCTTTTTATGACCAACATTAGTGCTTTCAGATCGACTACAAACGAGTCTTTTCATGTGAAAGCGGCCCACAACATCAATCGAAAAAAATCGACTGTCCATTTTTGTTTTTTGCGTGCACATTCATCTTTTTTTTAGATCAGACGGGGAAACCTTTCGCCTTCTTATCAGTTTTCTGGATCAAAGGCTGATGAGCCTTGTGGGCTTATATCTTTCACGAAAAGCTCCTCCACCGGTCGTTCAATCGTGGCTTTTAGTCTGCAAAAACTCCCAAACACATTGGAAACCTCCTTCGGATTTACCCCACCTGAGTTTTGGAGGGGGGGAATGTATAGCATTCTCTCCTTGTATTATCTTCCTTAAAAAAAATTACCCCTAGGTAGGTCGTGATTGACTTGCGACCCTCTTAAAGGATGGAAACCCCGGACTTTAACAGTTTGTTTGTTCCCAAAAAAGGATTTAATAAAAGGTTTTTTTATAAAATTTTAAAACAAAAAAACACTTGCGGCCGAGATGAAAAAGTAGTTAACGGTTTACGGGATTGGATCGTTGGAAACTAACGCAGGAGGGGGAGGATCTTGTTTAGAAATGGTGTAACTTTAAGCCTAATAAAAAAAAAAAAGTGGGGAAAGGGGACCCAAAAAATTCCTCAACAAGCGGTTTGCTTCGGGCGGTAAAGGGGCGTTTTAGGTTTCTTGCGGGGACAGGAAAACCTGTAAAAAAAAATATTGGTGTCAAACTCTCCCCTTACTCTGCCTCTTTTAAATTTTTTTGTTCTTACGATATATAACATGGCGAAGGGGGATTTGTTTGATGTAATGTGGAAATTCAAATAATTATTTGGGGGCATTTTGCGGAAAAAAAAGACTTTTGATGAAAACAGAAAGGGGTACAGTGGATTGCCCGCCACACAACACGCCCACCCTGGATTTAAGGGAAGGAGGAACACACTGACTAAATCTCACCAGTTGTTCATTCCATCCCTTCAAAATTTTCCCGACAGTTACTTGTTTTTTTCAACTTCTTCAACCAAATCCCCGCTTTTAGGACCGTTTTGTTTGACACCAACTTGTTTTCTTTGTTTGGGGGGGAAATATCCCTCCCAAGCTTTCCTTCTTGGCTTTTGGCTTGGGGGACTCTTTGCCCCACAGTTGCCTGCTTTTCACCCTCACATTGCAGTTTTTGCCCCCTTCTCACTTCTTAATAAAAAACATTTACCTTAAATCTGGATTGAGGCGAAGGATTGTGGTCCTTACAAAAACTTCAAACTTCCCTTGCCGTTTGGATTGGCTGGCATATCAAACGAGGTTTGGGGTCACAGGCCTTCCTCCCCCGCCTGTCTTCCCCCACGGGAAATAACCACACCAACTTCCATTCGCCCCCCCCCCTCTGGGGGAGTTTACACCCCTTACCTTTTCCTTTCACCTAATTCTTTTTTTTCCCCTTTTCATTTTGCAGGACAATACTACACCCTAAACCCTTCATCCCCCTTTTCCTTTTTTGGGACAGGGGACCGGCGGGGCCCCCATTTACATTTTCAGTTTCACACCCTTTTTGGGTTTAGTTCCATTTTTGAGTTTTCCCCTTGAAGCTGGCGTTTTTCTTACATTCATTTACTCGTTATTTTCTGTGCGTTCAACCCCCGGCCCACCCTGACCAAACCCCTTCGCCTTTCATGTTTTTTGATGTTTTTTTCCCAAATTTCCAAACTTCTATCTACATGGCGGGGTGGGCCCACACCCGGGGTACACACGCGGTTTCAGGATTCTGGGGCGGAGGTCGGCCCAAAAGGAGTGGTTCGGGCAAGGGGCCCTCTTCCCCCCCCACCGTGGTTTGGAAGTTCGGGATGGGACCCGGTTTTTATTCAAAACTATTCGTGCCTAATATAGATAAACTCCCATGCAGTGCCCCTTTTTTATTTAGACTACAAATAATACTTAATTTACTTTAGAAGCCATTGTTTGGAAACAATAAACATATTTCTATCTTTAGTATCGGTTGACATAGTTTTTTTAGTTCTAGACGGAAAAATCAGAACTCCCCTAACAGGGGGGCCCTTGCTTTGCCCTTCGGAATGAAAATGACAGGCGGGAAACAGCTGATGCTCCTTCGGAAGCCGAACTCAGAGAACGAGACTCAAGGGCACCACCCCCCCCACCAATGTGTTCCGGTTGAAAACAAAAAAACGGCCCAGAATAGCCACCTTGAAAATTTTGTAAGCTTGTTAGGTGGTGAATCTACCACGCTTCGGTGTTCATCAAATTCTCTTGCATTCTAGTGCTTTTTATTCGATAACGCCAGGTGCGGGCCCACAAAAAAAACCCTCTTATAGCGCCGAACTCTTCCCTTTTTTTTCCAGTTTCGTTTGTGCACCTCCATTGGAAAAGGGCTTTCTAATGCTGCTGATTGACCAGGCGAGGACCTTTCTGCGTCTTTTCCTATGCGCCAGTGTTATTCCGACGCGCCGACTTCTTTCTTCACACCTTTTATTGCGCCATCAGCAGACTTGGCACCTAAAATCATTTCGGGGCGATGTGCCAATGGTTATTTCCCTGAGGGGGGCGCCACCATTGTTCGTATTTGAAGGGTAATAATGTAAATAAAAACATTTATTTTAATGATGCTCTCTTTTCAATAAAATTGACTTTATTACTATAAAGGTAAAAATGAAAAAAAATTGTTTATTGTTAAAAAATAAAAAGTAAATGCCAAAATTTAATTCTTTCTTTTTTTCAAAACTTCTCAATGTTTTATTGGGGGGGACTGTTGACAACAGAACTTGTTTGGGAAAAGTGAAAATTTGACTGCCATTCATTTTTTATGTCTTCTAATTCTCGAATTACCATCATCTCTTCTCTTCTGCCTATCAATCTTTCTCAAAAAAAAAAAAAAATTTCTCTCATCTCTCACACTCTCTTTCTCCACTCTATATCTCGATTCCTCTTTGCCGATTTTTGCTCAGGCTCTTGTGGTTCAATCGTGTATCGGGCCTCCCAAAACTTATGTTATTTCAACCAAAACCCTAATTTTTGATTTCGGGGTTTATTTTGCATTTATTTTTTACTATTATCTTTAAACTCTAAATTTTTCTATTTTTTCTTAAGATTTGGGAAAAAAGGTTTTTGAGGGGCTAAGTCTCTAGGGGGAGATTAATATCCGGTAAGAAAATTTCGATCTCTCTTAAAAAGTCTTCACTTCGCGATCCGATTTGCAATTTTAAATAAATAATAAATTTGGCTAGGGGGCCCCATTATTGTGAAAAAAGCAGGACCTGGGTTTGCATTTGGGAAGGGAAAAAACCATTAGAGAGAGAGGAGGAGAAATCGAGAACGGAAGAGCCGGCGAGAGTGAGAGAGAGGGCGGGGAGGGGAGGAGGAGGAGGGAGGGAGGACCACCAAAAGTGTGTTGGAACTGTGTGATCTGCCGAAGGAAGAAGATTTGCAGGGGGGTAAAATGGCCAGGAATGGAAATTGAAGGATTCATAAAAAGGATGGTGAAAAATTTGCCCCAAAAGGAAAAATGGGAGAAAATGGGGTTGGTTATAATATTAATATAAGGATTTTAAAAGGGGGATGACGGGATGGTGGGGACTTGTTTATACACAGGGTCAAAAAATGGGTATTTTAAAACCCAAAAAAAAAAAAACTCGGATTTTTTACAACGGGACGGGTCAAAAAACCGTTCGGGGTTTTGTTTTTTTGGACTCAATTTTGCCACCCTAATATTATATGGGACAACTCCCAGTAAAATTAATTGGAAAGGGATGTTCAAGAAAAAAATAACGTATAGGATGTTGTTCGCAAAAATATCTTATAGAAAAGAACTTCCACCGATTCTTTTAATATAAAAACAAAAGTTTTTATTACCAAATTATAAAAAAAATATTTTTATTTTAAGGCCTATTTTTAAAAAAAATGGTTATGTGATCAAGTCGGTTCGGAGGGGAAATTACTAAGTTAGGAACCATTTTACAGCATCCATATTTTGGGACTCCTTTCTGTTGATTTTTTAAGAAAAATTTAAAACATTAAAAAAAAAAAAACACTTTAAATCGTTTGAATTTAAAAATTCTTTTTTTTTTTTTTTTTTTCTTAAAAGTCAACCACTCGTTGGAGAGATTTTAGATTTAGCTTTTTATTGAATTTAGATAAGATATACTATAAAATTATATTAAAATATTTTCAAATTCCCACAAATCCAAATTGAAAGATCAAATTCATACTCTCAAACCAAAACATCAAAGTGATTCAAAATAATTATTTATTTAAAATATAACGCGATTAAGCCTCTTAATAATTTCTCACATAAAATTCACACCAAATTATTTGTATTGAATGGGCTCAAATGCTAACATGACATTTTGCAATTGATGAGTTTTAAATGTTATACGATGGAATTGCCGTCATTTTTATAGGATTATTTATAACAAATAATAATAATAATAATAATAATAATAATAATAATAATAATGGTTGGAGCGTGAGATCCACGGACCTGATTGCGCATGGGGTTAGAAAATTCTGATAGGAGGCTGGATTAGATGATAATTGAGCTTTGCATTTCACTATTAATTTTTAATTTTTAATTTAACTTAATTTGATTGTTTTGGGAGAGATGAAATTCCTGCGTTACCTACTTTTGTAGGCATATCTGACGTGTGTGTGTTTATCAGTGGGCCGGCAGAGGCAGCCACTCATTTCCTCCTAAAAAAGTACTGCCAACCAAAAAAATCCCAAGCACGATCTCATTTCAGCCCACAGATTAATTCGGTCAAGCTTATGCATTTCTGACGACTCTACACTGCAAAATTATTCAATTTCTTTTTACTAATTATATGATATTACATACTGTTGGCCACTAAGTAGTTTTAAATTGTGAGTTAAACTTTTTAAATATAAATTTAGGTTCTGTTGATTTGCGGAAGGTCTATTCTTATGAATAAATAAGTTTAAGTAGTTAGTTACAATTAGTTATATAAGAAATTATGTTATTATTATAAAACAATAATAATATGAAACATTTTATGAGTCCAAAATAAGGGATAGATAAGGAATAATTATTACCAAAATTCATCGTAGAAATACTTATGATTTTATTATTGTATGTTGAATGAAATAATTATGAATATATAAGGAATAACTATTAAAGAAATTGGGTAATTTTTTAGTAAACCGTTGATGGTTTCAATATACCATTCGACGATTGTTTCGACGGATTAAGATAGAATGTTTGCTGTGAGAAAATCGTCGACAGTTTGGTGTGTTTTGACGGAATAAGATAAAATGTTTGTTGTGAGAAAACCATTGACAGTTTCACCAAACTGCCGATGATTTCAACTCTCCTCTTATTGCCATCAATACCGGCTCCTAACTTTCCTTGAAGCTTACCCCTTCCAACTTCCCTTCTTGGCGCACCCAACTAACATCATTACTCATTGGCACCTTCAGGGCTATCTTGACGGTACAACTGTTTCTTCGTCATGAACCCTTTCTCCCAGCACCTCCTTTGCTGGTTCATCTTCTGTAGGTATCTCCAATCTGGCTTTCTTCGAGCCGGTTATGCCGCTCATTGCCGCTTCAACCTTTGCTTATGATGCTTGGTCCAAGTTGCAATGATTGTATGCTAATCGTTCACACACTCGTGTTATGCAACTTAAAGAGGAGATTACTCTCATTCAGCGAGAGTCCCATTCTGTCTCGGAGTATCTCCATGCCATCAAGGTTTTAGTTGATGAACTTGCTGTGATTGACTCTCCCGTCTCAGCGGACGACACTACTTTATATCTCCTCAACGATTCTGGCCCTGAATTTAGTGAGATTGCATCGCCTATTCGGGCACATGAGAATTCTTTTATGTTTAAGGAGCTTTATGATATGCTGGTTGGCCATAAAAGTTACTTACAATGTGTCGACGCATCCAATTCCATGCTGGTTGCCACTACGAACCCCACTCAGCGTCGCATTCCACTTCCACTTTCAACTGCAACCAACGTTCCAGCCCTGGTTCCTATGGTCAACGTCGCCCCAACTTTGGTCGCAATAATCGTAGGGAGCAGTCTGGTAAGCCCTGTATCATTCGTCAATTGTGTGACAAAGTAGGCCACTCAACCAAGACTTGTTACTCGACTTTAGGAGTGAAGTCTGTAAATTGTGCCGCTACTAATGCATCTACCGACAAAAAGTGGCTTGTGGATTCCACTGCTTCTCACAACATCATCTCCGATCTTGCCAATCTCTCTGTTCACTCGGAGTATGATGACACGGATGAGGTCATCATTGGCGATGACTCAGGTTTGCGAGTCACACATGTTGGCTTTACGTCTCTTCCCTCTTCCTCGAAGCCTTTTAAATTGACCAATACTCTTTATGTTCCTAATATTCACAAAAACTTAATCTTCGTTCATAATTTCACTCATAGCAATAATTTATATCTTGAGTTTCACCTATTTTATTTTCTTTTGAAGGATTAAAGCATGGGGGCGACTCTTCTTCAAGGTAAATGTCAGGTTGATGTCTATCCAATGTCGATGGCGTCTTCCTCTAAAGCATCTTCTGTTTTAACACTTGTTGGTGAATGAACAATAGTTGATACCTAACATAGACGACTTGGGCGTCCGTCAAATAAAGTAGTTAATTTTGTTATTCGTACTTTTTCTCTACCAGTTGTAGTGTCTCGTGTCTCTTCATCTTCCATTTGTAATGCTTGTCAATGCAATAAAAGTCACAAGTTTCCTTTCTCTTCCACTTCTCTTGTTAGCACCCATCCACTTGAATGCATTTATACTAATTTTTGGAGGTCTACAAATTCCACTTCTTTTGATGTGTTTCAATTTTATGTCTCGTTTGTTGATCACTTTACTAAATATTGTTGGTTGTTTCCTATCCGATGAAAAAGTGATGTTTGCAACATTTTTTGTCAATTGAAATAACTACATGAAAAATAGTTTGGTTTTCACATCAAACACTTATACTCCGATAATAGGGGCGAATTTCAAGATCTTCGTCATTTTCTTGCCTTTAATTCCATTAGCTGGCTTACCACTGCTCCTCATACACCTCAGAAAAATGGTACAAGTGAACGTCGGCATTGACACATTGTCGAAACCGGTTTCACTCTGTTGAGTCAAGCCAGTCTTCCTCCTTATTATTGGTCCTATGCGTTTTAGGCAGCGGTTTATTTAATAAATTGTATACCCACTCCTATTTTGAAAAATAAAAGTCATTTCGAATGTTTGTTTGGTCATCGCCCCAATTACAAAAAGTTGCATATTTTTGTTATTAGTGTTACCTATGGCTGAAACCTTATACCACCAGTAAACTTCAACCAAAATCTACGCTCTCTTTCTCGGTTACTCGAGTTCTCAAAGTGCCTATAGGTGTATGGACCTTGTTACCTCTCGCATATATGTGTCTAGACATGTGGTTTTTGATGAATGTGTTTTCCCTTTTTCTTCCTCTGCCTATGTTGCTGTGTTTTCTCTGTTAGTTTCAAGTGCTATCACAAAAGATCTTGCCATTCCAGTGGTGCCTTCCATTGGACAGATACCCTCCTCTCCTACCACCGTGACAGACAGCGCTCCTGCAACTCCATCTTTCCCTTCCTGCTCTTCATCACTCTCCCCTGCACCTTCTCTACCAGAGGTAGCCACTTCATCCACCATACCTGCATCTTTGACCTAGTCCAACTATACTCATGGTATGACTACCCAATCTATGAATAATATTCATAAACCCAAACATCTTTACCTTGCCACTAGACACTCTCTTCCTCAACCTGTTGAGCCCACATGTGTGTCTTAGGCCTTGAAAGATCCCAAGTGGTGGCATGCTATTTCCAAAAAGTTTATTACGTTGGTTAAACATGGCACATGGGAGTTGGTTCCACTACGCTCTACAATCAGACCCGTTGCCTGCAAATGGATTTTTCATATCAAACGAATCTTGATGGTAGTATTTCTCGTTATAAAGCACGGTTAGTGGCCAAAGGTTTTCATCAACGACCTGATTTTGACTATAATGAGACGTACAACCCTGTTCTGAAGTTGGTGACTATTCAGGTTGTCCTCTCCATTGATGTTTATAAAAATTGGCCCCTTCGACAGCTAGATGTTAATAATGCGTTTCTACATAGCCACCTTCAAGAGGATGTATTCATGGTTCCACCTCCGGGTTTTGTTGATCCTAATCTGCCTTCTCATATTTGTTCTCATATTTGTAGGTTAAAGCGGTCTTTATATGGCTTGAAACAAGCACCTTGTGCTTGATATCAAGAACTGAGTGCTTGTCTTCTTCAACTCGGGTTTCAGCAGTCTAAATCTGATTTCTCTCCATTTATCTACATTTGTACTGATGTTACTCTCTATTTTTTGGTATATGCGGATGATCTCTTACTCACTAGTAGTAACTCTGCTGCTATTTTTAAGGTTGTTTAGCATCTTAGTCATCGATTTTCTTTGAAGGATCTTGGTCCCTTACATTATTTTCTTGGTGTTACCCATGGGCTATTCCTCTCCCAACAAAAGTATATTCAAGATCTTTTTTTTCACACTAAGATGAATGGTGCTAAGGCAGTGATGATTCCACTTGCCACAAAGGATCTTCTTGGTAATAGGAGAGGGCCATTGGCAATGAACCAACAATAAGTTTGGGATTTGTTTCTCAACTAATAATTACAAACTAAGCCTTAAGTCTCAATAAATAGAATCGGTCAAATGAATCTTTTTTCGCCAATTCACATGATAATTGATAATTTTGTTTGACAAATTTAGAACTATTAAATTCTTACTCACTATCTCATTTCAAGCTACTTAGACTTGGATCGGCTACATGTGAAAATATTCGACATTAAATGGATCCCAAATAGATTATTTATATATAATCAATTAATATATATAATTGCCCATAGATATTTACTTTTTTACTCTTACCAAGATGTAAATTTTGAGAATATTTTATAAAATAGAAAATTATTAATTGTATCTAATATTCTAAATCATTTTCATTAATTATTTTTTTTATTATCGTTAGCTAACCGTTGATTATAAGTTTATAACCACATTTGTAAAATTATCTTTGATAGTAATAGTCATAATAATAATAATAATTATAACATCACTAGTTTGACCGTGAGTTTAATCCCGTAGTCCAATCGATCTGGTGACTTTCTCAAGCTAGTTACGAAATTTCATTTTGAGAAGGGGAGGAGGGGAAATTACATAGTTTCAGACTTTCAGCTAGAAAATTTATATTTATATGTTTTAAAAAAATCTTAAGATTTTGTTTTATTTTTTTTTCCAAATTGAAGATGAGTTTTTAACTATTAAAAAGTTATTTTATGTGAGTCAAAAGTAAAAGAAGAAAAAAAAAGCCATATGGTCAAATTTTCAAAATCTTACATGACCAATGAATGATGTTCATGAAAATACATACACATGTTTGTCACAAAATCTTATAACTTAATGATTCTTTTATCTAAAAAAATTATTAATTATAAAAATATTTTATTAATATTTGGACACATTAAAATGTTATACGACTCAAATTGGTGGGAGAAATTATTAAGTTAGAGATTTTAATCATCCAATATTTTAGACTACTACTTTGATTTTTATGAAATTTAAATAAAAAACTAATCGTTTAATTTGAATTTTTCTAAAATCACTCACCCATTTGGAGAGATTTTAAATTTGGATTTTAATTGAATTTGGATAAGATATGATTCATTCCCCAAATTTAATTTATATTCCATTTTATTCTAATAATAACTATTTCATAAAATCAAACTAATGAAGGTTTGAATTTTATATCTCAAATATGTATTTGTCTTCCTATGAGAAATAATTGAATGTCTCTTTATCTAATGGCGAAGCTTCACAATTTGTATGCTTTTGTGTGTTTCTTACTCTTGCTTGTATATATATAGCGACACACCACACACATCAATGATCAAACCTACTTTGTTTCCTTCCATCTAATTCTTGCAACCCCATTTTGGGTTATTTATTCCAAGAAAAAAATCGTTTAACTTGTCATATTTGGTTATCAAATAGTTTCCTTGATTTTGATTGTTATTTACCTTCACCTTACACTAATTATTATAAAGAGCTGCTTCGATTGGTGTATATTTTTAAAGTCGATAGTGCATTCACTTTATACTAAATTCTCTTTTAAGTTATATTTAGTTTATTAGTCGACAGTGCATTCAATTTATAATAAATTCTCTTTAAGTTTTATTTAGTTTATTAGATGTTCATTCCTAAAATTTGAAATTCTCATACTGCCCAATTCTTGAAAAATAAAAATAAAAATAGGGTTATTAGGTTCGAATAGTGTTTAAGTTATTTTTAATACGAATAAGTCATTGTTATTTACCTTCACCTTAGACTAATTGTTATAAAGAGCTGCTTCGATTGGTGTATTTTTTTTAAAGTTGATAGTACATTCACTCTATACTAAATTCTCTTTAAGTTATATTTAGTTTATGAGATGTTTATTCCTAATTTTTTTTTAAAAAAAAATATTTTTTGAAGTAAAAAAATTATCATCATGAAAAATATAACAATGAAAAGAAATTTGATGCATGCATGAAATAGATAAGAAACTAGTATCTCACATTTAACTATAAGAATGTTTATTCCTAACCCATTACATGCTGGATGGAATAACTAACAATTCTGTTTGAGTGACTTTCTCGTAAATTATTATATCCTTATTCAATTTCTATCTCATCCTACCTTACTCATACACAATTTTGCATTAGTGAATATTTGGAACTTTTAAGGGTTGAGTATTTAATTGAAACTAATTGTTATTATATCCTTGTAAAATTTCTATCTCATCCTACCTTACTCATACACAACTTTGCATGAGTGAATATTTGGATCTTTTAAGTGTTGAGTATTTAGTTGGACCTAATTGCTGCTTTTCTATTGTGATAGAAAATGTGATACAATACTTCACTTCAGTTCTTCCTTTTGTTGGTTACTTAATTGAAAGTTGAATATTTTCTAACTAAGAGAGTTCGATGCAAAATGTGTGTAAGATATGTTTTATGAATAATCATTTAAAAAAGTTTCAATTGATCATTCAATCAATCGCAACTTCAATTTGCATAATACTATGCCTAAACTTTACCTATTAACAATATGTCATTTAATGTGCAATGTTTGTTTCCTATGATTGATGGAATACTCTCTTGACATTCTAATTAGCCATCCCAAAGCCCTTGTAGTCCTAAAGGATGAAAACATTCATTAAAATCATTATGGTCTATGATTTGTTTAGCTAAACCCTAATCCCTAACACTATAAAGGAAATCATGTAGTTATACTAGATTTCTTGACAATCGTTGACGGTTACTACATAACCCATCAATGGTTTCAGACAGAAGCATTTTCAGAAGGAAACCATTGATGGTTTTGCTTATTGCTGAAACGGTCATGAATTTCCTATTTGAATATTTGCTGATATATGATAGCCTTGAATCTTCTTGTTATGTATTTGAATATTTTTGAATTTGTAACTACCATACTTTGTACAATTCCTATATCAATAAAAGTATTCTGCAAATTCTACATGGTATCAAAACTTACTTCTCTAACGATTTTTTTTCCTCATGGTCGTTTCCCCTAAGTCTATGATTGTCAACAACTTCGAGCTTCGTGGCAGTGGTAACACTCATCTTGTTGCCATCAATGTCGGCTCTCAGCTTCCTCTAAAGCTGACCTTTTTCAACTTTCCTTCATGGCACGCCCAACTAACATTATTGCTCATCGGCTATGACTTCCAGGGCTATCTTGACAATACCACAGTATGTCCGTCATCGACACTTTCCACCAGTACCTCTTCTCCTGGATTATCTTCTGCAGATGCCTCCAATTCAGCCTTCTGGAGTTGGCTCAGGCAAGATAAGCTGATCCTTCATGCCATCCTTGCATCTGTCTCCGAACCAGTGATGCTGCTCATTGTTGCTTCCCCCACTGCTCGTGATGCATAGTTCAAGTTGCAATGATTGTATACCAATGGTTCACGTACTCGTGTTATGCAGCTTAAGGAGGAGTTTACTCTCATTCAGTAAGAGTATCGCTTGGTCTCGGAGTATCTCCATGCCATCAAGGTTCTATTTAATGAACTTGCAGTGATTAACTCTTCCGTCTTAGCGGATGACATTACTTTTTATGTCCTTAAAGACCTTGGTCCTGAATTCCGTGATATTGCAGCACCCATTCAAACACATGAGATTTCTCTTACGTTTGAAGAGCTTCATGACATGCTAGTTGGTCATGAAAGCTACTTGAAACGTGTTGAAGATTCCAACTCCACCCTGGTCGCACTACAAACACCACCCAGCGCCACATTGCTGCTTCCAAATTCAACCGCAACCAACGTTTCAGCACTGGTTCCTCGGGTTAGAATCGCACCAACTTTGGTCATTATAATTGCAAAGAGTGGTGGGGTAAGCCCCCAATTTTTTTCTAGTTATGTGACAAAGTGGGACACTTGACCAAGACTTGTTGCTCAATTTTCAGAGTGAATTCTATGAATTGTGCCACTTCCACCGAGTCCAACGACAAAAAAAGTGGCTTTTGGATTCCGCTGCTTCTCACAATACCACCTCTGATCTTGCCAATTTAACTGTTCACTTGGAGTATGATAGAACATATAAGGTCGTCATTGGTGATGACTCAAGTTTGCGAGTCACACATGTTGTCTATGACTTTTCCCTCTTCCTCGAAGCCCTTTACATTAACTAATACTCTTTGTGTTCCTAATAGTCACAAGAACTTAATCATTGTTCATAATTTCACTTGTTCCAATAATGTCTATCTTGAGTTTCACCCATTTTATTTTCTTATGAAGGATTAGAGCATAGGGATGACTCTTCTTCGCGATAAATGTCAGAATAGTGTCCATCCACTATCAAGTCCTCTGTTTTAGCGCCTTGTTGGTCAACGAACAACATCTGACACTTGGCATAGATGACTTGGGCATCTGTCAAATAAAATTGTTGATTTTTTTATTTGTACATTTTCTTTTCCAGTAGTAGTGTCTTCTACCTCTTCATTATCTCTTTGTAAAGCAAGTCATAAATTGCCTTTTTCTTCAACTTCTCTTATTAGCACTTATCATATTGAATATATCTGTACATATCTTTGGGAGCTTGCATCTTCCACTTCACTTGATGGGTTTCATTTTTATGTCTTATTTGTTGATCATTCTACCAAGTATTATTGGTTGTTTCCCATTCGTTGAAAAAGTGATGTTCGCTCCATTTTCTCTCAGTTAAAAGGGTTACTTGAAAAAATAATTTGGCTTTCAAATCAAGCACTTGTACTCTGAAAATTAGGGGAGGGGGGGATATCATGCTCTTCACCAATTTCTTTCTTCTAATTCCATTAGTTGGCTAACTAGTGCCGCTCTTTATACACCTCAAATGAATGGTATGAGTGAACGTCGACATCATCACATTGTCGAAACAATCCTAACTCTATTGAGTCTAGCAAATCTTCCTCCATCTTATTGGTCGTATGCGTTTCAGGCCGCGGTTTATTTAATAAATCGTATGTCCACTCCTATTTTGAAAAATAAAAGTCCATTCAAATGTTTATTTGGTCGCCTCCCCGATTACAAGAATTAGCTAATTTTTGGTTGTCAGTGTTACTTATGGCTAAAACCTTATACCACAAGTAAACTACAACCAAAATCAATGCCTTGTCTCTTCCTTGTTTACTCGAGCTCACAAAGTGCCTACAAGTGTATGGACCTTGTTACATCTCGCATCTACTTGTCTAGGCACGTGGTCTTTGATGATTGTATTTTTTCCTTTTCTTCCTCTGCCCGTGTCACTGTGCCTTTTCTGTTAGTTTCAGGTGCTAACACACAATATCTTGCCATACATGCGAACCTTCTATTGGATGGATACCCTCCTCTCCTACCACTTTTGCAACTCTGGCTCCACTTTCCTGACCATAATCTACCCTACACAATCTTGATTAGTGGTAATAATTCCACTCGCCACACCTGCAATTCCGAATCGCTCCACCCGTACTCATGCTATGACTACTCGGTCTATGAATGGTATTCGTAAACCTAAACATATTTATCTCGCTTCAAAACATCCTCTTCCTCAACCTGTAGAAGCCCACATGTGTGTCTCAAGCCTTGAAGGATCCCAAGTGGCGGCATACGATGTCATAGGAGCTCACTACTTTGGATAAACATGGCACATGGGAACTTGTTCCTCTATGCTCCACCATCAAACTCGTTGGTTGCAAATGGGTTTTCTGAATCAAACGAAATCCTAATGGTAGTATTTCTCGCTATAAAGCAATGTTAGTGGCCAAAGGTCTTCATTGTAATGCCCCGAACCCGAAACTGGGGTCTGGAGTGTTATTTAAAATAAATCTCTAATACCATATAATAAAACAGTGGAAGATCTCCATAACAATTATCAGAGTAACTAAAATATCCCAGTATACCATTAAATCCATCCCAATATCTCAATGAAGTTCCCAACTCATCAAAACCTAAATAAAATATCAATAATATCTTTAATATCAATTTAATACATCCTTGGAAATTCTAAGATAAACCACAAATAACAAATTTAATAATTAATTTAAATTACTATTTCTAATCCCACCCACGCTTTCGTTGTGCTATTCTAATTCCTGTCATATTCCAAAGAGCATCTAAAAAATATTTGATAATGATGGGGTGAGACACTTCTCAGTAAGGATGTAATAATTTATTATTAGTGTGTGGTCAATGAGTTTAGTGTATACAAAATATAACTTTTAATTTAACTCTAAAGAAAACTGCATAAATAAACTGTAACTCACACATATAATTTTAAATACTTAAATTTCCTTTACTTCATAAATCTGTCTTAATGTGGTTCATTTAATATATACTAATTCACACATACATCATTATTTATAAGCGAGAGTTCTTGAGGATTGGGGACATTACACGCCCACACATGTAATGTCCTTTTGCTCTGATACCTTATGTAACCTTACCCATTTAACTTGGGTGTGACTACAATTGATACCTATCAGGGCACTTGCTTTACTCAGCAAGCCCTCGGGTGGAGAGTTTACCTCTCCCCAATTACATGTAATACCATAGTATAAAATACATTTAATACTTTACTATAAATAACTTTCACATGCAAATACTCACACCTATATAAATATTATGAACTCATAACTTTAATTAAACAATAAAATTACACTTCTATAGTACTTCTATATACACGCCACACAGACCATTCCCTTCTATTTTATAAGTCATACGTCTAATGCCACATAGGCTAATGATATGCCACATAGGCTAGTGTATAGGCCACACAGGCTAAATATAGGCCACACAGACTAGTAAAATGCCACACAAGCTAGTATATATATATATAATCTGCCACACAGGCTAAATATAGATCACACACACTAGTTAAATGCCACACAGGCTAGTATATATATATAGACCACACATGCTAATTAAATGCTCAGTTTCATATACTCCACTCTGTTATACTCTGATTAAATCTACAAAATATAAATATAAGAACTCACCCCGAATGGATAAATGACATGCTTCCCCCCATGACGGGTTGTGCGGCTTGTAGGCTAGACTTAGCCCTGACCAACCTACCACCAGGTTAAGTCAACTATACTCTATGTTTGCTAGTTCGACTGGCACTCCTATGCTGGTCTAGACTCTAGGGGGAACTCTACATTTCACTGGCCCAATCAACTATTCAATACCAACACTCTCCTCGAGACATGTGGTTGCACTAACTCTTCATTACTGTAGCTACGATACCAAGCAATCTATTGTTCATTGGAGTTCTTAAACCATACATTACAATTTAACAATAATAATAGTCTATACTTTACTTTCTCTTCCACAGTTTCAAAAATAATATAATACCCACACATTTTAGTATATCAATATGTCATACTAAAAACTCATAACTTTAATTAAACAATAATATTCTTTCTCATGCCACACGATTTGAGTGTTTCTCATAATTATATAAACTGCTCGAAATAGGTCATTTTATACACAATATGTAACATCCTCAAAATTCTTACCATTATATATATATATATCCATACCTAAGCAGTAGAAACACAAATCATACAACCATTTACATATATACTATAAAATACCAGAATCCAGTATATATAAACCATAGCCATACAAAACCATCCCTCCAGCGTCATCTATCCCAAAAAAATACACAACTCTGTCAAAAACTCACCCTATAATTAGGGTAATCAAAATATTCTCTATTCGCGAGCTTGATCTGCTCGCCTAGTTGGCTCACCTGAAAAATGTTAAAGTCATGGGGTAAGTTGACGCTCAGTAAGTGAAAAAATGCTATTACTAGTGTGTGGCAACTAAGTTAAGAATAATTTTTAAAATAGTAACTGAATTGTAATACAATAAATAATTTGTAAAGCATATTTTTCTTTTCATAATTTAAAATATAACTGTATCATCTGTATTTTCTACTTTTCATACTGATAATATCATACTATACTCATCATATACTATAAAACTGTATACATATACATAAATGTGCTTTATCCCTAGGACTCTGTACGTCATGATTTGACCCCTCATGACAAGGTTGTGCGGCCCGTAGGCGGGACTTCATCTGGTCGGCCCTCTAGATAATTCAATATACTCTACACTACCTCATTCCGGCCAAACTGCATCCACTCCTAAGCTCAGGATTGGCTAGTACCTCATCAAACCGGCCCCCTACACCAAGTGAACTGGGAGCTGCATATTCTCCGAGTGCAACTGACAGTACCCACACACTATCTAAGATATGTGATTGCACTCTATCTGTATATAGCAATGGTACCGTGCTTTGTATTTTATATATGTACTGTATCTGTTTGTAATCTTTTCACAGGGATCTGATACTATATATATATATATACTCTTTTACTGTTTTCATCATGTTTCCAAAATAACCATAACATTATCTTTCTGTACTGTAAATACTGTAATCTCTATATATTGTATCTATAGCATCTTGATGCTACCTATGTATATCTATCTGTATACTCTGTCTGTATACTTTGTATGTTATGGTAATAGGAAACATGACATGCTATAACACTGTACATACTGTTCTGTATAAAGCTGTAATATATGTACTGATCTGAGTAAAACTGTATACATGTATATGTGTATATATATATATATATATCTGTTCCATGAAACTATTCGTATGAAAGCTGTATATGCATGTAAATTTCTCTATATAATCTCTGTAAATATATATCTATAACTGTATAAGTTCTTCATCACATGAAAATCTACTCAGGTCACACAAGCATTTAAACTCATACTCTGTAAAAACTATATAATAAACTAGTATATATATATATATATATATATATATATATATGTGTGTGTGTGTGTGTGTGTGTGTGTGTGTGTGTGTGTGTGTCTATGAAATTTTTGTTAACTTTCTTAAAACTCCTAGCATAGCATATTTCCCTTACCTTAACTTTGAAAAGTCCCTATAAAATTCTGGCTCTATACCTGCAGGGTTCCTAACTCAACATCTTGAAAACAAAATTCTCTAGAACAAAATATCAGTATTTTTTTACCTACAACATTTCTTATAACCGAGGAAAAAGCAAATACTGAATAAAATGTCTTACCCTAAGATTGAGATGAAATCCAAACCAACTTTTCCAATGATCAGCTCCAGCAGACTTGCAAAGAACTTCGCTAGGAGCATCGTGGTAGCCTCAGATCTTCGATCTGGTGCAAAACGGGCTCGGAAACGAAGAGAGAAGGAGAGAGGGACGTAGAGAGAGAAATGGGAGGGTTTCTCGCGCTATTTTTCATAAAAAATCCAGGTTAAACACTATTTATACTGCAGCCTTCGTTGACAAGACACGTCATCTCGTCGACTAGGTCCTGTTATGCGCTCGTCGACGAACTCCTTGTGTTTTTCGACGAGGCCCTATATATTACTTCCGGGTTATTCTATCCAAAATGCAATGTAGTTGACGAACGTGAACTGTTTTTGTTTCTATTTACCTCTCTCTTTAACATTTAAATGTCATTATTTTTCGGGTCGTTACACAATATCTGTTTTACCAAAAATACAGGTTTAATTATCTCCACCAATTATTTAACTCAAAATACATATTTAAAGGAAAAATGGAGATAACCAACCCTATTCACTTTAATTTTTTACAAAATACGTATAATAGAACAAACCAATAATTTTAATTGGTCAAATCATTCAGAAAATCTTCTACAATAATTCAAAAATCAAATTCTTTAATTCAATCGGTTCAATTTTAAGATAACAATTATTATAAAACCCCTAGGCTCACAAACACCAATTTAATTAACTCCTAATAATAATAATAATAATAATAATAATAATAATAATAATAATAATAATAATAATAATAATCCAATTTCCATATGTCAAAATATTCAGAAAAATGTGTATATAATTCCCATAATTTCATATTACAATATCAGTTAAATTATAAAAATTCCTGACATAATTTATTCCCCTTACCTCAACTCAGGAGAAGTGCCTAGGAAGCCCAAATGACGATTCCACTTCGTTAACTTGTTAAAGATCAAAACTGGGACCCTGTGGTGGTATTTGATTATCAATTTAGTTAAAGATTTGAGAGAAATTGAGAAGAGAGGAAGTGGGTTTACCTTATCCAGGAGTGATGCCTATGACACTCCTACAACGAATCCACTCCGATTAAAATGTTGGTGACCGAAATAGAAACCTAGTGGTATTTTTCGTTCTTCAATCGACAGAGAAATAGAGAAGGAATTGAGGAGAGAGGGAGAGTTGTTGAGGAAAGAGAAATGGAGGAGAGAGAGAGAGAGAGAGAGAGAGAGAGAGAGAGAGAGAGAGAGAGAGAGAGAGAGAGAGAGAGAGAGAGGCTTGGCACTCTTTATAATTCGCCTGAAGGATTTTGATCCTTCAAGAACATTGATTTATATATATATACATACATAAACTATTATATTATATTAATATATTATATTATATTATTAAATTGATAATAATTACTTAATTAATTAATTAATTAATATTATTGATATAATAATAATAATAATAATAATAATAAATATTATTATTATTATTTGGGATCATTACATTCTCCCCTCCTTAAAAAAATTTTGTCCTCAAAATTTGCTAACCAATCCTTTTATCTAACCATCCTCATACCATAAATTCAATATACTCCACTGATATGCATATATACATTACTTAACATTCAAATCCTTAATTTAAACATTAAACACCAACATGACTATAAACCATCAAATTACAACACCTAAATTACTAGGATTCTCTTTCAGAGGATTATCCCCATAAATCAATCAACCTAACCTTCAAGTTCTAATTTCAAGTTCCAGTCTCTCTGCTTTGAAACATCACCGTCAATGGATTTATCATGATTTTCTAAAACTCATGACTGATTTAGAAAATCACAAAAAACCATCAAGGGATTTCTGCTTCCAGGCTATGAAACAAAACTCAAAATTCCTACCAGTATCCTAATCTACCCGTTCCTATCCTCATCACCATTCATACCTATACTCTGGTAATAATCCTCCTAAAGTTTGCAGAATCTATTTTGTAATGACCAGAAAATTAAAACTATTAAAATAATTAGGAAGTATAATAAATGAAATGGATTAACGGATAATAGGAAAAAAAGGAAAGATTTTTAAGGGAGGAATTGCAGGTCTCGTCGACGAATGTTCTGTTTTTGTCGACGAGTGTTCTTCTAAAGATCGTCGACGAAGTCTAGCCCCTCGTCGACGAAGAAATCACGAGAGAGTAATTTTGAACTCTGAATTTCATCGATGAATGTATCTTCTCATTGATGAAGTCTCTTCAGTAGTTTGTCAACGAACCCTACCTTCTCATCGACGAATCTACATGGCAACAACGTTTATAAAAGGATCCAAGGTTGCTTCCACGCGAAGAATTCAGGAAATTTTCGTTTCTCTCTCTAGAAAGTCATTTTCTCTCTCTTCTCTCTTCAAATCCGGCTCGGATTCATCCCGGATTGCTAAACGGAAGTCGCTACGGTGTTCTAGGGAAAATTCTCTACACATCTAGTGGATCGGTTTCTTAAATTGGGCTTTTTGGAAAATGCTCCAAAGTTGAGGTAAGAGTTTGGATTCCCAATTTTGGGTTTTTATAAGTTTATTTAAGGTTATTAAGTTGAGAAAATACAGAAATAATAGCTTATTTGGGGCTTATCTCATCAAACTAGGGTTTTGATTCAAGGTCCAAGTTAATGCCACCGGTATCAATTCGGGGATCCTGCTGATGTAGTTCAAAAGTTAGGTAAGGGGAAATTATATATTAAATCAGGTTTTATGAAATAAAATATAATGAATTATGTTATACTTATGTATATGTTTTGTTATGGGCTTTTAAAAGGCCAACCGTGTAAGTTATATTTTATGAGCCTAGGACCGTTTATTTAGCTATGTATAAGTGAAAATGAGCTGATGAAAGTGAAAGGTATTTTCTGGGAAATTATGTAAGATATGTAAATTATATTTTTAGTAGTTAAATGCTAAATGTGGGTTGACTTGTTTTACAAAGAATATGTATGAATTTTATTGTTAAATTGCATTGCATGAGTAAATGTAAGTTCTGTGCAAATGTACGTTATATGAATGGGATGCAGGCTAAGTAAGTAATGCATTAAGAGTAAAATATGAAATGAACTATGCTACCTGTGTATGTTAATGCAACCATGTAAATGTATGACAGCTGAAAGTCATGTTAGTAGATTTTAGCGCATTTTTATGTGGACTAATTGATGACAGCTAAAAGAAGCTGTATGATAGTTGAAAGCCGTATTAGAAAATTCTAACACATTTCTATGTGGACTAACTGAAGACAGCTAAAAGGAGTCGTGTTAGCAGATTCTAGCTCATTTCTATTTGGACTAACTGATGACGGCTAAAGAGCGGTTGTAGTACGAATGAATGAAATGAAAATGGAATGAAATGACAATGAAATGAAATGTGAAATGTAAACGATGTAAATGGGAAAGAGTCACTTAAAGTGAAATGCAATGCAATGTTTAAGTTATGAATATGAACAGATGTGAATGGTTGAATAATGACAGAAATAATAATGCATTATGATATTAGAAGTATCTATGCTCGTAGAACATGTTACGATTGGGCGAGGTGTACTCTTCGCCTGAGGACTTGCTGAGAAAAGAGAGTGCACTAGTAACTTCAGATGTGGCAGTAGCTGCATAACGTACTAGGGCAAAGGGAACCTACTTGTATGAGCGGGTAGATTTTTCTATCCTTGGGCCTTCGCTGGTAAACTATTGTTTGAGTTGTGTGAGTACGAAATCAATTTAATACTTGAGGGCTTGCTGAGTAAGGCAAGTGCCCTGATATGCTTCAGCAGTGACCCTAGGGTTGCTTAAGTATTAGACCAGAGGCGTGCAACTTGTATGGGCAGGTAATCACCCCTATCCTTGGGTTATCTCGTGGGTTAAATCTTTTGCATGTGAGTGTTTAGGTTCAGAGAATGATATCAGAAATTATGTTATCAATTTTCAAATGTTAAATATTATGTTGTTATACAATCTCATGTTAGCCACACATTGTTTTAATATATTATTTCTTCCCTTACAGAGATATGTCTCACCCGAATATGACTATTTCTTTTTCAGGACATCCTCGAGGTTGGCCTTAGAGAGCTCGAGGGTTTATAGCATTTTTGAGGATTATAAAGAGAAAGGGTATATTTTGATAATACTGTTGGGTTGTATAAAGTTTAAGTTTATGTTTTTATATTTTATGTTTTAAGTCCATTGAGAAAGGAATGAATGTGAATATTGATTTTGTGGAATGAGTTTTTAAAGGTATATGGATTTGTGAAAACAGGTGGATGAATGGTTAATATGGATTAAGGATAAAGATAATAAACTCTTGTATTATAATTATGGAGATTATGTTTATGTTTTCTGCTGCATATATATTGGTTTATGGATTATCAGGATTTTATCAAGTATAACGCACTGGACTTGACTTTAAGGATTTGAGGCGTTACATATTTCCTAAACTCTGATAACACCTTGTAACGCCCCGAACCCGAAACTGGGGTTCGGAGTGTTATTTAAAATAAATCTCTAATACCATATAATAAAACAGCGGAAGATCTCCATAACAATTATCAGAGTAATTAAAATATCTCAACATAACATTAAATCCATCCCAGTATCTCAATGAAGTTCCCAACTCATCAAAACCTAAATAAAATACCAATAATACATTTATATCAATTTAATACATCCTTGGAAATTTTAAGATAAACCAAAAATAAAAAAATTTAATAATTAATTTAAACTACTATTTCTAACCCCACCTACGCTTTCGATGCGCTACTCTGATTCATGTCATACTCCACAGGGCATCTGAAAAATATTTGATAATGATGGGTTGAGACACTTCTTAGTAAGGATGGAATAAATTATCATCAATGTGTGGCCAATGAGTTTAGTGTATACAAAATATAACTTTAACTTTAACTTTAAAGAAAATTGCATAAATAAACTGTAACTCACACCTATAATTTAAAATACCTAACTTTCCTTTACTTTATAAATCTATCTTAATGTAGTTCATTTAATATATATTAATTCACACATACATCATTATTTATAAACGAGAGTTCCCGAGGATTAGGGAGATTACGTGCTCATACATGTAACACCCTTTTGTTCTGATACCTTATGTAACCTTGCCCATTTAACTTGGACGTGACTACAACTAATACCTATCAGGGCACTCGCTTTACTCAGCAAGCCCTCGGGTGGAGAGTTTACGTCGTCCCACTTACATGTAATGCCATGGTATAAAATACATTTAATACTTTACTATATATAACTTTCACATGCAAATTATAACTCACACCTATATAAATATTATAAACTCATAACTTTAATTAAACAATAAAATTACACTTCTATAGTACTTCTATATACACGCCACACAGGCCATTCCCTTCTATTTATATGTCATACGTCTAGTGCCACACAGGCTAAAGATATGCCGCACAGGCTAGTGCCACATAGGCTAGTGTATATGCCACACAGGCTAAATATAGGCCACATAGACTAGTTAAACGCCACACAAGCTAGTATATATATATTGGCCACGCAGGCTAGTTAAATTGTCATGCCCCAAGCCTACAGATGGGCCACAGGTGTGAATTTAGTAACCTAACATATCTATGTATCAATTAAAATATACATGATAATACATTGAATGAGGGTCCGACCCCGTGGGGTACACGTAAACCCTATACACAATCACATGCACATACATATACATCAAATACACAATGAAAATATTCTTTCTAATACATACAACTTATCATACTAGAGTCTATACATGACTAGAATCTATGCTCCAAAATACAGTACATTCCTCGGGTGTCTACAAAACCCAACCATGAAAACTCGGTTACAAAATCAGTACTTACTCAAGTACTATATGTAGCTAACCAGTACCCACGCTCCCGAACGCTAGAACACTAGTGACGGCTACTCGAAGGTCCTGAAAAACATTTGTATAATCGGGGAGAGACACCTCTTAGTAAGGAAGAAAACATGTTATATCAGTGTGTGGTATACAAGTGTTATTTCGACGTAAAACATAACATAATACAGTTCCATTATTTTTCACAATCCAGTTCCAGTACATACGATACCAAACATATGATCGGTGTCGTCACACTCAAGCACCCGATACCCTACAATAACCAAAGCCCCACAGTGATATCGTTGCTAATACAGTGTCCACTCACACCCATCGGTGACCAGCCGGAACAAACAAGCGATATTTCACACCCTCGGATATAAAGTCAGACACTCTCGCCCATGGTATTTAGCCGAGACATGGCATTTGACCACGGTAATTAGTCGAGACGTGGCAAATTTCACAAAACTTGGAACAATTTTGGAACTCATGTTCCTATACCCATCAGCTTATGGTAATTAGCGATCACAACTATTTACAAAACCTGGAACATTTTACACATAACCGTTCATTCCACACTTGTTTGTAGGGGTGAGCAAACGGTCGGTTCCACTCACACCCATCGATGACCAGCCAGAACAAACAGGCGATATTTCACACCCTCGGATATGGAGTCAGACACTCTCGCCCACGGTATTTAGCCGAGACATGGCATTTGCCCACGGTAATTAGTCGAGACGTTGAAAATTTCACAAAACTTGGAACAATTTTGGAACTCATGTTCCTATACCCATCAGCTTACGGTAATTAGCGATCACAACTATTTACAAAACCTGGAACATTTTACACATAACTGTTCATTCCACACTTGTTTGTATTGGTGAGCAAACAGTCGGTTTGGCCAAATTTGGGTAATTAACCGAATTAACCAAAAAATTTGGTCAAATAATACCATTAACCGAATCAACCGAATTGGAGGAGGAAACTGAACTGAACCTGACCGAATTACCCATTCAGTTAATCGATTTTAACCGAAATTATTTAAAATTGATTATTATAAAAAAATTAAAAAAATCAAATCCAGCTTAATTAAATACCTTATTTATTAATTTTATTAATAAAAATGATGGCTGGTGGCTGAGACGCTGGGGTCCGGTTTTGCACGGCGAGTTGGTGGCTGAGACACTGAGGGCCGAGAGGCTGGACTCTGGAGATGCTGTTGCTGCAAGCCTGCAAGCGTCGAGGCAGTCGGCGAACCTGGAGACGAACAACCAATTACTGAGTCAGAAGCTGGTGCCCACCACGGAACCCAAGTACCCAACCTGCTCTGGAGAGGCTACTGCAACCTCCAGTACTTCGTGGAGGACAACTGGAAGCACGTGTGGGTGATCCTGCTGTGGCTCGCCATCTGTGCCACCCTCTTTACTTGGAAGTTCATCCAATACAAGCACCGGCCGGTGTTCGACATCATGGGCTTATGCGTCACCACCAGTCCACCACCAAGGGCGCCGTTGAGACTCTCAAGTTCAACCTCATCCTTCTCTTCGTCTTCCGGAACACCATCACTTTCCTCCGCAACCGCACCAAGCTCGGCGTCGTCATCCCCTTCGCCGAGACTCTCAAGTTCATAATTTATACTTAAAATTTAATTAATTAATAATTCGGTTAATCGGTTAACCAAATTATTTTTTGTTGTTAACCGAACCAAAACCGATTAACCAAATTTTTGTAAAATCCCAACCGAACCGACCGAACCGAGTTTTTTACCTAAACCAAACTGACCAATTTCGGCTGGTTAATTCGGTTTTCACTGAATTATGCTCACCCCTACTTGTTTGAGTATACAACAATCATATCATTTTCAATTCTAGAATACAGTTTACTACAAATATAAGTATGGTCATCTCATTACTACAGCTTTATACAACATACGATTTTCTAATAAAAATAGAGATGATACTCGAAACCCCCAAATTTTTCCCAAAATTGTAACTCAAAAATCTTGCATTTTCACCTGATAGATTTTCCCAAATAAGTAGCCAAAACATACATACAATCGTAAACTACATGTTTACTAATTCCGATTTCAAAAATAACTAATATAAATAGAATCCCCTTACCTTTCCCTGAATACCCAAACATGAGCTCAACGACTCCAAAACAACGAACCGAGGCACCAAAACCTAAACAACGAAGAACAATATTTCCTTACAATACTATTCTCTACAGATCTACCGAAATGAAAACGAAAACGAACCGGTACCTCGATTTTTGGTCAAAACCCGAAAATCCTTGAAACGAATTTCCGATCTGCTATAAACATAGAGATTCTCCTCTTGATCCACGTAGCAACGTTGGATCGTTGATTTCGAAAACTGATGGCCTGAAATCCTAGAGAGAGAGAGAGAGAGTATTCGAGTTCTAGAGAGAGAGAGAGAGAGAGAGGTTTTTGGTTTCTTCCTTATTAAGCAAAGCTAAAAGATATTTATAAGTAAGTTCACCCGGCCAAACTCGTCGATGAGACGGTGTCCTCGTCGAAGATTCTTAAAAGGAAGTTCATCGATGCCAAGGTCGCCTTGTCGACGAGCCTGAGATTTCAGAATTTTCCAAAATCTCTCGGTATGTCCTCGTTGGTGAGCTACTGAATCTCATCGCCGAGCTAAACAAGAGGCCTCGTCAACGAAAAAGGAAGCCTCGTCGACGAGCCCTGTTGATTTTTACCTTTTAAATTTTCTTTCTTATTTATTTATTTATTTAATACACTTATCTTGGGTCGGGTTCTTACATAAATGCTCTATTTCATATACTCCACTCTATTATACTCTGATTAAATCTACAAAATATGAATATAAGAACTCACCCTAAATGGATAAACGACATGTTTCCCCGCATGACGGGTTATGCGGCCAGTAGGCTAGACTTAGCTCTTGTCGGTCTGCCATCAGGCTAAGTCAACTATGCTCTATGTCTGCTAGTACGAATGGACTTCCTATGCTGGTCTAGACTCCAGGGGGGACTCTACACTTCAATAGCTCAATCGACTATTCAATACCAACACTTTTCTTGAGACGTGTGGTTGCACTAACTCTTCATTACTGTAGCTATAGTACCGAGCAATCTATGGCCCATCGGAGTTCTTAAACCATACATTGCAATTTAACAATAATAATACTCTATACTTTACTTTCTTTTCCACAGTTTCAAAAATAGTATAATACCCACACATTTCAGTACATCAATATATCATACTTAAAACTCAAAACTTTAATTAAATAATAATATTCTTTCTCATGCCACACGATTTGAGTGTTTCTCATAATTATATAAACTACTAGAAACAGGTCATTTTATACCCAATATCTGTTTTACCAAAAATATAAGTTTAATTATCTCCACCATTTATTTAACTCAAAATATGTATTTAAAGGAAAAACGGAGATAACCAACCCTACTCACTATAATTCTTTACAAAATATGTATAATAAAATGAACCAATAATTTTAACTGGTCAAATCATTTAGAAAATCTTCTACAATAATTCAAAAATCAAATTCTTTAATTCAATCAGTTCAACTTTAACATAACAATTATTATAAAAACCCTAGGCTCACAAACACTAATTTAATTAACTCCTAATAATAATAATAGTCCAAAATCTAATTTCTATATGCCAGAATATTCAGAAAAAGGTGTATATAATTCCTGTAATTTCATATTACAGTATAATCGGTTAAATTATAAAAATTCCTGACATAATTTATTTCCCTTACCTCGCCCCAGGAAAAGTACCTTGGAAGCCCAAAATAACTATTCCACTCCGGTTAACTTGTTAAGCATCGAAGTTGGAACCCTGTGGTGGTGTCCGATCATCAATTTGGCTAAAGATTTGAGAGAAATTGAGGAGAAAGAGAGTGAGTTTACCTTATCCTAGGAGTGGTGCCTATGACGCTCCTACGACAAATCCACTCCGGTTAAAATGTTGGTGGCCGAGATAGGAACCTAGTGATATTTTCCGTTCTCCAATTGGTCGAGAATCTGAGAAGAAATTGAGGAGAGAGATAGAGAGTTGTTGAGGAGAGAGAAATAGAGGAGAGAGAGAGAGGCTTGGCGCTCTCTGTAATTCGCCTGAAGGATCAAAGATCCTTCAGGAACATTGATTTATATATATATATATATAATGTATTAATATATTATATTATATTATTAAATTAATAATAATAATTACTTAATTTATTATTATTATTATTATTGGGATCACTACATTCATCAACGACATGATTTTGATTATAATGAGACGTTTAGCCTTGTTGTGAAACTGGTGACTATTCGAGTTGTTCTCTCCATTGCTGTCTAGAAAAATTAGCCCCTTCGACAGTTGGATGTTAATAATGCATTTATATATTGTCACCTTCAGGAGGATGTTTTCCTGGTTCAAGCTCCGTGTTTTATTGATCCTAATCTGCCTTCTCATGTTTGCAGGTTAAAAGTCTTTGTATGGCTTGAAACAAACACCTCATGCTTGGTATCAAGAACTGAGCACTTGTCTTCCTCAATTGGGATTTCAGCAGTTCAAATTTGACTCCTCATTATTTATCCATAACTGTGATTGTGTTACACTCTATTTTCTGGTCTATGTGGATGATCTCTTACTCACTGGAAGTAATTCTACTGCTATCTCCAAAGTTTAGTTAGCAGCTAGGTCATCGTTTTTCTCTGAAGGACCTTGGTCCCTTAAATTATTTTCTTAGTATTGAGGTGATTTCAGCCAAGCATATACCAAAAAATATATATTCGGGATCTTCTTTCTTGCACCAAGATGGACGATGCCAAGGCAGTGATGACTCCACTTGCCACAAAGGATCTTAGATCTTCAACTTCATGATAATTCTTCTCCTGCTGATCCGACTGAGTACCGCCGAGTTATAGGAGCACTCCAATATCTCTCTCTTACTCGGCCCGAAATTGCCTTCTCAGTCAATAAGTTGGCTCAATTCATACATAAACCATCTCAACTTCATAGGACTGCTGCCAAATGCGTTCTACGTTACTTGAAGGGCACTCTTGATCATGACATTCTCCTCAAGCGCACTAGGAATCTCACTCTTTAATGGTTCTCTAATGCAGATTGGGCAGGTGATAGAGATACCCGATCCTCCACCTTTGCTTTTATTTTTTGGGCGATTGTCCCATTTCCTGGAGCACACGAAAGTAACATGCTGTGGCTTGTTCCTCCACCGAGGTAGAATATCATGCTCTTGCTTCAAACACCTACGAGCTTGTTTGGATTCGCTCCTTGTTTCATGAACTTGGTATTCCAATACTTAAGCCTGCACATTTGTTTTGTGATAATATTGGTGCTACTTAGTTAAGTCTTAATCTTGTCATGCATTCAAGGATCAAACATATTGCTATTGATCTTCATTTTACCGTGATCTGGTCACCAAAGGATTGCTGCAAGTATCTCATGTCAGCACTCATGATGAGCTTGCAGACCTCCTGACTAAAGCTCTATCACGTCAAAAATTTCAAACTTTGTGCACCAAGATCGGCTTATTTGATTGCACACCTATCTTGAGAGGGCGTACAAAGGAAATCATGTACTTGTACCAGATTTCTTGACAACCGTTGACGGTTACATTGACAGCTTTAGAAAGAAACATTTTCAGAAGGAACGGTCGACGGTTTTACTCGTTGCTCAAACAGTCACAGATCTCCTATTTAAATATTGGTTGATATCCGATAGCCTGAGATTCTCTTGTCATATTATTTGAATATTTGTTGATATCTGATAGCCTAGGATCTTCTTGTTATGTATTTGAATATTTTTAAATTTGTAACTACCATACTTTGTACAATTTCTATATATAGGATATCTTCATATTAATGAAAGTATTCTGCAAATTCTATAAACGCTCATTGGTATGGTGATTAAATAATTTCTTAAAAAAAAGTAAATGAGTAATGGTGGGACACAAGGGTTCATATACAGTGGTTGATTAGGCTGTTAAGATAGTAGTCTACTAGTAACACGAGACGAGCATTACACATTGGATGTTTAAATAATGCATAACGTTCAATCCATAATATGTCAACAAATTGGAGTAATATGAGAACAAATTGAAGTTTATTGACCAATTTAAAACTAACAACAACATTCATTGACCATTTTCTCCTTCTTTTCTCCTAAGTAGCCTTCTTCTTCTTTGTTCTTCTCCCTAGTTCTATAATGTAGTAACTTTGATTTCTCTCTCTTCCCCGTCTTTCCCCATCTTGTAATATATCACACAATATGCACAAGATTAGGCTTATCTCTGGGTGTTGTCTATTTTGAGTCTAAGTGTGACAATTCAACTCTATAGAGCGAGTAAGGTTACAAATGAGATTGTACTCATTAAAATCGATTCATTCTTAATATGACAATTCGAGTTTAGAGGAGAAAAAATTAGGTATGGTAAAAAAAATTAGGTTCCTCTAAGAACTATCGCAGTCTTCCAATTATGTCATTCTATCCATTTATATGAAATTTTCTACCTAAATCGATCAACTAATCTGCATTAAATAAGCTTAACTTTCTACCTAAACCGATAAACTAATCTGCACTAAATAAGCTTAACTTTCTATCTAAACCATTCAACTAATCTGCATTAAATAAGCTTTCGGGACATTAAACCCTGTACAAGAAATTTCCCTCCTTTCCATTCCAATTTTCTAGGAAATTTTTCAATGTTAGGTTATGGTTATGGTTATGGTACTCAATGCCTGCCGCATAATAAATAATAAGAAACGCCCCCCAGTTCCAGTTTCCAGTCTGCAATGCTGAATAATAATAATAATAATAATAATAATAATAATAATAATTATTATTATTATTATTATTATAAGAGTTCAAACTTAAGGGTAACGGTCACGCCACCGGCTCACCGACGGCAGGCGGCAGCACCTGCATCTAAAGCCAGGCATAGCTGGATCTGCAGCAGCACTGCAGAGCTTTTAAATGGTCCACGGAGTTCATGTTAATTGTTAAATTTAGAACCATTTATACTTCATGACCAAAATAATAATAATAATAATAAGGGTAAAAGGCACTCGAGAGATACTTCCTTTAAAAGCATAAAAATCTCTCCTAAAATTTTTTAAAATATGACAAAAGATCTAAAAAATATCATAAGTCTCCTATGAAATTTCCAAAAAAAGATATAAATCTTCTTTTGAAAAGTTTATCTTTTTATAAAATATAAATGAAAATTTATATCTCTTTTGACAAATCTCAGGAAAAATACTTGAAATTTTTGAAAACTCAAGGGGAATTCATTATATTTTTGCTAAAACTTTAGGATTTGCTTGTATCAAGGATTTTAGATGGGAAAACGAAAGGAAATGAAAATAAAGAGGAAATTCATTTTCTCTTTATTTTCCTTCTCTATCAAATACTATAAAAAATAAAAGTTTGTTTTAGCCCTTAATTGGAAGTCGAAAAATATTAAGAAAAGGAAATAAAAATATTAAGGAATCTATATTTTCATGTTTGGTTATCAAGGAATTAGAAAAAAAAAAAAATACCAAATTCATGAACAAAATTTTGATTTTACACATTATTAATATTTAATTTTTCTTATCTTTAATTATATAAAAACAAACTTTCATTTTTTTAATAGAATTTATCGTTAAAGGAAAATATAATGAAAAATAAACTTTCCCCCTATTTTTCTTTTTCTTCATTTTCCCAAATAAAATCTTTAATCCAAACAGATTCTTAATATAACCAAAAATTACAAAAAAAAAAATTAAATATTAATGATGTGCAAGTTTATATTTTTGTTTGTAAATTTAATGCATTTTTTCTTTTCTTTCTCACTTTCCTTAATAACCAAATATGAGAATGAAGATATAATATTTTCTAAATTTTAAATAGGACCTCAAAAAAGATCATTGTTTTTTTACCAAACCACAGAAAAGTTGTTGCCTTTTTGCCTTAATAACAAATAAATAAATAATACTTGTTAACAGAAGCTGGGAGCTGTATGGACATACTACTATGCATCAATTCTAGCTCAAGTCCTATCATTCCAACCCCATTTTCCCTAACACTATACAAACAAAAGTAATTGGGGCAGCCCGTTTGATTAAGCATCCAAAGCGAGTTTTTGCATTCTCGTTTTTGAAAATTGAAAATAAAAATATTATATCATGTGTTCATTATGTTCAATATGTACCTGTATACAAAAATTTGAAATTATTTTCAAAAATGAAACTAATAAATTGTAAAGATCCATGATTCAAGTGACAATCTGTTAATAAAATAAAAAAAATTATATTAATTATTATTGCTAATTATTACTATTACTATTGAAAAGTAAATTAATTTGAACATTATTGCTCGCCGAGTGTCTTAGCACCCTCAGCTCATATAGTTACATGATATATGATCACTGGTGGTGTCACGAGGTACTCAGACTAATCCCCCGTCCACGCTGTCTTGCCCCACAGTGAGAGAGATTGATGTCGCAATTTCTATTACAAGCGGGATACAAATTTTACGTTAACAATTGAGCAAACAGGGTATTACACAAGTTGGCTTTATAATACATTAGTGGAAGATTCAAATATGGCACAGGAACATTAAAAAAAAAAAACTCAAATATCAACATGCAGCCCCTTGAACTCAAAATGTACCATGAGAAGAAAACCTAGAACTCGCGATCAGGAAAGATAAGAGGGGCAATGATGGTCCAAACGTATAGTCCTGCAGTAACCCACTCTGTGCAGATTCGAACCCAAACCGAAGTCCAACCAACATCAATCAGATCTGAGCTCCCGGAAGAGTCGGTCCACCCGGAAAGAAGCATGGCTGAGTACATGCTAGCTAAAGCAAATATCATGTGGAAGAAGGTGTAGGAGTAACTCACTGGCCGTGCTTCTTTTTCCTCCTTTTCCTTCCCAGCTTCCAACTCTTCTGACTGAAGCAGAGGCTTCTTCCCAGCTTCTACAAGGATTCAACTTCCAGAATGACTAATTCCGTAACAGCTTGGCAACATATCATGATATGAAGGGGAGTGAGAGCATGCATGTGTGTTCACGTTTGATGACGCTGGAAAACTATTTTGGCAGCAACCTGCTCATGTCTACTTTTGAAAAGAAAATATCCTTTTGGGCTGTTCTGGAACTGAAAGCTTATCCACTGAGGATTGGCTTTTTCTATACATATATATGTATATGTATAATTCGATGTAATGTTTAGTGGTCATATGATTGCTACGACAGCAACAACTAAGCCCTCAAGTCCTGCTGTGTGGAGTAGACCATTTATATCCCCTGTTTTTTTGTCAGTCTGCTTGATATAAGCAACATCCTCCAAATGTCGGAGGTTTACCTACCTCAATTGACATTTTAGCTCTACCCTTGCCTTCCTCCTATTGGCTCTATAACCCCCTTCAAACAATTTGACTATAATATCTATTTTGTTTAGCTATACTTGACTGTTGTTTTGAAACTGACTATTGGCTCTAATTTTGTTAGGCTTTCCAATGTTCCAAGAGTTTCAATTGCATCAGTTCTATTATGAGATCAAGAGTCCTTCACTGGGTTGCGAGTCAGACCAATACAAGTTCACAAACTTCCAGTTTTCAATAATCTGATTCCTGGTTTACATGTTGCTTAGGATTGTTTTTTTACTTGTTTAGCATGCTTTTTTGAGTCCATAAATAGAGCACCTGTACCCAAAAAAATTATGGCCCAAGTCACAGGAAATGATGGTTGCATTGCATTGGGTAGCTGAGGGCCAGCATGCACAAGTTTGAAATTTTAAAAATTGGGAAAAAAAAGAAGAAAGAAAAAAAGGAACAAGAGAATAATTAATGCTTTGACCTTCAAGTACCTGCTTTTGGAGAAGATGGTGGGGATAGAAAGGTTGTTGAAGAACCAGCACGGAGAGCCGAATATAGGACTGAGAGAACTGTTGTGAGCATCCCGAGAATAAGTGTACTCATGGAGACCGCTGTGGATTTGTTATGAAGACCATTGCAAGCATAATCTCGAGGTTCACTAGAGAGACCGGTATAGCACACATAAGCACAATAAACAGAAACTATAGAAGCAGGCAATAGGCTCCCATTCACCTGTTTGCAATTCCAATCACAAGCACCTTGTAAGTCATCAAACAAAATCTGTTACCTTGAAGTTCAATAAAATTGTAACTGTTCCCCAATCCCCCCAGAATAAGCCTCTAAATTTTTCTGGGTCCCCATCACATTTTACGCTATGACAATGCACAAAGGCCCTTTTGTTTTTCACGATGAGGTGCACTTTAGTTGCCCAATCGTTGTGTTGATTATGTCAAAGAGTAAGCCATTAATCATCATCATGCCAACAAATCAGCGATGCGTTTCCATTCAATAAACAAAAACAAGATTCTAAAACAGTAGTTAAATTACCTAGGACAGGCCCCCCATGTACAACTAGTGGGTCTAAAAGAATAAGAATTTACAATTTATACAAAATTCACAGCCTCAAGCTTCTACCCACATGCTTCTATGGTAGCTAAATCGCCATTTTGTAATTTTTCAGTGAAATCCTCAAAAAAGTATGGAAAATGAATAAATAATAACCATCAAAACCATCAAGATGGTCTTTTTGACTTCAGAAATTAGCTCTAGCAAGATGTTCAAGTTATTATGCTACAAAAAATTTTAAATATGGGATAATGAAAATTAAAATAACTATCTATATCACACGAAGGATTTGTTCTCCCATAACTGAACGTTTATTATTACATTTCCAAGTTGACAACCTTAGTTATATCTGACCTTGTTTGATTATCTACAGAGTGAAGCAAATCCTTTCACACCTACCCCTGTCTTCAAAAGAACCGCTTCTCACAATACAAAGAGAAAAAATGATAAAAATGACCACCAATCAATTGTCCATGCACGACAAAGCAGGTTAGATTTCCAAGTTGATGTTCTTGGTTATATCTTCAAACCCCTCTGACTATCCACCAAGTGATGCAAATTCACACTATACCCTGCCTTCAAAAGAATTGCATGTCATAATACAAAGAGAAGAAATGATAAAAATGACCACCAATCAATTGTCCCTACATTACAGAGCATGTCCAGATCATATTGTGAATCAGAACAACATGCAGCTGTAGGCAGGTAGAGAGGATTGTTGAAAATATCTTGGTCCAGTTAACTATCTGATTACTGATGGTCCATCAACATAAAAAACAAGGCCATGTAATTAAGAGATTTCACACACACACACACACACACAAACATACAAAAGAAGAGAAAAGATAAAAGACAAGGACACATATAAGACACAAACAAAATAAAGCTCCAACGATAACTCATTAAAAATCCGAATCAGATGCAATGCAATAACTGCAAAAGCAAATCATAAAATAATGGTCATGACAATAAAGACGACATCGAGGCCACAATCATGACCAAAGGGATTGAACTAAATGAACAGAATCCTCCAAGAATGTAAATAGTGCAAGGTAGCATTGCACTGATACAGCAAGCAAAGAAATTGATGCAAACATAATTTACGAGCCATGTCTTTATACCTACTACTGACTAAAACACACTCCACCAAAACAGAAAACTACACAATACAAAGAAATGTTCAATACAAACATAATTTCCTAAATCTACACCTAAAATAAGTGTGCTGAATGGGCGGATGTAAGTGGTGGTCCTCCATCATATTCCCCAGTTGAAAGGGCTCTGCTCTGGAGAGTGTGAATGTAAAAATATGACTCTTAACAATTCAGGAATGCTCTCATGGACAGAATTCTCAGTAAGCCATCTAGCATCTGAATCGGCAACACTTCTCAACAAGCCAAGTAATGTGAAAACCACGAAGAGAGGTCACAAACTCATCATCCATAATAGACTCCACTGTCTCCAATGGCTAAGAAATGGGAGAAGGTAAAGGAACTGCTACCCTCACCGCTCAACAAATACTTTGAGCACAAATTGCAATGCTTATCAAGCTCTCAGCATAGTCTTGCAATTTCTTAACTCCCAATTTCTCAAATCCTCATAAAACAACCTTCAAACAGCACCAAACAGGCTTAAATCCACTGTTGGCATTGAAATTATCCTCCCAAATCATGTAACGTACACTGACACTTAAATTTCCTCCGTTCAGCTTCAATATCCCAGGAGACAACCAAATTATCACAGCTGGAAGTAATTTCTCATGAATTTGGAAAATGCAAAAGAATTCTGGATCAGTCACATGTGCATCACTGGCACGTGGGGCGCTCGTGCTGCCAGTGAGGAACTCTGGAAACTGGCATATCAGGGGTTTGTGAGTCTTTTTTGATGGCAGTGTTTTAAGAAAACAACAGCAAGTATGGAATTTTGTAGGGTGGTCGACCGGGAAATTTTAGTTGGTGTGTGGTGGCCCTCGGTGATCAGATGCTGATGAAACTTCAGGTGATGGTGTTTTGGGGAGTCTTGTTCTTTCTTCGATGGTGTGGGTGTCATGAAATGTTGGCTGGAGATTATGGTTTGAATTCAAGGGGCACAACTATAATTTTTTAAAAAGTTGCAGATGAACAAAGCTTCGAATTTCCAGCTTTTTTTTTTTCCTTAGCTTTTATTATAATTTCTTTGCATGAATGGTTGGAATTAGTTTGAAGCAATGCAGGAAGAAATTTGAACTTGGATGAATCTCTGAGTTTTGGAATTGCAGTTATTTTAGTGGTTGAAATAGAATGTTTAGATGAAGGATAGGAAGAATGCGGGTGAATTGAACCTGCTCTGATACCAAATTGATGTAGGACAGAAGTAGAAATTCAGAATGTGAGAGAGAGAGAGAGAGAGAGAGAGAGAGACAGCAGTCAGGACAGAAACTAGAAAGGGAAGAGAGAGAAGGAAGAACGAAGAAGGAAGGAAGAAGAAAGGAGGAGGAAGAAGAAAGGAGGGGAAGAGGAAGAGGCTGCACGAGAAAGAGAGAGGGGAGGAGAGAGAAAACAAAAAAGAGAGGGGGGAGGAACAGTCCGGATTTTGGAATTCAAATTAATAACTGATCCAAATAACTTACAAGCCAAGTATTTATACCTACTAACTAAAACACATATTTACATAAAAACCCCACCAAAGCAGAAAATTATACAATACAGGGAAATGTATAATACAAACATAATTTCCTACACCTATGCCTAAAATAAGTGTGACGAACGGGTAGCCTAAAAGATGTAGCCAGTCTTCCGAGTGATGCAAATCCTTTCACACCATAGTTACCTTCCAAAATGTGGTACATTTTTGTTCTGAAACACTAAATCTAAGGATCCAAAGTTTTAGTTCAATACTTTCCACATAACATAACTTTTTCATAGGTAAAAGAGGGGAATCATACAATTTAATTCTACTTCTACAATAATATCTATGCCACAACAGAAAATATCTTCTAGATTTAGAAACAGCTCAACATCCTCTGCAAAATATACAAGTTCCATTACACTTTTTTCATCAATATATCTAATAAGGTTACCCCAACGTTCCAATTTTAGAGCATGTGGTGTAGTGCGATCTCGTTCCCATTCCACGAACCAAAACATTCTATGTTCTAGGTAACATTGTTTCACACAATACCCTTGCCTTCAAAAGAACTGCCTCTCATAATACAAGGAGAAGAAATGAGAAAAATGACTACCAATCAATTGTCTATGCATCCCAGAGCAGGTCCAGATAATATTGCAAATCAGAACTACACGCCACAGAAGGCAAGGAGAGAGTGGTTAAAAATATATGTCCTTGTTAACTATCCAATTACTGATGGTCCATCAACATAAACAAGGCTGTGTACTTAAGATATTATATAGTGCAAGCACGCACGCAAAAAAGAAAACCACACACAATGGATGCAAACAAAATAAGTGCCATCAATAACTCAAAAAAAAAATGTAATTACCTGTGGATGCAATGCAATTACTGCAAAAGCAAATGCCAGGATCATGGTCATGACAATGAAGAAAACATTGAGGCCACAATCATGACCAGAAGGATTGAACCAAATAAACAGAATCCCCGAGAATGTAAATGCTGCAAGATAGCATCCCACTGATACAGCAAGCAAAGCAATGTACCTAGGAAGATTAATGAGGTTAGAAAGCAGGAAGGAGCAAGAGTAGGCAAAATTATGAGTCATAGCAACATGAACCAACCACTTCTGTTCATCTTTTGCAACCCATGCATCGTTCCACGAGTGTGTAAAGTCTAACAATATAATTACTTGGGCTAATAAAAATAAACCTGCCCCAAATTTTGATAGAGTTCCTGCAAAGAAGATAAGTTGGCAAAAGAACCAAATTATGAATGTTGAATTAAACCAATAAACCAATTAAATATGTATCTGGATAGGTACATATAAACTTAGATAAATAGCAATAAGGTGGCTGTGCCATGGCAACCTAATTTGAGCAACGCAGCCAACAGAGACGTGTTGGACACTCCAAATACGAGGTGTCCAACACTTACATGATACAATAGGAATTATTATAAGGGGAAAAAAAAATCTTAAAGGACACATTGTAATATTATCAAAATTTGAGAGATTTTCTATATTTTTTTAAAAAGACAGTCTAAAATTCTAAATTAAGTGAACCTGTAACTTGCATCAATCAAATCACCAAAAAAATTTGCACTAGTCAATAAACAGTCCAAAAATCAAAAGGAACAAATTTATCATCATGATATGCAAATTCAATAATACTTGAATACTATTTTTAAAGGACTTTATTTGGATTTTTTAAATGTGTAATTAACAAAATCATATATAAAAATATATATGTTTTTTTCCCCATTGCCCTGCTGTGTCTTGTGTTGAACTTGAAATTTTAAGTTTTGATGTCTCAAACATTGTGTCCATTTCCATGCTTTATAGGTGCTAATCTATATAATTCTGCATTCATTCAATTTATTTATGTAGATGCTTTTGAAATGTCCTCAATAACATGAATTTTCAGATCATATGGTCTTGCTCTAGGAAAAGACCTAAGACTGTACATGAGAAGCACTAGGCTGTAAACAGTTGGCTCGTGGAACAAATTTGAATTTGACCTCATTAAAATCTGATTGTGATGCTGATTCAGATTTGTCAATGCGAGTTTGAATTTACCTTATAAATTCAGTTATAGTTGGATAAAACTAAATCTTAAATTCAACCCAATTAGATTTATAATGTCATTTTTTTTATATAAAAAAATAGTTACAATAAAAAACAAAAAGTAGAATTTGGATATTCAAATACACAAATGTATAATCAAAAACCGAATTGAAACTAACATAATTTTTTAGGATCCAACAAATTCTGGTTCTAATTTCAGTTACATTCCAGTAGGAATAGAGCATTACAAGCATCATGATCATTTACAAAAAGTTGCAGAGCTCACTGCCTACTGTGCCTATATGGCATAGACAATATTTTTTATCAGTGCCTATGTGGTACAGACAATGCCACATACATGATACAACCAACCTTCAAATCCATAGACTGATGAAATTTATGCCGTTGATAATTCAATAAAATTAACATATTCATCTAGCAGAGAGATTATATATTTTATATAAGGTAATGTCAGCAGTGCCACATCAGTATAAGGAGGTAGAAGAGCATGCTGTTGGTTCCAGTGACAATCTATGCAATCAGATATGGCTGGATGGACCTAGGGAATAGTTGAACCTGGACAACCTAAATTACACCTTCAAAGTTTAATAGGCAAAAAATGTTATTCCATTGATGAGCTTCATCCTCACCCCCAAATTTAGACTAACTCAGTAATGTTAACCTCTTTGGCTGCTTCCCAGATCATTTAACACACTCACTCAAAACTTTAAAGAAATAACCAATTAGCTTAGGCAATGACCTTTCCATACTGCAATTATGAAATATGTACATTATCAATACAGGATCATAACATCTGTTTCTTGAGCCTAGTAGAAGAAAAACAGCAGAAATAAGAGTCACTTTATTTGGGTGGGGGGAGGAACTAACCATAGATTGAGATGATAACATTCGGGAGGAAAAACATGAGGACAACAAGCAAAGCCCAGATCACCATCTTTGCAATCCATCCACCATGGTGCCATGAATCGCGTCTATCATTTTGGTCTTTCACACCAATCATTATAAGAGCAAATATTGCAAAAAACAAGAAATTCCCTAAGCTCACACGAAGAACCGCATTTGTTTGAAACCATGCCTTTGAGTGACTGTCGGAAGTGCTTATCCCTATAGAGAATAATTATATCAGATCAATGCAAAAGCAAACCATAACTCAATAGATCTGCAAAGTAACCAAGTGTCTAGATGCTAAAGAAGCTCTTAACAAATTTGAATTCGTATGCAAAAACTATTTAAGTGATCCCAAACAAACCCAATTGCACCTTCCCTTCCAAGTTTCCATTTAAAAGTAATCCCACATTTTTCTTGCACATATGGAGAAAGTCTTAGCTTCATGACATGTGCAATTGTGCGCCTTCACTTACAAATTTAGTACTCTTGTTATCTATTTAAAATGTCATAATGTTGTTTATCTAGAAATTTTCTAGCACAAAAAACACAAGGTGTTGAACTGTTGATGCCAAAAATCAAACCCGATCTTTGCGATGGTAATCACTCGCAACCAAGGGAAAGAGAGAGAGAGAGAGAGAGAGAGAGAGAGAGAGCATGGGAGATCCTCATGGCCTCCAAGGGCCTTCTCCGACTCTCAAGTTAGTATCGGAAAGAGTATAGGTAATGTAAACATAATATTTCATTGAATGTGTATTAGAGAGTCTAGGAGTACCCTCGAGTGTCTCCTCCGTCCAATGTACTTTAGCCTCTCCAACACATAGGCAAGCTTACCCTAGAATAAATGACATCTACCTCATTTATGTGGGGGCTATACCCCTACATTAGCCCCGTTTAGGTTTTATTCTTCATCTTTAATGCAAGGTGACCTTTGATCTTCATAGGAATACCCATTTGGCACTTGACTAGTTCAGAATTTTGTTATGTTATCCCTATTCGATGCCACCTGTTCCCGACCCTTAGAAGGCAATTTCAGCATTGGGAATATTTTCTTGTGGTTTAAATCAGGAAATTTTCCTCTGCTGCGAATTACAATGTAATGTAGCTCCTTTTTCATTTTTTAAAATTGTTCCTAAGATGCTTGAATTGAGGTGGCTTTTGAGCCATTCTCTTGTACTCCACATGCTTGGACAGATGTGCCCTACTAGGGTTTTTTCAAAAGTATTTCTGAAGGTTACCCTTCCTGCCTTATTGGTGTTGTAAACCTGCTTCCCCAATGGCATTTGGCATTTACCACCTTGGGTCTTCAGACCTTTTCATGGGCATTTCTTAGGGTTGCCACCTCCTACGTATGATGGTGACCTACTCATCAAGGCATTTTGCCAAAATTACCACCTAGATCCTCTGACTGAAGCAACCTTTTCTTTCATGGGTATTTCCTAGGGTTACCAACTTGGGAGGTGGGCTGCTCTCCAAGGCTATTTGTCAAGGTTAATTTTGGCCTTTGATACATAGACTATTTTGACAAATAAGTCTATTTTGACCACTTGTTTTTATAACTAACCATTTTGATTAATTTCTTCATTTAGGCCTATATGGCCTTTTGTACTTAGCCTTTTGCCTAAGTGAACCTAATTTAGCTTCTTGAAATTGGTCATTTTCTCATGTGAGCCTATTTGGCTTTTTGTATTTGGTCATTTTGCCAAGTGGGCCTATTTGGCCTTTCATAGCTGACCATTCTAGCAAGTTTCTTCATATGGGCCCATTTGGCTTTTTGTACTTATTCGTTTCACCGAGTGAGCCTATTTAGTTTTTGTAGGGACATTCTACCAAGTGGGCCTATTTGGCCTTTTGTTCCTAGGCATACTATAAATTTTCTTCAAGTGGGGCAAATTTGGCCTTGTAAGGCTCAAGAGTGGGAGGAATTGGGAATAGAATAACAACACTATGACTAAATTAAGTGCCAAATAGACATCTGTATGAAGATCAAATGCCATCTTGCATTAAATATGATGAATAAAATGAAGATCAAAGGTCATCTAGCATTAAAGATGACAAATAAAACCTAAATGGACGTAATGAAGAGGTATAAGCCCCACATAAATCCTATAACCCACTAAAACTAAAGATAGATGTCAATTATTCTAGGGAAAGCTTGTTACATAAAGGAAAGGCTAAGTTAGGGCAAGGAGATGCTCTAGGGTGCTCAAAGACTCTCTAATAAAGTTCAAAGAAAATATTATGATTAGATTACTTCAACTCCCCCCTCCCGCTTAAAAAAAAAAAATCTTTCTATTTCTACCTTGGTTGCAACTTGCAAGTGATGGCCACGATATGACGCATAGATTATTGGGGTCAACACAACGCATTGACACAGCCAAAGAACCCTCTATTTTATTAGTATATTTTTTGCTAGCACCGAGAATATAATTAATATCGAAAACAAACTGATAATTTCCTATTTAGAATAGGAAATTGATAATATCTCTACGTTATTTCACTGATTGAAGGAAAAATAATAATGTATCTCCATTAATGGTATCAATGGAGTGTGGCCGTATTATTGCAATAATGGCGGGGATGTGATATATTATCATAATTATTTGCACGGTGTTGTGTGTGATTGTATATAATATATATTGCGATAATGATTGCAATAATTTAGCCAAATGAAAGCATGCTTGTATGTGAATAGAATTGCTGTGAGAGAATAAAATCAAGTCTCCCAATATATATTGCTATGCAGTAGTGGTTATAAAATGTATAATATTATATTATTAGTTTATAATATAAAGAAGACCTTGTCTGTTTTGATTGCTATATAAAATCAAAAGTCTCCCAATCCACATTACTATGCAGTAGTAGTTATAAAAATATATAATATTATATTATTAGTTTATATATATAAGGAAGACCTTGTCTGTTTTGATTGCTTTATAAAATTGAAAGGCTCCCTCACATGGTTATAATATTATATCTAAGCGGATAGTCGATTGCAAGTAATAGGATGATATAATAATAAATCCCACATTATTGCAGCATGTGTTATATATGCAATTATTCCTCCCTCACATGACTTATATAATAAAATTCAACAGAGATAGACAATGATTTAACTCTTTTTGAAAGAGTAGAGGTAATCAGGTTCTCCCGCTAAAGAACTAAGAGCAACGAAACTCTAAAAACCAAAAGATAAATCACAAAGTTTTGTCTCCTGTTTCCATTAATCAAGGAGTTGATTACAAATGTCAGTTTCGGTGTGGATACGCATAGAGTTTTCGTAATATCGAAGAATTTTTATATCCAAAACTCGCTCCAATGTATATCATTTTAATATTTCGAATAATTTTAAACGCAAATAGATCTATTTTTGGCTAATTTATTGCAATCATTATTGCAATATATATTATATACAATCACACACAGCACCATGCAAATAATTATAATAATATATCACCTCCCCGCCATTATCAACTTCCTATATTAAATAGGAAATCATCAGTTTGTCTCTAATATTAATTATATTCTCGAAGCTAGTCAAAAATATAATAATATTCCATTTGGACTAAAAATTTATTTATTTGACTAAATTAAATTCTCTAATTTAATTATCAAATAATAAAATAAATAATCCATTAGCAAAGATCAGAACACTCGTTAGTGTGCGACCCCATAGGTTCAATACTAAGCCGGTAGTAAGTTGGTCAAACCAATCTACTAATCAAGGTTGGTGTCCAGCAACACTCCTTAATGGCCAGATAGCGTGAAGTATACAATTACGTTCAAGAACCTGTAGAAGAATAATTGTAGTATTTTCTTCTATCATTACAGCTCTAAGTATACCCTAAGATATGGTCCGACTGTCAAATCCCAATAGGTAACCTACTATGTTCCATGTCTATTATAACTGACCAATGAATGACATAAGAAACTCTTTTCTTCTTTCATTCAATTGCCCTGACCAAGGTTTTATTTTAGTCTTTATAATTAATGACAACATAGAACTCAAACTCATTACCAAGAGTTGACAGATTCCATCTTGATCAATCATTAATTCTAGAAGTATCAAATCATACCCAATATCCTTTCAATTATCACCGTAAGGCAATATGTGTCCAGAATCAAAGTATGATAAATAACATTTAATTACTATGAAGATCTCAGGTCAAAGAAAATTCTTACATCACATTCCTCAAGAAAATATCCTATTGACAGATTGATGGTAATTCTAGCCATTAGGAATTTTCAAATGAGTCAATTCAATGATCATATCTCCATATGCATCATCTATATATGTAATTTAGTTAATGAGATCAACTAATCTCTATCTTAAAAAGACCACCGCATATATATTGATCTAACGGGATCATTAATGTCCTAATATTAATGATCCAAAGACCAAGAACAATTTAATTTAAATAGTAAAAGGCCTAACTCTCATTATCACGATCTCCATCATGATGATACGCCTATAAATTTAATCAAGGATCTTTATTTAGTTAAATAAATAATTAAATAATAAAACTGCTAATGCCAGTTATTAATCAAAACTGTTGATTAAAAAATGTGTTCAAACTATTACATGTGAGATTGGATCTAGGGCATACTAATTCTATCCCCAACAATCTCCCACTTGCACAAGAGCCAATTGGTCATGTATTTCATTTGCAATTTCCACTTGTGCTTGTCAAACTCCTTTGCACCAAGCGCCTTAGTGAACGGATCTGCTGCATTTTCTTTTCCTTCAATCTTTTGAATAATGACATCTCCACGTTCAATGATTTCTCTAATCAAGTGATACCTCCGTAAAATATGTTAGGCTTTTTTATGTGTCTTGGCTCTTTTGCTTGAGCGATAGCTCCAGTATTGTCACATAAAAATGGAACTAGACCCTCTATTGAAGAAATCACACCAAGTTCAATAATGAACTTTTTCATCCAAACTGCTTCCTTAGCACCCTCACTTGCCGCTATATATTCTACTTCAGTCACTAAATCAACTACAGTAGCTTGTTTGGAACTTTTCCAACTCATTGCACCACCATTTAAGGCATAAGCATAACCAATAATAGATTTGCAATCATCTTTGTCTGAAGAAAAACTTGGATGGGTATAACCTTCAAGTTTCAACTCAAAATCTCCATAGATGAGGAATTGGTCTTTAGTTCTTCTCAAGTACTTAAGAATGGTCTTGACCACTTTCCAATGTTCCTCGCTAGGATTCGCTTGATATCAACTAGTCACTCCAAGTGCAGAAGCCACATCAGGTCGTGTACATGTCATGCTGAGAGTAATTCTAGTGCCTATCGGTAGATAGCCTCTTTTGGAATCTTCCATGTTATATCTCTTTAAGATGACAACAATGCATATGGATTGGGAAAGCACAAGCAACTTCTTAGATCTATCTCTATAGATCTTTATTCCCAATATATAAGCTGCTTCTCCCCAATCTTTCATGGAGAACTGTTTAGATAGCCAAATCTTAGTATTTTGTAATGCCGGTACGTCATTCCCAATGAGTAATATATCATCAACTTACAGCACTAAGAAAATAATCATGCTCCCACTTACCTTTTTGTACACAAGGTTCTTCTTTACATCTAACAAAATTGAACTTTTCAATTGTCTAGTTAAAACAAATATTCCAACTCCTAGAAGCTTGCTTTAATCTATAAATGGACTTTTGTAGCTTGCAAACTTTATTATGATTAGACGGGGATATGAAACCTTCAGGTTGTATCATATACACATCCTCTTCTAACTCACCATTAAGGAAAGCTGTTTCCACATCCATTTGTCATATTTCATAATCATAGTATGCTCCTATAACAAGTAGAATCCAAATTGACTTGAGCATTGCTACGGGAGAGAAAGTTTGCATGGTGCTGTGTGTGATTATATATATATATATATATTGCAATAATGATTGCAATAAATTAGCGAAAAATAGATCTATTTGCGTTTAAAATTATTCTAAACATTAAAACAATATACCTGGGAGCGAGTTTTGGATATTAAAATTCTTCAATATTACGAAAACTCTATGCAAATCCACGCCAAAACTAACCTTTATAATCAACTCCTTGATTAATGGAAACAGGAGACAAAACTCTGTGATTTATCTCTTGGTTTTTAGAGTTTCGTTGCTCTTACCCATTCTTCCTCTACTCTTTCAAAAAGAGCTAAATCATTATCTATCTCTGATGAATTATATTATGTAAGTCATGTGAGGAAGGAATAATTGCATATATAGCACACGCTGCAATAATGTAAGATTTATTATTATATCATCTTATTACTTACAATCGGCTATCCACTTGGATATAATATTATAACCATGTGAGAGAGCCTTTTAATATTAAATGGCAATCAAAACAGACAAGGTTTTCCTTATATTATGAACTAATAATATAATATTATATATTTTTATAACCGCTACTGCATAGCAATGTGAGTTGGGAGACTTTTGATTTTATATGGCAATCAAAACAGACAAGGTATTCCTTATATTATAAACTAACAATATAATATTATATATTTTTATAACCACTACTGCATAGCAATGTGGATTGGGAGATTTATGATTTTATTCTCTCACAACATCTTCCATTCACACACAAGCATGTACTCATTTGGCTAAATTATTGCAATCATTATTGCAATATATATTATATACAATCACATACAGCACTATGCAAATAATTATAATAATATATCACCTCCCCACTATTATTGCAATAATACGGCCACACTCCATTGATACCATTAATGGAGATAAATTATTATTTTTCCTTTAATCAGTGAAATAACACAAAGATATTATCAATTTCCTATTCTAAATAGGAAATCATCAGTTTGTTTTCAATATTAATTATATTCTCAGTGCTAACCAAAAATATAATAATATTCCATTTGGACTAAAAAATTTATTTATTTGACTAAATTAAATTCTCTAATTTAATTATCAAATAAAAAAATAAATAATCCACTAGCAAGGATCAGAACACTCGTTAGTGTGCGACCCCATAGGTTCAATACTAAGTCGGTAGTAAGTTGGTCAAACCAATCCACTAATCAAGGTTGGCATCTCGCAACACTCCTTAATGAATCCCATAGAAGAATAATTGTAGTATGTTATTCCATCATTACAACTTCGGGTCAGAAGGGTGATAGAAATAATATCCCATAGTTTCTTTGGGATACCCAATGATTCTACATTTATCAAATCTTGAGTCAAGTTTGTCTGTTTGCAATCTCTTAACATAAGTCGGACAACCCCAAACCTTAATATGCTTAAGGCCTAGCTTACGACCTTTCCGTATCTCATATGGTGTCACAGAGACCGTCTTTGTGGGAACTTTATTTAATAAATATGCTGCTGTGGTGTTCAATTCCTTCATATCCCCATAAATTTATTGGAAGATCCATGAACCCCATCATGGACCACACCGTATCTAATAAGGTTCGATTCCTTCTTTCAAACACACCATTATGTTGTGGTGTTCCAGGAGGTGTCCACTATGAGAGAATCGCATTCTCTTTGAGATATCCAATAAAATCATCACTAAGATATTCTCCTCCTCTATCAGTTCTCAATATTTTGATATTTTTACCAGTCTGATTTTCAACTTCACTACGAAATCTTTTGAACAATTCAAATGACACAAATTTGTCTTTCATAAGATACACAAATCCATATCTTGACATATCATCAGTGAATGTGATAAAGTAAGAATATCCTCCTTTGGCATGAACTTTCATGGGCCCACAAACATATGAATGAATTAGTCCCAATAATTCAGAAGCTCTTTCTCCAATTCCAACAAATGGAGATTTGATCATTTTCCCTTTGAGACAAGATTCACAAGTTGGATATGATTCATAATCATAAATATCAAAGTAACCCCCCTTGTGCAACTTGTTAATTCTTCTCTCCAATATGACCAAGTCTACAATGCCAAAGATATATTTGATTTACTTGAGCATCTCTTTTTCTCTTAAGATTAGAAACATGCATAATCGTATTAGCATGTACATTAGGTAAGACATATATAACATGTTGGAGATAACCATTCACATATAAATCATTATTTAGATAAATGGAGCAAATGTTATTATTGAAAACAATACGAAAACCATACTTGTCCAACATAGAAACTGAAATTATGTTTGAAACAAATTTCGGAACATAATAACAATTCTCTAACAAAAGCACTTTGCCCATAGACATAATTAGAGAAATTGATCTTACAGCTCAGGCTACAACATTTGCACCATTCCCAACTTGAAGATTATCTTCCCCTTTCTTTAACCTCTTACTGATTTGAAGTTCCTACAACATATTGTAGATGTTAAAACTACTGCCAATATTTAATACCCACATTGAAGAATTGGTAATAGTTGAAGAAATCATGAAAACATTTTTCATGATAGTCTCACTTGGTTTCTTTAGAAATGCAAGATACTCTTTGCAGTTTCTCTTCCAATGACCTTTCTTCTTGCAGAAGAAACATTCACTAGCAGCTTGATTAACTCTGCCCTCTTTGCCTTTAGGTTTGGTCACACCACCATTAGGCACAGTAGGCTTCTTCTTAGGCTTTTCTCATCCTTACCCTTCCTTTTGGAAGAATAGCCAGCCAACATGATAGTTCCTTTATTCTTCTCAGATGCAATTTGATTATCATAATAATCAACCAACATAGTGAGCATCTCAAGAAGATCACAACTCATTTTATTCATGTTGTAGTTAACAATGAACTATGAAAAAGAACTAGGCAGTGACTGCAAGATCAAATCTTGAGAAAGCTCCTTGCCAAGTGTGCACCCCAACTTCACAAGTTGTTCAACAAGATCAATCATTTTGATCACATGGGGCCCAATTTGAGAGCTCACAGTCAATGCAGATTTAAATAAAGCCTTAGATAGTTGATATCTAGCTATCTTGCCTTGTGCACCATAAATCTTCTTAAGATGTTCGATGATAGCAGGTTGATCCATATCCTGATATTTCCTCTGATGTTCAGAACTCATAGACGCTAGTATGATGCATTTGGCAGTAAGACTTTTTTCCAAGTATTTCTGAATATCCTCGGTAGTCTTAGCATCATCTAGGGATGGGGCTTCTGTCATCAATCATATTAATAAGCTTTTCATGCATGAGAATAATTCTCAAATTTCGGACCAATAATCAAAATTTGGTCCAACCAATTTACTGGTATCAAGTATACCGCGCAGTGATTTAGCAAACATTTTGAGAATTTTGAGATTAGGAAAAATAAAATAATATAAGAACACTATATCACAAAGACATGGACCTTTTACCTAAATGATATTTCCACTAATATCATGAACTACGTTACCCTCATTGTAGTTACAGAAAACTCTATTTTCTTTTAGTGGAGTATGGGAATTTTTTAACAATATGAATGAGTCCCTTGGTAGTCAAGCCGTTTCTCACGCATATTTTAAAAGTAGGTACTTTTACCAATTGTATCTCAATACGACTTCCATAATTAGCTCCATACCAAATAGCCCCCTGGTTGTTAGGTCGTTCATATTGGCATAGTTGAGTTCATCCATCACTTTGGAAAAGAATCAGTTAAATATCATACCCCCCCCCCCCCCCCCGCGCCGGCGGGAAGTCTAGGCCTATAGTATAAAATGAAATAATTCTTTCCATGCATGCATCAAACGCAATAAATAATTCTATTTTATTCTTTGAACTACAAGTCTCCTAGTTGTCAAGTCGCACCTTGTAAACAAGAAATAAATATAACTATTTATTTTGATGGAAAGCTTTATAATAAAATATCTTATATTTTACTGCCCAAGAATTCAATTTTCAGTGAGACGGAAAAATTATTAAAACAATTTTAATAACATAGTGAGATAATCACTAAAAACATATGGATTTAATATTTAGGTCGTCTACATGCAATTAATTTACATCACATGTAATAAATAATTCATAATTATTTGAAATACAAATATGCATGTAAAAATTAAACAAAATCAGTATGTTAATTATTAATAACTACATCACATGTAATAGTTCGAACACATTTTTTAATCAACAATTTTGATTACTAATTGCCATTAGCAGTTTTATTATTTAGTTATTTATTTAACTAAATAAAGATCCTTGATTAAATTTATAGGCTTGTCATCATGATGGAGATCGTGACAATGAAAGTTAGGCCTTTTACTATTCAATCTAAATTGTTCTTAGTCTTAGGATTATTAATATTAGGACATTAATGATCTGGTTAGATCAATATATATGTGGTGGTCTCTATAAGATAGAGATTAGTTGATCTCATTAACTAAATTACATATATAGATGATGCATATGGAGATATGATCATTGAACTGACTCATTCGAAAATTCCTAATGGTTAGAATTACCATCAATTTGTCAATAGGATATTTTCTTAAGGAATATGATGTAAGAATTTTCTTTGACCTGGGATCGTCATAGTAATTAACATGTTATTTATCATACTTTGATTCTGGACACCTATTTCCCTACGGTGATAATTGAAAGGATATTGGGTATGATTTAATACTTGTAAAATTAATGATTGATCAAGATGGAATCTGTCAACTCTTGGTGAGTTTGAGCCTATGTTGTCATTAATTATAACGACTAAAATAAGACATTAGCCAGGACAATTGAATGAAAGAAGAAAAGAGTTACTTATGTCATTCATTGGTTAGTTATAATAGACATGGAACATAGTAGGTTACCTATTGGGATTTGACAGTCGGACCATATCCTAAGGTATACCCGGAGCTATAATGAAGGAAGAAAATACTACAATTATTCTTCTAAAGGTTCTTGAACGTAGTTGTATACTTCATGCTATTTGGTCACTAAGAAGTGCTGCTAGACGCCAACCTTGATTAGTAAATTGATTTGACCAACTTACTATCGGCTTAGTATTGAACCTATGGGGTCGCACACTAACGAGTGTTCTGATCTTTACAAGTGGATTATTTATTTTATTATTTGATAATTAAATTAGAGAATTTAATTTAGTCAAAATAATTAAATTTTTAGTCCAAATAGAATATTATTATATTTTTGGCTAGCACTGAAAATATAATTAATATTGGAGACAAACTAATGATTTTCTCTTTAGAATAGGAAATTGATAATATCTCTTCATGTGGAGATAGATTTTGTTATAACTTGTTTTAAAATCAATTTTAGTTATTGACCCTTTATATTATTGTGTTGTTATGGGTTTTAATATTTTTAGCTTTCCTTGTAATAAAAATGTGAATTAATGTTCTTTAATGAGTGTTATTATCTCCCTATAATTTTCATTAGTGTTAGATACTTGTGCAAGTGCATTTTGAAGTATGAATTTTTTTGGGTATTTTCTTAAAAAAAATTGAAATTATTTTATCTAGAGGTTTATACAAGAATAAGAATATCGCTTCTTGTTACATAGTGTATTTGGGTAGTTTTGAATATTAGAAAAAAAAATTTGATATTATTTATCACCAAGGTTTGGGTAAAAGGAAATATAGGAATATTACATTCCTAGGAGTTTAATATTACTATGACTAATGAACAATTTCCTAGGAATTTGAGTACTAAAACTCTAGAATCCAGTGATTTGAAACTTTACTGGAATATTAAATTTCCTGAACCAAACACATCCTAATAGCAATCCCACATTTTCCCTGCACACTTATCAGAACTCAATGCCCAAATGCAGAAATTCTTAGCTTCATGAAGTATGCAATTGTGGGCCTTCAGTTACAAAATTAATAATCCTGTAATCTATCCAAAATTTGATAGTGTCGCGACATCCTTGCGGAGCGAATAGTGCCCCGAGGTGCGGGCGAAATAAAAAGTGTGGTTTGATGATTTTTGTGAAAAATGGATGTGATAAAGTCACCACTAACCTTTCAAAGTGTGGTTAGAACACACGATTGCTATCCAATTAAGGGTAGAATTGGTCTGCACATACCAAAGTAAGGATCAGGAGTTCCGTTATGCAAGGGGAAGATATTAGCACCCCCTACAAGCCCGTTCTATGAATGATACCTAATTAATTAAAAATTATCCCAAATTAAACTTAATAGCCTTTTTATCTTACTCCCTTTGTGAATTTACAAAATGTAAAGAAATGAACCACACAAATGTAGACATGATATACAATATGTACATATTCCCTCACAAGGGTATGCAAAGCTCAAAAAGCTCATACCCATTTGTTGCAATCATAGGGATAGAAAATCGGAAAAGTATTGTACAAAATAGACTCTTGAAATTTTGAAATTTTGTAGGGTTTTTCTAAGTATAAAATGATATTTAAGAATATCGGAAGGGTTTTGAACTAATTTGGGATGAAAAGTTCAAAAAAAAAAAAAAAAAGTTTTGGTCTCAAAGATATTTTTTCAATTTTTTTTTCATTTTTCTGAATTTTTTATGATTTCCTAAAATTTTTCCATATTTTCCCCAAATTTTAAGATAATTAAATAATATGGTACAAAAATAAGGAAACTTATGAAAATTGAGTCAAAAAATATTTTTTTAAAATTTTTTCCAAATTTTCTGAATTTTCTGTAATTTTTTTGAAATTTTTTGTGATTTTTCTGAATTTTTGTGAATTATTGAGTATTTAAATAACACAAATAAATAAAGTATCTAAAAGGAATCCGGTTCAGAATCGGGTCAAGACGTCAACCAGCCAGGGGAAAGTCAATGGTTCATGGGGAACCGATTCAAGCCAGCTTGAGGCCATGCGTCGGCAGCTGAGCGACAGGTCAAACGTGACCCGGATCAGACACGTGGCCTTATCGTGTTCGTTGTCACGAGGGGGTGATCAGACAGCTCTCAAAAGGCCGCGTGAGGCTGGGTGTGTATGGAGGTGGAGATGCCATGTGTCAACGATCGAGTGGAGGAGTGGACATTGATGGGACTTTTGATACAGCGTGATCGCAACCGTTTCTGGGGATTAGAGATCCGACGGTGGAGAATGGAGTACGCTCGGGTAGATGACATGGCTCAATCGCAGTCATTCTTGGAAAACTGGGATCCAACGGCCCCCGGGGGGGGGGGGGCAGATGAACACATATCGCTATCATGGCTAGATCCAGAACATTGACAAAAAATACAAAATGGACGGTGTTGGAAGGAACTGCGTGGCCTTCTGATCGAACGGGCAAAAACATGCCACGTGCTGAAATCCTATGGTTCTGAGGTCTGAGATATTTAAACCAAAAAAATTTCTTCTCTCATTTCTTCCTTCTCCCTCTCTCTCGCCCCTCTCTCTTCTCTCTTTCCTTTCCTCTCTTCCCTGTCCTCCCTCAAGCATTCTTAGGAACCCTAAGGTTTTTGAGATCTTCTTCCCTTATGCAACCCTGCGAGCAGAGCCTCGGCCCCTACTGTTTCTTTTTTTCTCCTCTCCCTATCTACTGTCTCTCTCAGATCCTCAACTCTTTGAAACCCTGCAAACGAAACCCTAGACTCATTCTCTCTATACCGCTCTCTCCTTCTCGAAAACCTGGGAATGAAACCCTAGTTTCTACCACAACTCCCTCCTCACTCATCCTGTATCTCTCTCTGTCTCTTCTCATTCTTTCTCTCCCTTCTCAAGCTCTCGCTCCTCTGCGACTCTCTGCAACCCTAGCTCCCTACAATCTCTCTGTAAACCTTTCGGGTGAAACCCTAACTCTCCGCTGAAATTCCCTGTTCACACTCTCTTCTCCTTTTCCTCTTGTAAAGACTCTTCTCAGAAACCCTAAGCCTGCAATTTCCTTTGATCCTCTCTAAACCCTAGCTCACTTTCCGATCCCTATCTCCTTCTCAAAGCAAAACTCTTTCAGAAGCTTCCCCTCTCTCACCCTATATCTTTTCCCCGTTTACTATGGGACAAACTCGCAGGCCTAAACCTTTGCTGACCTTGAGAGGTCTGAAATCTCAAAGGTGAGGACCCATTTGACTCTTGAAGACACACACAGATAAATATCTCTCCCAATTCTCTTTTTTTATTTTTTGTAAGATATGTATGTGATTTGAATACTGGTTAGGTTGTGATTGGAATATTGGCTTTGTTTTTGTGATGATGTGAGTGAGTGTTGTTTGAGCACCGGTTGCATTTGAACGATCTAGGGCTCAATTGATCTTAGGGCTCTAGTTCAGGGTTTCGGGTTGAAGATGAGTAACTCGTCTCAATACTATGAGTTGATGTCGGGTTGACTCTTGTGGGGGCTGCAATGATTTGATTTGAAACGAGTGGGGTCAATGGGCTCGGTGGACTTTGGGTTTGTTTTCAAAATGGGCTTTGGTTGGGTTTTATAAATGGGTTTGGTTAACTTTAAAATGAATGGGCTTCGGATTTTAAAAACGGACCCAGGGTTAAAATTTTTAAAACGAGCTTAGGGTCAATTTTAAAACGCGCCTGGGGTTAAAAAAACTTTTAAACCAGGCTTTGTTTTGATTTTAAAATGGGCTTAGGGTTAAAATTTTCAAAATGGGTTTTGGTTTGATTTTAAAAACGGGTCTGGGGTAAAAAAAATATTTTAATGGACCTGGGGTTAAAATTCTAAAACAAGCTTTGTGGGGTTGGTTTTAAAACGGGCCTGGGGTTCAAATTTTCAAAACGGGCCCCAGGTTGGTTTTTTAAAACAAGCCTAGGGTTAATTTTTAAAAGGGCCCAGGGTTATTTTAAAAATGGGCTTGGGGGGCTTAAAGAGCTTTAGTGGGCCTTCTGTTTCGAAGTGGGCTCAGAGGCTTTAGAAGTGGGTTAGGGCCTCGAGTAGACTTTAAAATGGACCAAGGTTATTTCAAAGGGTTCGATTCGAACTCGAGTTCAGGTTCAAGTTCAAGTTCGGACCAAGGTCCAAGATGTTAAATGGGTCAAGGGTTTCGGGTTTGGGATGCTCAGTGCTTCAGCTTGGGTTCAAATGTGAACCTGAGGCTTCAGATGGGGGTACTTGCATCCCTGTTAACAAACATAGTATATAATCCAAAGAGAGAATAGTCATTTTATTTTTACCTTAATTCTTCCTCTCCTCCGGTCTTCTTCTCCCCTTCTTCTGTGCTTGTCTGGGTGTCTGCTCCAGTATTCTGAAGGTATTATGTACTCTGAATGCTACTCTATATTCTGAATGCTGCCCTGCTTCTGCTTCTGTCCCTTAGCTGCCCCGAGGGTTGATGTTGCTCTCTTTTGCTAATGGCTATTTTGCTTGCTCTCTATTCGAATGCTAATTTCTCTATGTTGCTCTTCTAATGCTCACTCCCCTTCTCTCAATTTTGCAGAGTTTCCTCTCTAGCTCTCTGATTTTTCTCTCTAACGCTCTCAATTTTTGTAGAGCCTTCTTCCCTTTCTAATTGCATGTGTTGTGCACCGTGCGAGACTCCCTATTTATAGGGAGTCTGGGTGAAGTTTTGGCGCCCAAATGCTTCCCGTGAGGCTCCCTTCCAACAGAATTCCCTTCTAACAACTTTTCCCATTTATTCTTGCGATTGTCTGACAAGGAATATTTTCTTAACCATTTTTCATTCTCTCCCTACGCACATGTGATTTTTATTTATCTTTTTATAAATTTCCTTTGGTAACTGATGTGCTATTTCCTTCTTTGTGCGTAGGAAGCTTTGGGAGGTGCTCTCAGCTATTCCAGCTGGCAGACAGGGATTGGAGCTGCTTTGATTTTCCCTATATTTATTATTATTCGTGTAATTTTTGTGTGTATTTTCACGTATGGGATGTACCCCCGCATTCCCTTTCCCTGCAACATTTTTTTGTACTTGCTTTCTCTTTCCTTGTATTCTCTCATTTGTAATGTACAATTTTTTGATATTTTTACTGTATGTATGCACAACACAGTTTGCAACACCCCAATGTACCTCAAAATTTTGGGCACATGCCCTTCCTCTTTTAATAAAATGTATGACCTCATGTATGCTTTCAAATTTTGACCAGAAACTCACATCAAAGTTGACCCACCTTGCTTAAGGAAAAAAAAAAACTGGTAATAAAAACTAACCTTAAGACTCAACAAAATACCTGGTTTTTAAAATTGAAAGACTCAATTCTACAATTGAAAGACTTAGTTTCAAATCCAAAACTCAATTCAAAAATTTGAAAACCTCAATTAAAAATTCAAGGACTCAAATTAAAAATTAAAACGAACTCAATTTTCCACTGAACAAAATGCAAGGACTCAATTTCAAACTTTAAGGACCTAAACTGAAAGTTAGAAGGAATCAGTTTTAAAATTAAAGTTAATGGGACTCAAATTTTTAGAATACCGGGACACAATTCAAAGTATCGGGACTCATTTTTTACAAAGGGATCAACTTTGAAATTTGAGACTCACTTATCGACACACAGGACTCGATCAGATTTTTCCAAAAAGGGGTCATCCAACTCTAAGGATTTAAAGTCAACTTTTATTGCGCCTGGTCTTCCTAAAAATGGACTGGAAAAAAATTGGGGTGTCTACAGATAGTATTGTTTATCTAGAAATTTCTTGAATAGAAAACACAAGGTATGGCTACGCAGCCAATGAGAAAAGAATTTCATGCCCACCAAAAGAAAGTTAAATTAATGAGAAGTATGAAAAAAATGAGAGAAAAATTCAATTCCGATTTCATTACAATTTGTTAGTGTATTTTAATATTATTATATTGTTTGTGTATTATAATAATATTATTATTTTATCTTGAAAAAGAAGATGTACCTTGGATTGGATTATGGTCATTTATTCATGTATCTCATAAATGCATAAGATTAATTATATGAATGTACCTTGAATCTAGGGTTGTATCTACTTAACATATACATAACTTATTTATTAAGTACATGGAGAATGAAAGATCATTTTGTGCCCTATTAATAGATCCTTGAGGCATTAGCACAACACATTAATCTCTTATTTTCATTCTCATCATATCACCCTTCTTTTAAGTCTAGAGAGTTTGACAAGCAAAGAAAGGTGTTTTTTGTAAAGCTTTGGACTCTTTCGTTTGTGCGGAATTAAAGAGAGTCATACGATTCAAATCAGACTGTTGTATCCTGGGGAAGACAAGTCTTGAGGAGTTCTGCTGCACTGGTTCGTGGGCTAAGCCAATAAACCGCTGAGGGCTTGAATCTTCTTAAAGAGAACGAGACATCTGTGCCTCGGCCTATTTGTGAATCGTGATTTTATTTTTATTTTATCTGTATCTAAGTTTTATCATTTTATATCATCAGTTTTCTAACAATTTTAAGGAGAATCAATATATGGAGCCTACAATTGAGAAATCAAATGAAAATGTTGGAGATCGCAACAAGCCTTTTCGGTTTAAAAGAGTCCATATCAAGAGATGGAAAGGCAAAGTAAAAATAGAAGGCTTTGCAAAATAAGTATGATATCAAGGAGGTAAGAAGGTTAGATGCAATCATGCAAGAAAACGGTAATACTACAAAGGTAAAGTTAATTGCTTCCGAACATAATACTTTACCAAATAGTCTTTTTCCTAAAAACCCTCAACAAAAGTCTAAGAGGAGAAATATGAAAAATAACATTAGACCTCACAAAATGAATAAGGGCAACCCTAATCTAAACAATTTGAACTAAAGACACAAGCAAAACAACAATATTTGTTATGTTTATGGCAAAAGTGGGTAAATTGCTCGAATTTGCAAATTTCGTAAACTTGGGCCTTTTCCTCAATCTAATATAGTTGAGGAACCATTTGTGGCAATGCTTACTAATATTTAATAAATATGGTCCACAGTATTGAGAGGTGGTGGGCAAACTCAAGTGCTAATAGACATGTCTATTATGATAAATTTTGGTTCAAAGTGTACACTCTTTTCAAGGAACCTAAAATTATGCTTAAAAAATATTTTGAGATGAAAAATTTAAATGAGGCTAATATTATTTTAGGCATGAAAATTACAAGATCATGTGATGGTATATTTCTTGATCAGACGCATTACATTGAAAATTTTTTGAATAAATATGACTATAATAAATGCAAGTGTATTACTACTCCTTTTGATTCAAGAAATCACTTGTTTCCTATCAAAAATGAAAATAGAGTGGTTAATCAAGAGGAATATAATAGCATTATTGGTAGCCTGAGATATACAACTAATTTAACTAGACCTGACATTACATATGCAATAGGAATACTTAGTAGATTTTCGAGCAAGTCGGGTAGAGAACATTGTATTGCTCTTGAACGTGTAATGAAATATTTAGCTGGTACCAAAAATTATGGTTTATTTTTTACTAAGTATCTTGTTGTACTTAAAGGTTTTTGTGATGCTGATTGGAATACTTTGTCAGGTGATTCTCTCTCTACCACAAGTTATATTTTTACTTTAGGTGGTGGTACTATTTGCTGAAAATATAAAAAACAAACAATAATGGCTAACTCAACTATGGAAGCTAAGCTTATTGCTTTAGCCTCAGCTAGTGAAGAAGCAAGTTGGTTAAGAGATATGTTGTATGAAATCCGATTTTTAGAAAAACCAATACCACCTATCCTAATTAATTGTGATAATACTGCTGCAATTGGTAGAGTGAACAACCATTATTATAACAGTAAATCTAGACCCATAAGAAGAAAACATAGTATTGTGAGATCATATTTGAGTAGGGACATCATTAATGTAAGTTATATAAAATCTTCTGAAAATCTTGCGGATCCATTAACTAAGGCCTTAGCAAGAGAAAGGGTCTGGAATACATCGAGAGGGATGGGATTAAAGTCCGTAAAATCATGAACGACATATGAGGATACCCAAACCAAGGACCAAAGATCTTGTAATTGGGTTTAATGGGAAGAACGAATCATATGGTGGTTGTAAGAAATGCACTATTATTTTTAAACTCATCCCTATGGTGTAAGTGCATTTATCCTGTAACGGAGGAGGTTGAGTTTTTTAAAACTCTTAATGATAATTTATATCTCTTATGAGTGGGGTGTCGGAGTTACAGGAGCACCTTTAACAAATTTCGCCTATGTGAGCATGGGAGTGGGGCCACTCTCTATGAGAATTTGGCTTATTCTCAAATATGCTCATGAAACTAAGATTAGCACAAGGCCAAAACGTGCTGGCTATTAAAACTCATGTCACCTAAATGATTATGTGTGAGCTACTAGTAATACTTTACTTCCCTTAAACAGTCATAGTTCAAGTCTGAGATGACTCTGGAGTAAAGATTATTGTTCGCTAAGTGAAGGTTCAATACAGAACACACCTTCATTATGCATAATTATTCATCTTTGATTGTTAAACTCTCTACATGCACGGTAGATACATAATATTAAAATGAGGGGGCAATAGTTAGTGTATTTTAATATTATTATATTGTTTGTGTATTATAATAATATTATTATTTTATCTTGGAAAAGATGTGTCTTGGATTGGATTATGGTCATTTATTCATGTATCTCATAAATGCATAAAATTAATTATATGAATGTACCTTGAATATGGGGTTGCATCTACTTAATATATACATAACTTATTTATTAAGTACATGGAGAATGAAGAGTCATTTTGTGCCTATAAATAGAACCTTGAGGCATTAGCACAGCACATTAATCTCTTATCTTCATTCTCATCATATCATCCTTCTTTTGAGTTTAAAGAGTTTGACAAGCAAAGAAAGGTATTTTTTGTGGAGCTTTGGACTCCTTCGTTTGTGCGAAATTTGAGAGTCATACGATTCAAATCCGGCTGTTGTATCCTAGGGGCGACAAGTTTCTACTGCACCCGGGCTAAGTCAATAAACCACAGAGGGCTTGAATCTCGAGATATCCCTGACTCACAATTTGTGAATCGTTATTTTATTTTTATTTTATCTGTATCTAAGTTTTATCATTTTATATTTTTAGTTTTCTAACACAATTTTATGTTCAAAACCTGTAGATAGTGGCTATTCATAAAATTCATCGAGAAAGTACAATAAAGAAGAAATGGGCATCGACACAAAAGAATCAAAGACGGCTTACAAGGGATTTTCTCAAGGAGTGGAGCTGCGACTTCTCGGAGAACGAAGGATACGATGAGAGAGGTACCAAAGAGGCCGCAGTAGGCGAGCCTCGCGGAACGTTTCGAGATCCCAGATGCTACTGAACTGCAGAGACCACATGTCGACGCCGCACAGCAAGAAGCCAGGCAAGACATCTCTCCTGCCTCCCTCTCTCTCTCTCTCTCTCTCTCTCTCTGGAGGTTGATTATTTTGTATTTTGAGTTGAGCTCGGAGATGATCGAGATTAGACTGGTAGGGGAGGGGGAAGTTACACTAGAGTGTTACGCACTCATTCAAAATTCCATGAGCGGGTCCCATCGAAGGTCTGATCTTGTGGTGGAGATTAGCTGGGGGCAGACCCTTAGGCCTGAGAGCAACTGAGATCATGCAACCCTAAAAACATGTCAAATCTTGATTGGTTCTCTGTGAGAATTTCAATCCCCCGTTTTTTCTTATATCAGCAACCCTAAAAACGTGTCAAATCTTAATTGGTTCTCTTTAAGAAATTTCAATCCCATGGTTTTTCCTATTTGTAAACCCCAAAACTTGGTACACTTCCTCACTTGAACATGTTTGGGAAGTTGACTTTGTGAATCTTAAATTAGATTTTGAAATTTAATATAATTTTATTCCATTTTTTATTTAAATTCACATAAAATTAAAATTCATGTATTCAAATATAAATTTATGTGATTTATCCATTTATCTTCTTTTGTAAAGATAATAGTCCGATTCCTCTTTTTTTTTTTTCTAAAAACTTTGTTGATCGTTCGACTTATTACATATATCGGGATTGGTTGGTAGGTATATATGTAGATGGAGATAGTTGGGTATGATTATAAACTTGTTTCTTGGAATTTTATACAAAACATAATTTGAAAAAGGACAAAAGAATTATAAGCAAATTAAAATACACAATCTATACTGGCATGAATTTAAAAGAAATAAAGATACCAAACGAAACAGATTTTTAGTTAGGCTATGTTGAGGTGAATGGATCAGCCATTGGCAAGTATAGAACACCAACTTGGGCCTCATTTAGCAGATGGGAAAGGAGGGTTTGTCAATTGGTCTGAACCCAATGGGACTACTCAAATCAACTAGGCCCAAGCAGATTTGCTCCTAATAAGTGGGACATGGATAGTCATTTGATGCACTTACAAACAAGTGCCATATTTTATATGATATAAATAGTAATAGACTTTTTTTAGGTAATAAAATTAAATTATTTGTAAATTATCTAATTTTTTATTATTATTACATAGGAATTCCAGTCACCAACAAGTCCTTTGGATCCCCTAGTGCTGCACCAAACTTACGGATCAGCGTCCTCCCCCTAGGTTTCGCTGATCAGGTAAAGTCCAGAATGCAGACACGGCTTCCGTGCATCAATTGAATGTTCGACCAACCCGACTCCTGAAACACATCTTATCTAATATTATTGTTAGCACAATAATACGCAATTTTCAATTATCCATAATAATGATTTAAGTTATAAAATAAAATTCTACAACTATTTTTATAATTAATTAGATTTTTTATAATTAATTAATTAGATTTTTTATAAGATCGTCAAGAATTTGCTTAATTATTACATCTATTTTTATAATTAATTAGATTTTTTATAAGATCGTCAAGAATTTGCTGAATTAGAGTTGGTTTATGTGTAATTATCTTAATTTTATAAGCAAATTGTTAGGGACTAATACATTTTTAATATCCAAAAAATGATATTATCATTACAAATAAGAACATAGTCTTAAGAAAGAAATATAATACACATAAAGTGAAAAAAAAAAAAACCTTTATGCATTCTCATCCCAATTTGCTGATCTCATCAATTATGTGTGCAAAGTAGAATTTTTTTTTTTTTCCCAAAAGTACAAAATCCTTATGTAAAATTATTGTATAGCATTGTCTTGAAGTAGCTTGTCGAAACAAAATTTGGAAGCGTTTTTCATAAGATGCTTACAAAAGTAAAAGTCAATATTTACAATAGGCTCATAAGTATCCCCATGCCCCATGGTAAAGAGTTAAGATTACAAACTATCTAAATGTTAGGATCATGGACTACTGAATTAGAAAATCTCTAGACTTCCTCAACAAATTAGGGATAATATCAATATATGTCTTTCCTTTAAATTAAAACAAGAATTAATGGACTTCATTGGGTCTTTATTATTCTAATTATCATTTGTTTCTTAATGTTTCATTCTTTATTTTTTAATCCAAACAAAACAAAACAAAACAAAAGGGGGAAAGAGAGAAAGAGAACTTGATCTATATTGGCAATGCAAATGAATACAATTTAGCATCTAAGAAAAAGAAAAGGAAAAATTAGAGAAAAGCTTTTTAAGAATTTACCTCATCTTATGTATCATTAGTGTTTTTTTTTTAAAAAAAATTTCAATATGAACTTGTGAAACAAATTAGCACACAGATCCATGAGCTTGTGAGAAGATGAGCTAGTGATATGTCTTAAGAAGGTAAGAGAAGAGTGAGTTTTTTTATAAGATGATAGGGTAAAGATAGTGTTGGAAGGTGAAGAGAATGTGAAGGTGTTGACCCTATGAGTCATACCCTGTTTTGATTATGATAAATATTCAGGTATTTAATGTCTATTAAGTTTGTGTGCAGGTTTATATTCGCAAATACTTTGATGACATATGAAGTAGAGCATGAAGACCTTGAAAATCATTTATGTTGTAATTCATTATTATTCATTTGGGTTTGTAATAGTAATATAGGAAAAGTCTATAATATTTAATGCATATCATACATGTAGGAACTACAAATCTCAAAGGCCTTAGAACGACTCTAAGTCCCTACGCATTACTTGAAAATCAAATGATCTTAAATAGTCGATCAACACCGGATTTTTTCGGTGTCCTCAAGAAGACCTAGACTGACCTCAGGACTCCTTATGTTTCATAAAAATATGCCCTATCTTCTTAAATTAAATCATCATATGAGTAGGGTTTATATACAAAGGGATTAGAACCGAAATGCATTAAAAATGCATGTTTGGTTGACCGAACTGGAATGTATAAAAGCATTTGGTTGACCGAACCGGTCAGAGGTCAACAGTTTGACCATAACTCGGTCGACCATACCTTGTCAAGTTCACACAACTTGGACGACCAAACTCCCACACGAGTCAATGTTTGACTCCTCGGTCGACTGACCAGATTTATACGAGCAACGCTTTGGTCGACCGAAACCCCACGGGGGAGAATCCAACCGCCCGGTCGACCGAACTCTCAGTTCATTTTTTGCACGGTTAACCGAACTCTGTTACTCGGTCAACCGAACCTTAAGTTCGGTCGACCGGTGCTCTCGGGTTGGCGAGAATTATTAAGGTTAAAAATGCTGTTAAATTTTATTAACATCACTTAAACTTTTTCCAAAATGACCAATATGTTCCCAAGGACTATAATTCTTCCCATTTCTATATATAACATTTCATTTGCAAAATTAAGGGGTGATTAGGGTTTTAGATTAGCAAAAAATTTTCTGAAAATTTTATTGGCCAAAATCTTCCCTACTTCCATATTCTTCATGCTCAAAGTCATATACTCTTCCATTGATCATTCTATTGCAAAATCCTTTTGAGAAAGAGTATCTTGAGTTATTCTATATAGTTCTCATGTGCTTATACTCTCATATAAGTGTATTGATTTTTGATTTTAGTGAGAGTAAACCTAGAGGTCTTCCCAGTGATTTAATTCATAAATTCATTTGTGGGAAACCTTTTTAAGCTTGTGATTCTTTGCATTCTCATTACAAGATTTAAAAGCTTGTCTTGTGTTGTGAAGAAAAATATTTTTAATAAGGCTTGTTTTTTAGAAATATCTCGTGGTTGAACTTTTGAAAATCTTGTTTGAGATATTTGATTGAGCTATTGAAATCTTTGAAACTATATTTGCGATTGAAATTATTATATGCATAGTGTTTCAAAGATAAATTGCCAACACATACACTCTCACACATGGATTGTATACTGACATAATACTGAGAGTAGATGCACATATCTGCACTGAGCTTATAGTTCTTACTGTGTTTGAGATGCATTGATTAGTACTTGTACATATTGGTACATAATCTGCTTAGTTAAGAAGCATATTTGTTGTATGCAAATTTTATTGAGAAATCTGTTGTGTTCCAGATGTGGCCTGAGGAGGCAGTAATCCAGCCCGGACGGATTGTGTAGGTTGAGGTTAGCCTTGTGTTAATTGACCAGGTTGTAAAGGTTAAGGTCAGCCCTGTGCTAATTGACCTGATTGTTTAGGTACTGCTCCACCTGTTAAGTGAGCTTATAGTGGTAATCCTTGTGCTTGTTAGCCAAGGCGGGGACGTAGGTAGTATTGGCCAAACCTCGATAACATATCGTGCGTGTTCTTTATATTTCTGCAAATTTATTTTCTACACTTTTATTTTCAACACATGTATGTTGTATGCTTGATTCATTATATGTAGTACATGTGTTGATTGGGTTTATAATTGCATAGACAGACCTTAGGTTGCGTAATACTGCAGCTTTGGATAAACCTAGGTAGGACAAAATTTTAAATACCCATTTTACCCCCCCCCCTCTCTCTTTTTGGGAATACACCAAAACTAACAGAAGGCAAAGTGTTAGAAAATAAAGGGTTGAGAAAGGGAATCATGTGGAATAAAATAAAATAAAAAGAGACATTTTGGACATTATGTTACAAATTAAACATATAAGATTTTAAATGAATGACATTTAAAGGGTAATAAAGGTATTTAAAAGTTGTCACTTGAAGGACTACCAAGTTTTTCTATCTAATCATTTAGGAGTAGTTTAATTAGTTTAAAATGACATTATACTATGGTAAGAGAAAGATTTGTAAGAAATGATACATTCACATGAAATTTGAAATTCACAGGCCTTAGATTTAGAATTATGTTGGATTTGTATAAAATATAATATTAAATTATATTGAAATTTGTTCAAATCCATCTAATTCCAAATCTAAAGACTGAAATTCATGCTCTTAAATAGAGTGTCTAGTGTTTGGGAGCATGAATTTTGATACTTGGTACGTTTTTGTTTATATCTAGACAAATTCAAATTTAACTCTCAAAATCCATGCTCTTCAAACACAAGGCAATCTTAAAATGTCATGTTAAGACTTAGACCAACTTATATGGAAGAACAAATAAGCTTTGGTGTGGCTCTAGTGATGGAATTTTATTCCTTCTGCAATTTTGCACTTATTTAAGCAAAATTAATCAACTTAATAAGTAAAAAAAAAAAAAAACTCTTTTAGAATTTGATAAGAGAATGGAAATCATCACTAATTGGAGAAATATGAGGCATGGCAAAGGGCTCATATATAACAATGTGGAGATGCGGGTGTGTGACATAATTGTCGATAATGCAATTTTGCCTTGTCACTTAATGATGACGACATTCGCCTAATGAGTTAGGAGACGATCATCTCTTAATGAGTTAGGCGATCATCATCACTTATTGACTCTATGTTCTTTGTCGACTAAGTGACAAACGATTCCATCTCATATGCGATTTATGTCTTACCTGCATGTTTGACTTGTGCCTCCTTTAGGAGATTCTCTACTTACTTCCTTGAGTAGGTGATGCGTGATTCACTTTACTAGGTAAGCGCTTTTTTATTACAATCATCTTAACTGAATGATCACCATCACATCCTGAAGAGCATTCATAGTTTTACGTATATATGCCTCTTGTGACACAATTCGTCAAAATGGCATCATATTTCCTAAAAGAACACATCAGTGCATTATTAGAGTTCTTTAAGGTGAGAGACTCTCGTTGCATAACTATATTACCAACAACTGTGAGTCTTGAGGATATTTAATGCTAAAAAGAAGAGGTAAAATTGAAGATTAACTATGCCTCTTCTCTGAAACAACATTTTGATCTTTATTTCCTTACTTTGAGTTACTTTCTTTGTTGAGTTGATTGATTTTTGTATTAATAAAAATGATTTGAACTAATCCAATGATTAATGCCCTAAAAGAGCACACTAGTGCATTGCTTAGTTTTCTAAGGTGAGATGATCATTATTGTCAAACCATACTACTGGAGGGTCTTGAGGGAGCATAATAATCAAACAAAGGTAAGTTCAAAACACAAACACCATTAATTTAATCAAAATCACCTGTGTTCCAAGAGAATTTGCTAACAAACAAAGATGATGGGAGATAATACATTCACTACACTTAATTGTACTCCCAATCTTGACCTAATTTTGAAAATGATGAACCCATACTGTCACGCCTCGAACCCGTTAGGTGAGACCCGAGGGGTGATGAGACCATTAACCGTCTCTGATACCATTCACGCAGTGGAAAATAATAAACAACCTCAAATGAAATATCAGAATTCTAATTTATACAACCCCAAAAAGGAATATAACAAATTCTCCATATTACATCGCCAAAAAAAGATCAAAATATTAAATGAACATATCTCTGTTCATACAACCACCTAAACTTTCCAAAAAGAAAGTACCCTGCCTTCTGAGCTATCTAAGCTCGACCACCAGAAGGACCTGAAAAGATAATAATTCACTGGGGTGAGACATTTTTCAGTAAGGAAGAAATAAACTATAGCAGTATGTGGCAGAAGAGTTTTAATATATATTTATAAAATAAACTCATCCATTAATCGCAACAAATGGCAAGGCGCATACAGACTCTATTCACACAATCAAAACCAATATTTACGGTGAAAGTTCATGAGGATTGGGAAGATTACACACCCATACATGTACCTTCTCTCTGCTTTGATACCATTTGTAACCGTACCCTTTGATTCGGATGTGGCTACAACTGATACCAATCAGGGCACTCACCAATAAGCCATTGGGCGGAGAGATTTACTTTGCCATAAATATTCATGCATTTAAGTTCACATACCAGCATACACACACATTCACATAAATCATCCCATATAATTTGCAAACATACACACCATAGTTCATCCACATGGGATACAATACAATTAATTGATCTCAGTACGCAGCCCACGTAGGGCAGCTGTGTACTTTACTGTACATGGCCTATGTAGGGCAACTGCGTACTTCTTTGTACGTGGTCCACATAGGGCAGCTACATACTTAACTGTACATGACCCAAGTAGGGCAGCAACATACTCCACGATACGTGGTCCACGTAAGGCAACTACGTACTCTACTATACATGGCCCACGTAAGACAACTACGTACTCCACTATACGTGGCCCACGTAGGGCAACTACGTACTTCACTGTACGTTTATGTTTACACATAGATAGTATTCACCCAAACAGGCAATATTCACAACTGAACAGTATTCAAAACCAAACAGTGTTCACAGCTAAGCAGTATTCACAACCAATCAGTATTCACAACCAGACAGTACTCACATCCAAACAGCACTAATAGGCAGATGGTATTCACAACCGTACAATATTTACAACCAGTTAATTATGAAAGATTATTTTCATGCTACACGGTTTTTGTCAAATATGAATTATAATAAAAACCAATCATTTTTAAATGCCCACTCCGTTCAAAAAAATCGTACTATATATATATATATATATATATATATATATATATACGGTCCCTATACTTGAAAATAATCGATTCAATTTAATAAAAAGCCTGGTATAATTTATTCCCCTTACTTGTTCCTCGAAGTCCTGCCAAAAACGAACGGGAAACGAAACCCTGTATTCCACAAATTCTATCTTAATCAGTTCAACCCCAGAATATTAATCATTTAACATTTCCTCGGCCCACACACTCCCAATAATTAATTTAATATTAAAAATATCCTACTTACCCTAATTTTGGAGTGGTGCCCAAGAACTCCAAATCAAGTTTTTGCTCCAGCTAACTTGGAGAGAATTACCCCAGGAACCTCGTGGTGGTTTCCGATCATCAAATCAAACAAAATCTGGCCCAAAATCGAAGAGAGAAGGTGGTAGGGCTGAACCCTAGAGAGAGAGAATGAGAGGGGAGAGAATTTCGTGGAAGAAAAGAATCCTAGGGCTATTTATAGGTCGGCGTTCGTCGACGAGCCTAAAAGGTTCTTCAACGAACCAAAGAAGGACATTCGTTGACAAGAACATTGAGTTCGTCAACGAGGCATTTAAAAACCCGAATTTTCCTTGCTCTCGGTAATTCCTCGTTGACGAGACACATGTACTCGTCGATGATACCAAGAAGGACTTTCATCAACAAAGAAAATGAGTTCGTCGACGAGTCCCTACTGATGCCCCTTTTAAATTTCTTTTCCCTTTCTTTTTTCCTTCATTTTTTCATTATTATTATTTTTTCAGGTCTCTACATCCTCCCCTCCTTATAAAAATTTCGCCCCCAAAATTTGTTAATCAATCATTTTTACATAGTTAGAAGTTAACTAACCACATTTCACACATTTCAATATATTCCAGCATGTGAACCATTACATCACCCAGAATTAAATGAAACTTATTATTTATCTCAAACATAAACATGTTACCTACACCTCTAGTAGTGTCTGTCTCAGCAGGGGCAAGTGTGTAGACACATGCTGGTCCGCCGCGTGGCACCAGATTGTTTCCCCGATTCTGATATGGAGCAGGTGCATTGCTCAACGGTCCCTAGTTTTGACCTAGGGGTTCATGACAATCTCAAACTATGTGGCCGTACTTGCCGCACCGGTAACACATAGGACTCCTACCCCGGCCTTCTCCCCAATGCCTCCTATTACACCTCACACAATAAGAGGGTGTTGAGTTACTTCGATGGCCTTGATCACTCCTAACTGGCCTCTGACCCCCAGTATCTCTATCTCCCCTCCATGGACCCTGTCTGACATTAGCATGGGATCTGGGAGGCATGGGTCTCTTTTTCTACTCTGACATCCCTATGTCTCTCTACAAGCTCGACTTTACAACGGTGGCTTTATCCACTAGCTCTAAAAGTTCTAAATCTGTAAGCATGTCACATGCTCGTGGATTCTTTATTTCAAGCCCCTCTCAAACCACCTCACCTTTTGATATTCATTTGAGACCATGAAAGAAGCGAAGTGTCCACGAACCTAGTAGCATACTGCTGCACAGTGAGATGCCCCTGTGTCAAGTTGAAGAATTCCTCTGCCTTTGCATTCCTGGTCGTGGCGGGGAAATACCAGTTGTAGAAGACCTCCTTGAAATGCTTCCATGTCATAACAGTAGGTACCGCCCGCTGCTCTTTTAATAGCTTCACCGCTAGTCACCACCACTCGGCCTCTCTTGTCAATTTAAAATTGGCGAAGAGAACCTTCTGTTTCTTAGTGCAATCCAGAATTGTTAGTATCTTTTCCATCTCCTACGCCCAATTCTCAGCTATGATTGGGTTAGCACCTTCCGCAAAAGAAGAGGGTTTCAGGCAAGTGAATTGATCGATCGAACAACCCTGGTTCATAGGTGGGCAACTCAATCCCTTGGGGTCTTGTCTCATCTCTTCCCTAACCTTCCGAGCTATATTTCACAGCAGTCTGGAGGTTTCAATTTTATCTCCACTGGAATCCCCCAACTCGTTTTTCCCTCCACCATCCACGTCTTTACCTCTAGGATCCATCATGAAGATAGGATAGAGACATATTTAAAATCTCCATATCTTAACATAAATGACACAGTTATAAAACAAGAAACCAGACTAATATTCAAATCCTCAATTAAACATGCAATACCCAATTAATCTTAATCATCTTACCCTTCGAGTTCTAATTTCAAGTTTCAATCTCTTTGCTTGGAAACTTCATTGTCGATGGATTTACCGTGGTTTATTGAAACCGTTGTCTGATTCAAAAAATCACAGAAGTCCATTAAGAGATTTCTGCCTCCAAGTTATGAAATAATACTCAAATTCCTATAAATACCTTAATTTTACCAGTTTTTACCCTCATCCTAACTCGAACCTATACTTTAGTATTAATCCTTCTAAATTCTGTAGAATCTATAACCTAAACCTCTAATACCACTTTGTCACGCCCCAAACCCGCCAAGTGGGGCCCGGGGTGTGATGAGACCATTAACTATCTCTGATACCATTCACGCAGCGGAAAATAATAAACAACCTCAAATAAAATACCAGAGTTCTAATTTCTACAACTCCAAAAAGGAATATAACAAATTCTCCATATTACATCGTGAGAAAAATATCAAAATATTAACTAAACATATCTCTGTTCTTACAACCACCCAAACTATAACGACCTGCCTATTTTCCATATTTTTTTCCACATAATAATAACATTAATAATTCTAACATCCTACTAAATTGTCATAATCATGATCAACTTGGACCCATGAGTACCAGGGATATATCTGTCATACAATTTTGATACCTAAGCAGCGAAAAACATAAAATTACATTCATGTCATACAACACTAGAAACCATACCAGAGTTCTACTGAATCTTTCATATATATACAATCATCCACAAAAGGACCCAAAAAGTATTCTATGGTCATAATCACACAAAAACCCATCTAACCATATCTCACCTATTTACCCTTCTGATAGGGTAGTTCGGCCAACTCCTACCACTGCGGAGCTTTATCCGCCCTTCTACCTGAATTTCCTGAAATGTTTGTATGGTTGGGATGAGACACCTCTCACTAAGAGAGATAAACTAATATCAGTGTGTGGTAACATGAGTACTTGTTGTGACATACATATAAATAGTACATAATTCATAACTGGTATAAACAGTTGTATCATAACTGAGTAAAACATGATTTAACATAACATAGTTTAATGTACTAAATTTTTGTACTAAAAAATCATCTTATATAACCATATCATACTTGAATTATTATCCATGATAGATAGTTAGTTGTTGTCATATCTTACCCCCCACATGACAGGGTTGTGCGGCCTGAAGGCGGGACCTAAAAATGGCTAGCCGACCATGCTAAGTCAAATATAGGTGTGTAAGTATGATTGGCCTGTTCCACCAATGCCGGACTACCAGGAGAACTACAACACTCCTATAAAGCCATATCGACCGCCATCTCCCACACTCTACATAAGATATGTGGTAACACTAACATTAACATAAACGTGAAACATATAGCTATGATACCGTGCTTCATAAAACTGAACTAAGCTATCTGAGTTCTGATAACATATAATACATTCTATATTAAAACATAATTATTTCATATTTCAGAGTAATATTTGACATAAACATATTTCATAATTTCTTACATATCATACATAATCACGGCATCAACGCTGACATAATTTATAACATAAAAATCATGATATTTACGCCGGCATAATTCATAACGTAAAATCACGGCATTTACGCCAGTATAATTCATAACATAATAAATATAAATTCTTACACTATTTAACATAATCTTAAAACCATAGTTCTTGTATTATTTTTAGAGTTTTCCTGAAAACTACTATAACATGCTTATCTTGGAAAAATCATAATATTTCAATATAACATAACTTTCATGGAAATATTATACTCATGACACACAAATGTAAGTAGCATTCTAAACTGATAATTTGCTCTAAAATCATATTTTCTTATAAAATGTGTTAAAATCATTTCTCTGTTCAACAACAGTATTCTCAAACATAGTTTTATAACATACATATTTCCCTGAAAATGAATGTTGTATAATAATAAATAATTTCATGAAAAAACTGAGTTAATTTATCTTCTTACCTGACTTACAAAGAAGCCCACAATTTAAACCAAACCTACACCAGTGTGTTCCTCAGCTCAACACCCTAAAATTATATATATTTTATTTCCAAAAAAACTTCAATATTATTCTATCTAAAGCATTTTCCTCAATCCAGAAATACCAAATACCTTATAAAACTTAAAATAACCAACTTACCCAAACTTTGGGATAGTGCCTACGTTGGCCTAACCAATGAACTACTCTAGCAGACTTGAAGAGAATCTTCCTAAGAGTAGTGTGACAGCTTCCAATCGTCGAACCGACGAGTATTGAAGCTGGAAATCTAAAGAGAATGAGAAAGAGATGAGGTTTAGAGAGAAAGCTTCATGCAAAAATTCACGTTGAAATCTCGAGGTTGGTGTATTTATAAAATACCGATTCATTGAGAGACACGTCACCTTGTCCATAAGTCCATGAAGGGAGTTTGTCGACGAACTCGTAACCCTCGTCAACGAAATTCAGGCTCTACTAAACCCCTCCCAGTAAGTTCTTGTCGACGAGACATGAGTCCACGTCGACGGGCCCAAGAAGGCTGCTTGTCGACGAGCGCCCTGCGTTCGTTAACGAGACCATGCTGAGTCTCTTTTGAAAAATTATTTTCTCTCCTTTCTTTTATTTACTTAATTTCTATAATTCTTTGGGTCTTTACATTCTCCCCTCCTTATAAAATTTCGTTCTCGAAATTGCTATCTGAACTATACATCATCTCTTGAGAAAAATGAGCTACTTATTTTATTATTTATCCTCGCTTGTGGCGGAGGAATACCGTGGTTACATTCAGGGTTCTGGGTGATTACAAATGCATAAAAGAAAATTTCTCTCAAACCAAAATACTACCTACTAACAGAAAATTATTACATGTACTAACTAACTTGCACAAAAGAAATTTAACATACTTACATGCATCTTTTCCTGATTACTACTGATCCCCACTAAAATAAATGCGGGTATTTCTGTCATATTTCTTCTTTAAGCTCCCATGAAGCTTCTTCCACTGCATGATTCCTCCACAGGACTTTTACTAATGGAATTTTATTATTATGTAATTCCTGTTTCTTCCTATCTAAGATCTGCACTAGTATCTCCTCATAAGCCAATGATTCTCTGAGCTCTATCTCTGCATAACTGACCATATAGGACGGATCTGTGACGTATTTTCTCAGCATAGAAACATGAAATACGTTGTGTATTCTAGATAAAACTATTGGTAAAGCTAGCCGGTAGGCAACTAATCTCACTCTCTCAAATATCTCAAAATGATCAATAAACTTAGGGCTCAGCTTACCCTTCCTCCCAAACCTCACGGTACCTTTCCATGGCACTATTTTCAGAAATACATGGTCTTCTACTTCGAATTCCAATTTTCGGCGGCGATTATCTACATAACTTTTCTGCTAACTCTGAGCTGTATTTCTCTAAAAATTTGGACTTTATCGTACGCTTACTGCACTATTTCTGGTCCCAAAACTCGCCTCTCACCTACCTTATCCCAGTATAAAGGAAAATGACATCTCCTATCATATAACGCCTTGTAAGGTGTCATGTCAATGCTAGTCTGATAACTGTTATTGTATGCAAACTCTACCAGTGGCAGATACTGGATCCAACTACCCCCAAAATCTAGCACACATGCCCGTAACATATCCTTTAATATCTAAATCGTCCTCTTTGATTGCCCGTTCGTATGAGGATGAAATGTCGTGTTGAATGATAACTGAGACCCTAGAGCTTCCTACAAGCTTCTCCAAAATCGTGACGTGAAACATGGGTCTCAGTCTGATACTATAGACACAGGCACACCATGTGATCGTACTATCTGTTGAATATATATTTCCGCTAGTTTGTCTACGGAGTAGTTGACTTTGATAAGGATAAAGTGAGCGGTCTTCGTCAGTCGATCGACGACCGCCCAAATAGCATTCTATCCCTATCGTACTGGTGGTAAACCTGTTACAAAATCCATAGAAATGTGATCCCATTTCCATTTCAGGATGTAAAGTGGCAGTAGCTAGCCCACCGGCCTTTAGTGCTTAGCCTTTACCTACTGGCACGTCAAACATTGTTGCACAAATTTGGCAATCTCTCTCTTCATGGCGCTCCACTAGAAATACTCTTACAGATTCCTATACATTTTAGTACTGCCTGGATGAATTGTGTATAACGATCTATAAGCCTCCTCTAGGATTATCCTTCTGATATCCACATCTGCATGCATGCACAGCCTAGTACGGAACCTCAGAGCTCCGTTATTAGAAATATTGAACTCATCTCTCTGTCCATCCTGCACTTTAGCTATCAGTTCCATCAACTCAACGTCATTCTTCTGGGTTGTTTTAATCTTTTCCTGTAGGGTAGGCTGCACCACCAGGTTAGCAATAAATGTTTGGTGAACACTCTCTACTAACTCCACGCCAAGTCTCTCCAAGTCCATCTGGATCGGGTGCTAAATTTCTGCTGCTGACAATGCTGCTATCATGGATTTTCAGCTCAGTGCATCAGTCACCACATTAGCTTTACCTGAATGGTAACTAATGGTGCAATCATAATCCTTGATGAGTTCTAACCATCTTCTCTGTCACATGTTCAACTCCTTCTACGTGAAGAAGTATTTTAAACTTTTATGGTCTAAAAATATTTCACATCTCTCTCCGTATAGATAATGCCTCCAAATTTTCAGTGTATGAACCACTGCAGCCAATTCTAGATCATAAGGGAGATAATTCTTTTCATATTCTTTCAATAGTCTAAAGGCATATGCTACCACTATGCCCTATTGCATCAATACACATCCAAGCCCCCTCAAAGATGCGTTATAGTAGATCACATAACCATCACCTCCCGATGGAATAGTTAATACTGGTGCTGTGACGAGCCTTTGCTTCATTTCCTAGAAGCACTACTCATGACTGTCGTCCCATTCAAACCTGACATTTTTTCTGGTTAATCATGTCAGAGGTCCTGATAATGCTGAGAATCCCTCTACAAACCGATGGTAATATCTTGTCAGTCCCAAGAAACTCCTGATTTCCTGTACATTTCTCGGCCTGACCCAATTCACTATTGCCTCTATCTTGTTAGGATCAACAAAAATTTCATCCCCTGATATAACATGACCCAAAAACGCAACTTTCTTTAACCAAAATTTACATTTGCTAAACTTGGCATATAATTTATTTTCCCTAAGCATCTGAAGTGCTCGCCTTAGGTGCATCTCATGCTCCTCAAAACTCCTCGAGTAGACCAGTATGTCATCAATGAAAACCATAACGAACTGGTCTAAATAATGATGAAAGATTCTATTCATCAAATCCATGAATACAGTAGGAGCATTCGTCAAACTAAATAACATAACTAGAAATTCATAATGTCCATACCTGATCCTGAAAGTTGTCTTTAAGATGTCATCAGTTTTAACTTTCACTTGATGATAACCTGACTTGAGGTCGATCTTGGAATAGACCTGTGTACCTTGAAGCTGATCAAATAAATCATCTATATGAGGTAAAGGATACATGTTCTTAATTGTTACTTTATTTATTTCCTTGTAATATATGCACATCCTCATAAACCCATCCTTCTTCTTCACAAATAAAAATGGGGATCCCCATGGCGATACAGTAGGTCTAATAAACCTTTTATTCAATAAATCCTACAACTGATCCTTTAATTCTCCTAATTCTGCTGGAACCATTCGGTAAGGAGCTTTAGAGATCGGTGTCGTCCTTGGAAGTACGTGGATAGCAAAATCTATCTCGGGGTCGAAAGGCAATCCAGGGAGTTCTTTTGAAAAAACATCTGAAAACTCCTTAACCACTGGTATACTACCAAGCTGCAATTCATTTTCTGTCACCTCCTTTACATAAGCCATAAACCCTTGACATCCGTCCAGAAGTAGTCTTCTCGCCTGCATGGCTGACACTAACGGAGGTAGAGAATACACCCACGACCCCACAAATATGAATTCTGGCTTTCCTAATGGTCTGAAAATCACCTCTTTCATATGACAGTCAATATTAGCATGGTTAGTAGGCAGCTAGTCCATTCCCAGTATTACATCAAATCCATGCAAATCTAGCATAATTAGGTCAGCTAGTAATACCCTCCCCTGAATTTTTACTGGGTAACCCCTGAGCACCCTACGACACCCCACCACTGACCTTGTCGGTATTGCTACTGACAATTCAACATTTAATAACTGTGTCTCAACACTCGACAATTTAACATATCCCATAGACACAAAAAAGTGTGTGGCACCTATATCAAATAAAACAATAGCTTGATATGATAAAGTAGTAAAGGAACCTATCACGACGTTGTCTGCGGCCTCCGCGTCTTTCGGTGTCAAAGTATAAACCCTTGCCAGGGCTACATTCCTTTGTTGGCCTCCACAAGGCACTTGATAACCTCCTCGGTGCGGTCTGGGAGCAAGTACGGTATCAAGTGGTGTATGACAATCTCATACTAAATGTCGCGATACACCGCAAGTGTCTTTTTCCACATGTCTGACAAACTGGGTAAATCTGCATATCTTGAATCTCACGACCTCTAGTCTCCTGTCTTTATCCCCTGCCATAATTACCTATCCTCCACTAGCTCTGACTAGAGCCTACTTGTAAGCTTGAAGGCATAGTCCTCTTCTTCTGCCTCTGCTCCTCCGCACCCATCCGCTCACTAGCCTCAGCCACAACTGCTCTGTCCACCAACTCGGAAAAGTCTTGCACTTTCAACACTGCTACCTGCTTATAAATTTCTCGCCTCAGACCCCTTTCAAACTGTCTCGCCTTCTTTGCCTCATCGGGTATGATGTACGTGACGAAGCGGGACAACTCTATAAACCTCGCTGCATACTTCTGGACTGTTTGCTGTCCCTGTTTCAAATTCAGGTATCCTCCACTTTGACCTCCCTGGTAGTGGCTGGATAGTATCTGTCAAAGAACAAATCTTTAAACCGACACCAAGTCATAGCTATAGGCACCACCCTCTGGTTCTCCAATAATTTTACTACAGTCCACCATCTTTCAGCCTCTCCTGTCATTTTATAGGTGGCAAATAAGAACCTCTGCTCCTCCATGCACTGCAGCACTGCTAATATTTTCTCTATTTCCTACATCTAGTTCTCGACGACTGCAAGATCAGCTCCTCCTGAAAATGCCGAAGGATTCATTTTAGTGAATTTCTCTATCGTGCACTCGTGGCCTGCAGATGGACCTCCCTGCTCCTTAGAGTTCCATGCAATCTCAATCATGACTTGCTGAGCCACACTACGTAATATTGCATTTAAATCAGCTCCGCCTGCACCCGAGGACCTTGCACCCTCACTACCGCTTGCATAAGCACTACCACCACCTGGGTCCATCCTATAAAGACAATAAACATGACTTAGGAACCCTATCCTTATAATTTACGTATTTAATCAAAACTCATGATATCCATCTACCATGACAGCCCTATTTTAATTCAAGATTCAGTTCTACACTTCAAAAACACAACTCGACAATAGTTTTCTATGACTTTCTTGAAATCGCCACCCCAGAAAAGACATAGAAACCACCACAGAAGTCCTGCCTCCAAACTGCAAAACAAAACCTTAAATCTTTTTCCTATACTCTAGTATTGTTTCCGCTGCACTCTAAAGTCTACAAAACCTAGCAACCTAGGCTTTGATACCAAATTGTAACGACCTGCCTATTCGCCATATTTTTTTTCTACGTAATAATAATATTAATAATTTTAACATCATACTAAATTGTCATAATCATGATCAACTTGGACCCATGGGCACTAGGGATATACCTGTCATACAACTTTGATACCTAAGCAGCGGAAAACATAAAATTACATACATGTCATACAACACCAGAAACAATACCAAAATTCTATTGAATCTGTCATATATATATATATATATATATAGTCATCCACAAAAGGACCCAAAAAGTATTCTATAGTCATAATCACACAAAAACCATCTGACCCTATCTCGCCTATTTACCCTTTTAACAGGGTAGTTTGGCCAACTCCTACCGTTGCGGAGCTTTATCTGCTCTTTTACCTGGATTTTCTGAAATGTTTGTATGGTTGGGGTGAAACACCTCTCAGTAAGGGATATAAACTAATATCAGTGTGTGGCAACATAAGTATTTGTCGTGACATACATATAAATAGTACATAATTCATAACTGGTATAAACATTTGTATCATATATGAGTAAAACATGATTTAACATAACATAGTTTAACCTACTAAATTTCTGTACTAAAAAATCATCTTATATAATCATATCATATTTGAATTATTACCCATGATAGATAGTTAGTTGTTGTCATGTCTTACCCCCAACATGACAGGGTTATACGGCCTAAAGGCGAGACCTATCAATGGCTGACTGACCATGCTAAGTCAAATATAGGCGTGTAAGTACGATGGGTCTGTTCCACCTGTGCCAAACTACTAGGGTAACTATGACACTCTTATAAAGCCACATCGACTGCCATCTCTCACACTCTACATAAAATGTGTGGTGGCACTAACATAAACATAAATGTGAACATATAGCTATGATACCGTGCTTCATAAAACTGAACCAAGTTATCCGGATTCTGATAACATATAATACATTCCATATTAAAACATAACTATTTCGTATTTCAGAGTAATATTTAACATAAACACATTTCATGATTTCTTACATATCATACATAATTACGGCGTCAACGCTGGCATAATTCATAATGTAAAAATCACGGCATTTACGCCAGCAGAATTCATAACGTAAAATCACGGCATTTATGCCAGCATAATTTATAACGTAAAATCACGACATTTATGTCGACATAATTCATAACATAATAAACATAAATTCTTTAACATAATCTTAAAATCATCGTTCTTGTACTGTTTTTAAGGTTTTCTTGAAAATTGCTATAACATGTTTATCTTGGAAAAATCATAATATTTCAATATAACATAATTTTCATAGAAATATTATACTTATGGCACACAAATGTAAGTAGCCTTCTAAACTCATAATTTGCTCTAAAATTATATTTTCTTATAAAATATGTTAAAATCATTCTCCTGTTCAACATCATTATTCCCAAACATAGTTCCATAATATACATATTTTTCTGAAAATAAATATTGTGTAATAATAAATAATTTTATGAAAAAAAATGACTTAATTTATCCCCTTACCTAACTTACTAAAAAACTCACAATTTAAACCAAACCTACACTCGTGTGTTCCCTAGCTTAACATCCTAAAATTACATTTTTCTCAATAAAACTTTAGTATTATTCTATCTAAAGCATTTACCTCGTCCAGAAACACCAAATACCTTAAAACTTAAAATAACCAACTTACATAGATTTTAGAATAGTGCTCAAGTTTGCCTAACCAACGAACTACTCTAGCAGACTTGAAGAGAATCTTCTTAGAAGTAGCGTGGCGGCTTCCGATCGTCGAATCGGCGAGTATCTAAGTCAGAAATCTAGAGAGAAGGAGAGAGATAGACGAGGTTTAGAGAGAGAGAGAGAGAGAGAGAGAGAGAGAGAGAGTTTCATGCAAAAATTCACGCTGAAAACCTGAGGTTGGTGTATTTATAAAATGAGAATTCGTCGACGAGACACGTCACCTTGTCGACGAGTCCGTGAAGGGAGTTCGTCGATGAACTTGTAACCCTCATCGATGAAATTCAAGCTCTGTTAAACCCCTCATGGTAAGTTCTCGTCGACGAGATACGAGCCTACATCGACGAGCCCAAGAAGGCTTCTAGTCGACAAGCACCCTGCGTTCATCAATGAGACCCTACTGAGTCCCTTTTGAAAAATCATTTTCTCTCCTTTCTTTTATTTACTTAATTTCTATAATTCTTTGAGTCTTTACGCAAACTTTCCAAAAAGAAACTACCCTACCCTCTGAGCTTTCTAAGCTTAACCACCAAAAGGGCCTAAAAAGATAATAATTCGGTAAGGTGAGACACCTCTCAGTAAGGAAGAAATAAACTATAGCAGTGTGTGGCAGAAGAGTTTTAATATATATATTTATAAAATAAACTCATCCATTAATCACAACAAATGGCAAAGTGCATACAGACTGTATTCAAACAACCAAAACCAATATTTATGGTGAAAGTTCTCAAGGATTAGAAAGATTACACGCCCATACATGTACCTTCCCTCTGCTCTGATACCGTTTGTAACCATACCCTTTGATTCGGGTGTGGCTACAACAAATACCGATTAGGGCATTCACCTTTCACCATAAGCCCTCGGGTGGAAAGATTTACTTTGTCATAAATATTCATGCATTTAAGTTCACATACCAGTATATACACACATTCACATCAATCATCCCACATAGTCTGCAAACATATACACCATAGTTCATCCACATGGGATACAATACAATCCATTGATTTCAGTACGTGGCTCACTTAGGGCAACTATGCACTTCCCAGTACATGGCCCACGTAGGGCAATTGCGTACTTTATTGTACGTGGTCCACGTAGGGCAATTGCGTACTTCTCTGTACGTGGCCCATGTAGGGCAGCTATGTACTCCACTGTAAGTGGTCCACATAGGGCATCTACGTACTCCACTATATGTGGCCCACGTGGGGCAGCTACGTATTTCACTGTACGTTTATGTTCACACATAGACAGTATTCACCCAAGCAGGCAATATTCACAACCAAACAGTGTTCACAGCCAAGTAGTATTCACAACCAATCAGTATTCACATCCAGACAGCACTAACAAGCAAACAGTATTCACAACTGTACAATATTTACAACCAGTTAATTATGAAAGATTATTTTCATGCCATACGATTTTTCTCAAATATGAATTATAATCAAAACCAATCATTTTTTAATGCTTACTCCGTTCAGAAAAATTGTACTATATATACGGTCCCTATACTCGAAAATAACTTATTTAATTTAATAAAAAGCTTGGTATAATTTATTCCCTTTACCTGTTCCTCGAAGTCGTGCCAAAAAAGAATAGGAAACGGAACCCTGTATTCCACAAATCCTAACTTAATCAGTTCAACCCCAAAACATTAATCATTTAACATTTCCTAGGCCCACACACTCCTAATAATTAATTTAATATTAAAAATATCTTACTTACCCTAATTTTGGAGTGGTGCCCAAGAACTCCAAATCAAATTTCTACTTCAAGTAACTTGGAGAGAATCACCCCAGGAACCTCGTGGTGGTTTTCGATTGTCGAATCGAACTAAATCCGAACCAAAATCAAATAGAGAAGGCGGTAGGGTCGAACCCTAGAGAGAGAGAGAGAGCGAGAGGAGAGAGAATTTCGTGGAAGAAAAGAATCTCAGGGCTATTTATAGGCTGGCGTTCGTCGACGAGTCTAAAAGGTTCGTCGACAAACCAAAGAAGGACACTCAACAACGAGAACATCAGGTTCATCGACAAAATGTTTAAAAACCTGAATTTGCCCTACTCTTGGTAATTCCTCGTCAACGAGACACGTGTACTCGTCGAAGATACCAAGAAGGACTTTCATCGACAAAAAAAACGAGTTCGTTGACAAGTCCCTGTTGTTACCCCTTTTAAATTTCTTTTCCATTTCTTTTTTCCTTTTTCCTTTATCCTTTATTTTTCATTGTTATTATTTTCCCGGTTCTTTACACATACTTTATGGCTTTAAGATGAACTTATAAGATCAAATGAATAAATAAATAGGTGAATAACCACACCAAGGTTGAATTAAGGCCACTCTTCCATATAAAACAATACAAATAAGTAATCCTTGTTGACTTTGGTGTAAGAATTTATTCTATTATTTTGTTGAAATTATAGGATGTTTAATTATCATGATCTTCACATATATTTCCTTTATGCTAAAAACTAAAGAATCCATAAACAAATATACCTGGATTAGCCATGATGTAAACTAGTCTTTGAAGAACACTTGTAGGAATCGTTTCTCTTGCCTAGCCTTCTTTCTATCTCTATTCTTCACTAGAACATATGGGTAAACTGGTGAGAGAAAGATTGGTGGCAAGAGGACAATATTTAACCCTATATTTATGACTATTATACCACTCCCCATAAAAATAGAAATTAATGGGAAAAATCCTTCCACTTCCCCATTAACTGTCACAACATTTTGAAAGCCAAAAGTCGCCTTAATCCATTAACCCAAAATGTCCATTGGCATTCCATTTCATGTGGGTCATAACTACATTCTCCCACTTGGCCCATATGAATGACATTTATTTGGATTAACAAGATAATCATAATATGCGCATAACATTATCTTATTCATACTTTAGTAAGATTACAATAATATCATAATTAAATAACTTACCAACATAAGTCATGGCGATAAATATTAATAAGGCAACATCTTCCCTTCCATGTACTACAATAGGAAGTAACCATAATGTCCCTGTAATGTCTTTGTCAAAGACCATTCCTGTTAACAATAATCCATCTTCATAATTACGTAATTGATGGTAAATTAAAATAATATTCATTATACAGGTTATAGAACAAAACATAAAGATCCACTATCATACATCAACGATTACAACAAAGACCCATGTGATCAACATGTTTCATAAATGCCTTTGGTTCCAATCCTTTAGTTAAAGAATCTGCTATCATGAGCTCAGTCCTAATATGTTCTATAAGCACTGTCTGTTTTCAAACTTCCTCCTAACGGCCAAATATTTGAGCTCCATATGCTTAGCATCATTAGAATATTTTTCGTTTTTGGAGAAAAAGACTATTGCGAAGTTATCACAATATATTCTCAGCGGCTTGTCAATACTATCGACAATTCCAAGTCACGAGATAAAATTCCGCAACCATAAACCATGTACTATGGCCTCAAAGCATGCCACAAATTCAGCTTCCATAGTAGAAGCTCCTATGATAGTTTGTTTGGCGCTTTTCCACGATATTGCGCCTCCAGCTAATAGGAACAAATAACCAAAAGTTGACCTTCGACTATCAACACAACCAGAAAAATCTAAGTAGGAGTAACCAATCACCTCCAACTGATCAGATTTTCGATACGTGAGCATATAGTGTCTTGTTCCTTTCAGGTATCTTAAAACCTTCTTTGCAGCTTTCCAATACTCCATCCTGGTATTACTTTGGTATCTCCCGAGCATTCCAATTGCAAAACTAATGTCCGGTTTCGTACCTGTTTGAGCATACATCAAGCCTCCAACAATAGATGTATAAGGAATATTTTTCATTCTTTCTTTTCTAATGCATTATGTGGACAATCCTTTTCACTGAACTTGTCCCCTTTACAAATAGGAGCAAGAGTGGTTGCACAATCAGTCATGTGAAATATTTCTAGAACTTTATTGATATATCCCTTCTGAGACAACCCTAACACTCCATTTGATCTATTACGAAATATTTCAATTCCTATCATGTAAGTTGCCTCACCCATATTTTTCATTTCAAAGTTCATAGAAAGAAATCTCTTAGTGCCATTCAATAAACCAAGATCATTATTGGCAAGCAATATATCATCAACATATAGAATCAAGAAGATAGACTTACTCCCACTGACCTTTAGATATATACATTGATCAACGGTATTTTCCTTAAATCCAAAGGACGTTATGGTATCATGAAATTTAAAATACCATTTTCTGGAAGCTAGATTAAGTCCATAAATTGACTTCTTTAATTTAAAAACCATATGCTCATTTCCTTTAATCATTAAACCTTCAAGAAGATCCATATAAACCTCTTCGTCTAAATTCCCATTCTAAAAAGAAGTTTTTATATCCATTTTGTGTAACTCTAAATCAAAATGAGCCACCAAAGCCATTATGATTATAAGACAGTCATTTTCAAATACAAGAGAGAACGTCTCTTTGTTATCAACACCTTCCTTTTGAGTGAAACCCTTTACTATAAGTCTAACTTTATATCGTTCAATATTACCATTACAGTCGTGTTTGGTCTTAAAAGCCCACGTACACCCAACTGTTTTAAAACCTTCAGGCAAATCAACAATGTCCCAAACTTTAGTTTGTTCTATTGATTTCAACTTATCATTTATAGCATTGATTCAATTTTCAAAATCATTACTTTCAATGGCTTGTGAAAATGAAACCGGATCTTTACGTGTCCTTAAATCATAATCGGATTCTTGCAGATATACCAAATAATCATCTAAATAGCTTATCTCCTTTCTCTTTGAGATCTCTCTAATGCTATTCCTTGTGATTGTTCTGCAACCAGTTCATTGGTGACATTCTCATTATGGAGTGACTGATCACTAGATTTTTATTCAATGTTATCATACCGTTCGATAACTGGAGAAACAACAATTTCTGTTGAAGTTCTGGGCATCAGGATAGGCACCCAAACTTCTTCAATGAGCATATTACATGACACATCACTCCCACTAATTTCACAATTCTCAAGGAATCTGATATTTTCGGTTTCAATAATTCTCGTACTATGGTTAGGATAGTAAAACTTATACCCTTTAGACTTCTCTGGGTAACCAATAAAGTACCCGCTTTCAATTCTAGAGTCCAATTTCTTTTTATATGGATTATAGATCCTAACTTCTGCTGGACAACCCCAAATATGAAAGTGTCTTAAACTTGATTTCCTTCCCGTCCACAATTCAAAAGGAGTCTTTTGAACTACCTTACTAGGAACCCGGTTAAGCAAATAAATGGTTGTCTTACGAGCCTTCATCCACAATGAAATGGGTACTGAGGAGTTACTTAACATACTCCTAACCATTTTCATAAGAGTACGATTACGCCTTTCAGCCACACCATTCTGCTGAGGAGTACCAGACATTGTGTATTGTGCACAAATACCATTTTCTTCTAGGAATTTAGCAAATGGTCCTGGACATTGTCTAATTCCATCATACCTACCATAATACTCACTACATCTATTAGATCGAATGATTTTCACCTTTATATCCAATTGTCACTCAACTTCAGCAATATATGTTTTTAAAGCATATATTGCTTGAAACTTTTCATGCAACAAATAGATATAACCATAACGTGAAAAATCATCAATAAAGGTGATAAAATACTTTTCTCCACCAAAAGATGGTGAGTCAAAAGGGCCACATACATCAGTATGAACAATCTCCAGAAGATTTCCACATCCTCGTGGCCCCTTTCTTTGTATGTTTGATTTGCTTTCCTTTAATGCAATCAACACATACATTGAAATCAGTAAAATCAACGTTTATAAGAATCTCATCTTTTACTAATCTCTCCATTCTCTCTCTCTCCATATGACCCAGTCTTTTACGCCACAAGAAAGAGGAGTTTTCATTAACTCTGTTACGTTTAGTTCCAACATTATGATGCAAGGTAAGGAGTGTTTCAAATTTTTTATTTATTTATTAAGATTATATTTATATAACCCCTCAGATAAAACACCATAACCAACACATAACTGACATAAGCCATTTTTCAACAAACGGAAACCTTTATGTTCAAAATACAAACCATAGCCATCATTATCTAGTCTTGATATGGAAATTAAATTCCTAAAAATAGTTGGAACATAAAAAGTATCAAACACGTCTAAACAATAGTCTGACTCTAAAAACAAACGAAAAGTTCCAACACCAACTACTAGTACTTGATTTCCATTTCCCAAGACTATAAAATGCTTATTTTCCTTTATGTTCTGGATCTAAAGGTATCCCTACATCAAATTTGAAACATGAATAGTTGAACCAGAGTCAATCCACCATGTATTAGAAGAAACTAGTGTCATATTTGATTCGAAACATACATAAGCTAATAGCTTACCTTTCTTTTCGAACCAAGCTCTCTATTTCAGGCAATTTTTCTTTAAATGTCCATAGCCATGACACAAATAGCATTTCGGTCCATTATGTTCCTTCTTAGGAGCCTCATTGCCATGAGAAGGTCCCGCAACCTTCAATGGATCTTTCTTGAAACTCTTTTTCAGTTTCTTTCCTTTGCTTCCAACTACATGACTCATGACATTAATTGAATGTTGTCCTTGTTGCTTAAGCCTTGCATCTTCTTGAGTTAACGTACTTATCAATTCATTCACATTCCACTTTTCTTTAATAGTGTTATAGTAAATCTGCATGGCCAATACTGAGGAGGCAAAGAATTCAGAATAAACTGAACAAGGAAGCTCTCATCAACATTCATTCCCAGTGAGTTCAGTCTGACAGCTAGATTAGTCATATCAAGGACATGTTCGTTCATTCCTTGGCTACCATCAAACTTCATGGTGGTAAGTTCAGCCATTAATCTCCCTGCAAGGGACTTGTCTGCTGAACGAAACCGATCTTCCACAGTCTTAAAATATTCCTTTGCATTTTCAAGTTGAAGAAGTGTTGATTTAATATAGTTTGCTATACACATCCGCATAAACATAATACTTAATCTGTTCGACCTTTCCCATGACCTATACAAAGCTCGTTGCTCCGAACTGCTTATTTCAGTAATAGCATCTGATTTATTATTCACAAAGCTAAGTCCGGATCTAAAACACCAAGGTAAAATTGAATCTGTTCATTCCAGCTAGAGAAATTTGTTCCATTAAAGATCGGAACAGAAGAAGCTAACAAATGTAGTGAAACAAGAACAGACACTGCAATAAAATGATCACAACATTAATGCTTTGAGTAAAACACTTTCATTAGTAAATCGTGTTTAATCTTTGGATTAACTTATGCAATATACTAACATTTACATTTACTGGTGATTTTCACCCACCTAGACATAATTGATAACCCTTTAAAGTTCGATTGGTCTGTCACCTTTAGGCATCCATCCCAATCTTATTACCATTCTTTCAATTATCCTGACTAATGCAATGATTACTTGAAAGTTGGTGTGCCTTTGGGTTAACCATAATAATCAAATAACTATTCTGTAATAATTTTTGCAAAATCATATTTCAATTTAATGTTTATAACTTTTCTTAGTAAGATCACTTTGGTGACAACATACTAACCATAAAATAAACATTGATGATACCTTACTCAGCAAAAATTGTCCAATCTCATAGCAGATAAATAAAATCCTAGAATAAGATTTTCATCATGAAAGATATATAAAATTCGGCCCAAAACATTTCAGTCCTTGCATGCATAAATACATTTATTAACCCAACGTAAGTGAGTCCATACTAAACTCAAACAATAAAGTATGCATAACGAAATATTCCCTAATTGCTACAACTCTGTTTGCTGAGGTGGTGCTAATGACATGGTAGTGGGCCCAGGCTAAATTATATAAGGTAAATTCTCAAGTTAGTGGGGGGGGGGGGTCATAATGGACTGGTTAAATCCCACTTTCCTAGAAATAATTTTTCCTTAAATACATAATTAGCACAATATATCACTACAAAGATGATGACAATTCCGAAATCATGATATAACAATCCAATAAATCCAAAAACTATATGCCTCCATCAATATTTCATTAAATCCGACAAACAACAGGAGAATTTTTCGAAATCAAACGAACAAACATCATGAATACTAAACATTACACAGTTAACAAAATCAATTTCTATATTAAAGGAAAAACATGATAATTTCAACCTTGACTCTGACACCACATGTAAGAATTTATTCTATTATTTTACTGAAATTATAGGATGTTTAATTATCACAATCTTCACATATATTCCCTTTATGCTGAAAACTAAAGAAGCCACAAACAAACATACCTAGATCAGTCATGATATAAACTAGTCCTTGAAGAAGACTTGTAGGAATCGTTTCTATCTCTATTCTTTATCATATCATATGGGTAAAGTGATGAGAGAAAGATTGGTGGCAAGAAGACAATATCCAACCATATATATATATATATATATATATATATAGCTATTATCCCACTCCCCATAAAAGTAGGCATTAATAGGAAAAAACCCTTCCACTTCCCCATTAACTCTCACAACATTTTGAAAATCAAAAGCCACCTTAATCCATTCATCCAAAATTTCCATTGGCCTTCCATTTCATGTAGGTCATAATTCTACAATTGGAATTAACTAATGTGAAAAGAATTTAATAAACCATACAGACGTCCCCGAAGATTGAAAAAGAGACACACACCTCCCTTGAGATTCAGAAATCCCAAGGACCGCTTAAAGTTTCAAAATTTGTATAGACTTTCCATGAGGTTTGTGAAAGATACACTAGACTCTCCCTATTGTTTTTTTTTTTTTAAATATAAACTTTTTTAGGAGTATAAGTACTGTAAAAAAACAAATGTTAAAGAAGGCTTGTGAAATTTTTGAATCCTTGAAGTGGTCATTATATTTTTACCAAACCATGGAGGAGGTCATTGTTTTTTTTTTTTTTTTGGTCAAAAGAATTTGCTTTACAAAATGTGTTCGAACTTCATGCAGAACTACTAAACAGTCTTTCGAAAAATTGCTCATTTATGTGATTGCATGTGATCTTGATCGTGTTAGAACCACACAAACGAAGGGAGATGGGAGAGGGTCTGCATCTTAGAATAGTATTTTTATTGAGATTCTACTTAGGAGTATAGATTTTTGTTCTTAAATTTGAAAGCATGACTATTCGAAAGAAACTCATCATGCGTCCAAAAGAGATACTGAATTTGAATTCATTTGGATTTGAGAGAAAAAAAAACACAAATAAAATCATATGAAACTCTATCCGGATTTAAACAATCCAAATCCAAGGTTCGAAATTCATACGCTCAAACTCAATATATTTTATTCTCTGTATTTTTCAAATACTTACAAATCTAAATTTAAGATCCAAAATCTACGTTCTGGTGAAAATATTTTGATCAGTGAAATGATTAGCAGGCTCTTATCCAATCCTTCATATATGACAAACAAACAGCAAACATAACAAATTCTATAAAGAGGCCAATCCAGTTTTGCAGTCCCATGCAGCAGACCTCAGCCACACCCTCTCTTATTAATGAACCCTAGGCTGGGATAATGGAGTAGAGAGTGGTCGAGAGATAGGCAAACGAATTACACAACGCGTCTCTAAGAATTTCTTGTGGAAAGGGAAGGCAATTTAAGAGGAGGGGACGACGGAGAATTACAAATGAAGGGTTGGGAGCCGCCGGTGCAGTTGTGATAAAGGATTTGCCACGTGTACGGCAGCGAAAAGGCGTTTCATTTCGTATGCTGTAAGGAATGGAATGGGCTTAGGGCTGGCGGGGTGAGGGAATGGAATGTTGTTGCTTCACACAACACCACAGTAACCGTAGTCTAGCTTAACCCCGCACGCTACACCTTCTTAATTTCCCAAAGTAAACACTTAATTTCCATGAACTTTTGTTTTTTGTTTTTCGGGTTAATGATGAACGAGTGACAAAATAAGAATCTATGAGGAATGAGAGTTCCTATTTAATCACTTTAAATCAAGCTATTAATAGTCAGATTAGAATCTTAAGCCGCGCTCTATCCTACCATTACATAGAAAGCCTAAGCTAATTTCCTTAAACTAAGGAAGGTTATGGTTGACTAAGCCCTCTTTTTTTTTTTTTTTTTAATTGAACATCCAGAGTGTAGGGTTTATCTGAAAATTTAAAAATAGGAATATATATATATATATATTTTAATCATTTTAAAGGGAAAATTTATTTTTAATAATTTGATATGATCATAACATAAAATAAATTGAGGCTGAATAGGGTAGGAAGAGGGCCGTTAATCCATATACATGATATATGACTAGACAGAGGGTCGAGGCTTGCAGAGATTAATATTACACGAAAAAGAATAAAATAAAATTTTTGTTTTTATGTTATTTTATTAAAATTTAGAAAGATGGGTCAGAGTTGGAAATTGGGAGCGAACTTATTCGGTGGATAATTCTGTTAAGTCAGTGATGAATCATTAATGCCTTATTAAATGAGAGACCATAGCTGACAGTTGCTATGATGTTACGACTTTTACTAAATCATTTTGTGAGTCGAGAGTCGCCTTACTATGTTGTTACCTTGGGCGGAGGTCAATTTGCTCCGAGATATAAAACAGAGTTGACAGAGCTTAACAGAAATATCAAAGTAATTTCCGGGAAAGGCACTGGTGACATTCAGAGGGGTCCAAGTTAGCTAAAGTGAAAAGGCAAAGAGAGAAACAATGACAGGGCGGAGCTGTTCCACATTAGTCATGAAAAAAGGAGTCTTGGGATCTTTTGATTGATTCGTTAAGAAACTTTCAGAGCCTAAACCCTAGAGAGAGAGAGAGAGACACCCAAGCAACAGCAAAGAAAACCCTTATCCAAGTTAAAAAAGGAGAACCTGAAGGAAAAACTAACACCGACTTCCCGGATAAGCATTAACAGAAAGAGAAGCCTTACTCTTCCTAGCACCTCCACACATCTTAAACGTGCTCCCTAAGCTCATATTTCCTCTTCAATTTATATCCATTCCCTCCCCTCCACAACTCAAATTAGAACAGCAACAACAAATTTAATTTCAGAGTTCAAACCCAAATTCCGGCATCAAATCTACACCCGTTCAACCCCAACTGATTCAATTGAAAGAATCACCTCTGCACCTGGGTTTTTGGCTGATATGCCAGACATGGATAGTGGAAAATCCATGGAAGGTGAAGGAAGCATTCATTTGCAGATTGTTGAGCTTAAAAAGCTCAGCGAAACTCGTAGTGCTGGTACCACCATTTTTGAACCTCAGAGCAGCATTGAGAAAAGAGACAGCAGCAATACAAACTATGCATCTCCGAGGGCTGGATTGCCAGTCCGTGCACCGGAAAAGAACCTGACACTGTTCGCTCTTCGCCTTGCAGTTCTTGAGAAAGCAGCTACCGGCCTAGGAACCCTCGGATTTATCTGGGCAACAGTTGTTCTTCTTGGTGGTTTCGCCATCACTCTAGATAAAACCGACTTCTGGTTCATCACCATCATTCTGTTGATTGAGGGGGCTAGAATATTCAGCAGGAGCCATGAGCTTGAATGGCAGCACCAAGCAACATGGTCAATCACAGATGCTGGAATCAACAGTTTCCGAGCAGTGAAAGCCAGTTCCCACTTCCTCCTGCAAGCCATGAGAGCAGTTTTCCGGGCAATTTTTGCTGCTCGGAAGATGAATCAGCACGGTAGAGAAATTACAGACAGCAAGCGGGGATTAAGCCCCAGAAACTGGGATGAGCAACGGGCGCCAACTCGGACATGGATGAGCTCAGATGTTCCTCTGTTGCCGTATGCTCAATGGGTTTTCCTGTCAAGAAACATCAGCAAACTTCTGTATTGGCTGCAGCTTGCGTCTGCCACTGCCTGTGTGGCTCTCTCACTAATGAAACTTATCAAGCACAACTACGGCGATGTGGAGAAAGGAGATACTGACAAGAAGAATCGGAAATCTGCGCTGAATATTTTCTATGCCTTGGCCCTGGCAGAGGCTCTGCTGTTTCTTCTAGAGAAGGCTTACTGGGAATGGAAGGTCATCTACTGTAAACTGTTGGATGAGGTGAACAATGAGTGTGAGTTGGGGACTTCAGGTGTTGTTTCCATCAGGAGATTCTTTTATGATGCCTACTCAAAATGTGTCAACGGAAGCATATTTGATGGCCTAAAAATGGACATGGTTTCATTTGCTATGGATCTACTGGCTTCAAATTCCTCAGATGAGCAGTTCATTGGAGCTAGGATTCTGCGGCAATTTGCTGCAAGTGAGCGATTTTCTAATGATACCCTCCAAAAGATTGGTATATCTTTATCAGTTATAGAAAGATTAGTTGAAATGTTGAACTGGAAGGACCCAAGAGAAGAAGAGATCAGACTATCTGCTGCAGAAATATTATCAAGACTAGCGGGTAAGAAGCAGAACTCCCTTAGGGTTGCCGGAATTCCTGGTGCAATGGAATCAATTTCATCTCTGCTCCACACCAGCAGGAGCTCTGCCAATGCAGCTGATGAAATCTGTGACAAGAAAATCATCTTTGACCATGAAAATTATGGTTTCTATACCTTCAACCATTTGGGACTTACCATTTTGAAGAAACTTGCCCGTGATCATGATAATTGTGGGAAGATTGGAAACACAAGAGGCCTCTTACCAAAAATTATAGATTTCACACATGCTGAAGAGAGGTTGCTTAAGGATGACAATGTAACACCATCTCAGATTCTTAGAGTGAAAAGATCCTTGCAAGTGATAAAGATGCTGGCGAGCACAACAGGCACTACAGGGAAACACCTCCGGAATGAGATTTCTGAGATAGTTTTCACAGTCAGCAACATCAGAGAAATTTTACGGCATGGAGAGAAACACCCAATGCTGCAGAAATTGGGCATAGAAATTTTGACAAGTCTGGCATTGGAAGAGGAAGCAACAGAAAGGATTGGGGGCACAGGAGGAGTTCTCAAGGAACTATTTAACATTTTCTTCAAACAAGGGATGCCAGAATATGAAAATCATGTAAAAATAGCAGCTGGAGAAGCACTGGCAATGTTGGCACTGGAGAGCAAGAATAACTGTAACCGGATTTTGAGATTAAAAATGACAGAAAAGTTTGTAGAAGCACTGGAAGTTCCACTGCTTCGTATAAACGCCGCAAGAATTTTAAGAAATCTGTGCACCTATAGTGGAGCAGATTGCTTCAACAAATTGAAGGAAGTCACCGTTGCTGCACCCACGGTAAGTGCTCCCCTCCCACCTTTTTTTCTTCCTCTTCTTCATCTCATCATTGTTATCTTCTCCTTCACCATTTGACACACCCTTTCCCCCAAGAAAAAGGGGGAAGGAAATAAAACAGTAACTGGGGAGCCTTTTTTTCCCCCAGATAGTAAAAGATAGATCTGCTTTACTCGTGCATCAGAAATAAGAATGATAACAGAAAAATAAGCTAACTTACATCTCCCATTCTCCCCACCCTAGCAGGTCCTCAAGGCAATTGTCTCCGAGGAAAACAAAGTTCAGGAAGTGATGATTGGACTCGCAGCACAAGTTTTTAAATTCATGAATCCTCAGGAATCCAGCACCATGTTTGAGAGAGCAGGAATTAAAGAAGCCAAATTGGCCAACACATTAGTCCAAATTCTGAAGAAATACCGGTATCCACAAATCAAGACTCCAAGAATAAGGAGGTTTGCTATAGAGTTGGCAATTTGGATGATGAAGGACAAACAAACAAATGTTCAAGTTTTCAAGGATTTGAAAATGGAGAATGAACTGGAATGTGTCACAGAGACCACAGCAGAGCTTGAAAGCTTCAATATTTTCTCTGGTACAGTTGGACTGAGTCGGCACAGCACGACAATGCACTCATTAGTTGAGACTGCACTGAACTTGCTGGAAGATTAGTGAAACATAGAAACTCGTACAGATTTTGCAACATCAACACAAAATCAGTACTCCTAGGTGATGCAAATATGTGAATTAAATAAGTAAATATGCATACACAATTGATTTGTGATTCTTTTTCTTTACATAATTAGTAGAAGTAATTCTATAAAATATGCAGATATTAATTTATTCCATTTTCTATCATTCAAGGGACTCACTGCTTCAAGTGATTGTATGATGATTCTGTTTTTTCTTTTCATTTTTTTCTCGTTTTAGAACAATTATATGTGCATAAGTAGTAAGTTCTGTAGAAAAAGTTTGGGACTCTAAATACCTTTATCATCATCAGCTGTAATAACAATATCATCCACATAAACAACAAGAAGGATCCTATCTGATTAATTTTGACGATAAAATACGAAATGATCCACAACACATCATCGAAGACCAAACTTAAGTACTACAGCACTAAAACAACCAAACCATGCTCTCGGAGACTGTTTTAAACCATATAAAGCCTTCTTGAGCCAACACACTAAGCTAGACACCCCCTAAGCAACAAACCCAAGTGGTTGCTCCATATAAACCTCCTCCTCAAGGTCACCATGCAAGAAGGCATTTTTCACATCTAACTTATTTAGAGGCCAATGACAAGTAGTAACCAAGGAGATGAACTGATGTACTGATGTAAGTTTGGCAATCGGAGAAGAAGTATCAAAATAATTCAAACCATACATCTGAGTGTATCCCTTAGCAACAAGATGGGCCGGTAGACGAGCCACAAAACCATTAGGGTTGACTTTCACAATGTAAACCCAACAACAACCAACAATGGACTTGTCAGGAGGAAGAGGTACCAAGTCCCAAGTACAATGTCATGTAAAGCATTCATCTCTTCAACCATTGCATCCCTCCACTCATAATGGGCTAAGGCTTCCAAAACAGAATTAGAAAAGGTAGTAGATGATAGAGTAGTAATAAAACAATAATAAGAGGGCGATAAGGAGTCATAACATAGTTGGAAATGGGATGTAGACTATATGTGTGTTTACCTTTCCGAATAGCAATAGGAGGATCGACATCATGAGAAGTATGATCATCAGACGAGGAAACCAAAGGCATGGTAATAGAAGTTAGAGGGACTCTTTTCCTTAGAGCCGCCATCGTGAATACACCTACAAATTAGGATGATCAAGACAATGAGAAAAACTCGAACTACATGGAGACTCAAATGGTTGGTTAGGCAAGGACAGCAATGTAGAATATGGAAGATTAGGCAAAGGAAGAGGCTCATTGAGCCCAAAAGCACTTGGTGACTAGGTGCACTAAGATTGGTAGAAACAAAGAAGCGATGCAACACAAGACAATAACAACAATATCCCTTCTGAGTACATGAGTAGCCCAGAAAGACACATTTTATAGCACGAGGATCCAATTTATCCACCCCATTGGTTAGTTGATGAACAAATGACACATACCCAAATATACGAGGAGGAAGAAAAAATAAAGGTGAATTAGGAAAGAGAATGGAGTAGGGATTTTTACCACTAAGAACAGAGGATGGCATTCTATTGATCAAATAACAAGCAACAAGTACAAAATCACTCCAAACCACTTTAGCTACATGCATTTGATAAAATAAGGTGTGAGTGATTTCAAGATGTCTATTTTTCCTCTCTGCAACCCCATTTTGTTGAGGAGTGTGGGCATAGGATGATTGATGAACAATACCAAACTGAGTCATATAAATAGTGAATTGTGTACTAAAAAACTCTTCAACATTATCACTTCAAAGTATTCAAACTGGCAAATCAAATTGAGTCTTTATTTTAGAACAAAAGGCACAAAATACATGAAATAACTTAGAACGATCTTTTATTAAATATAACCAAGTCATTCTTGAATAATCATCCACAAAGTTTACAAAGTATCGGAAACCCAACTTGGACACAACCCTCCTAGGACCCCAAACATCAAAATGAACTAACATAAAAGGGCTTGTAGCCGTTTATTGACTTGGGAAGCAAAAGGAACACAATGGTGCTTTCCCAATTAACAAGACTCACAATCAATACTAGACACAAAACTCAAACTAGGAACAAGACATTTTAACTTTTCCAATGACAGATGACCAAGGCGACAATGAATTTGGAAAAATGTGGTAGCAGCAATGTAAGCGGTAGAAGGAGATAGTGGATCAAAGTGATAGAGTCCACCAACTTCACACCCTCCACCAATCGTTTTCCTCATCTTCAAATCTTAAATAACCACATAATCAGGGAAGAATGTCGTTGAACAATTCATGAATTTAGTGATTTTGCTAACAGACAAGATTGAAAAGAAATTTGGGAACATATAAAACGAAAGGAAGAGAAATAGAAGAAGTGGGATTTATAGTCTCAATTCCCTTGAATGCAATGGTGGATCCATCACCAAGAGTAATACAAGGTAAATTTGCAGGATATTGAAGAGTGGAGAAGAAGCTAGGTATACTTGTGATATGATCAATGACAGCAGAGTTTATGACCCAAGGTCTAGACGAGAAGTATTGGATGACAGGCATACTTTGTGATTACATTTTGGGTAAGAGATACAATGGGAAGAGAAGTTTGTTGGGACGCTTGATACTGCTGGAACTTGGAATACTCTTCCTCTGGCATGGATACAATATGTTGCCCCCACTCGGCCTCAAAGGTGAGGAGTTGGTGGTGATTGCATTGACTGCCCCCAAATGTATGAAGTTAGAGGTAGATGCATTGGCAACACGTGAAGATCTATCATGAAGATCCCAACACTGCTCAACACTATAATTACTTCGTCCACAATGAGTGCACTTGCAAGTAGTCCCTCTACCTCATTTGTATCTACCACTATGACCACTTGAACCACCACAATAACTTTTAAATTTGTTTGGTAGGGAACTAGAATCACCCTGTGTAGCAGAAGCTGTCCTCTCAAAGCCAAATGCAAAAGCAGAAGAATGCGTGCTAGAGGAAGCATGAAGGACACGAGAATAAACATCGGCAAATGATGACAGCTTGGCACTACTAAGTATTTGGGACTGGACTGCCTCAAACTCAGGTCTCAAGTCTGCTGAACAAAAAGAACTATCATATGGTCCCTCTGCTTCTACATCTCACAAATGTCAACAGTTATTAGGTTGCACAATGTTAAGCTCCTCAAGAATACGCTTCATCTTGCCAAATTTATATGCAATACTCCTATCTCCTTGTTGTAACTGAAAGTACTCCTGAGATAAATCATACATACGTGTAATGTTACTAGAGTGTAGAAGTTTGAAATAATCCCAAATCTCATTGCACGTATCTAGATGCATACACATCCGTGCAATCTGTGGCTCCATCAAATTCCATAAAAGGAAACAATCAAGGCATTTTCTTGAACCCACACGTATTTTCTCTTCTCATCAAAAGGATTAGATTGGAGCACGTGGTCATATTTCCCTAATCCTGCTAAATAAAACCGAATAGCTTTAGACCATTGAACATAGTTCTTTCCATCCAACTTTTGAATCATTATTTGTGGCAGCGATGCAGGAAACAAATTTTTGGGATTCATAGATTCCATCCCAATACTCACGAATCAACAACCACACCAAAAACAAGAAGAACAATCAGAACTAATCGGGACATTCAAAAACTATGTGAGGCACCGACACAACAATGGACGAGGTGAACAACTCACCGACGGATATAGCATGACGGATATAGCACTGCCACAGCCTCACAACTAAACATACGAACGCAGCCACGACTCCAAAAACTCACAAAGAAGCCTTCATAAATAAACCCTACACAGAAATTAACAGAATACCGTGAGTGCGTGGTCGAAAAAGGTTGATTTTTTTCGCAAAAAACTGGCCTAACAACTTGATAATATAGTCCAGAGAAGGAATCAAAGCATGGCAGAGAGAGAGAGAGAGAAAAAAAAGTGGCCAGAACTTCACTCATCCACTGGCGTGTGAGATTGGCCCTACCGGCATTTGGCCGGCACGTGGGGTCACATGAGGGCTCCTGTGACGATAGAATTTTTTGGGGTTAGGCTTTGAAGGGTTCTATTTATGGGTGTATGGTTGGTTTTGTGAATTAATATGGGCTGGAGGTGGATCTAAAAGATAAAGAACATACTTTCTTTGTGACAACACAGTCCCCGTACGAGATCTCAATACTTCTATATCCAAGAAATACTTCCATGGTCCCAAGTCCTTGGTCTAAAACTTACTCTATAGGAAAAACTTTAGGTCTTGGATGCCTCGATCATCATCAACAGTGATCACAATGTCATCCACATACACAATAAGTAAAATCCTGCCAAATAGAGTATGAAGATAAAAAACAGAGTGATCTACTGCACACCAATGAAGGTCAAACTCAAGTACTACAACACTAAAACAGCCAAACCATGCCCTTGGAGATTGTTTCAATCCATACAATGATTTTTTAAGTCAACATACGGAGCCTAACTCCCCTTGAGCAACAAACCCAGGTGGTTGCTCCATATATACCTCCTCATGAAGATCACCATGTAGGAAAACTCTCTTCACATCTAATTGATGTAGAGGCCAATGACAAGTGGTGGCTAAAGAAATCAACAAACGTACTGAGGCAAGTTTAGCGACTGGAGAGAATGTGTCTGAATAATCCAAACCATAGATCTGAGTATACCCCATAGCAACAAGGCAGGCCTTCAAACGAGCCACAGAATCATCAAGATTAACTTTCAGTGTCAGCAATAACCAACCATAGACTTATCAGGAGGAAGAGGTACCAAATCCCAAGTATCATTATCAAATAGTGCACGCATCTCTTCAACCATTGTCTCCACCCAGAATCGGATAGGGCTTCAGAAATAGATTTTGGAAGAGCAACAGAAGATAGATTACTAACAAAACAGTAATAAGAGGGTGACAAGAAATCATAACAAACAAAATTAGAGATAAGATGTTGGGTATAAGTGTGTTTACTTTTTCGAACAACTATAAGAGGATCAACATCATGGGAAATAAGATAATCCAACGAGAGAACTAGAGGCACAGTAGTAGAAGCTAGAGGAAGCACTTCCCCCTTGAGTCACCGTGTGCAAGGACTTAAATTTCGATTTTGATGGTCTCAATTTACGAAAACTTTGATGGAAATTTCGATTTCGATTTTGATTTAAAGAAATTACGAAAATTTATAGTAAATGATGGAAATTTACAATAAAACTTTAGGAAATATTAAAATAGATGATTATGCTTAATATGGTATCAAAATACATTAAAAAAAATGCATATATGACAACTTTTTAGTGTGTAGGATATTAAACTGCATATCGCGAAAAAAGCAATGAAGTGAAGAACATTCAAATGATTATAAAGTTTTGAAACTATTCCTTTAATGAATTATCATTTAAACAACTACATTTTCAATAAATATCATACATTAATGATCTAATACCACATGGACTTTCTTGGTGGCTCAAAGTCATCTCTCATATCCCTATCATTGGGATTTCAAGATGACATATATTGTTTACAATGATCACTCCATGTCATATAATTTCCAAAATATTGAGTATAGGTGTGCATGTATTGTTTATACTCCTCCATAGTCATTTGGTTCATGGCAGTTTCTACTCAGCCAAAAGATCCTCCTGTACTAGGATGTCTTCTTGCAGGTTCTACTTGTTGTGTATGTCTATAGGATTGTTTTTCATTTGCGTACTGGTCAAACCTATATTCTTGGCCTGTTTGTCCATACCCATAGGAATGTGATTGCCAATTTCCATATTGTCGTGCCTGCTCATTTGCATACGGAAACGGTTAGCCATTTGTAGATTGTGAGGAATTATTCTGTGTAGATTCATAACCACTATAACTATTACAGTCATGCTCTGTTCCTATACTCATAGATTCCAAACTAAGGGAAAATGTCTCCTCTTCTATTTGATGCATCTTCCCCTTTCCCTTTCTACAACTGTACTACCTGTCAACTAGGCACGTTTCTCTTTGTGGACCCTCATCTTCTAGTTTGGGAGGATGTGTATATTCCACTTCTGACTTATAATCTTGTCATCCCTCATTTCCTCCATAGTCCCCACCATCACCATCTTGCCCACTACTACCGTCAGGGTTAGATCCGTCAGCACTAGCATCGTCGTCATCATTATCATCATCACCACCAGAGGGCATAGTGGATGAAGTTCTATATCTAGACCCAAGGTTCATTAGTGAATCATCACTACTAGATATTACTTCTTCTACCAACACCTTATTAACATCAATGTCAAAGTCATCTCATGCATACTTGGCCATTTGTGGGTGGGGCTTCCGTCTCATTCATCAAGATGAGATGGTCTAATCCACTAGAAAAGTCTCATCATCTAATTCAACAGATATGTCAAGAAGGTCCATGGAATCTCGTTCGATCACTTTATCCATTTCGGCCTCTATATCTCTTATTCGAAGCTTCATGTTGTAATAATAAATAAAAAAAAAAAAAACTGTGAAGTTTGGTGTAGGCTAGTTTATTTCTTTGCTTTGTGTGAATGAGTGCAAATGTGTTCCAATTTCATTCACAAGTTGATGAAGATGCAATTTTTGACAAAATGCTCAATGCTAGCTTCCTTAGGATTGGAGCACTTGATCCATACATCATCCACTAATCAGTTGTGCAAAATATTTTAAGAACATAAGTTAGTACTTAATGGATTGTACTTGAAGTTTGTAACTTTGGATTGTACATTTATATATAAATACTTACCAGGTGTCATGGTTGCCCTAAGTAGCTGTTTCTCCAAAGCTTCTTTTAGCATCTCTAAAAAGAATAATCTAAAAAAAATTGTTATTGAATAATTAAACATGGATTAAGACTTATTTTATTTTGAAAATATACCTTATTTCCAATTTGATCCAGGCCAGAGGAATATGGCTCAAGGGTGTCAAAAACTTTATAAACTGCATCAAGAAAATAAGGATCTTCCCCAACACCTTCTTTGTATTGACATTTTGGATTTTAAAAATAAGCTATCAATCAATTAAAGTAAAATATAAATATGTAATAAGTAATTTGATATATGAATTTATTGAAATTTATAAATATTTTATACCTGTTGCATGAAGAGGACGTTTAAGGGTTCTTTCCCACCGGTCATTGATTGCTTTGAGAACCCATCTTGCACTTCTTGCACCTACTTCAATGGCCTCTTTCATCACCCTTATTGCTTCAAACACAACTCCTAATGTTGGCCACACTTCACTATCAACTACGCAATACTCGATATATAGGCTCATAAATGTTACAAACTTTTGCTACTCTATCCCAAAATTGATGGTTAAGAATTGTGCTTTCAATTTCTCTACCCAATTTTGTTTGACTAAGAGCATGCTCAGCCCATTCATCAAATGTAAATAGAGATTTTAAGTCTACTCTCTCGATATATAGGCTCATAAATGTTACAAACTTTTGCCACTCTATCCCAAAATTGATGGTTAAGAACTGTGCTTTCAATTTCTCTACCCAATTTTGTTTGACTAAGAGCATGCTCAGCCTATTCATCAAATGTAAATAGAGATTTTAAGCCTACTCTTTTTTTTTTTGTTGTTGTAGGCTATTAAGGGCAATGTAGTCTGTAAAAATTGTGTGGTCCCTGGACACACAATATTCCCTTGACAGTGCTCCCTCATTTTAGCAAGCAACCATCCATGGTTATATGTAAAATTAGTTATTTGTCTACCTTGCAAGATCACTGTGCTTATTACCTCTCTTTTTCCGATATGCTCAAAAATGAAATCAAAACAATGGGAAGCACAAGGAGTCCAATTCAAATTGAATTTTTTCATTAATTTTAGACCCGCTTTCTTGTAGGCACTGTCATTATCAATTACCACCTAGATAACATGTTTTAATAGGGAATATATGTATCCATGGTCTTTTATTTTGTCAAAAGCATCTATTGACTTTAGAAAAATTGTGCTTCCTTTCAAGTAAACTATGAAATTTATGATGGATAATTTTGTAGGGTCTGTCCATCCATCACACATTACAATGCGGTCATACATGGCCCACTTTTCTTCACTTCTTCTATGTGGCCTTGCATTTCTTTTACCTCTAAATCAAGGTATTTTGTTCTAATTTCATAGAGTGTCGGTGGATCAACTCCCATTCCAACTATTTGGCAACCTCATACCATGTTTTTAAAATGAGGTGATTTTGCCTTCAGTGGAACATTATCATATATAAAAGACTTTGAAATCAACCTATTCATTTCTTCTTTTATTTGACCTCCTTTGAATAAATTTTTTAAGCCTTTTTGTTTTGCTGCATTTGACTTGTAATATTGAGAAGGCTTTGAAATAGATGACACTGTTTCTAGCTCTCTCACACTTTGATATCGCCTCATTGCAGGTTGCCCTCCACTACTATCAACGTCATAACTGCCTCCTTTTTGGCTACCTGCAAACCTTCAAGATTGGTCTCTTTCCCATTTCGTCTGTTTTGAAGCATAGAATGTCCGACGGTATGTAGACCTTTCATAAGGAGAAATGTCAGGCAGGTATGCAATATCGTCAGCATCATCCTCTTCATCAATTTGTTATGATTGCATCAAGTTCCCACGCAATTCATTTTTTATTTCCTCCATTCTTTCTATTTTCTTTGCCTTAGCTACTATTTTTCTTTCTAAAACAATTTTCATTTCCTGCTTAACTTCTGGAGGTACTTTGTCGCAAAATTTTATATTATGTTGTGGGTCATAATTTGCTAAGTGCATTTTTTATCTTGTTGCACTACCACTCTTCATTTGTATTCCATATTATTTGCAAATATATCCATTCTTTCATTGGGCATTGGGTACCCATGTTCCCATGCTGGATCTTGTTTTCTTCCTTCAGATATTTTTGCAGATAATTTTACTTTCCTACAAGGTTACAATGAATCAAAAATTAGGTGTTAAATTAGTAAACAATTTTAAAAAGCAAATTATTTAAGATGTTTTATTATCAATATAAAATTAATAAGTAAGACAAAAAATTAAAATATTAAATTAAATTTACGAAATTTAATGAAAATGTACAAAATTACTAATAAATTATGGAAATTAAATTAGTCAAATAAATGAAATAATTTAAATTATATTAAGCTAATAAGTAGTAGATTACTTTAATTCATTTAATTACTAGGCTATAATGATTAGGTGTTAAATTACTCTAAATTTTTTTAAAAAAAATTATTTGAACGTTGTTCTACAATTTTAAAAGAAAAATATTTAGATGCTAAATAAAGATAAATTAATAACTAAGACAAATATTAAATTATTAAATTAAAATTACAAAATTAATGACAATTTTTACAAATTTACTATTAAGTAATAAATTTTTGAAATTAAAATATTCAAATAAATGAAATAATTTATTAATGAAATAATTTCCACCCTGCAACCCATTTTGTTGTAGAGTGTTAGCACAAAAAGACTGATGGATCATACCAGAGCTAGTCATATATGTAATGAACTGGGTACTAAAGTACTCCTTAGCATTATCACTACGAAGTACCCTAACTGGCATATGAAGTCCTTATTTGGGAACAGAAGGCACAAAAGATATCAAACAACTCGAAACAATCTTCCATTGAATATAACCAAGTCATCCTAGAATAGTCATCAACAAATGTAACAAAGTATCAAAACCTCAACTTTGATGTGACACAACTAGGACCCCAAATATCAGAATGGACTAGCATGAAAGGACACACCACTCATTTGTCGACCCAGGAAGCAAAGCGAACACGATGATGCTTGCTCAATTGACAAGACTCACATTCGAGATTAGACACAAAACTCAATGTGGAACTAGCTGTTTCAACTTGTCCAAAGACGGATGACCAAGGTGACAATGGATTTGCAGTGGTGTACCTGCAACTGTGCAGGCAATGGGTGGAGAAGACAACTCAAAGTAGTAAAGTCCACAAGCCTCACGTCTTTCTCGTTTTCAAATCTTGAATAACCATAGAATCAGGAAAGAATGTGACAGAACAATTTAGTGACTTGGTAAGCTTACTAATTGACATGAGATTGAAAGGAGATTTAGGAATAAGCAGAAAAAAGAGAGATGGAGGGAGTATGATTTACTGTTCCTATCCCCTAAACAGCAATAGTGGACCCATCAGCAAGGGTAACTTGAGGTAGATTTTTAAGATACTAGAGATCAGAAAAGAAGTTGGTTGCACTTGTTATATGGTCAATGGCAGCAGACTTGATAACTCAAGGATTAGTAGGAAGGATACCTGATGACATACAGACTGTAGGATTACCTTTCTTGGCAAAAGACGCAATGTGATAAGATGCTTGTTGAGACGATTGATATTCTAGAAACCTTGAAAACTCCTCCTCTGATATAGTCACAGTCTGTATTTCACTCAAACAAGTGATTAACGCAGGAACCACACTTTTGGGATTTGCAAACTCCATCCCAACATTCACAAACTCAGACCAATGACCATAAAATTAATTGCTAGAACAATCGGAGCCATGAACAAGTCACAAATAAATCAGTACAAGACTGCCGTAGCACCCAGAAACTCAAACACAACCCCAAGAAAGCAACTCACAGCACTGGAACAATTGGAGAAGTGAATCGCTGAAATTACCATGGCTCCCAAAAAACAGCTTATGAGCACTGCCACTGCCTCACAAAAAAACAGCTTATGAGCACTGCCACTGCTCCAAGAGTCTCCAATGACTGTTACTAACACCGAACCACAACTAACAAATTACCATGAGTGCACAATACACGTCCAACAGCTTGATATTTTGATATATGGAAGGAATTAGAACATTAAATCAAAAAACACAGCAAATCCCACTATTTCAGACCCAATAAACTCAATAACCATTGATAAACTGCTTCACGAAGCATCAAAGAACCATTCCTTGGGTCCCGCAGATGAGCAATTAAAAAAGGTGAGACCTTTGGGCAAAAAACATCACGAAAAACTCCAACAACATGTTAATCGAGGGATTGGATCACTGCTGAATCATTTCAGGTCAAAACCATGTCTGAAAGTAACTTCTTGCGCCGGCGCATGCGGTCGGCCTTGGCAGCCTTCGTCCAGCGCGTGAGTTTCCATGAGACACTGCCTGGAGGTGGGATTTCAGTGGGGGCAGATCGGCAGTGTCTGTGGGTGACTATGGTGTTGATCTTGACAAATCTATAGTGGGTTTGATGTTCTTGAACTGGCAGTGTCACCCAGAAAACCAGCGACTGGTCTGACTTCCTGCTGCTGCTGGCTGTTTTTTAGGGTTATAATATCGCTGAAAAATCTTCTATGATGATAGACATGCAGCGAATTTTGGGTTTTAGGCTTCAGTTTTGATGGTGGTGGTAACACTTAGGGTTTAGGTTTCAGAATCATGCTCTAATACCATGTTGAATAATTGGGTAAAATGGAAGACCTAAACTCAAAAATAGGTCTCTCCCTCTAACTTACACTTATTATGAACCAAACTATAACAATTAATAATAATGCTAAAAGACTAAATAACCATTAACATGTTTCATGACCTATCTTATTTTTGATAAAAAGACGAGCTGAGGAATTCATTTCTTGTCCAATGGCTCTCATGCTAGTCAGTGCCCATAGTACACGTACCTGACCATGGCGATATACCACTTCCCCTCTACCATTCCACTTGTCAGAAATTCCCATGATAGGGAGATTGAGAGCTCTGTAGATTTCTTTGGCAGCCTGTACAAAGTTCATTTCCAGAACATTTTTAGTGAACTAAAGTGGACCCTGAACAATAGTGGCAGTCACCTCCTACTACAGGAAACTCATATTTCCAGCAGTAACCAGCAGCAAGTTCCCCTGGAAGCTTAGTTGGAAGACTAACAAAGGTTTCTTCTTCTTCTTCTTCTTCCTCTTTTTTTTTTTTTGCTTGGGAGGCAACCCTCTGAGAGATCCTTATGCTAAACGACGTCAACAGATGCCATAGAAAAAGATGCTGAGTCAAATGACCATATTCTTCTACCCTTCTCAGAGCAGACATTTTTGGGATTTGGCCATTGCACTGACCAGGCAGCAGTCATCACTGCTGTGACAGAGGAGAAAGAAATGGGCATGGAAAGGCATTTGGTCAAGTAAAGTAAGGAAGACAGCTTCGACTCTTATTCCCCCCCCCCCCCCCCCCCGGGGCGCTTATGTGGAAGGAAAGAAATAGAAGAACCTTCAAAGGATCAGCTACGGTGATGGACTAGCACTATTACTAGTTGACAATTTAGCGTAGTGGATTTCACATGATAAGCACCCATGCTGTTCTTGACTCTCTTGGCACCTTGTATTACGGGTGATGTCGTTTTTCACACTGTTTTGTACATGGATGGCACCCCCTTGATCCTTTTAATGAATTATGTTTTTACTGATTCGGGAAAAAAAGAAAAAATACTACTCTATCAAACTCCTGGGAAAACACAGACCTTAGTTCTCAAGTTACAACCAGTTAATTTTTTAATAATCCATTTGGTTTAGTTCCTCAAATGAAAAAAATACTACTCTATCAAACTCCTGGGAAAACACAGACCTTCTTAGTTCTCAAGTTACAACCAGTTAATTTTTTAATAATCCATTTCGTTTAGTTCCTCAAATGACTCCCTTAGGGGCCACTTCATATCACTTTAGAATATTATAAAATTAAAATCAGAAACAAAAACTAAAAACCATAAATAAAAAATAAAACTGAATACCAGCAACCCATTTGGTTAATATTTCTAAAACTAAAACAAGTTAAAAACTTGATTGAGGAAATGCTCCTTGAATCAAATAACAACTAAAAAATTTATTTAAAATAATAAAAGTACAAAAGACAAATCAAAAATATTATAATAAAACTAAAAATTATTATAACTATTTTACATACTATATTTTGGAATTTACTTTACAATAACATTCTTCTTGTACAAGACAACTGAAAACTAGAAAACATATTTTTTCAATGGATTTTATTTTTTTTTAGTTTTTTGAAATTTTATGGGTATTTTTATTTTAATTATATTTAAATTCATAAGGATTTAATTTTTATTATAATTTAAAACTATGTATAAAAAGAATGATTTAATCCACAAAAGTTAATTCTAGATATTAAATATATCCTGGCAACAGGTGGTAAAAAACAACCGAAAAACTATAAATCTAGTTTTCAGTTTTTTCAAAAAGAAAACAGAAAAAAAAAAAACAAAAAATTGAACGTAAACAAACGTATTTTCATAATATGTTTATTCATTTACAAAAACCAAAACAGAAAACAGAGAGGAAAAAAAAAACTGATACCAAACACACTCTTAGCTAGCTAATCTAATTGGATCAGTCCTCTCATTCCACATGACTTCATTCTCATTCTTAACATTTTCTTAAATGTACTGAACTCTCCTTTTCAGAGCAACCATTTTTCCCATTTTTGCTTCTGGTTTTTAAATTTTAACAGATATCATAATGTTTCTACTCCTTAAAATTTGCAATCTCTACATCATTCTTCTCAGAAGATAGGGCCACAAGCCCCAAAGGTGGGTTCTTCATGCAAAGCATGAGGTGCCAAATTCAAACCTTCCCAATCCCCTTGAGGGTCATCCTTAACCTAATAAAAAAGAAAAAAAAATTTTGGTTGGCATTTAGGTATGTTTCACGACCAGGTATGCCAGACAGCACCGTGTAACTCACACCCACATCTTTCAGACACAATATTCAGGCCCAGCCTAAAATGAATATAAAGGCCGGTAAGCAAACAAATTCTGATATGGTTCAGTCCATCTTCAGGGCATTTGTTTGAGTGGGAACCAAAGTATTTCATTTCTTTCTAAGTTTCATTTTCTTAGATAACAAAAGAAGGTATATTAGATTGCGAAAGATAAGTTACAACTTACAACCTAAGGGGACAAGAGGTCCACCCAAACAAATAAAAAACAACCTTACAAGTTTAAGTTTACTCCTCTAGCAGAAAATAAAGTACATCTGACAATGGTTTTATCTTCTTTTACAGGTTATCACATAGTCAAATATCTCTCTAAAGAATGTCTGTACCGTTACAGAACACTTTCTGTTAATAATAAATTGCCTTACATATAGAATAGCAAGGAGCAGTAGATCAAGGAGCACATTTATTCTTACTTAGAAAAACAAAATTCAAGTAAACTAGATAGACAAAAATCCAAAAGACAAGCAGCATATGAAGGGGGGAAAAAAGTAGCCAATAGCTACTTGAAAAATTCTACACTGCAAAAATGACCAGAAATTTCAGTCATTCAACTTCTCTAACAATTCCTAAATATAATCCAGAAGTAATTACCACATGTTAACTACCATTTTTCATGTATGTCCAAGAAGTTAGCACTACCATCCTCTTCGCTCACCTCCTTAACGAGCGAACATGAAAAAAAAATGAACAGGTGCAATCTACCAGCATCTCAGCTAATCACTTTTGAAACCACCCCAGCACCAACTGTTCTACCTCCCTCTCTCAAAGCAAATCTTTGTCCTGCAAAACCAAATACATAAAGCATCCATGATATCAAACATGCAATTTTTTTTAAATCTGCAAAATATAGAAAACATGCAGAAGGAAATTAATATATGAGTTGCCACAACTGAAAATCTTCAATCTAAGCATTAAGATGTCGTCACAAGAGTAGGGAACATGATGGTTTACATAAAAAACCTCCAAGTACTGTATGCGAGAATTTGTCATTTGCATATTTTATGTAACAGGGCTCTAATAATTAAAAGTGTCAAACTCATAGGTTACAACAATAGATACTACCGTATACTAGTGAGAGTTGAAAAACAACTAAGGTGAAAAATCAATAGCATTATATTAACAATACAAAGAAGCACACTTGAACATTACAGCCAGCCAATCTGTTAGCAAGACATTAAATTAATCACAAATAAATTCAAACAAACAATAATGTACTCATTTCTTGCCTTAAGAGTGAACATTGTTAAGTACGAATACAATATCCTTAGAGAAGCACAAGACAATTCAATAATAAATAAGAAAGAACAAATTTTCCAATTGTTTTATTCACATATTTGAATACACCCTGCCCGGTGCAAGTTATGCACTAAATGACTCTCCCAAAAAGATAAGATGAGATGGTGGTGTCACAAAAAGTCTCATTTGATCTCTTATGCCATAAAAACTAAATTTCCTTCATTATAAAAATTATCCATAAATCCAAAACTGATTTTTAGCTTTTACAGTCCGAGTAAGCCCACATTACATCTAGTATTTTCAGCAGCCTCTTTTGGTTTGCACCATACACTAAAGAAATGTTATCTTACGTACCTATGCATCCTAGATTTTCTGTGTAAGACCAGATTTAAGTACTAAAAAGTGAGAATTTGTACATACAACGATTTGAAGCAAAAGCCAACTATAGCCACTTTCACATAACAGACTCAACACACTATATATTGCAAGCAGTTAAAAAATATTAATTAAACAGGAAAAAGAAAGCAAATCCATTTTTAGAAAAATAAAAAGAAAAAAAATAAAGGAATAATGAAAACATGATGGAAACTTGTAATCCATTGAAAAGTGAGAAGTATGTCATTTGACAAAGATTGAGGAATTAAACCAACCTGCTTCAAGAGGAAGAGGTGATATCAACTCAAAATTTGCAGTCACATTATCACCAGGCATCACCATCTTAACATTTTCAGGCAAATCAACCTTCCCAGTAATATCCGCTGTTCTCAAGTAAAACTGAGGCATGTAATTTGAGAAAAAAGCAGTATGGCGACCACCTTCATCTTTGGTGAGGACATAAATTTCTGCCTCAAATTTCTTATATGTTTTTAAAGAGCCAGGTTTGGAAACTACCTGAGATAGTAATTAAAAAAAAAAAAAAGAGTGGTGAAGCCATATCCAATAGGAATCAAGATTATAATCAAGGAAGTAGCCATACTACAAAAATGGAATTAACTGAAACTGCTCTAATTTGTTGAAAGATGAAAAGTTTAGCAATGCAGAACAGACCAAGCCATGATCAGGAGACCTTCTCTGTAAGTCAAAAAAAAAATATTTTGTTGCTTGGTCATTATATAAGTATTATTTATAAATAAAAACATGGGAAACCTACAACTTTTTTTCCCTAAATATGATGAAAATAGGATATGATGACTAAGTAAATCTACAAGATTAAAACTTGCATTTGAGTAGGTGCAAAAAAATTTCAACAAAGAGTTATCTTGCAGCAGTCAGTCAATTTCACCAACCTGTCCTCGTTGCACTTCTTCACGTTTCAAACCACGCAGAAGAAGACCGACATTGTCACCGGCCTGAACAAGAAAACAAGCATCAACAGCTTAACATGGGACAGCGCGGAAACAAAGGCACAAACTACATTGCTGGAAATTGGTTTTTACTTGTCCATGATCTAAAATTTTCTTGAACATCTCTACGCCAGTTACTGTCGTCTTTAGAGGGCCACCCTGGACAACAATAAAGAGTAGAACACGTAATAAGCTCACAATACTCGTGAAAAGCAAATGCAACAACACATTCAACTACTATTTGACTCTAGTCTTCAAATGTACCTGCATCAATCCCAAAATTTCAACTTCATCACCAACTTTGATGGTACCTTGTTCAACACGGCCAGTGACAACAGTTCCACGACCCTCCAACAGAAAAATAAAAATATATATATATATTAAAAACTGAGGTGAGATGGAACTCTAAACCCAAGTTAGGTTTTAACCATGGTCTTAAATTTCCATGAAATTGTTGAAATTTCTGCTTCCATCACCCTCAAAATTGAAAGAGCATCCAATTTCCGTTCTGCAAAATTTCCATCGAGATTTCCAGAAATCATTCAAAATTTATCAAAAATTTGAAATTTCACAAAAAGCTTTGAATTTTAATCGTAGAATGAAATTTCCTTGAAATTCATATATGAGATTCAAAACCAAAATTGAAATTTCTCTCTTAATTTATCTTCTTTTTTTTATGGGAACTAAGATTATTACAAGAAGGATATGGATTGTAGCTTTTACACTTTCGAAAGTATGTGAAGAACTAAATTTAGATCTTAGCTACGACATTATATTTAACCTCTTATGTATGAATTATCTGCATTTGTATCATAGATAATATGTTAACTGATTTATGAATTTCATTTATGTTAATAATTTATGTTTAATATGATGATTATATTACAGTCATTGCACCTTATGCCCTACATACCTATCCTTGACGTATTTTATTTGTAATATTTAAGTTCTTAATATTGCACTAATATGTCTATAATTTCTGAAGTTTCATAAAAAAATTCCCCATCCTTTAAGACTAATTTCCATTATTTCCTAAAATCAAAATCGAAACTGACATTGACGTCAAAATTTCCATAGAAATTTTCATCCTTTTGAAGCCTCGAAAGTTTAGTAGAAATCAAAATTTAAGACCTTGATTTTAACCATTATTGAAATGATAGAGAAAATGTCAATCAACATGCCAAAACACCTGAATTGAAAATACATCTTCAACTGGCATTAGGAAAGGCTTTTCAAGCTGGCGCACAGGATCAGGTATGTATTCATCCACTGCATCCATTAATTTTAATATAGCCTTTCTTCCCAGTTCATCACTTGTTCCCTGTAAGGCAGACAAAGCTGAACCTCGAACAATTGGGATTTCATCCCCAGGGAACTTGTAGAAATTAAGCAGCTCTGCAAAATTTGCAAGTCCGTAAGCACACTTCAAGTACGATCACTATAAAACATTCATACATACATACATACATACACACAAACACACACAAACGCACACATAAAAGCACTAAAATAAAAAATTCAAAATTCAACACACCACGGAGCTCCATTTCTACCAGTTCAAGCAGCTCAGCATCATCAACAGCATCAACTTTATTGAGAAAGCACACCAATGATGGCACACCAACCTAAATCATAAAAACACATTAAAAAAATATACTTCTAAAAATAAATCCATTAATGTAAATCATAAAAATGAGAGATTAACATGACAAGCAACCCATAATTAAAAAGCTGTTAATGATAATTAACTTACCTGACGGGCAAGCAGAATATGTTCCTTTGTTTGTGGCATGGGCCCATCAGGAGCAGATACCACAAGAATTCCCCCATCCATTTGAGCAGCTCCAGTAATCATGTTCTGCAAAATCACCAAACACATCAGGTAAGCAAATTGAATAACTGATGAAAAGATTTGGCATAGACAGGGTGTGAATGTGTGTGTGTGTGTGTGTGAATGAGTGAGTGGAGCGTGAACCTTCACCATTACATCAATCACAAAAATGCCCTCTCGAAATATGGAGAGAAGGCAGCATACATCATATCCTCCAGGACCTCTAATGAGGCACTAAGGACACAATAGCAACAGTGCTACGCCCAAACTTGGAGGTCAAATATTTAAATCACATGCAGTCTCTCCAAATGTGGGGATAAGGATCCTGAGCTTTTTACTCATAAAATTCATGCTGATTTAGTACAAAGGAAAAGACAAGAAGAAAAATTCACAAATCCAATAAACCAATTAATCAACCTCATACAAAACAGGCTGATGATGAGGAATACTAACTGCTAACATAGATATCAACTACCCACGAGATCATAAAAAATTTGTTTAACATGAAAAACAAAAACTGAGGCAATGATGACATGGACAGAAATTATGACAAAAATAGGAGTTTTTATGCGTAAAGCACTGAAAGTAGAATAATGGACACACCAATGGGTGCCACCCACATACAAAAGGGACTATCTGAAACACGAGAAATCTATAAAACCAGTGATAGACAGCACATCAATACAATCTGCCCACTAAACCAAAAAATCCACAACTAAACCACCAACTTTCAGGGTTCAATAGAGATAATCTCATAATCTCCTCTTCCCTTCAAATGCCATGGATCAAAAAATAAATCCTTCACAAAACCTTTCCTATTTCTTCCCCTCCAAATAGCTCAAAAAATGGTGAGACAAATCCAAACAATAATTTTCCTCTCTAAACAAGTATGCGTACCCACCCAAGCCCATACAAACCTACTACAGCTCAAGATATCCTTGTGTAGAAACCCCAATTCAGACCACCAAACCTTGGAACCTTATGCACCCAACTTGTGTAGAATTAATCTATTTGGGACCAAACCTGGTATTTTCAAGGTTAAAATGTGCTAGGGCTTCCTTTGGCATCAATTGTTGATAAGTACTGAATCAAGGAAAAGTAGTTCATAAGTACTGTTAATAAGTACTTTTAGTCGTGTTCTAAAGTTAAAAAGTGGTGTATGGTAGAAAATAAGCATTGAGCATAGAGTCGCTTAGCAGTCTCATACTCAACCTTAAAATTTTACTCGTAAAAAATAAATATTTTTCTTCAATTTCAATGAGCCTCTATCTATGATGAACAAAAAAAAATTTATTGTCTTCTAGTCAAACCCAGACATTTCAAGAATTAACTAAGGTTGGAGCATTTTCAAATACATACTTTAACATAGTCTGCATGTCCTGGGCAATCAACATGAGCATAGTGTCGCTTAGCAGTCTCATACTCCACATGAGCCTACATGGTAACATCAATGAGTTGGGTTTTTATATTTGTAATAATAATGGCATGTAATTGTGAATTAAAAAAGGAAAGCATATTCTAACCGTTGCAATGGTAATTCCTCTCTTCTTCTCTTCAGGTGCCTTGTCAATCTCATCAAAGGCAATAGCCTTGGCCTTTCCTTCTTCTGCAAGCACCTATGGCAATTGGCAGTGCAAATAAACAATCATCATATAAAATCATTCGTATGACTCAAAGTACAATCACATTGCACAAGTACAAAACATGTACAAAAATCATAGTTTCATTGCTGTAAATTTCCTAATTTATCCCTAAAGTTGGGCCAATCTCACACAAAAGCATCTCTGTAGATGAAAATGAAATACCAAGATTCATCCACTGAAGTGATCAACGCATTTTTAAAAATATAATGATAGAATTTTCTTTTAAAAACAGTACCAAACCTTTGTAATAGCAGCAGTTAGTGTAGTTTTCCCATGATCTACATGTCCAATGGTCCCCACATTCACATGAGGTTTTCTGCAAAACCAACAAAGATGAACACAATAAAAGTATAATTAATGACTACTACATGTTCCTTTTAAGCAATAGAATCAAACTAGGAACTTGACAAAACTTGTTTGTAGCTAAGAAGCTATCACAAAGAGGATAGATAACAAAATATCAAGTTATCAACTATAACATCCAAAAGAGAAATATTTCTTCTAGCATAATTTGCAATAGGATCAGAATGAAAACTGACAGAGCTTCCAACTTGTTGAGATAACACAAATATCATAGGCCAAACGATACAAATATTCATCGTGTCATCCATGAAATAATCAGCATATTATATATAAATGTACCAGTAAATTTATTTGGGATGGACTCAAATCTACCTGCGGCCTGATTTACATTAACCAACTGTTCCTCTCAGCAATTTGACAGATTACCTTTCACTAAAAAGTCAATAACAGTCTTGTCCACTTAACAAACTATTTATATGCAAATATATCATTCATCTTGGGTTGCTGAGGCTGGAGGAAGAAACCAATTCATGTGGAGAGGTTAATTAGCAAAGGGAATAATTAAATTCTGAACATCTCATGGAAACTGAAACAGCTCACTAGGTATGATGGTCGATGGATGGAAAATAAGCCACTGTCATTTGGTCGCAATTTTGACGTGCCAAATTGTTTGTACCTCAGCATTTTTCAGAGATATTAGCATTCCAAAAAAGCTCTTTTTAAAAAATTATTAAAAAAAAACACAATACCAGCTCCATTTTAATGATTATGTTTATTTACACTGCCCTACAACTCATGTCTATAGATGTCATACAAGATGGACCGAATTTTCAACTGGTCATCAGATGAAAATAAACAAAGTGTGTGATAGTAGATAGCCTCTCGCTTGGAGGAAACTTAACATGACACACAAAATTAGTTTAAATTGTTCCAAGATGATTTCAGTTCCACCCTTCAGAATAAATGAATAAATAAGTCGATAAAACATTGAAGTGCTAATCAAATTCCAACCAATAAATATTAGCTCGTTTATTGGAAGAAAAAGATAATGCCAGAACTTCCCATATACCAAGGCCCCGATTGGCTAGCGGAAAGCCGCGAGTGGAAGTGCTTAGGAAAGGCTCCCTTCTTTTCGCCCATTCTATTAGCGAGTAAAATTAATGGATGATTTCCACAAGCTCTTCATTAAAAGCATAGAGACAATTAATTCAAACGTAACATCAAACCCATAAAAAGATTGTATGCATATCCATGTACGCATTGCATTATTCATCTTTCGCTTACGTTCGAGTGAATGTGGCCATGGACCTCCGCCATGGAGGGAGCTCGGAGGTTCTGGAACTTGCGCATAACGAGTCCGGTAGGGGTAAATGAGTGGAGGTTAATGCTCCACCAGAAGAGGAGGTAGGATACAAGAATGGTAGGATAAGGCGCTTGGAGGTACGCCTTCTGATCGCAGCAGAAGCCATTGAATTGATTCAAGAAGAGCTCTTGATGGCAGAACAAATCGTGAGGGTTTTATAGTTTTGTGATTATTTTTGTCGCCAAGGGTTTTAGCCTTTAGGAGGAGCAGCATCGCCAGAAATGCTAAAACCACCGCTGTGAAATTCTCGTTAAGAGAAAGCTTGTGGAGATTATGACACGTGTCACAACTTGACTTGCATGAGCTTTTTCCGTTTTATCTTTATTTTAAGATAATATATTAAATAATACCTTGTTCGGGAAAATATTTTTCGGAATAACGCTCACATAATCTCGCTGCTTGGTTCAGCGAGATTTAAAGCGTCAGACAAATCAGGTGTTGACGCATGTCCAGCGAGATTTGTGGAACAGTCGATCGGTATATGACGCGTGACAAATCTCGCTGTTCGATCTAGTAGGATTTGCCTTGACACCCTTCAACTCCTCTCTTCTCCTTTGCTTTCCTTGTGAACACACGATGCAAAGGCAGAGAGCAGAGAGTCTAGCAGGGAGGAGGATGGCAGCAACAGTAGGCAAGCAGGTGGCTGTTCGTCGTGGCAGGTGACTGTTCAGAGTAGTAGGTGACCGTTCGGGAGCTCGAGTAAGCTATAAAAAGGGAGAAATGGGCTATGTATTGCTTACCCTAAATCTATTTTATTTTCATTGATTCTTCTTAATTAATTTGAATTGGCTTTGAAGATTTGTTATTATAGATTCATAATTTAGTATTTTGCTTTCGATTTGTTGTTTGGAAGCTAAATCTGGAACCCACATATGAGGTAGGGCTTTTATTTCATTATTTGTATTTTATCAAATTAAAATTGTTATATATTGATTTATTAACTATTGTTGGTTAATTTGCTTTATAACTATAGCAATAGTACAATTTTTTTTTAATTATTAGCATATAAAATTTTCTTGTGAGGTGTTTTTAATGTGTAAAAAGATATGTAAATGTGATTTTGCTACTAAAATCTTTATAATTCTTATTTTTTGTTCACTTAATGATCAATTATTTTGTTTTAAAAATTTTGAATAAATATAAAATTTATTATTTGTTGACACTTCGAGATCTAAATTTGTTTTCTAAATTTTTTGTTCAAAAGTCATGTTATCATTTATGTAAATGAAGGTGTTTTATTTGCTAATATTATTTGCAAGTACTACACTTTTATTGATAATTTTATTATCTTGCACAATAAGTATAGTGGTAAAATGATTTGGTTTTAAAAATTAAGGTGTGTTTAAAAATTGATTTGATTTTGGGTAGTGGATTTGGCCAAGAAAATACGCATCATAATATATAATTTTTAATTAAAAAATTACAATATGAATTATATTAACTATTAAAATAAGAATTAAAAATGGTGAAATATTATTAAAAAAATTTACAATCATATGTTAATTCACTATATGATATTTATACATGCAAGCTTACCAAATACATCTATGCATACACATACTCACATACTTATATATGTATACAAACATACATATACAAACTTACATTCACGTGCACATATATGTATTGTTGTTAATTAGAAAGTAATAATGTGAATTATATTAAGTAGAAAATAATAATCAAAACTTTCTTTCATTTGTTATATGTGTTATGTGTAATTTAATTGACAAGTATACTATAATCTAGTGTTTTAAATTTGGTATTAGGAAAAAATAAATTATTGATTGGATTTTAATTGAAAATGAATTATTGTTTCGAAATAAACTCTTATTATGAAATTTCTTTTATACAAACATGTAGTTCAAATTTTCTAACCAATTCTAACTTAATAATCACACACCCAAGATGCGTAAGTCTCAACTAAAAAGGCGCAAAAAACGTTCTTTTTTTGTAAAAATGCGTTGACCTCAGCATATAATGCGTTACCCTTTTTTGAATTTGGTATTTTAGATTGAACCTCAATGCGTTTTAAGCATGCCTTGCATTTAGGCGAGCCTCGATTGAGCCTTTTAAAACATTAAAAAAATACCATTAACAAAAATAAATAACGAATATACAGTTAAATATACTGTGTGAGCATGATTAATCTAGAACACTGCATGATTGATGCAATATTATGAAATGCATGCTAGTAGTTGATTAAGAGTGCATGCTGATTGAACTGAATGCCACCTGCATGGTTGTTTCAGTGACTTGTGAATTGCATGCAGTAGAAACTCACAAGATAGTTAATAAATCATACAAGCCAAAAAGAAATTAAACAAATCTCTTACACACATGGCGTACAAATCTAGAAGACCACATCAAATGAGAGATGCAGTTTCAGGACTTCTAGAATGTATAGTCTGAAGGTAGGTTGGAGCTTTCAGCTTTTCTAAACAATTAGGAGAAGAGAAGCATATATATATAAGTGCTAAAAACGACAAATAAAATAATATCAAAGCTGAATGTAATTACCTAAACAAGACGGATCAAGCACCCAGAAAATACTATGATCAAAGCCACTGCTGATGATCTCCACTAGTACACGTACTTTGGCCATTAATTAATTATATCTTCAGAAGAAAGAAGAAGAAGGGAAACGATAGTTAGGAAAGAAAACATTGAGGCTGCAAGGATGGTACGACCACACGTCTTTCTAAATTCTTGGCATTCAAGCTGAGACAGTGAGACTGGAGCCTTTTCCTGTAATAAGCATGTAATGACTGCTACGTGGCTCATTCCTATTGAAGGTTGGTCATTGTACTTGAATGAGGATCAACCAATGCAAAATATATTAAAGCAAAAGAATTCATCCATCTGTTGCCTCCTACTGTTACAGGTCAAACATTAGAATTGAGTACGCTAGTGTTCAAGGAGTTTTGTGAGCAACATCTCAGGTTGTATGCAGGGCTTGCAAGGAACTTCTTAGTAAAGTTAGTGAGTATGTCGTGTTTCTCAATTAACAAATCGCCAAGGGTATCACTAGATGGGAAAGTTGGAGGAGAGATTTGGACAGGTTATGCGGTAGACTACTTTGGGTTGAGAGAGTTTGGAAGTCTAGCCATGCACGTTTCTAGTTAGGTGAGATATAAGCTTGTTGTAAAGTCTAGATGGTACATCTTTCTAAGGTATTAGAAAGGGGGGGTTCAAGTTATGGCATCCAACGACAAATAGGGTGGTGATCAATGGAGACATGGTTTGTTATGTTAAATTTATGGTGCAATGTACTCAGGTAGATGAAAAGAAATAGGTGTCAGAAAGCTGCAGCAGCAATGAGCTTATGATGCAGGTGGAGTTGGAGACTTAGGGCGGAGATGTCATTATTCATAATGCAGGGAGTTCTAGCTTAGGAGACCATCAATATCATAGTATAAATTGCAGCAGAAAGGAGATTGTGATGCAAGTGGAGTTACAAACTCAGGGTAGAGATGACATCATTCATATTGTAGAGAGTTCTAGCTTGGAAGACTAGCAGGATCAAAATGGGTCCAGATGCACTATTAGGCCACTTCTCAAGTATGAATTTAATGATCTAATGTCTTATGCATTAATTACTACTAGCAGGGTTCCTACTATTTTTCAAGATGCGGTAAATAGCAAAGAGAAAAATAGATGGATGAGTGCTATGGTGGAGGAGATGGAGTTACTACATAAGAATTAGACATGGAAGTTGGTGGAGCTTCCAAAGGGGAATAGGACGATAGGATGTGTTGACTTTTTGAGTCTGATCCCTATTTTGATGCTGATAAAGCACAAGAATCTTGTGTGTGTTTTTAAGTGCTTAAACAGGTTTATATCTTGGTACGCACATAAGACAGAGGGAAATGGAAGCCAAAAGGAACTCAAAGAACACATACATTTGGTGTATTCCATGAAGTGAAGAACAGTGAAGAAGACATATATTTATTTTGTTTGTAAATGCATTTTAGTTTTTTATTTGATCTGTAATAATGCATGGCATGCATGATATGAATTGCTAAGCTCAGATGACCGTAGATAGATTGTAGGGAACCGAACAAGGGCCATAGACCAACCTTAGAGACCAACAAATTTTCAGGAAAAACCTTTCTCTTAAAAGTTATACTCATACAAAGGTTTTCAAAATAACTTAAAGTGATAAACCAGGCAAAAATGAAATTTACAAAGACTTAAGTCGACCGACGTTGGGTTTTTAGACTTAATTAAAAGCTTCGGTCGACCGATCGATTTTTGAACTGGACTTCAACGATCGATCGAACTGAGGATTTGACCAAAGCCAAAAGCTCGGTCGACCGAACCCCTCTAGTATTAATTAACTCAATCGATCGAACAGACCGTATGCCAGAAAGTCTAAAGTTTGACTAGCCTCGGTCGACCGACTGATTTGCGTTATAAATGCTTCGATCGACCGAACAGGTCAGAAGTCAACATGTTGACTACTGACATCCCAACTACTTGGTCGACCAAACCTTATAGTTCAAATTGGCATTGGTTGACCGAATCTATATGAGTGGTCAACCAAACCTAAGCCATGGTCGATCGAACCTATGAAGGGTTCTGTGTCGCCTTTGGTTCAGCCAACCGATTCGTGCCATGGTTGACTGAATCTCTCGGGTTGGTAGGTTTTTACCGTGGTTAACAAGGGTTAATTTTTAATTAAACATCATTAAACATTTTCAAAAATACCTAATATGTCCCTAATGGTCAAAATTTCTCCACACTCTATATATACCCCCTTATTACTCATATTTAAACCATGAGCTTAGATTAGAAAATCCTCCCAAATAATTTTTAGCCTTAAATTTTTTATACACTCTTATACACATTCTATTCAATTTTTTTTTTTTTTTTTTAAGAGAGCATTCACTTTGGGCATTGATTTTCAATATAAAAAACATCTACTCTCTCATATATTTCATTTCAAAAATTCTTTGAGAGTTGATTTTAAGTTTTCTCTCCATTAGTTTTATTGATAAATTTTCTTGGAGAAAACTTACCTTAGCTTGAGAATTTTGCACATCTATTGTAAAATTCCAAAAGCTCACTTGTCTTTCTTGCAAAAATATTTTTGAGCTTAAAACCCTAAATCTCGAGCATTTTATTTTCTTTAAGAATATATCTGGGATATATCATTTGGGGGTTTTTGAGATCTTGGAAAAGCATATATTTCATACTTTATAATTTATCATAGATCATATTAGTTTATTGTTGGAAAAAAATTATTTGAAAGCTAATATCCTAAATTCTTCTATAATTATTTGAGATATTTTTTTGGGAGAAAAAAAAATATATTAGGATTGAATCTTTGAAGTGCTTGTCATATACATTATTTTCAAAGATAACAAAATCATTTTGAGAAATACACATACTCACATTGAGCTTATATTCATATCATACGTGAGGGCATTTGTGTTTAGCACACATCAGCTTGTATTAGAAGCATTTGTTTATACAAAATAATTTAATTATCTGTTGTATTCCCAACATGTGGTCGGAAGAGGGAGATTTGCCCTATGAAAAGTCTCGGACTTGCTCAGACCCAACTAGGAGAGCATTGGATTGGTTCAGACTCGGTTAGGAGAACTAGGTGCACCAGCCTATAAGGTGTTGTAAACAGTGTCGCTCCACTCGTAAGCAAGCAATTAGTGGAATCATCTTACTTGTGAGCTTAAGGCAGGGATGTAGGCAGTATTGGATGAACCCCGATAACATATTGTGTGTCCACTATTTTATTTTCCGTACTTTAATTTGCTGCACATATATGTTATTATTTACTGCTCTAAATGAATGATATACTGAGACTGCTTTAATTGTTATAATATCTGCTTAATAATTTATCTGTTGAATTGGTATGTGTTTAGACAAACCCTAGGTTGTGGTATACTGTTGTTAGATTAGTTGAACCTAGGAAGAAATATTTAAATTTCCAATTCACCCCCCTCTTGGGAATACACTAATTCCAATCACTGGTATCAGAGCCTCGTTACACTAGACTTAAGCGTTTTTGCAAAAAAATCGCGATGGTTCAATTTGGTGTATCCCCATTCGGTGAGGGATAGTCTCCTATTAGGCCTCCTGTATTCTATGGTGTCAATTACACCCATTGAAAAATTAGAATGAGCATATTTATAAAATCAATGGACTAGAGGGCCTGGTAGGTGATTGTCAAAGGAATTTGTATGCTAGCTAACAAAAATGATATAAATTTATTGCATGTGAATTCATATGTCATGGATTTATTATACTATGCTCTAGAGACTAATATTTTTCATGAGATTATGACATGTAAAAGTGCAAAAGATATATGGGAAGAGCTTGAAAAGAAATATGGAGAGTCCTAGGAGAAGGAGACCACCATTTTGATAGTGTCAAACTCAAATGATTTAGAAGTGGTAAATCATGAGGTAATAGAATTAACAAATCAAGAGGTATATGACTCTTACTCTACCTCATTTACTGATTTGTGCAATGATGCATGTGATGATTCTTTATATTGAATGTTGTGTTGTGTCATATGATGAATCATCTGATATTCCTTGTGATAATCCTGTTGACAAAGCATGCAATGATTTATGTAATAATTATGATATATCTTATGATGAATCATGTATTGAATTTACTATTGAAAGCATGTCTTCCTCCGTAGAACTAGAAAAGATCTTATCTAAAATGCACAAATTTCTAGTTAGGGTGTCTAAACAAAAGACAATCTTGAAAAAGGAAAACAAAAGGTTGGCTAAACAATTAGGAGGTTTAAAAGAATATCATGCCATCCTAGAAAAGATAAAAATTATGAAGGTCCTGAAAATCACTTGCTTAGAAGGAAAAATGGAAAGTAATAATTTTGAATCAACATCCAAGCTTGCAAGTGAGAAGATTAATTCAATTAAACCCTTAGGAGTCAAAAGAAATAAATCTTTCAAAAATGGTTCATATTATAAGTCCCACTGTCATAAAAATGTCTCATCGAGCAAAAATAGAACAAATAAGTATGATCCCTCACATATATATAAAATTTGCTTATGTCGAAAAATGAAATGGCACATTTGGCTCACTTGTCCATCAAGAAGTATTAGAGGCTTAGATAAGGAAATAATGTGGGTAATTATGGAGACTAATCCCATTGTACATGAAGAAGGAAGCGTTCCAATAGAAATTGAATAATTATTCTTCCTTAGAGCATAAGATTAGCTATAAGGGGTAGTAATGACCAAAGGCTTGGGAAGTGGTTCAGTTTAAAATGTAAAAACTTAGTATTTGCATTCACTATATACTATTTTGTTATACTAAGAATTTAAATCTCATCCAAATGGACTAGGCATCTTTACTAGGTAAATAATTCTTATTGCTTAACTCACGTAAATATGAAAATTTTAAGATTAAGCATACATTGTCCATAGCACAAGCATGTGGTTTAGGGGATTCATCTCACGTTATATATCATTTAATCATAAACCCATCCTTGAACTCAATAGCCTTGAACAAGTAGCAGTCATTACTCTAGGTGTAACGCCCCGACCCCCTATGCGGGCCCGGAGTGCTACTAATCCATTTATTTACCTGATAATCCACATACTAATATCGTGTACGCAGCGGAAAACATAATTATAATTTTTAATTATATAACACCAGAGTTTACTATCCCTATCTACCAACCATGATAAATTAATCATCCACGTGTATTCAACATATATAAATATCCCCAAAAACATCCAGTATTCACAATCATTCCTATCTTAGAAAACTCAAAACATAGAACAAGAAACATAAATTTATACAACTAAAAATTAACATAAAAACATATACCCTTTTCTTTTTCTATTTTCCAAAAATGCTACAAAACCTCGAGCTTTCTAAGCTCGATCTCGAGGAAATCCTGAAAAAGATACATTTATATTCGGGTGAGACACATCTCAGTAAAGGAAGAAATAATATATTAAAATAGTGTGTGGCTAACATGAGTTTATATAACAACATATTATTCATCATTTGAGAATCATTAACTTAATCACTGAAATCATTTTCTGATCTTAATCAAACACATGCAAGACATTTTACTCACGAGATTACCTAAGGATAGGGGTGATTACCCGCCCATACAAGTAGCACCCCTCTGCTCTGATACCTACGCAACCCAAAGGTCACAGTTAAAGTATACCAGGGCATTCACCTTACTCAGTAAGCCCTCAAGTGAAGAGTTTGTCTCAACCAAACGTAACATGTTCTACTAGCATAAATACTGCTAATTCCATAATACATTATTTTGTTTGTCATTATTCTGCATCTCTCAATTGTTCATGTTTCATCTTTTACTTTTCATTTCATTTCACTTTACGTGACTCTTTCCCATTTTACATTGTTTACATTTCACATTTCATTTCTATTTCATTCATTTTCATTTCATTTCATTTCATATCCAGCATCTTTCAGTTGTTTTATCGAGCATCTTGCAGTTGTTTTACCTAACATTTTTCAGTTGTCATACATTTACCCAACATCTTTCAGCTGTTTTACTCAGCATTTTTCAACTGTTATACATTTATCCAGCATCTTTTAGTTGTTTTACCCAGCATCTTTCAGCTGTTTTATCCAACATTTTTCAATTGTTACACATTTACCCAGCATCTTTCAGCTGTTTACATGATTGCATTAATACACACAAGCAGCATAGTTCATATCATATTTCATTCTCAATGCATTACTTACTTAACCCGCATCTTATACATTTAACATATATTTGCACAAAACTTACATTCACTAATGTCACACAATTTAACAATAAAATTCATACATTGACTGTAAAATAAGTTAACCAACATTTAATGTTTATATACCGAAAATACCTTTCATTTCTTACATAATTATTCTAAAAATATTTTCCACTTTTATCAGTTCATTTTCGTATATACGTATCTAATAAACAGCCCTAAATTCTCAAAAACATAATTTAAATGGTTGGCATTTTAAACTCATACCGAGACATATACACATATATATAACACAATTTATTTTTTATTAAAATCATAAAAATTCTAATTTAATATATATTTTTCCCCTTACCTAGTTTCTTGAACTACGCAAACAGGGACCCTGAAAAATACCTGCGACGCTCACCCGAACTTTGAATCAAAAATCTTAATTCCATTAAATTAACCATAAATAAATATTATTTTACTATTTCCCAGGACCTTAAATACCAAATAAATGGTTATACCCTCAAATATAACCAATTTACCAAATTTCTCAAATCTCACTCTCGCTTTGGAGTGGGGTTTAGAAAACCCCAATTAGAACTTTACTTATGTCAAAATGACGACGATCATGACTAGGACCCCGTGGTGGTGCCTGATCGTCAATTTACCGGCATATTTAACGAGAAATTGAGAAATTAGGGAAAAGTTATCTTACCCTAGGAATGGTGCCTACGCCGCTCTCACGATAAATCCGCTCCAGTAGAAATGTTGGTGGTGGAGTTAGAAATCCAACGGCACCTTCCGTTTTCCGATCGGTCAAATATCCGTCGAGAAATGAGGGGAGAGAGAGAGACGGAGACGGAGACGGAGAGGCACAGGGACGTGAGAGAAGCTAAGAGATGATTTAGGGGCTTCTCTGCACTTTAAGCTTCCTTCTTTAGTTTTTTCTTTTCCTTTACTTACTTTATATATTATAACAATATCATATTATATATATATATATATATATAATATTTTATCCTTATATATTCATATTAATACATATATAACCACTATCTTACTTAATTTAATTAATTCAATTTAATAATATTTAATTAACTAATTAATTAATAATTACTCTTAACTTTTTTTTCATACTATTTTTTTTTACTTGTGCATTTAATACATGAATTTAATAATGTTTAACTAATTAATTGATTAATAATTTTAATTTATTAATCTTTTTTTATTTTATTTTTTTTCGGGTATTACACTAAGCTTAAGCACTAATAATCATAAATGTCTATTCTACTAGTGCTAATTAACAAGACATTCCCCATAATCAAAATTAGAGGCAACCACTCAAGGATTCTGGTTTCACAGGTTAATCAAAATGTTCCCTTTGAACTTAAAATATAAAAATCCTCTAATCTTGGTTCACCATCTCCTCCATAGGAACACCTTGCCAAACCACAATCACATCTCGTAAAGTTCTATCCATTCATCAGCTTATATCTTGAAATAAATCATGATCATATCCAAAGGGTACTTGCCATCCTCCAAAGAGCATAGTCCTAAGAATTCATACTCCTAAATACTCTCTTTTAAAATTGTCAGGCATAATCATTTACTTGTTTAACATAAATAATGTCCTGCTTCTTTATGAGTACTCTTCTGAAACTAACAGAAATTTAAATTAATAAAAGTATTTATCCAAATTCGCTTCACAAGCTCTCAATCTTTCAAGTCAAATCCTTAGAGCTTTATATCCTTTTAGTTAAGTTTAATGGCTAAAATGATTGCATTAGGTTTCTATCAAAGATAAAGATACATAGTTTAAAGAAACCTATGCACGAGAAATAAAATTGAAAGTCATTCAAACATGTGCCTCTGACGCATTGAAATTCATAAGGAAAAAGGCAAAATGTTGGCTCATGACCCTGAAGAAGTATTGATTGTGACTCTTTGGTCCTCTAAGCCAAAGAACATGAAGCCAAGTTTGAATAATTGAAAATCTTAGAGCACTTGGCTAAGAACTAGAAAATAATTAAAGCCATAAGACGATACTAGTGCATAACTGAGAGGGAGCATTTTTCTTTCATGACTATATAAATTAAATTCTCTCGTAACTATATCTTGTGCCCATATGTCTTTATGAAAAACAGCACTGCACTAAACATTTATCTATCCACTATTATTTATTGCATATTATCTTGATGGATAGTTAATTCTATTTAAATGCTTTTGACTACTGATTTGCATGCTTGTGTTGAATGCCTCTTGCATGGCGGATGCAGTGATGAGAATTGCATGTTAGTAGTGGATTTTAGGTTGTTGAATGTTTAAAATGAATTATTTTTTTACTACAATGAGGTTCTAGGTACACGATAAAATGGTAAAATGTCCGATTTACAGATGACATGCTACCGAAATTTCAGTAGACTTTTTCCAGCACAAAACCATGTACTCAAATGATTATGCTAAAATCATAGTTAAAATATTTTTGAAAGGATGAGTGAAAATTAATCGAATACTAAACTTCATCCTAACATAATCATCAAATATTTAGAGGAGCTAAGCTTCATCCCTATAGAAAGAGCATAAATATCTCACATGCATCTCCTTTACTATTTGAATATTGAGGCTCTTTAGAAAACACTGAATATCATATCCTGTGCTTAAAGCTTTATGATTAGATATAGAGTGTTCTTGGGTCATAAACTCTATAGTATGCCTTAATATACATTCTCTGATGCATCTATGGTCTATAGGAACAACTATGCTGATTAGGTGATAATTATAGTTGACAAATATTCAACATAGTTGGTTTAAAAAGTGCAAAAATAATTGCTTATATTGCTTGGCATGCTTAATGAGATTAATCTTGATGAGTATAAGCAGCCCATTTCATCTAAGTTATGCTTCAAATTGATAGGGGGGCATCTAAAATGAAAATTCCATCTTGCTATGCTCACCAACCTTTTAAAGCTTAGATCTATATTGAAATTCAATGTGGCATGTGCTTACTTATAATATTTTTATTGAATACCTTGAGTGAAAATTTTAATACTTGCCACATATTCTTTGATTTGACCATATGATCTGTTGACTTTGGTGCGATCCCAAGAGGGGGTTGAATTGGACATTTCAAACTTTTCGACTAATTTAAAATATTTTGCCGATTCACCACAGTTCATATCACATTCAATATTGAAAGCGTGTATATAAAACAATTAAGTTATCGGTGCAGACATGCACGCGTATCTTATTTAAAATAAATGTGCATGCAAATAATTATAGTTGTAAATGAAAATACATACACATGGAAATTAAAGTGCAGAAATTAAATGAATGAGAGAGAGAGAGAGAGAGAGAGAGAGAGACACACACACACACACACACATGATATTTGTTATCGAGGTTCGGCCAAACCAGCCTACGTCCCCGCCTTGGGCATACCCCCCAAGGATTCCACAATTCCTGCTCACTTAAATGGGCGGAGCAGAAGCCTTTTACATCCTTTCCTTACGGGGTAAGGAAAACTCTAGCTCAATAACTAGGGTGAGCCGAACTAGTCTCACTTACGGGGCTGAGACTCCCCAGTTCAATTTTTAGGTTAAACCGAACTGGTCTCACTTACGAGGCTGAGACTCCCTAGTTTAATTTACGGGCTGTTAGAATTGGTGTATTCCCAAGAGGGGGGGTAAATTGGAATTTTAAAAATTATCTCCTAAGTTAAATGAAATACCCATATAATACAACTTAGGGTCTTTCTATGCAATTCCAAATGAGCCAATAATGTGCATAAATTTGAATCAAGCGCATCATTCACACCATAATATACATGTGCGGTAAATATAAAGTGCAGAAATATAAACAAGACACGTGATATGTTATCGGGGTTTGACCAACTATGCCTACATCCCCGCCTCTAGCTCGCAAGCCTAAGGATTCCACTAAAGGCTCACTTAACGGGTGGAGCGGCACCGATTACAACCAGGTCAATTAGCACGGGGCTGACCTCAACCTTTACAACCAGGTCAATTAGCGGGGCTGACCTCAACCTACACCTTAACAGGATGGTGCACCTAGCTTTCCTAATCGGGTCTAAGCCAATCCGAGACCATTTCACAGGGCTAGTCTCCCTTTTCAGGCCCGTTCTTGGAAATACAATAGATTGTTCACAATCAATGAGATTGGTACAGTGATTATGTTTTCTTGTAAAGCAGATGTGTACTCAGTTACATGCAATTACATACACCACCAATATGATTTAATATATAAGCTCAATGTAGTTTAATTTATCAACTCTCAAGTATATTTGCTATCTATGTAATCAGTGCGTGAGAGTGCAAACCAGTATGATCTTTGTATCACAATATGTATTCAATCTAAATGTTCAAACAAAGATATCAATCAACTCTCAAATATTTCAATCAGTAGAATATCTCAATCATATAAAGCTTAAGCAACGTATAAATTTGGTTTGCAAAAAGGGATTCAATCTATTGCAACAAAGATTTTCACCTCATAAACAAATATCTCTTCAAATGTTTTTCAAGATAAAACACAATAGATATTTGAAAACGATTTTGAAAAGATTTTGCAACCAAAATGAAATACGAGCTTCTCAAGATGTTGTAATGAATGTGCAATCTTAAAAGATCTAACAAAGTCTTCTTAGGATAGACTTATTAACAAAGTCCCCTAAGAATACTTAATATTTAGCTCTCAAGAAAAGTTATATCATACAATCACAAACCAAAGGAGAGCAAACCCTCTTAAAGCAAACAATCACTTAAAACAAACTTATGAAGGATTTAGGTAATAGTAGAAGGTAAGTATGAGTGAATAGAGCTTAGATATAAGTATTATGGATTTTGGGAATTTCAAAGAATTTCTATTAATCAAGATTTTTTAATCCGATGCTAATTTTCCAAAATGGTCCAACCCAAGAGCATTGGTAGACCAGGACAAATTCAGTAGACCCAAGTTCTTGGGATTCGATCGACTGGGCCAAAAATGAACTGCCTGTTCGGTCGACCAGACATATATGTACGAGGGCGATTTTTCCATATTTGTGAGGTTTGATCGATCAGGGTCAATTTGAACTAAACTGGTTGGTCGACCAAATCGTTGGGTTCCCACACGTGAGAACTCGGTCGACCAGGTTGGCGAAATACAAAAAGTTCTAGGTCGACCAGGAGGTCAAAATGTTGATTTCCTAGGAGGTTCGGTCGACCGGGGCCAATTGAACTACGAAAGTTCGGTTGACCGGGTTGTGGTCAACCTGTTGACCCGGATCAAGTTCGATCAATCGGGGGCAAAATGAACGTGGGGTGCGGTCAACCGAGTGTGCACATTTTGTGCATTTCGGTCTTGTTTCATCCAACAAACACCCTATTCAAAAGTATAACACATACAAGTGAGTGTGTGAGTATCCTAGGGTCTTTTCTAAGTCCTGTTTCAGTTATGTTCTGGTTTGAACTTACGTATTAGACCATGCATGTGATGTGTGTGTGATTATTACAAACCAAAAACCTTAATTACTAAATGAAATATATTACAACATAAAAAATATGGTCTTCACTCTTCACTTTCTTCTATATGCATTAAGATCTATCAATTTTAGTTTTTGCACATAACCTTAAACACCCATTAGATGTAATTAGTATTTGTCATTATCAAAACTGGGTGTGAACTATAAGGTCAACACGGGCTGAACCAAACTGATACAATAAAAACCATTTTTGTACAAAGTAATGCTTCTAAAAATACAAGCTAAGATGTACACATTTAAGCTCAAATAAATGCACTCTCTAAAGATATGAAATAATGCTCAGTAGAGTAAATGATGCTTTTCTAAAAATGATTTTGCACAAAACAAAAATACGAACAAATGATATTCAATGTGCAAATCAAAGCAAGAATGTATTTCTCCAATCAACATATTTACCATGGAAATATGTGGAGAAATTTCAAGGTTTAACTCTCAAAAAGTTTTTCAAATATGCAAGCAAAAGAGAGTAAAACACTTGAAAATAAATGCCCAAATAAATGTTCTCTTCAAAGAGATTTTCAAAATAATTAATGGAAGAGAATAGAGAGTTGTTGCGACGTCCCGGAGCGCATGTGTCTCGGGGTGGCGAAATAAAAATTATGGTTTAAATTTTTGGGAAAAATAGGAATGGAGTCGCCACTAACCTTTTAGTATGGTTAGAACACTGGATTACTATTCAGTTAAGGGTTGAATTAGTCTACGTTACTAAAACCGGGATTGGGAGTTCGGTTACGCGAGAGGAAGGTACGAACACCCCCTACGCGCCCGTTTTTGCGAACGATACCTAATTAATCAAGAATTATCCCAAAGTAAATTTGAAAAGCCTTTAATGTTACTCCTTTTGTGGATTTACAAAATATACGAGCAAAGAAATTAATCACAAAAATATACATAATATATATTCTCTCAGAACTAAAGGTACGTGAACCCTGAATGCTCGTACCCCTTTTTGAAATCATAGGGATTACACCCATACAAAAATAAATAATACTAAAATATAAAAATAAGTAATGTGATACATAATAATAAATACACACTATAATAAGTAATACCATATATATATATATATATATATTAAAATACTAAAAATACCCCAATAAGGTATATATGCTAATATACTAAAGATACCATAATAAGTAATACCCTATATATTAAAATACTAAAAATATCCCAATAAGTTATTATTGCTAATATACTAAAGATACCATAATAAGTACCCTATATATTAAAATACTAAAAATATCATAACCAAAATAATAAATATATAAACATGAACACTATAACAATAACATAACAAAAATACTTACCTCAACATAATAATAAACATTAATAATCAAAATCCCTAAATACCTTATGTACAATAAGCATGATAAATATCCTAAATAAATCAAAAAACCCTAAGTAAAAAAAACCCTAAATAATATAGACATAAAACGAAAATATTATATGATAACTATAACAATAAACACAAAAAATAATAATAAGAATCAACCAAATATAGAAACAAATAATATATCCAATATAAGAATCAAATAAATAAAAAATTAGCATAAATAAATATAACACAAATGAGAATCAAACAAAACTAAAAAATTTAAAATATGCTTACATGTGTGAGAGAGAGAGGGGTGGTAGTTCTAGAAAGAAGTTGTAGCCTTTCAACTCAAAACACTGTATATCAATGAAAAGTCAGAAACTACTGACACCATACAATTCAAGGCTTGTACATTATAGAACTTGAAACTGGGCAGAACACCCACGTTTGTTGTGCGAGCACACGTGCGAGAGAGAGAGAGAGAGAGAGTACTACTGCCGGAACTGTCACCTCTTTTGCGTGTGGCTGCCCTCCCATCCGGGTGTGAGTTGTATGTGTAAACTGTGTGTGTGCAGAGGATGAGAGGTCATGGTCGGCGGCTAGTGTGGCCGAGATGAGAATGGCCGGAGATGGCGGTTGATGAGGAGGGAAGTTGCGGCTGTGAGTGTGTGTTTAAGTGTGTTTGTATATGTGTTAGTATGAGCTGTGTGCGTGAGTTAGTGTGTGTGTAGGTGTGTGTGTGGGTGCGTGTACTGGTGTGAAAGACGAGAGCTTGGGCTACTGGGCACTGGCTGGCCATGGTTGGAGTAGGCGGTGACGGGAACTAAATGCTGCCGGGATTTGGGAGACAGCAAGGGCTGCTGGAGACGACGACAACGGTGGAGGTTCTAGCTGTCATGCCCTGAACACGAAAATGGGACCCAGGGGTGAAAATATAAACCAACCAATCCCTGTACCATACAAAACATCCAAAGATACAAGACAATGGATGAGATCTGACCCCATGGGGTTCCCAGGCACCCTATATACATCCAAACATAACAGGAAACACGCAGCGAAAAAAGGTCATACTACATACATAGAGTACCATACCAGAGTCTATACAAGGATAGAATTAAGGTTCCATCAAACAACGTACAATCGGGTGCCCAATACATCTCAAAATGGAAACCCACAAAATATAAGTCCTAACATTTACCCAAGCGTTATCTGCAGTACACCGACCACTACGCTCCCGACCCAAGGACTCTAGTTCCGGTTACTTGAAGGACCAGTAACAATATGTACGTACAGTAGGGGCAAGACACCTCTCAGTAAGGAATAACACATGTTATATCGGTGTGTGGTATTTGAGTGTTATCGTGATGCAACATACACGCAGCTAAATACAGTTCCAGTACTAATTTCACAACAGTGCATACACGCACACACACACATGATTAGCAATCCCGGTGTCGTCACACCCATCGGCCCAAAGCCAGCCCGCGACATACGGCGTTGGCCCGCGGCCAACCCGCGAACACGGCGCCACCGGCACATGGCTAGTCCTCGACTCCCATGACATCGTACCTGCGCTAAACTGGTGGATCCACACCCTTTTGCCTGATCTACCGAAATAGGCTCACGCCCTCGGATATAGAGTCGGACACTCTCGAGACCTGGAACAATTCGGAACCGCATTCCTACTAGCATTTCAAAAAATCACACACACATGCATGCTCATATAACCAAACAAACCAGACCCATTTGGTAATCTAAAATCATGGTTTTCCAAACACATACAGTTTAAACAATTCATGGCACAACCATCCCTATAATACAGTATAAATCAATATATACATTTGGTTTTCAACAAAACCAAGGATGTAATCATGAAAAACTCATAATTTTTCCTGTTAGATCCCCCCAAATGAGTAGCCAAAACACACACAGGACTATGAACCACAATTCCATCAAGTCCGATTTCGAAAATAATTAATATAAACACAATTCCCCTTACCTTTTCCCCGAATAGAAATTCCCGAACTCTAAGGCTCCTAAATAAAAAAACCGAGTACCAAAACCTACAAATCACAGTACAGAAGACACTCACAACATTGTTCTCTACAAAACTATCAGATTAGAATTGAAAACCGAGCCTTACCTTGATTTTACGCCAAAACCCGAAATTGGCCGAACCGAGATTTCGATCCATAGAGAATCCTTCCATGATCCTTGTGGTAATTTCAGATTCACGATTAACGTGACGAACAACGAAGAAATCTAGAGAGAGGAAGTGTAAGAAGAGAGAGAGAGAGAGAGAGAGAGAGAGAGAGAGAAGATTTTTAGTTTTCTTAGCTGAGAAGTAAAGTGAATTGATATTTATAGCCCTTTGACTTAGGCATCATCGTTGAAGAAATAGTGTCCTCGTTGACGAGGTCATATAGACAACTCGTCGACAAAATGATGGATTTGTCAACGAATCCTAATATCACTGGTTTCCTGAAATCTCTCAGCTCCTCCTTGTCGATGAACCTCTGAACTTCATCGACGAGACTTACATGGACTTCGTCGACGAATCCTGGCTTCATCAACGAAATCTTCTAAATATTTAATTTGCCCCTCTCTTATTTATTTAAACCCATATATCACGGTTCGGGTTCTTACAGTTCTAGAAGCTCTCTCTTGCGGTGACGACGATGTTCAACGGTGACGGTGACGGTGACGGTGACAACCAGCTATGGTGTAGGGTGACGACTGTGATGGTGAGGATGAGAGCTAGAGCTGTTGGTCTGGCATGGCTTCTTGCAGGCATGAGGAGAAGTCAAGAGTTGAGAAGGCTCGATGTGGAGGCGGCGCCTACGGCGACGACGCTCAGCGGCAGTTTCCTCGGGTGTGGCGATGGTGGGTTGTTGCATAAGGGACTGCTGCTGAGAGGCCTGGGAAAAAGAAGGTGACGGAGCTATGTGTTGCGTTGCAGAGAGGCGTAGAGGACGGAGTGGAAGATAGTGGGAGAGATGGGAGAGACTAGGGGTGAGAATGGGGGAGATGGCTGTTTTTTTTATTTTTTTATTTTTTTTTCTTTGGTCTCCCCTCTCCCCCCTGGTTGTGTGTATCCTACCTTTATAAAAAAATTTCAAAACCCTAAAGAGCCCCCTTTTTTGTTTTTTATCTTTTTATAATAATAGTGATTATAATAGTAAAAACAGCAACAAAAATAATAATAATAATAATAATAAAGTAATAATTATATTTAAAAGTAATGATAATATTAACAATAACAATACTAATAATGATGATGATAATAATAATAATAATAATAAAAATAATAATAACAATAAGAATAATGATGATAATGATAATAATGATAATAAAAATAACCTAATAATAATAAAAAAATAGTAATAAGAATAATATTAATAATAATAAACTAATGATAATAATAATGGTAATAATACTAATAAAAATAATAGTAATAATACTAAAGCTAATAATAATAATAATACTAGTAATAGTAAAAATATCCTAATAATAATAATAATAATACTAAAAGTAATAGTACTAATAATAATAGTAAAACAACGCCTTTGTTATATTTGGCTCGGGCAAAAATAGGGTATTTACAGAGAGTATTAAATATAACCCCAAAGAGATTTTGCAATAAAAATATGTTTTGGGGGAACTTTGATTAGGATAAAAATTAGAGAGAAAATGGACTAATCAAAGTTTCTAATTTACGTTATGAAAGGGGTATATATAGATTTAGGGAAATTTTTGACCGTTGGGGACACGTTGGGTATTATTAAAAAAAGTTTAATTAATTTTTAACCCTGATTACCCCAGTTAAAAATGAGCAAGTCGAAAGTTTCGGTCGCTCAAGCCATAGGTTCAGTCGCTCGAACACTCACAAAGAGAAAAAGCGTTTTTGAAGTTCGGGTGTGCATGGACAGGGTCAATTGGCTGAATTGAAGGCGATTTCAAAAGACTGCAGTTTGGTCGCCCCGTCTAAAGTTCAATTTACTGAACTCACGTGTTCGCTCGCCCGAGGTCATTTTGAACGTGAAAATTTAGGCGCCCGAGTTGTTGGGAAAAGTCAATATATGTGTTCAGTGGACCGAGGACGGTGAAGTCCCTTTTGGTTCGGTCGCCCGTAGTCAAGTCAACACTTTGACTTCCCAATGGTTCAGTCGACCGAGGCGTTTTCAATGTCAAGGTTCAGTCACCCGAAACCTTATAATTTTACCCTATAAGTCCAATTTAACCCTTGTTATTTTCCTAAGTGAAGTACAAGGTCTTAGGATCTTTCTAAGGTCTAGGCATTTTAATTTACCCTAAAAAACCTAGCGTTGGTCGACCTTTGGTCGACCGAAATCGGCCCTAAGGTCATTTGATTAACCTACGATCTATCTATGACATAATTGAAATCCAAACATATTATGCATGCATATGCAATATATTACAAACCATATAGAAAAATAAATGCATATACAACTGAAGTATGTCTTCTTCTTCCGTCTTTGCTCTTTGGCTCCATATAATACGCTAGATTTGAGCTTTAAGACCTCCCTTGGCTTCCAAATTTTCTTGATCTTATGTGTGACCTAAATAATACATATTCACGCACTAAAACACGCACATAAGAAACACTTGTGTTTGTCAACATCAAAACAGAGATCGGACTAAAAAAGCCAACATGATCCTTGTTTTAATTTTTCTTTATATATTTTCTTTGGATCCATATGGTTTTGATTCTGGTTATATTATGAAATTATGTGTAAATGTTAAACCAGAATGATGTTGCTTGCTTGAGCTTAATATGAAAATCTCTTTTTCAGCAAGCACACCCCCAACATTCATTGATAATCATAAAGGGATATATATATATTTATAATTTTATTTAGCAAGAAATGTTTCTATATAAGATATATCTTGTTTCTTGCTTGTGAACTTAAATTTTTCATGACATATGCTGTTAAATATGTTGTACAAATTTTTGATGTCATGAAAATTATATATTATTTCCTTTATTGTATAACTAGTTCGGTAATTAAATATAAAAATGCATGCTAACTTGTTAGACTGAATTTTATGCTCAAACATACATTTACCATCATATGTCGTACATTTTAAACTCAAATCCTTTACAAGTCTCATTGTAGAGACCCAAAGAATTATAGTAATTACATACTACAGAAAGGAGAGAGAAGGATTTTTCAAAAAGGGGTTTCAGCAGGATCTCGTCGACGAGTGCAGAGTGCTCATTGACGAACAGGCTTCTTGGGCTCATTGACGTGGACACGTGTCTCATCGACGAGAATTTACTAAGAGCGCTGTTTTTAGGGCCAGAAACTTATCAATGAGGAGTAAGTGTTCGTCGACGAACTCCCATCATGGACTCGTCGACGAGGTGACATGTCTCATTGACAAATCTGCATCTTATAAATAAGTTGAGGCTAGGTTTTTCAGCCAGAATTTTGCATGGATGTCTTTCTCTCTCTCTAAAATGTCTCCCCCTCCCTCTCTCTAGATTTCTAGCTTCAATTCTCGCCGGTTCGACGATCGAAAGCCGCCACGCTACTCCTAGGAAGATTCTCTTCAAATCTGCTAGAGTAGTTCGTTGATTAGGCCAACTTGAGAACCATCCCAAAATTTAGGTAAGTTGGTTATTTTAAGTTTTTATAAGGTATTTGGTGTTTCTGGACTGAGGAAAATATTTTAGATAAAATAATACTGTAGTTTTGTTGGGAAAAATGCGATTTCAGGGTGTTAAGCTGGGGACACGAGTGTAGGTTTGGTATATTTTGTGGTCTTCTCAATAAGTCAGGTAAGGGGATAAATTAAGTCAGTATTTTTCATGAAATTATTATGAATTAAATAACATTTATTTTCAGGAAAATATGTATGATATAGAGCTATGTTTGGGAATACTGCTGTTGAACAGGAAGATGATTTTAACACTTTTTATACGGAAATATGATTTCAGAATTACTTATGAGTTTATAAGGTTATGTACATTTGTGTGGCATGAGTATAATATTTTCATGATAATTATGTTATATTGAAATATTATGAGTTTTCCAAGATAAGTATATTATAGCAGTTTTCAGAAAAACCCTAAAAACAGTATAGGAACTATGGTTTTAACATTATGTCAGACATTGCAAGCATTTACGTTTATTATGTTATGAATTATGCCGGCGTAAATGTAATAACCCCAAAAAGGGATATACAAGATTAGTGGAGTGATTCCCAAAATAATAATAATAATAATAATAATAATTAATTAATCAAATTTTTAAAAAAGGAAAAAAAAATAATTAAAATTTATTTTTATTTTTATTTTTATTAATAAAATATATTATTATTATTATTATTATTATTATTATTATTATTATTATTATTATTATTATCATTAATCCTTCTGAAAGTTCAGGAGGATTTCAAAACGGGAAAAGAAAGAGAGAGATCTAGAGAGGATTTCTCTGCGCAGAGCAGCCCCCCCGCTGTACTCTCTCTCTCCTCTCGTTCTCTCTCCCTCTCTCCTCAGTTTCGTGACGGATTTTCATCCGATCGAAAATAAGAAGATACCGCTGGACTCCATTATTCGCTGCCGTCATTTCTACTAGAGTGGATCGGTGGTAGGAGCCAAATCCATAGGCGTATCTCCTGGGGTAAGCCAAATCTCCATTTTTACCTCATTTTTTGCAAGTTATAAGCCTGATTGACGAACGGACACCATCAAGAGAATCTAGGGATGATTCTCTACAAGTCTAGAGAGACAGAATTCTTGTGGGGTCGTCATGGGCAAAACCCCAAATTTGGAGTATGGGGTTTATTAAAGAGCTTATTTTTAAATAATTAGAATTAATTTAAAATTTTTAAAATGTTGAGCATCTAGAGTTGAAGTAGAATTTTAGGAATTTAGGGCCCGAGTCAGCGCAGCAAATGTAATTTTGGGACTCGCAGGAAAAATTTAGAAAATTAAGTGAGGGTGTCAAATATTGGTTTAAATGTTAATTTGGAGGGGCCTAGGGAAGGTTAGATGGGTAGTATTTGGGGGAAATTAATTAATTAATCTGGGAAAAATACAAATTGCAGGAGTTAAATTTTAGGCGCCAAGGGCGTAGGATCTGGGTGTTAACGAGACTCTCAGTAAGTCAAGTAAGAAAAATAAATTATAATAGTATTTTTAGAATTACTGTGTGAATTAATATGTAAAAATGAACATATGGTATTTTGCCTGAAAATTATTATGATATAAATATTAGATAAATTGTGTGGCATTTGAGTAATATTAAATTGTGATGTTTTCCAATGTGAAATTAACATATTATGAGTATTAGATGAAAATTGTGTTGCACGACATGTGTTGAAAAATGTGAAATATAATGATATGTATTTTCTAATAAAATATTGAAATGAGAATGATTGATGTGATATTTATACGTGAGTAGAAATTATTTGCATGAAAAATGAGTTTGCACCAATTGCTGATATAAGTATTTTGGGAAATGTGGAAATATGTGAAATAAGATATATATTATTATGAGATGATGAAATGTGCACAGAAAAATGATGAGAATATTTATATTAAATTGAATTGAGATATACTGAAATATGAATGATGATATGCCAATACCACACAATAATTGCAGGTGGGTGGTATTCCTTTCCTACTGATGTCATTGGGGAGGTATGCTCAGTATGGAGACTGTGTGTGTGTGTGTGAAGTTCCTACTGATGCCATTGGGGAGGTATGCTCAATATGGAGACTGTGTGTGTATGTGTGTGTGAAGTTTCTACTGATGTCGTTGGGGAGGTATGCTCAGTATGGAAATTGTGTTGTGAGATTCCTACTGATGCCGTTGGGGAGGTATGCTCAGTATGGAAATCGTGAATGTGTTGAGAATTGAAATTATGTGATCTAATATATTATGTAAAGTACATAAATGTGAATTTATGTATACATAGATATGTAATGAGTTAAAATGGGAAATGATTATGAAAAATGAAAGAGTGTGTGTTTTATAAAATAAATAATTGAGGCGAAATGAAACTCTCCACCTGAGGGCTTACTGAGTAAGATGAGTGCCCTAATAGGTATCAGATATGGTCATTCCTGGAAGCATAACGTGTTAGGCCAGAGGGAAGCTGCCTGTATGGGCGGGCAATCTTCACTATTCTCAAGAACTTCGCGGGTAATTATGTGTGTTATAAATGAATAAACTTGAGAAATGATTTTAAAGTTTATAAAAGCTTGTGTTGTATATCTATATGATTATAAGAATGTGAATATCAATGTATTTTCTCAGATGAAATGTTGTTTTGAAAAAAAGTAAAGCATATTATAACTGAACTCATATGGCCACACACTGTAAATAATTTATTCCTTCTTACTGAGATGAGTCTCACCCAAATTGTCTAAATTTTTCAGGTAACAGGGATAGGCCAGGTGATAGAGCTCCGTGATCATAGGGAGCTGGGACCCTAACACACAGGGTGAGTTTCTGGACTACGGGAGGTGTAATTCCCCCTAGAGTTGAGTTGTTTTTGAGTCTGTTATGGTGATGTATATAGATGTATATTGATACTCTGGGTATTGTATTCAAATTGATATGTACATACTGTCTTCCGCTGTTAGGTTGTATAATGAAATAATTTTTAACCTGATACCCAATGCGGGTCAGGTCATATGAATGGTAATATGGTGGTTGACGTGGCCGATTTGTGAATGTTATGGATGACGAGTGAAAATTCATTTATTATTGGAAAAAAAAATTATGCGAAAATCGGCGCGTCAAAGTAAATGTCGTGATTCTTATGTTATGAAATATGCCGGCGTAGATGCCGTGATTATTACGTTATGAAATATGCCGACGTAAATGTCGTGATTTTTATGATATGAATTATGCCAGCGTTGATGCCGTGGTTATGTATAATATGTAAGAAATCATGAAATATATTTATGTCAAATATTACTCTAAATTACGAAACAATTATGTTTTAATATGAAATGTATTATATGTTATCATAACCCAAATAGCTTAGTTCAATTTTATGAAGCACGGTATCGCAGTTATATGTTTACGATTATGAATATGTTAGTGCTACCACACATCTTATGTAAAGTGTGGGAGATGGCAGTCGATGTGGCTTTATGGGAGTGTCGTAGTTCCCCTAGTAGTCCGACACAGGTGGAACAGGCCCATCGTACTTACACACCTATGTTTGACTTAGCATGGTCGGCCAGCCATTGCTAGGTCCCGCCTTTGAGCCTCAAAATCCTGTCTTGTGGGGGGTAAGACATGACAATAGCTAACTAAATATCTATCCAAGGTAATAATTCAAGTATGATATGATTATATAAGATGATTTTGTAGTATAGAAATTTAGTATGTTAAACTATGTTATGATAAGTTATATTTTACTCAGATATGATACAACTGCTTATACCAGCTATAAACTATATACTATTTATATGTATATCACGAAAAATACTCATGTTGCCACACACTGATATTAGTTTATCTCCCTTACTGAGAGGTGTCTCACCCCAGTCATACAAACATTTCAGGAAATTCAGGTAAAAAGGCAGATAGAGCTCTGCAGCAATAAGAGTTGGCTGAGCTACCCTTCCAGAAGGGTAAGTAGATGAGATAGGGTTAGATGGGTTTTGGTGATTATGACCCTAGGATACTTTTTAGGTCTTTTGTGGATGACTGTATATATATATATATGACACATTCAGTAAAACTCTGGTATGGTTTCTGGTGTTTATGGCATGCATATGATTTTATGTTTTCCGTTGCTTAGGTATCAGAGTTTTATGACAGGTATATCCCCAGTATATATATATGACAAATTCAGTAAAACTCTAGTATGGTTTCTGGTGTTTATGGCATGTATATGATTTTATGTTTTCCGTTGCTTAGGTATCAGAGTTTTATGACAGGTATATTCCCGGTACCCATGGGTCCAGGTTGATCAGGATTATGACAATTTAGTTGGATATTAGAATTATTAATATTATCTTTATGTGAAAAAAATATATATGGTAAATTAGGCAGGTCATTACAGCTTGGTATTAGAGCCAAGGTTGCTAGGTTCTGTAGACTCTAGAGTGTAGCAGAAACAATACCAGAGTATAGGAAAAAAGATTTAAGGTTTTGTTTTGTAGTTTAGATGTAGGACTTCTGTGGTGGTTTCTGTATCTTTCCTGGGGTGACGATTTTAGGAAAGTCATAGTAAGTTATTGCTGAGTTGTGTTTCTAAAGTGTAGAATTGAATCTGGAATTAAGATAAGGATGTCAAGATAGAAGGGATAATATGAGTTTTGGTTAGATATGTAAAATTATAAGGATGGGGTCCTTAAGCTATGTTTATTATCTTTTTAGGATGGACCCAAGTAGTGGTAGTGCTTATGCGAGTGGTAGTGAGAGTGCAGGGCCCTCTGGTGTAGGCGGAGCTGATTTAGATGCAGTACATAGTGTAGCTTAGTAGGTTATGACTGAGATCAGAGCTCTAGAGAGTAGGGAGGCTCGTCAGCAGGCCATGGGTGCACAATATAGAAATTCACAAAGATGAATCCTCCAGCATTTTCAGGAGGAGCAGATCCTGCAGTCGTCGAAAACTGGATGCAGGAGATTGAAAAAGTTTTGGCAGTGCTGCAGTACACGGAAGAGCAGAGGGTCTTGTTCGCCACCTATAAACTAGTAGGGGAGGCTGAAAGATGGTGGACTGTAATAAAGTTATTGGAGGAAGAGAGGGTGGTGCCTATAGCTATGACTTGGTGCCGTTTTAAAGATTTATTCTTTGATAGATACTTTCCGGCCACTATCAGAGAGGACAAAGTGGAGGAGTTCCTGAATCTGAAGCAGGGACAGTAGTCAGTCCAGCAGTACGCGGCGAGGTTCGTAGAATTATCCCGCTTCGCCCGTATATTGTTTGAGATGAAGTAAAGAAAGCGAGACAGTTTGAAAGAGGCTTGAGATGAGAAATTTATAAGCAGGTAGCAGTGTTGAAAGTGCAAGACTTTGCCAAGTTGGTGGACCGAGCGGCTGTGGCTGAGGCTAGTGAGCGGATGGGTGCGGAGGAGCAGGGGCAGAAAAAGAGGTCCATGCCTTCAAGCTTACAGGCAGGCTCTAGTCGGAGCCTGTGGAGGAGAGGTAATTATGGCAGGGGACAGAGGTAGGAGACGAGAGGTCATGAGACTCAGGGTATGCAGATCTACCTAGCTTGTCAGACATATGGAAAGAGACACTTAGAAGAGTATCGAGTAAGAACAGGCGTCTGCTATAGCTGCGGTGTACCGGGAAATTTAGTATGAGATTGCCTTACACCACCTGGATCGTACCTACTCCCACACCACACCAAGGAGGTTATCAGGTGCCTCGTGGAGGCAAGCGGAGGAATGTAGCTCCGACGAGAGTTATGCTTTGACGTTAGAAGACGTGGAGGCTGCAGACGACGTTGTGACAGGTACCTTTACTACTTTATCATATCAAACTATTGTTTTATTTGATACAGGTACCACCCACTCTTTTATGTCTGCAGGATATGTTAAATTGACTGGTGTTGAGACACAGTTATTAGATGTTGAACTCTTAGTAGCAACACCAACATGGTTAGTGGTGAGGTGTCGTAGGGTGCTCAAGGGTTACCCAGCAGAAATTCAGGGGAGAGTATTACCAGCTAACCTAATTGTGCTAGGTTTGCATGAATTTGATGTAATACTGGGTATGGATTGGCTGGCTACTAACTATGTTAGTATTGACTATCATTTGAAAGATGTGATTTTCAGACCACCAGGAAAGCCAGAATTTAGATTTGAGGGGTCGCGGGTGCATTCCCCACCTCAGTTTGCGTCAGCCATGTAGGCGAGAAGACTACTTTTGGACGGATGTCAGGGGTTTATGGCTTATGTAATGGAGGTGATAGAAAATGAATTGAAGCTTGTCAGTACACTAGTGGTTAAGGAGTTTCTAGATGTTTTTCCAAAAGAACTACCTAGGTTGCCTCCCGACCGAGGGATAGATTTTACTATCGACTTACTTTCAGGGATGACACTGATCTCTAAAGCTCCTTACTGAATGGCTCCAGTAGAATTAGGAGAATTAAAGGATCAGTTACAGGATTTATTGAATAAAGGGTTTATCAGACCTAGTGTATTGCCCTGGGGAGCTCCAGCTTTATTTGTGAAGAAGAAAGATAGGTATACGAGGATGTACATAGATTATAGGGAAATAAATGAAGTAACAATTAAGAACAGGTATCCTCTACCTCGTATAGATGACTTATTTGATCAACTTCAGGGTACACGAGTCTATTCCAAGATCGACCTCAGGGTCAGGTTATCACCGGGTGAAAGTTAAAACTGAAGATATTTCAAAGACAACTTTCAAGATAAGGTATGGGCATTATGACATTATAATTAAGTCATTTGGTTTGACGAATGCTCCTGCTATATTTATGGATTTGATGAATAGAATCTTTCACTAGTATTTAGATTAGTTCGTTGTGGTTTTCATTAATGACATACTGGTCTACTGGAGGAGTTTTGAGAAGCATGAGACGCACCTAAGGCTAGTACTTCAGATGCTCAGGGAAAAGAAATTGTATGTCAAGTTTAGAAAATGTGAATTTTGGTTAGAGAAAGTTGCATTTTTAGGGCATGTTATATTAGGGGATGGAATTTCTGTAGATCCTAGCAAGATAGAGGTAGTAGTGAATTAGGTCAGGCCGAGGAACGTACAGGAAGTCAGAAGTTTCTTAGGACTGACAGGTTATTACCGACTATTTGTAGAAGGATTCTCAGCATTATCAAGGCCTTTAACTTGACTAACCAGAAAGAATGTTAGGTTTGAATAGGACGACAGTTGTGAGCAAAGCTTCTAGGAATTAAAGTAGAGGCTCGTCATAGCACCAATATTGATTATTCCATCGGGAGGTGATGGTTGCGTGATTTATTGTGACGCATTTTTTAGAGGGCTCAGATGTGTATTGATGCAGTAGGGCAGAGTAATAGCATATGACTCTAAACAATTGAAAGAATATGAAAAGAATTATCACACTCATGATCTAGTATTGGCTGCAATAGTTCTTGCACTAAATTTTGGAAGCATTATCTATTCAACGAAAGATGTGAAATATTTTCAGATCATAAAAGTTTAAAGTACTTCTTTACGCAGAAGGAGTTGAATATGTGGCAAAGAAGATGATTAGAACTCATCAAGGATTATGACTGTACTATTAGCTACCATCTAGGTAAAGCAAATGTGGTGGTTTATGCGTTGAGTCGGAAGACCATGATAGCAGCATTGTCAACAGCAGAAATTCAGTGCCCGATCTAGATGGACATGGAGAGGCTTGGAGTGGAATTAGTAGAGTGTGATCACCAGAAATTTATTGCCAACTTGGTGGTGCAGCCTACGCTGCAGGAAAAGATTAAAGCAGCCTAGAAGAATGATGTAGAGTTGATAGAGAAGGTGCAGGACGGACAGGGAGAGGAGTTCAGTATTTCTGATGACAAAGCTGTGAGGTTCCGTACCAAATTGTGTGTGCCTGCAAATGAGGATATCATAAGGACGATCCTTGATGAGGCTCACAGGTCCCTGAATATCGTACATCCAAGTATCACTAAAATGTATAAGGATCTGCGAGAGTATTTTTGGTGGGCTAGTATGAAGAAAGAGATTACTGAGTTTGTACAACAGTGTTTGACATGCCAACAGGTTAAGGCTAAGCACTAGAGGCTAACGAGCCAATTACAACCACTTTACATCTCAGAGTGGAAATGGGATCACATTTTTATGGACTTTGTGATGGGTTTACTGCAGGTACGATAGGGGCAAAATGCTATTTGGGTGGTCATTGATAGACTGACGAAGACCGCTCACTTTATCCCTATTAGAATCAACTTCTCCATGGATAGACTGGTAGAAATATATATATTCAAGAGATAGTATGATCACATGATGTGCCAATGTCTATAGTATCAGACCGAGACCCATGTTTCACATCACGATTTTGGAGGAGCTTACAGGAGGCTCTGGGGTATCAGTTGTCATTCATAATGACATTTCATCCTCATACGTATGTGCAGTCAAAGAGGATGATTCAGATATTAGAGGATATGTTTGTGTGCTGGACTTTGGGGGTAGTTAGACCAAATATCTACCGCTGGTAGAGTTTGCATACAATAATAGCTATCAGACCATCATCGGTATGATACCTTATGAGGCGTTATATGGTAGGAGATGTCGTTCTCCTCTATATTGGGATGAGGTAGGTGAGAGGTGTGTTGTGGGACCAGAAATAGTGCAGTAGACATACGATAAAGTCTGGTTTATTAGAGAAAGAATTAGTGCAGCTCAAAGTTGGCAGAAAAACTATGCAGATAATCACCGTCAAAAATTGGAATTCGAAGTAGGAGATCATGTATTTCTGAAAATAGCGTCATTGAAAGGTACTATGAGGTTTGGGAGGAAGGGTAAGCTGGGCCCTAGATTTATTGACCGTTTTGAGATACTTGAGAAAGTGGGGTCAATTCCCTACTAGCTAGTCTTACCACCAGTTTTATCCAAAATACATGACGTGTTTCATGTTTTTATGGTGAAGAAATACGTTCTAGATCCCTCCCACGTGGTCAGTTATGTAAGAATAGAACTCAGAGAATCATTGGCTTATGAGGAGATATCGGTGCAGATCTTAGAAAGGAAAGAACAGGAATTACGTAATAAGAAAATTCCATTAGTAAAAGTCCTATGGAGGAAGCATGCGGTGGAAGAAGTTTCATGGGAGCTTGAGGAAGAAATACATCAGAAGTACCCACATTTGTTCAGTGGGGACTAGCAGTAGACAGAGGGAGAATTTTATGCTAAGCAGATAAAGTTTGATTTATTTTATGTTAAGCAGGATAATGTATGTGTAAGGGATATTATAGGTTATAGGATAGGTAGTGTTTGGGTTTTGGGAGAATTTCTCTCTTATGTATTTGTAATCTCTCAGAACCCTGAATGTAACCATGGTATTCCTCTGCCACAAGTGAGGATAAGTAATAAAATAAGTAACCCATTTTCCTCATTGGATGGTGTTCAATACAGATAGTAAATTTTGAGGATGAAATTTTATAAGGAGGGGAGAATGTAGAAACCCAAAGAATTATGGTAATTAAATAATAAAAGGAATGAGAGAAAATGATTTTTCAAAAAGGGGTTTCAGCAGGGTCTCATCGACGAGTGCAGAGTGCTCTTCGACGAATCGGCCTTTTTGGCTCGTTGACGTGTGTCTCGTCGACGAGAATTTACCAAGAGGGCCATTTTCAAGGCCTGAAACTCGTCGACGAGGAATAAGTGTTCGTTGACAAACTTCCGTCATAGACTCATCGACGAGAATTTACCAAGAGGGCTATTTTGAGGATTGCTTCGATGAAAGGGGTAATGAGATTTGGGAAGAAAAGGGGAAGAAAAGCCCTAGATACATCGGGCCATTCGAGATTCTAGAGAGAGTTTGTCCGATGGCAAATAGAATAGCCTTACCCCCAGCACTGTCTAGGATTCACGATGTGTTCCACGTGTCAATGCTAAGGAAGTACATTCCGAATCCTTTGCATATGATCACTTACGAATCTTTGGAGTTCGGGGACACTTTGACATATGAGGAGATACCAGTACTGATCTTAGATCGTAAAGACCAGGAGCTACGTACTAATAGGATTTCACTTGTAAAGGTACTTTGGTGTAGTCATGCAGTGGAGAAAGCATCAAGTGAATTAGAGACGGAGATACGTTAGAAGTATCCATAATTGTTCAGAGAGGCTCAGTGCTAATCAGGTAGGTATAACAGTAAGTAAGTGTTGGTTTTGTATATATGTTGCTTGGAGTAGGCTTGTTGGCTTTATCAGTTGTTACTATTTTAGTATATGGTTGGTATTTGGGAGAGTTTTGTATAGGTATTGTAATCTCCCGAGACAGTATGTGTGACCATGATATTCCTCCACCATAAGTGAAGGTATTTAATAAATTTGTGAAGGGGCTGCTATGTGGGTGGTCGCCGGCTCTTCCTAGAGTCGGATCAGAGGATCATTAATCATTTTGTGGATATGCTGGAAATCAATTAGCAAATTTTGAGGACGAAATTTTTGTAAGAAGGGAAGATTGTAGTAACCCAAACCAAGAAGATAAAGAAATAAATAAAAGAAAAGAGAAAGGAAAGGAAAAAAAGGAAAAAAGGGTTTGGCCAGGACCAAACCGTCGCTGGTTTTGTGAGAATCAGAAAAACCGTCGATGGTTTTCCTATAGGTGAACAACTGAGAGCTATTTTGTAACACCCCGACCCGAAGGGTCTGGGATATTAACTTTTTACTACTAATTTACAGCGGAAGCAAAATAAACTCAATTATTATTACACCAGAGCGCTAATTATCCATATTACAATCATTTATTTCGAAAGAAGAAAAATTACACAAACATAAATATCTGAAACCATACTAATATTTCTAATCAATCTTTATTTTTCTAATCCCCACCCGCATGCTTGCTAAGCCTGATTTCCGACAGGTCCTTCAGAGTTATCTGAAATAAAATATGATTGGGGTGAGACGACGCTCAGTAAGTAAATAAGATTATTATTAGTGTGTGGCCAAAATGAGCTTTTAAAGAATTCCGTAAAACAATATTTGATACTATAATTTCAAGACTGCTTTTAGAATAAATATAAATTTAAAAATTTCTGCATAAAACTTTTGTCATCAATTACAACAATAAAATTTTATAATTATATACTATAACTGTTAAATTAAACTTTTAACTTTAAAACTGTATAACCATTTAATGATAAACATATATATACTTTTCCTTATACGTTTTCCTTTGATCGTCATTTAAGCACCAAAATGATCATTTTCACGTAAACTTACACTTTTCTTTCAAATCATCAGTAACTTCATACATGTAATTAAATATGTATAAACATATATTATAAAAACCACCCTTAGGTCTATTTGTCGTAAGTCATGTTTACCCCCATGACTGGGTTGTGCAGTCCGAAGACTGGTTGGCCGATTAAACTAAATCAACGTACGTAAACTTTAAGTGAGATTTTCCTTATTAAGTCCTGATCCGGAATCAGGTGTGCACTCAGGAGAAATCCACTAACATAAATAACCACTCTGTAAATAGTGTGGGTGTACTCTGATCCGTATAAACTTTAAGCTGCGGTACCGAACATCTGTAACTTTGAACTTTCGTTGCCATAAGGGGTTTTAAAAATCATTTTATTATAATTTATGCAATTTAAAATAATATCGTGAAAATCTCATTTTACTCATATTTTCATAAAAAAAAATGTAACGTAGAAATAAACTCATGTCACATATTTTTTGTGTTAAAAATATATATAATTTTATTTTTGAATAGAAAAAAAATGCTGAAAATTTACCCGAGGGGATTAGAACATTTCTTAACCCAAAAATAGATGCAAGTATATTAAAGATAGAATTGATATAATTAAATACGCGTAAAAATAAACTCATGAAAATTTTGTGGAACTAATTAACATAATTGAAATTTACTTATAAAATAAACTCGGGTATGAATTTTAAATAAAAAAAAAACTAACATAATCAAAATTTACTTACCTTCTTCCTTACCAACACTGTAACTATCTCTAAGAAATGAAATTGGAAAGAGTGGGTGATTGAAAACTTACTCAAAAATTCTTTTTCCACCACAATTTCTTTCACTCACTAATTCTTCTCTTCCTTAGAAAAATTGTTGTGAAAAATGAAGGTCGAGAGCTCCCTATTTATAGGACAATTTTAGGGAAGAAATGAAATTTATAAAAGTGTGGGGAGATTGGTGAAATTATAATTTTTAAAAATTAAAGAATGGGCAAGGAATGGGCAAAGTATGGGTTGAGTATGGGATGGGGATGGAGGCCATGTGGGAGTACTTGCAACCATTCCCATTAAATAAATTTTTAATTAATCACTTACCTAATTAATTAATCAATTAGTTAATTAATTATTTTATTATTTTTCTTAATCATTATTATCATTATTATTATCATTGTTATTAATTTTGAACCATTTTTAGTATTTATTTATTTTATTATTTATTTTTGAATAAGAATTAAATTTGAATTTTGAAAACTCATGTGGGCCCCACATGGTCTTGTGGGCCCCACACCACTTCGAGACCCAAACGGATCCTACGTAACTCCAATAATCCTCATACGATTTTATTAGCCCTACACAGTTTCGAGACTCGTGTAAACCTCCACACGGCTTCGGGACTCATGTGGGCCCACACAATCTTGTGGGCCCCGCATAGGATACCTATATTATTATTATTTTATCATATATTTCTGCAAACTATGTTAGTCAAAATATTATTTTATATACTTATTTACGTGTACAAACAGTGTCTATCCTGTTTATCTTATGAAATTCCATTTTGACCAGGCCGACCTCCAGGGAGCGACTGAACTGCAATGGTCTCTAAGCACTCGTTAAGACAAGGTCTTTCTTAGGCATCAAACATAGAATCAAGGATCCTACAGAAAAACACTTCTATATTGATATTAAATTAATGATCATTTTTATTATTTTATTATTGTACTTTAATTATATATATATATATTTTGGGTCATCACAATCTCCCCTCCTTATAAAAATTTCGTTCTCGAAATTTGCTAATTTAAAATGAGTACTGTATAATTGGTTGCGCTATTTAAAAGAGTACATTGATTAATGATTTGACTAGGTCTTAGAATAGATTGAGGGTCAATTTGGCGAAGTATTTTATTTTGGGAATTGAAGTGTGAATCGTCGGTCTAATAGAGGTTGAAGTGGAAAAGAAATTTAGAAGATGTGGAAAAGGATAATTATATATATGTATATATATTATACATGTCCTATAAATTAAAAATATACGAGATCTGGCCTTTAGAACCTTAGATCAACGTCAACATCTATCGCAGTACTAGCGGTGTCACTGCTAACCACCTAGGTTCTTTCTTGGCAGAGTTGACCTCTTATAATGTCACCGGCTTGGGTCGGAAAAAAGGAGAGAAAGCCCGTTTGTTCGGCGAAGGAGGAAGAGCTGCCCTCTCCCTGAGTTATTGGTGGCCCGTGTATGAGTCTCAATGCGAATCGGATTTCCATGCAATGGTGAAGTGGGCCAGTATTATCCGAAACCCTTAGTGTGGTGACTGCGATATTGCCATTGTAAGGGATATGGCTCATTGGTGTGATATTAGTTGTAAGTTTCATAGTCGGAATATTCTCGATAGGGAAGAGGGTTGGAAGAATGGCAGGGGCACTGCTCGGGTCGGTAGTGGCGGAGGAGGTAATATGGAGAATTGATGGGGCAGTAGTTGAGATAGTGGCTTCTCTAACTGATTCCTGCCTACGCCTACGGTTCTCAAACCAAAAGCGCACATTTCTCGGCTCGATTGGACCATACCTTTGAAGTTGTGCTGCAAGTAAGATAGTTCGCTCCATAGAAGGGAGTTCCCCTTGACTGCTGCAGAAGGCCTCCTCTAAAATCTCCAGTTGTGCCTTACTAGGTTTCCATCTTTGGATTGGCGATCTAGTGTTGCTCTCAGCAGCTTGAGGAGTTAGGTGATTTGGCAACATTTTTGAGTAATGAGACAACCAAGAGAAAAGTTGGGAAGAACTAATCTCTTCAGATCGAAATGTGGTTGTTCAAGATGGTAGAAAATTGTGATGCTTAGAGTTTGAGGAGGGCGTACCCTTTTTATAAGGGAATGACTGCGTGTTGTCGAAATCGAGAGAGAGCCACGTGTACTTCGAGAATCGAGGGAGAGCGACGCGTGTCACGGATATCGAGCAACGCATTTGCACAAATCGAGAGATAACGATGTGTGTCGCGAGAATCGAGAGGGGGTGACGCGTGTCACAGATATCGATTAACGCATTTTGCACAAATCGAGGGAGAACGACGTGTGTCACGAGAATTGAAAGAGAGCGACGTGTCTCACGGATATCGAGCACGCGACACGTATTGCAAAATTTGCGGACTCTAGGTTCTTTTTATATTTCTACATCTTTATTAATGCTTTAACTATAATTAATTTCATCCTTAGATCACTACTTGGGTGGGTGGCCTAGTGGTAAGGAACCGGCCGTGCATCCATGTGATCGTGGGTTCGAGTCCCCACTACGCCCAAGTGGTCTCATGCCCTAGCCTTGCTTCGGGGGTAAGTGAGCTATAGCCGATAATTTCCACCCATGAGGCCCTTTTTTTTTTTTTTTTTTTAATTTTCAGAGTACCCCTTATATATATATTTCATTATTATTATATCAAATATATGTTGGGCATGTTTGGCCGATTGATGATTTGACATTGGTTAGTTATTTGAAGGAAATTAGTTAATTTTTATATTACTTTCATTAATGAAATTTTTACTATATAAGTTTTTTTTTTTTTTTTTTTTTTTATAGAAAAATTTAAGTTGTATTAATTTTTATAAATTTATACAAAATTTAAGATTTTGTCAAAATTTGTACTCTTAAATCAAACTTGGATACTTGATGGAAATTGAATATGCAATGGAAAAAAAAAAAACAAAAATAGATATACATATTTAACTTGCACATGCTCAGGGATTTTTTTTTTTGAATTTAAATATAATAAGTAATATTTAAATGATATTCAATTCCTTATATACTTATACAAAATAAAAATTAAAGATTTTGTCAAAATATATATTCCTAAATTAAGCTGAATGTTTTGTTGATAACTGAATATGTAATGTAAAAATACATATTCATATCTAACTTATACATGCAAAGAAATTTTAGGTAAATTCAGATTTCATAATAGACCGTTTGTTTATATCTATTTGTATGTGTAACACTTTTAAATTCAGTAGGGTCTAATGAGTTATTTCTTATATATTTAGTGAAAATAACAACAGTGAAAATAATTAAATCTCAGATATTATTATTATATTTATATTTATATAAATTTTAAATTATTAATGCATTTAACAATTAATTATGAATCATCAATATGGGTACGTGTTTCTACAAACATAAATAACATATTTAAATTAATTAATGTGTCTTCAATAATACTACTATTTTTCTTAGAGAATTTATAATTATTACCTGTCCTTGGGAGCTTTCACGTAAATCTCATTTCCTCCAATGCTACTATCTTTAGGATCCATTCTTAAATAATAATAAAATGTTATTTTAAAATCATAAATCTATTATTAACGTATAATAATATAACAAACTAAAATAAATATCCTAAACTACCCAATCCTACCCAAATCATGTTTTATACCTAAGCTTTGGTAAAATTTATATATTAGAGTATGCAGAATTTATATCCTATGCTCTGGTAAATTATTTCTTAAAGTCTACAGAACCTATAACCTATTGCTCTGATACCAAATGTAACACCCCAACCCCGAGAGGCATAGGATATTAACTTTTTACTATTGATTTACAGCGGAAGCAAAATAAACTATATTTTTATTACACCAGAGCGTTAATTATCCATATTACAATCATTTATTTCGAAAGAAGAAAAATTACACAAACATAAATATTTGAAACCATACTAATATTTCTAATCAATCTTTATTTTTCTAATCCCCACCCGCATGCTTGTTAAGCCTGATTTCCGACATGTCCTTCAGAGTTATCTGAAATAAAATATGATTGGGATGACATGACGCTCAGTAAGTAAATAAGATTATTATTAGTGTGTGACCAAAATGAGCTTTTAAAGAATTCCGTAAAACAATATTTAATACTATAACTTCAAGACTGCTTTTAGAATAAATATAAATTTAAAAATTTCTATATAAAACTTTTATCATCAATTATAACAGTAAAATTTTATAATTATATACTATAATTGTTAAATTAAACTTTTAACTTTAAAACTGTATAACCATTTAATGATAAACATACATATACTTTTCTTTATACGTTTTCCTTACATCGTCATTTAAGCACCAAAATGATCATTTTCACATAAACTTACACTTTTCTTTCAAATCATCAGTAACTTTGTACACGTAATTAAATATGTATAAACATATATTATAAAAACCACCCTTAAGTCTGTTTGCCGTAAGTCATATTTACCCCCATGACTGGGTTGTGCGGTCCAAAGACTGGACTTAGCTGGCTAGCCGACCAAACTAAATCAACGTACGTAAACTTTAAGTGAGATTTTCCTTATTAAGTCCTGGTTCAGAACTAGGTGTGCACTCAGGAGAAATTCACTAACATAAATAACCACTCTGTAAACAGTGTGGGTGCACTCTGATCCGTATAAACTTTAAGCTGCGGTACCGAGCATCTGTAACTTTAAACTTTCGTTGCCATAAGGGGTTTTAAAAATCATTTTATTATAATTTATGCAATTTAAAATAATATCGTGAAAATCTCATTTTACTCATATTTTCATAAAAAAAAAATGTAACGTAGAAATAAACTCATGCCACACAATTTTTGTGTTAAAAATATATATAATTTTATTTTTGAATAGAAAAAAAATGCTGAAAATTTACCCGAGGGGATTAGAATATTTTTTAACCCAAAAATAGATGCAAGTATATTAAAGATATAACTGATATAATTAAATACGCGTAAAAATAAACTTATGGAAATTTTGTGGAACTAATTAACATAATTGAAATTTACTTATAAAATAAACTCGGGTATGAATTTTAAATTAAAAAAAAAAACTAACATAATCAAAATTTACTTACCTTCTTCCTTACGAACACTATAACTATCTTTAAGAAATGAGATCGGAAAGAGTGGGTGATTGAGAACTTACTCAAAAATTCTCTCTCCACCACAATTTCTTTCACTCACTAATTCTTCTCTTCCTTAGAAAAATTGTTGTGAAAAATGAAGGTCGAGAGCTCCCTATTTATAGGAAAATTTTGGGGAAGAAATGAAATTTATAAAAGTGTGGGGAGATTGGTGAAATTATAATTTTTAAAAATTAAAGAATAGGCAAGGAATGGGCAAGGTATGGGTTGAGTATCGGATGAGGATGGAGGCCATGTGGGAGTACTTGCCACCATTCCCATTAAATAAATTTTTAATTAATCACTTACCTAATTAATTAATCAATTAGTTAATTAATTATTTTATTATTTTTCTTAATCATTATTATCATTATTATTATCATTGTTATTAATTTTGAACCATTTTTAGTATTTATTTATTTTATTATTTATTTTTGAATAAGAATTAAATTTGAATTTTGAAAACTCATGTGGGCCCCACACTACTTCGAGACCCAAACGGATCCTACATAACTCTAATAATCCTCATACGATTTTATTAACCCTACATAGCTTCGAAACTCATGTAAACCTCCACACAGCTTCGGGACTCATGTGGGCCCCACACAGTCTTGTGGGCCCCGCATAGGATACCTATATTATTATTATTTTGTCATATATTTCTGCAAATTATGTTAGTCAAAACATTATTTTATGTACTTATTTACGTGTACAAACAGTGTCTGTCCTGTTTATCCTATGAAATTCCATTTTGATCAGGCCGACCTCCAGGGAGCGACTAAACCGCAATGGTCTCTAAGCACTCGTTAAGACAAGGTCTTTCTTAGGCTTCAAACATGGAATCAAGGATCCTACAGAAAAACACTTCTGTATTAATATTAACTTAATGACCATTTTTATTATTTTATTATTATTGTACTTTAATTATATATATATATATATATATATATATATATATTTTTTGGGTCATCACATGTTTAAAGGCCAAATCATAACCGATTTTATCAAGCCCAGAAAAATCGGCGACGGTTTTCCTGTGGGCCTATTTACTTAAAGGCTAAGTTATGTTTTAAATTTTCATAACTTACAACTCTCTCTCTCTCTCTCTACTTAAGGTTTTTGGAGACTCTCTCTCTCTCTCTCTCTCTCTCTCTCTCTCTCTCTCTCTCTCTCTCATTTCTCACTCTCTCTTTAGCCTCGGGAACTCTTAGCTAGTGCTCTCCAATTCTCTTTCCCTTCTTCTGGCATGTAGGCCGTCGATTTTTGGTGAATTCGTGCGGTTAGGTTTGGTGATTTCAAAGGTTTTAGGCATTTTCTTCAAGAACAGGTAAGAGGATTATATTATGTCAATTGTTTTTGAACTATGGACTGATTAAATTGCAATTTATGTTTATAGAAACAGTATATATGATTTTCTGAACGAATCGGGTATATGGAAATGGTTGTTTTGACTTTTATACTTTTTGAGGAAAACTAACATGAATGGTTTGAACATCTCCTATTTTCAATAAAATATGTAGTTTGAGTTAAATAAAACCCTAGAGATGCTCATACCCCTGTGTTCAGCTACTTGTATATTTTCTCAGACAGTTTACTTTATTTATGATTTATCAGGTGAAAAATTGTGTGGCATAAGTAAGGTTTAATTGGCATAAATAAACAGACTATGTAAACTATTATGATGTGACGGCTATAAGCCAATTTTGATATGACAGTTAGATGCCGAGATTTGAGATGCCGATTTTATAGCGAGACATAAAATGACAGAATAATGAACAACTTACGTTTTATATAGGTTTATAGAAATGAATTATGATTTCAGTTTTACTATGCAAATTGTCATATATGATTTACGAACCTTGTGGATATGAGATGTGATATTATGAGCATGGTATCGTAGCTATGAGTTGGCAGTGAATGCAATCACATGGGGGTGGAAGTGTGATACAAGATAGTAAATTGGAGACCTGGGTACAATACTACCTTAAGGCAGTTCCGGAGCCCCATCCGATGCAGTTCTAGGTGACCCTTAAGGGTAGGCACAATCGTACTTACAACCTTTTTCTGACTCAGCTATGGTCGACAGACCATATGCTGAGTCTAGCCTTCGGGTCGCACAATTCGTCATGGGGGGAAGCATGTCGTATGAGTATGTGATAGCGTGACGACACTAATTTAGCAGTCTAAGTTGTGTCTTCAGCAAATTTACTATTTATGGGCTATATTGAGTAGACAATACAATTTAATTGTCATTTTTATATACGGTTAAATAATGAAAGTTTTATATTCACACGGGAACTCATGCTAGCCACACACTGATAATAATATAATCCGTCTTGAAATTAGGAATAGCTTCCCAAGAGGGGGGGGGTGAATTGGATTCTAAAAATTTCTTTTAATTCCTTTTAAGATACCTTAAACTTCTTTTATTTCTTTTAACCAATTCTTGACTTGTTTGTTTAATTCTTTAATCAATCAAGAACTTAGTTCTTTTATCCATTCAATAACACAATTAACAACCAATCAATTAAACACAATCTTCATGCCAAACAATCAATTTATTTGCTAAGTACAAATTAAACAACAAACAACCAAACCAAGATATAAGGTATTTAGCACTTTGGTAATATAAGATCTTGAGATAGTTTGTTTGTTTATATAAGTCCTGTGATTATGAATTTGAAAATCTTGTGAAGAATGTAATTTAATATTCAACAATCCTTTCACAAACACAATAAAGCTTTTGTTGTCAGCCCTAGAAATAAATTTGAATCAAACCCTATATATATGGATTTGCTTAATATGATGTTCAATACAACATTCAATCACAAAACTCAAATAAACTTTCAGTTAATTTATCTTTAAGTGTTTAACCAAGAAACGTACTCCCATATGGTTTCCACAAGATATGGTTTAACCAACGTACTCCCTTTTGGTTTCTGCAACCTAAATCAAAATTAAACTTTAAGTTTACTTGATTTCCAAATATGCATAGCTTATATGATTTTCAAATTTAAACCATTCACGCAGTTTAAATATGTACTGAAAATAAAGAGTAGGGAAAGAGAGAATGAGACGGAGATTTTTACGAGGTTCGGCTTATACCCAGCCTATGTCCTTGCCTTTGGAAAATCACCAAAGGATTCACTAAACCTGTTCCTTTAATGGGCGAAACGAACCTTTTCAACACTTCTTGGTTAAGGCTAGAGCCCGCCCTCTCCAAACGATATCCCCTCGTCCGGTTACTCCTTAACTTGGCTAGAGCCCACCTCTCTAAGCAATATCCCCTTGCTTAGCCAACAATCCAAATAACCCTTGTAATCGTCAATCTACAAGATAAGATCAAATAGATGCGTACAAAGAACTTGCTCCTCAAAGAGCTGGTTAGTACAACAATTACAGTACAACTAATATATTTCAAAGTAAATCACAATATGGAATATAACTTGAAGCTCAATGAAGTATATCACCAATTAATTCTTTCAACAATTGAAAGATTTAGAATTTGTCACACAATTCTGTTGGAAGAAGATCAACAAAACTCAGTTGAATTTGTGCACAATATGTGAGCTTGAGAGCAAGAAAGAGCCTTGAGAATTTGAGAGCAATTGAGAGAGATTTTGAATTTTTGCTGAATTTGAATTCTTGGTTTATTGATTCAATGATCTTTAAGGTTTATTTATAGACTTTAAAAGGTATGTAACTTGGTCCCCAAGTGGCTTGAAATATTTCCCAAGTTTCCATAAGTTTTGAGCTGCAAGCAAACCATTTAAAAAATGTTTCCGTTGAGGTTTTTTTCAAAATATGTTCGTGGCAGTCGTCTGCCCCAATCCACCAGTCGCCTGCCATGTTATTTTTAAAGGAGCAGAAGGGGCAGTAGCCTAGCAGTCACCTGCCAGGACACAGCCAGTCTCCTGCCACGACCACCTAGGCGCCTATCCTGGTTCAGGCAGTCTACTGGTTGTCGTTAGTTTCGAGTACCCTTCTGTTTTTCGATCATAAATTTTTCTGTATAACTCCAAATTTGATGATCTTGGTGTCAAATGAAAGATAAGAGAAAATACTACAACTTTCATGTTGAAAATTTTTTAATTTTGGTAGAGAAAAATACACCTTAATGTAGAGTTAGAAAAATTAACAACATTTGGAAAAACCTCTTTTTGTTGCTTTTCATTCCAAAAATGATTCTAACCTTTTTGAAATAATTTTTGACCTTATAAAAATATTTTTCAAGTATATTTAAAGGTATCTAGGTTCAATAAATTAACCTAAGAGTTTCATATATCCATATTGAAATTATTTGAAGTACTTACATGAAATTTCCTATAAACTCCTTCAAATTTCCAATTCTTGAATTCCTTAAGGTCTTTATGCTTGCTTCATATTTCTTTGAGCTTTCATCAAGTTCTCTTTAATCCTCATGCTCTCATGATATTCAAGCTTTATCTTTAAATCCATTTTTGAATCTATGCTTCAAGCTTGATAAAAATCATCCTTCTTTGAAATATAAGCTTTTATGAATTCTTTAACCTTGCATTCATCATTGAGTCTTGAAAATACATCACCTAAACAAAACATGTTAAGTTCTATTTGCTTGTTAGCATCAAAACAAGATGTTAAGTCTTGTAAGGCCAACAATCTCCCTCTTTTTGATAATGACAAATAAGAAGTAAAAATTGGAGGGAGCCTTAAAAAGACTCTCCCTTTCAATAAGCATCATCTTAACAATATTTGTAAGATCAATATCTATTTCAAAACCTCTTTTACAATCATGCTCATCACTATCAAATACTTATCCTTTTGATATATATTACGTTCATGCTCATTTTTTGCAATTTGCAATACTATGCTCAATTTTTACTTTAAAACTTCTCCCTCTTTTGACATCCATCAAAAAGGAAAAAAAATGATTAAGTTCTAGTAAAATCACACGTTGAGCATATCATCAAACATGCGTATCAAACATATGAACACACTCAATTTATTATTTTTCAATATAGCATGTGTAGTGTGTTATAACATTCCAGTATATGAGTTGTAACTTCATTACTAACAGCTTTTTCCTTTAGACAATATTCAAGATTTCAATTGTTGATTTTATTATACTGATTTAAATTAGGAATTAGGAATAATACCGATTTAAATTTGAATTGATGATATCTATTTAAAATTCATGATACCAATTGAGAATTGATACCAATTGAAAATTTAATTCATGATACGAATTGAAAATTCTCTGAATTGATTAATAAAAACAATCATAATATAAGTAATATGACATAACATTCCCCCTGAATTCAATACATTCAGTTTTGTTATCAATTTTGCTTTCATCATCCAATATTTCAAAACATTGATTCACATTATGTATCAAATATCAATATTATGCTCATATCATCAATGTCATACCATGCTTATAGATATAATTATTCTTGTCATGCTTAAAAAACCAATAGATCTTTTAGATTGTGATACCAAATAAGTTTTTTTTTTTTTAATTGTGATACCAATTAAAATTTTTAAAATGTGATACCAAAAATATTCATGGATACCAAAGACTTTATAAATACCAAAGTCATTATCACATTATACACAGCTCATGGATACCAATATAAAAAGCATAAGTCTATCCATGTACTTCATCAATAGCATGCATGATTAAGAATTAATCTCATGTCAAAATTTATGCTTATACTCAATAATCTCATGCTCAAATTTTCAACATAATGAGTCATAAATTTTCAATATAAGTCAAGCATATCATGCAGCATATCATATAGGCATGTAAGCATATAACATCTCATATAGTCATTCATTCTCAAACTTATCTTAAACTCATCTTTAAGTTTTTCTATTTTAACTAGTTTGTTTGTTGATCATGAATTAAGCTACTTTCTCAATTTTTAAAGGGAATGACTTTAATCCATGGAGTTTTTCACTTATGAACTAGTCTTTCATCTTGGTACCCATACTTTCTTGGGTCTAGTTGGTTTAACAAGGGATGATTCCTTAATTCTCCATACTTGTTTAATTTTCACACCCTTTCTTTTAAATGGACATTCAAACTTTATATGCCCCTTTTTCTTACATTGATAGCATATGGTATTGGTGTAAGCATTAAAGGATGTGCTTGCATTATCTTTGGAGGCTTTTGAGAAATAACCCATGTAAAGACTCTTTTTCTTTTTATTTTCAACTCCATTGAAACCAATGCCTTCTTTATTTAATGACATTCTTTGTGAGCCAATTATCTTATCAAGGTTTTCCTTTCCTTTTGTAAAGTTGTAAATAATTTTATCCTTATCTTTGATTTGATTCTTGAGATCATTTAACTCTATGTCTTTCTTGTTATCAACCTTCTTTAGTGATTTCTCTAACTCTAGAGATAATTTTCTTATTCAATCCTCTAATCCAGAAATATGCATATCTTTCTCATATACCGTAGAGGATAGTGATCGAAGGTCTTCTATCAATTGTTTATTCTTGCTTTCTAGTTTCTTGATTTTCAAGTTGTTTTCTTTTTCAGCAAGAGTTTTGGATTCTATTTCTTTCATTGCTGATTCATACTTATGTTCTATTTTCTTGATCCTTGAATGCTTTTCTCTTTCATTTTCTCTTTCAACATTTCTAAGGGATTCTAATTCTTTCATTATACTTTCATTTTTATTCTTCAATGAAGTATTTTGTTTATTTGCTTTGATCAACATCTTATGTACTTTAAATAAATCATTTTGAAGTTCATCATAAGATGGCATACCCTCATCACTTGATTCATCACTACAAGAATTATTTGAAGATTTAGTTAAGGAGCTTTCTTCATTATTCCATGCCATAAAGCACGTGTAGGCAACCTCTTGGTCACTTATTTCATTCTCCGAACTACTTGTACTATCCCAAGTAGTGGCTTTCAAGGTCTTCTTGTTTTTCTTTTTAGACTCTTTCTTTAATAGTGGGCATTCTGGTTTTATATGTCCAATTTTATTGCAATTATAGCAAGTAGGGGTTTTATCTTTAGATTTCTTGGTACCAATATCTTTTTCATCTGATTTGAAGTCTTGGTTTCTTCTTTTGAATTTGTTTCTCCTTCTAAGGATTTTTGCTAGCTTTTTAGATATAAAGGCTGCTTTATCTTCTTCCATCTCTTCACTACTAGAGTTTTCTTTTGAGGCTTTGAAGGCTATTGAATCTTGGGTTTTGGCTTTTCCATTCTTTTCATTCATAGCAATTTCATATGTAAGTAGAGAACCTATAAGCTCATCTAAGGAAGTGGTTTTTAGATTTCTTCCTTCAGTTATGGCAGTGGCTTTTGGTTCCCATTTTTTTGGCGATCCTCTAAGAATTTTTCTTATCATCTCATGAGTAGTGTAAGTTTTTCCTAGTGCATTTAGGGAATTTATTATGTGAGTGAACCTAGTATACATGTCAGACATGGATTCATTTGGGTTCATTTTAAACGCTTCATATTCGCTTGTGAGCATATCAACTCTATTATCCCTAACATCCGTTGTTCCTTCATATGTTACTTCTAACTTATCCCATATCTCCTTAGCTGATTTGCAAGCCATTACTCAATTAAATTCATTAGTATCTAAAGCACAATATAACGCATTCATAGCATTAGCATTAACTTGTAGCATCTTATGGTCTAAGTCTATAAGATAAAGATCAAATAGATGCGTACAAAGAACTTGCATACAACAATTATAGCACAACTAATATACTTCAAAGTAAATCACAATATGGAATATAACTTGAAACTCAATGAAGTATATCACCAATTAATTCTTTGAACGATTGAAAAAATTAAAAATTTGTCGCACAATTCCGATGGAAGAAGATCAGCAAAGCTCAATTGAATTCGTGCACAATACGTGAGCTTGAGAGCAAGAGAGAGCCTTGAGAATTTGAGAGCAATTGAGAGAGATTTTGACTTTTTGCTGAATTTGAATTCTTGGTGTACTGATTCAATAATCTTTGAGGCTTATTCATAAACTTTAAAAGGTATGTAACTTGGTCCCCAAGTGGCTTGAAATATTCCCCAAGTTTCCATAAGTTTTGAGCCCCAAGCAAGCCATTTTAAAAATGTTTCCGTTGAGGTTTTTTTCAAAATCTGTTCGTGGCAGTCGCATGCCCCAATCCACCAGTCACTTGCCATGTTTTTTTTAAAGGAGTAGCAGGGTAAGTAGCCTGGCAGTCGCCTGCCAGGACACAGCTAGTCGCCTGCCATGACCACCCAAGCGCCTATCCTGGTTCAGGCAGTCTACTGGTTGCTGTTAGCTTCGAGTACCCTTCTGTTTTTCGATAATAAATTTTTTTGTGTAACTCCAAATTTTATGATATTAGTGTCAAAATGAAATCTAAGAGAAAATTTTACAACTTTCATGTTGAACACATTCTAAAATAAAGAATTTTTGGTAGAGAAAAATACACCTCAATGCAGATGTAGAAAAATTAACAGCATTTGGAAAAACCTCTTTTTGGTGTTTTTCATTCCAAAAATGATTCTAACCTCTTTGAAATAATTTTTGACCTTATAAAAATATTTCCAAGTATGTTTAAAGGTATCTAGGTTCAATAAATTAACCTAAAAGTTTCATGTATCCATATTGAAATCATTTGAAGTACTTATATGAAATTTCCTATAAACTCCTTCAAATTTCCAATTATTGAATTCCTTGAGGTCTTTATGCTTGCTTCATCTTTCTTTGAGCTTTCATCAAGTTCTCTTTAATCCTTATGCTCTCATGATATTCAAGCTTTATCTTTAAATCCATTTTTGAATCCATGCTTCAAGCTTGATATAAATCATCCTTCTTTGAAATATAAGCTTTCATGAATTCTTTAACCTTGCATTCATCATTGAGTCCTGAAAATACATCACTTAAACAAAGCATGTTAAGTTCTACTTGTTTATTAGCATCAAAATAAGATGTTAAGCCTTGTAAGTCCAACACGTCTTACTGAGAAGTGTCTCACTTCATTATACAAATCATTTTTCAGGTCCTTCAGGGAACTATGCCTAACTTACTACGGGGGAGGGATTAGACTTTTCGGGGGTGATAGACGAACTGGTGAGCTACCAGCTGTTACATTTTGTTGGGTTGTATTATATAAACAGGTAGTTTTATGTATGTGTTTGGAAATAGTTAGAACTCTAGTAAAGTGTTTTGATGTTTTAGCATCTTCCGTTGTATGGTTTTTAATTCCAGTAATGACATGTGCACCCGGGATTCTTTGGTTAGGGCAGGTTGTAATATATATATAATGCAAGTGGTATGAGAGAGTATTATTTATATTTTTAGCTATTAAATTTTTGGTTCGTCACAACAGATATTGATTTTGAATTTTGAATTTAGATTTAGATTTAAACCTGTGACGCCCCTATTTTCGTACAATTTTTTTCCAACAATAATAAATAAATATTCATTCGTCATAAATAACATCCACAAATCGGCCACGTCAACAATCTTACTACCATTCATACAACCCGACCCGCAATGGGTACCGGGTTAAAAAGTCATTTCATTATACAACCTAACAGCGGAAGACAGTATATACTTATCAGTCAGAATACAATACCCAGAGTATCAATATACATCTACATACATCACCATAACAAACTCAAAAACAACTCAACTCTAGGGGAATTACACCTCCCCTAGTCCAGAAACTCACCCTGGGTGTCAGGGTCCCAGCTCCCTATGATCACGGAGCTCTATCACCTGGCCTATCCCTGTTCCCTGAAAAATTTAGACAATTTGGGCGAGACACATCTCAGAAAGAAGGAATAAATTATTTACAGTGTGTGGCCATATGAGTTCAGTTATAACATGCTTTACTTTTTTTCAAAACAACATTTCATCTCAAAAAATACCTCGATATTCACATTCTCATAATCATATAGATATACGATACAAGCTTTTATAAGCTTTAAAATTATTTCTCAAGTTTATTCATTTCCAACACACATAATTACCCGCGAAATTCCTGAGAATAAGGAAGATTGCCCACCCATACAGGTAGCTTCCCTCTACCTTAACACGTTATGCTGCCAGGAATTGCCACATCTGATACCTATCAGGGCACTCACCTTACTCAGTAAGCCCTCAGGCGGAGAGTTTCACTTCGCCTCAATTATTTATTTTATAAAACACACACTCTTTCATTTTTCATAATCATTTCCCATTTTAACTCATTACATATCTATGTATACATAAATTCACATTTATGTACTTTACATAATACTTTAGATCACATAATTCCAATTCTCAACACATTCACGATTTCCATACTGAGCATACCTCCCCAACGGCATCAGTAGGAACTTCACAACACAATTTCCATACTGAGCATACCTCCCCAACAGCATCAGTAGGAACTTCACACACACAATTTCCCTACTGAGCATACCTCCCCAATGGCATCAGTAGGAACTTCACACACACACACATAGTCTCCATACTGAGCATACCTCCCCAACGACATCAGTAGGAACTTCACACACACACACACACAGTCTCCATACTGAGGATACCTCCCCAACGACATCAGTAGGAACTTCACACACACACACACACACACACACAATCTCCATACTAAGCATACCTCCCCAACGACATCAGTAGGAACTTCACACACACACACATACACAGTCTCCATACTGAGCATACCTCCCCAACGGCATCAGTAGGAACTTCACACACACACACACACAGTCTCCATACTAAGCATACCTCCCCAACGGCATCAGTAGGAAAGAGATACCACCCACCTGCAACTATTGTGCGGGATTAGCATATCATCAATCATATTTCAGTATATCTCAATTCAATTTAATATAAGTATTCTCATCATTTTCTGTGCACATTTCATCATCTCATTTTAATATATATCATATTTCACATATTTCCACATTTTCCAAAATATTCATATCAGTAATTTGTACAAACTCATTTTTCATACATATAATTTCTATTCACATATAAATATCACATCAATCATTCTCATTTCAATATTTTCTCAAAAAATACATATCATTATATTTCACATTTTTCAACACATGTCATGTGCCACACAATTTTCATCTAATACTCATAATATGTTAATTTCACACTGCAAAATATCACAATTTAATATTACTCAAATGCCACACAATTTATCTAATATTTATATCATAATAATTTTCAGGCAAAATACCATATGTTCATTTTCATATATTAATTCACACAGTAATTTTAAAAATATTGTTATAATTTATTTCCCTTACCTGACTTACTGAGAGTCTCGTTAGAACCCCAAATCCCACGCCCTTGGCGCCCGAAACTCAAATCCTGAAATTTGCATTTTCCTCAGATTAATTAATTCATTTCCCCAAAATAATACTCATCTAACCTTTCCTAGGCTCCATATACCTCAAATTAACATTTAAACCAATATTTGACACCTTCACTTAATTTTATGAATTTTTCCCGCGGGTCCCAAAATTACACCCGCGGTGCTTACCGGGGTCCTAAATTCTGAAAATTCTACTTCAACTCCAGATGCTCTACATTTTAGAATTTCTAAATTAATCCTAATTAATTAAAAATAAGCCCCTTAATAACCCCCATACCCCAAATTTGGGGTTTTGCCCACGACGACCCCACGAGAATTCCGTCCTGCTAAACTTGTAGAGAATCATCCCTAGATTCTCGTGGTGGTATCCGTTCGTCAATTGGACTTATAATTTGCAAGAAATTAAAGAAAAAAGGAAAAATTGGCTTACCCCAGGAGATACGTCTACGCCGCTCTTACCATCGATCCGCTCCAGTAGAAATGACGGCACCGGAGAATGGAGTCCAGCAGCATCTTTCGATTTTTGATCGGACGAAAATCCATCATGAAATCGAAGAGAGAGGGAGAGAGAATGAGAGGAGAGAGAGAGTCCGTCTGCGCATAGGATAGAAGGAGAATAGAAGAAGAAAAGAAGAAGAAGAAGAAGAAGAAGAAGAAAGAAGAAAAAACAAAAAAAACAAAAGAAAACAAAAAAAAACAAACTTCTTGGAGCTAGAAGCTTCAGGAGAGTAATAATAATAATAATAATAATAATAATAATAATAATAATAATAATAATAATAATATATTAAATTAATATTAATAATAATATATTTTATTAATAAAAATAATTTTAATTTTTTTTTATTTTTCTTTTTTTTTTAATTCGATTAATTAATTATTATAATTTTTTGGAATCACTCCACTAATCTTGTATAGCCCTTTCTGGGGTTATTACATTCTCCTCTCCTTATAAAAATTTTATCCTCGAAATTTGCTTATTCATTAGCTTTCCATCCTAAGAGAGAAAATACCCCAATTTTATTAATTACGCTCACTTATGGCGGAGGAATGCCGTGGTTACAATGAGGGTTCTGAGAGATTACAACTTTTCCAAAATTTTCCCAAAGTCATTCATATTTCCAAACTAAAAATCTTATCTATCCTACGTTACACTATACAAATAAAAATATACAATATTATTCCTTTCACTTGACTGGCTCAACTCTAAGTTCCACTGAATAAGTGTGGATATTTCTGGCGCATTTGATCCTCTAGTTCCCAAGAAGTCTCCTCAACGGCATGATTGCGCCATAAAACTTTCACCAGTGGAATCTTCTTCGTGCGTAGCTCCTGTTCTCTCCAATCAAGAATCTGCACTAGCATTTCCTTATAAGCTAAAGTATCACCCAACTTCAGTGTTTCATTTCTGATCACATGGGAGGGGTTTGGGACATATTTCCTCAGCATAGAAACATGGAATACGTCATTGATCTTAGATAGGACCGGTGGTAATGCCAATCGATAGGCAACTGGACCCACTTTTTCAAGAATCTCGAATGGTCCAATATACTTAGGGCTCAGCTTACCCTTCCTCCCGAACCTCATAACTCCCTTCATCGGTGCCACCTTCAGGAACACGTGATCTCTTGAGTCAAATTCCAGTTCTCGCCAACGAGTATCCGTGTAACTCTTCTGCCGGCTCTGTGCTATCTTGATCTTATCTCTAATGAGTCTAACTTTATCCTGAGTCTGCTGTATCAGCTCTGGCCCCAATATCTATCTCTCCCCAGTCTCATCCCAGTACAACGGGGATCGGCACCTCTTGCCATACAGTGCCTCATACAATGCCATCACAATGCTAGCCTGGTCACTGTTGTTATACGCAAACTCAACCAGTGGCATATACTATATCCAATGACCTCCAAAGTCCAGCACACATGCTTGCGGCATGTCCTCCAGAATCTGTATCGTCCTCTTCGTTTGCTCATTTGTCTGAGGATGAAAAGTTGTGCTGAACGACAACTAAGAACCCATGGCCCCTTGCAGACTCTTCCAAAAATGAGATGTGAACTGTGGGTCTTGGTCTGAAACTATGGTCACTGGGACGCCATGGAGCCTAACTATCTCCTGGATGTATAACTCAGCCAATCTGTCCATGGAGTAGCTAACTCTAATCGGCAAAAAGTGGGCAGTCTTTGTCAGTCGATCCACCACTACCCAGATAATGTCCTGTCCATGCAACGCCGACGGCAATCCTGAGACGAAATCCATCGCTATATGCTCCCACTTCCACTCAGGAATGTGGAGTGGCTGCAATGATCCCGCCGGTCTCTGATGCTCAATCTTCACTTGCTAGCACGTCAAGCACTGATCAAAATACTGGGCTATCTCCCTCTTCATGTTGCTCCACTATAAGGACCCTCAAAGATCCCTATACATTTTAGTGTTACCTGGATGTACAATATATAGGGACGGATGTGCTTCCTCCAGAATAACCTTCTTGATCTCAGGGTCGGCAGGAACGCATAACCTGGTATGGAACCTCAAGGCTCCATCATCTGAGATACTGAACTTTATTTCCTAACCATCCTGTATCTTCCCCATAAGTTCTACTAGTTCTACTTCATTTCTCTGGGCTGCTTTAATCCTCTCCTGTAGAGTCGGCTACAAAATCAAGTCAGAAATAAACACCTCGTGATCACCCTCTACCAACTCCACACCGAGCCTCTCTAGATCCATCTGGATCGGATGCTGAATCTCCACTATAGACACAGATGAACCCACTGATTCCCGACTCAAAGCATCAACTACCACATTAGCCTTTCCTAGGTGGTAGCTGATAGTGCAGTCGTAATCCTTTTTTAGTTCCAGCCATCTCCTTTGACTCACATTTAATTCCTTCTGTGTGAAAAAATATTTTAAGCTTTTATGGTAGGTAAATATCTCACACCTACCCCCGTACAGATAGTGCCTCCAAATCTTCAATGCGTAAACAACCACTGCCAACTCCAGATTGTGGGTAGGGTAGTTTTTTTCATATTCTTTCAACTGTCGTGAGGCATAGGCTATCACTCTCCTTCACTGCATCAACACGCATCTGAGCCCTTTATGGGACGCATCACTGTAAATTACTAACCCCTTTTCTCCAGAAGGAATTGTCAACACAGGCACAGTAATGGGTCGCTGCTTCAATTCCTGGAAGCTCTGTTCACATTCATCATACCACTCAAACTTCACTCCCTTCTTGGTCAATCTGATCAATGGGTCCGACAGTCTAGAGAAGCCCTCAACAAACCTGCAGTAGTACCCAGCCAATCCCAGGAAACTCCTGATCTCGTGCACGTTCTTTGGTCGTACCCAGTCTACTACCGCCTCAATCTTACTCGAATCAACAGAAATACCGCCCTTGGATATAACATGTCCAAGGAAGGTAACTTGTTCCAGCCAGATCTTGCACTTCTTGAGCTTCGCATATAGCTTCTTCTCTCGCAACACCTGCAACACTATACTCAGATGCTCCTTATGCTCCTCTGGGCTCTTTGAATACACCAATATATCATCAATAAATATCATGACAAACTGATCCAAATATTGGTGAAAAACCCTGCTCATCAAATCCATAAACACAGCAGAAGCATTCGTTAAATCAAATGACATAACTAGAAATTCATAATGGCCATACCGTGTTCTAAATGCCGTCTTCGGAACATATTTTGCCCAACTTTCACCTGATGGTACCTAGAGCATAAGTCTATCTTCGAAAAGATCTGTATCCCCTGTAACTGGTCAAACAAATCATCGATACGCGAAAGCGGGTATTTATTTTTTATAATCACTTTGTTTATTTCTGAATAGTCGATGCACAACCTCATCGACCCATCCTTCTTCCTCACAAACAAAATAAGTGCTCCCCAGGGTGACACACTTGGCCAAATAAATCCCTTATCTAATAGTTCCTACAATTGCTTTTTCAATTCTTTCAATTCCGCCAGTACCATTCTATATAACACCTTCGAAATCGGCGCTGTCCCCAAAACCAGATCAATAACAAACTTTACCTCACGATCAGGAGGTAGTCCCGACAAATCCTCGATGAATATTCAGGATAATCCCTCACCACCGGGATATCCTCCACCCTTAGTTCCCCTTCTGATACTACCTTCACACATGCTAAATATCCCTGACAGCCTTCTGATAGCAATTTATGCGCCTGAATAGCAGATAATAACTAAGGTGGGGTGCGCACACGTGATCCCACAAATCTGTACTCCTATCCCTCTGGAGGTTTGAATATTACCTCTCTCTGATGGCAATCAATGCTAGCATAGTGGGCATCTAGCCAATCCATACCCAAGATTACCTCAAACCCATGCATGTCTACAACTGCCATATTAGCTGACAAAGACCTCCACTGAATACCCACCAGATAGTTTCTGAGTACCTTTCTACATATCCCTATAGCCCTAGTCGGCATAGCAACAGACAAACTAATATCTAACTGCTGAGGCTCAAACCCACACAACTTAACATAATCTTGGGCGATAAAAGAATGAGTCGCCCCAGAATCAAATAAGACAATAGCTTTAAATGACAATATTGAAACCGTACTTGTCACCACATTTCCAACCGCCTCAGCATCTCCCGACGTCAGTGCATAAACTCGCGCTGGAGCAGTATTCTTCTATTGTCCCCCTTGAGGAGCCTGATAGCCTCCTTTATATGGTCGAGGAGCAGCCGCTACCACTAGTGGTGCCTAACAATTCCTCGCAAAATGCCTAAGAAGATGGCACTGATAGCATAAAACCTCCCTCGCTCGGCACTCTCCTGGGTGCCTCCTTAAACATCTGGGACAAGGAGGGAGCATCTGTCTACCCTGCACTGCTCACTCTCCCCCTCCCTGTTGTTGTCCCCCTTCGCTATCATATCTCCTCCACGGCCCGTGATTGGACCCTACCTAAAAATCAGAAGGCACGGGCCTCTTCCTTTAGCTCTAAGCTGCTGTGCCTCTCTGTATGCTACTCTCAATCACTGCAACCCTGTCCACTATCTCTGAGAAGGTCTGAACACGGAAACCTACCACCTGCTTATACAGATTCTGCCTCAGGCTTTCTTCAAACTTCCTCACCTTCCTCTTCTCACCTGGCACCATATACGGGGCGAATCGGGATAGCTCAACGAATATCAGTGCGTACTGTTGCACCGTCATAGACCCCTGTGTTAGATACAGAAACTTTGACGCCTTTGCACTCCTAACAGTAGCAGGAAAGTACCACTCAAAGAAAATCTCCCTAAAGCGACTCCACGTTATTGCTACAGGGTCAGGCCTCTGCTCCCCAAGTAATCTCGCTAACCTCCACCAGCGCTTTGCTTCCCCGGTCAATTTAATTGTAGCAAATAACACCCTCTGCTCGTATGTACATGAGAGGACTGTTAGTATATCCTCTATGTCCTAAACCCAGTTCTCTACTACTAGTGGGTAGCTCCTCTAGCAAAAGATGGGGGTCGCATGCACGTGAACTGATCAATCGTGCAGCTTCATTCTCCGAAGTTCTTGGCCATCTCAGCCATCACCTGCTGAGTAACGCTATGCAACACTACGTCAGGGTCTGCACCACCCATATTGGAAGGTCCTACTCGATCACCTCTCGCATTCGTATTACTGTTCCCCGGATCCATCTTGCAAAGGGAGCAACTAATCTCAGCATACAATTACTATCACATAACCTATACACCGCTATAACTCATAAATTACTCTTCTATCCACATCCTTAATCCCCATTTAGGATTTAGCCCTACCACTCAGAAACAAGACCCAATGATAGTATCCATGATTTTCCTAAAATCGTCACCCCAGGAAAAACATAAAAACAACCCCAGTACTCCTGTCTCTAGGCCGCAAGATAGAATCCTAAATTCTCACCTCATCCTCAAACAACCACTAACTCATATTTCAATCTACCCATCTCCTATTTCCCTCAAAATACACTCCTATACTCTAGTATTGTATTCCGCTGTTTACTAAAGTCTATAAAACCTAGCAACCTAGGCTTTGATACCAAATTGTGACGCCCCGATTTTCGTACAATTTTTTTTCCAACAATAATAAATAAATATTCATTCTTCATAAACAACATCCACAAATCGGCCACGTCAACAATCCTACTACCATTCATACAACCCGGCTCGCATTGGGTACCGGGTTAAAAAGTCATTTCATTATACAACCTAATAGCGGAAGACAGTATATACATATCAGTCAGAATACAATACCAAGAGTATCAATATACATCTATATACATCACCATAACAGACTCAAAAACAACTCAACTCTAGGGGAATTACACCTCCCCTAGTCCAGAAACTCACCCTGAGTGTCAGGGTCCTAGCTCCCTATGATCACAGAGCTCTATCGATTGACCTATCCCTATCCCCTGAAAAATTTAGACAATTTGGGTGAGACACATTTCAGTAAGAAGGAATAAATTATTTACAGTGTGTGGCCATATGAGTTCAGTTATAACATGCTTTACTTTTTTTCAAAACAACATTTCATCAGAGAAAATACACTGATATTCACATTCTCATATTTATAGAGATATACAACACAAGCTTTTATAAGCTTTAATATCATTTCTCAAGTTTAATCATTTCCAACACACATAATTCCCCTTACCAGACTTACTGAAAGTCTCGTTAGAACTCCAAATCGCACGCCCTTGGTGCTTGAAACTCAAATCCTGAAATTTGCATTTTCTTCAAATTAATTAATTCATTTCCCCAAAATAATACCCATCTAACCTTTTCTAGGCTCCATATACGCCAAATTAATATTTAAACCAATATTTGACACCCTCACTTAAATTTCGAAATTTTTCCTGCGAGTCCCAAAATTACACCTGCGACAATCACCCGGGTCCTTAATTCTGAAAAATCTACTTCAACTCCAGATGCTCTACATTTTAACATTTCTAAATTAATCCTAATTAATTAAAAATAAGCCTCTTAATAATCCCTGTACCACAAATTTGAAGTTTTGCCCACGACGACCCCACGAGAATTCCATCCTGCTAGACTTGTAGAGAATCTTCTCTACATTCTCGTGGTGGTGTCCGTTCGTCAATCGTGCTTATAATTTGTAAGAAATTAAAGAAAAAAAGGAAATTAGCTTACCCCAGGAGATACGTCTACGCCGCTCCTACCATCGATCCGCTCGGGTAGAAATGACGGCAGCGGAGAATGGAGTCCAGTGGAATCTTTCGATTTTCAATCGGGCGAAAATTCGTCACAAAATCGAGGAGAGAAGGAGAGAGAATGGGAGGAGAGAGAGAGTCTGTCTGCGCGCAGGACAGAAGGAGAAAAGAAGAAGAAGAAAGAAGAAAAACAAAAAAAAAAAAAAAACAAACTTCTTGAAGCTAGAAGCTTCAGGAGAGTAATAATAATAATAATAATATATTTAATTAATATTAATAATAATATATTTTATTAATATAAATAAATTTTAATTTTTTTTCTTTTTCTTTTTTTTTTTAAATCCGATTAATTAATTATTTTTGGAATCACTTGTATAACCCTTTTTGGGGTTATTACAAAACCCTTGGTTCTTCTTCTTCTTCTTCTTCCTCAACCCATCAGGTCAACCGAGAGATGATATGTTTTATTCTTATTTCGGATTTAAAATTTTAAAATAATTAAATTATATTTTTTAAATGGGTAACTCATGATCCGCCCATTTATTAAACGGGCGAGTTAGGGTTGGCATGTGTGTGACCCATTTAACAAATACCCGTTTATGACCCCGCGACTCACTCAGACCCGGCCCATCCGCCTGTTTTACCACCCCTATCTGCACCTGCAAGTTAGACGACCATCTGCGTGTCTAACTTTTCAAAAAATGTAATTTCATACAATTTTGATCAAATTCTTTTTTGCATTCTAATCATTATTATATTTACATTCTAATTGTTATTACCTTCTAATTATTATTACATTCTTCCATACATCCTAACCGTTATTACACTTCAGCATCCCTAGAGTACATGATCAGAAGGAAATATAAAGAACATGCATGGAACAAACACTAACATCATATGTGTGATAGGAGAGTTAGATGAGTGATCTTATAGTCTAACAAGTAGCATAGATTAAGTAGAGGATACATTAGTGAATGCACACACTCCAAAAGCAATCAAAACAAGAATTTGAAGAGATTACTTATTATAAGTACCTTTTTAGATAAGGATTTTTAAAATATATATATATATATATATATATATATATTGAGAAAAAGTATTTTCCTAAAAGAATAGTTAAAAAATAATTTTAAAACAAGTACTTATTTAAATTTAAACAAGACAATATTTGAATAAGTTGTTGTTAAAAAAACTTAAAATATATCTGTAGGTGTTTATAGAAGTTATAATATGAATTTAAATTTAAATTAAGTAAATTAAAAATTTTAGTTTAATTAGAAATATTATTTTTATGATAAAATATGTTATAATTATACATTAATTTAACAATATTATTATTAATTAAAAAATCTTATATCATATTATTTAATGGAAAATATTTAGATATTAATTTAACATACTAAAATAATTATTAATAAAAATATTAATTTTTTAATTTAAACTATATTTTAAAATCATAATATAATATCCTATAATATAAGTAGCGTTCAAATACCACTTATTTTAATTACAACCAAACACCATTAATTATAACTTTTAACATTTTTCGGTTTAATACTTATTAGCAGCACTTATTATATTTAATATTTTTTTATTTAAAGTACTTCTACACATAATTTCAAACACTCTTAGAAAGAAATAATAATAATAATAATAATAATAATAATAATAATAAGTAAGCATAGGTGAGTTGGTATTTTCTTCAATTGGAAATTATATATAACCACTTTGGCGCAACATTTTTGCTTTTTCTCTTTGAGCGTAGGGGAGAGGGTAATTTGTTGGCTTCAGGAGAAAAATCGGCAAAGAAAATAAAATTAAGAGAAATATTCCACCCCGGGGCACATGGTCAAGTGGTAAGGACTTGTCCCAGAAGGCCGCTTACAACATTGGATCTGGGGTTCGAACCCTGTTGCTTGCACCGCACATCTGGATTTACCTTCAACGTGTTGGCTGTGGGCATGGCTAGAGTAGGCATGGGATTAGTCTGACGTGTAAGTTCAGGAAACCCGATGTATCGAAAAAAAAAAATAGACTTATTGTTTGACACAAAGGAATAGTTATTCATTAGAATAAAATGAAATATAGTTTAAACTTTAAGAATCAAGAAAACAATTATTCTTTATATATTCCTAATTATTTCATTTGATATGTAATAAGAAATGAATAGAAATTCCAGTAATAGAATTTAGGAATCGTTATTTCTTGTATATTCCTTATTATGGACTCATATAATGTTTCACATTATTATTTACTTTATAGTAATAATAAAATTTTTTATATTACTAATTGTAACTAATCTACTAAAACTTATTTTTGAAAATAAATATTCCGCAAACCAAACATAACCTTAAGATTTACACAAGATAAATTTTTTTTTTTATGGTCATTTAGCCTATTGATTGTTTTAGCTTTCTATTAACCGAGACAACTTCGGCTTAAAGTGAGGATCATGAAAATTTTGTTTTAAGAGATAGTGATGATGAGATTGAACTAAATTTATGGGGAATAGGTTGTGATTAAACTTTTTATGTTGAGTCCCGCCAGAGATCCAAAGACAGGAATAATGAAAATCATAGAAATCGTAGAAGGAAGAGAAAGAAAAAAAAAAAAAAAGGAAGGTACTTATTATAAGTACCTTTTCCGCTGTTTAGGATTACTTATTACTTATTATGGACTCAATTTTAAGGTTATAAATCATAAGTTCAAGTCATAAATTCTAGTCATAAATTTGGTCCATTTGTAAACATTAAAAACTAATTACGAATTAAGATTGTTTTCAAATGTTAAACATCTAATTATAATTATTATAGTTGGCAAAATTTTTATTGTAGTCGACATTTATGCTTCCTTGTTGCGGGATGATTAGGCAATCCTAAATGTGTCACTTGATGACTAGGCTACCTCCATTTCCTGAGTGTCTACTTATGATTTCCTCGGATGGTCGAGCACTGAGAAACTCACCCGGGCACTTCCCCTTTTCGTCCTTCGGCAGTAATTCATTTGCTTCGTTTGCATCGTCGCCTTGTGACCGCATGGCCCTTATCATCTACGCGACCACTTAGTTGATTACTGCATGCCCAAACGATGTTACGGCGTTGGCATCTAGGGATGACTAGATGACCATCACCGCCTTGGCGGTCTCACTTAGATGGCTACTTAATATTTTTAGACGGTTTACACAATGCTTAATTCACCTTCCTCAAGTAGGATTTTTCTAATATGGCAACCGACACTATTCTATGAATTACTTTTTTAATAAAATATTTAGTACTCAGCTAAACATATCCTGAGGAACCCTAATAAATTCCACATCAAACGTGTTTTTTTTATTTCGAGGGGGGGAGGAAAGGGTGTGCAATGAATTGAATGAGCCGACTGAAAGCAAAAGGAGAATGGATGGGTTTTGGATTTTTCTTAGGGAAATATATATGCGTGTCCCACTGTCGGCAATGCGCGAGAGGGTGGAGAGGGAAGCCTCACTGCCCACTGCCACTGGTCTCTCTTTTGCTTTATCTTCTTCATCCCACCGGAAAGCAAAACGCACCGGTTAGCCACGTAAATGAATGATGATTTGACATGCGTATATGATATGTCGCCTGTAAAGGCAAAGGTTGCTTCTTTGCATGCAACTTGCTTTACAGCTTTGCGAATCCCACCACCGCTGCCTCAAAATTCAAAAGCTAGATTTGATGCTCTCCATCGTTTGCCTTTTCACACTGCAATTTAATTAAGAAAGCCAAAGGTTTTTTTTTTTTTGAACTACTCATAATTAATAAGTTATTTCAACATAATTTTTTTGAGGGTAAAATTTAGCAATTTTTAAAATATAATATTCTATTCACTGTGTTTTTAAAAACTATGAAAAAGCTTCATGAGAATTAAGTATATGTAAAAAAATAGATTTTTATTCTTCACAAAACAATGTTTTAAAATAATATTAGCTTAGACAAATTTAATTAAAAAATTTGGCCAATGCGATGTTTTGAAAACTAAATAATAAATGAATTGAAAACTTAACTTATTCTCGAATTGAATGATTTATCAGTCTGGCCAACCGCTTTGGATCAATTAATTGAAATAAGTATGATAAGATAATTTTATTTTTTTATAATTTTTAAAAATATATAAAAATATAAATAAAATGATATCGAATTGAATAAATTAAATTAAAAAATTGGGCGCTGTAATGTCTTGAAAACTAAATAAACGAATTAAACAGTTTGTCGGTTGATCGATTTAGATTAATCAACTGACATAAGCATAATAAATAATTTTATTACTATTTTAATTTTTTAAAATATATAACAAATAAAAAAGATTGATAAATCATAAAATTGCCTAGTAATTTTAGTATGTTGTGAAAATAACGCTTGTTCCAACAGTGCGCAACTGAAGAAACATTGTAAAGGATCAAACAATACCATATGCAACAATCTAAAACGGTGAAATACATAATTATTCCATAACCATAGCAATATAAAAGGAGTAATAATAAAGGCAGCAACACCAGGAGTTATGTAGTTCGACAAAACCTACATACACGGGAGTAATTGGCAAGAGATTTCACTATAAAAATCAAAAATACACACTCAATGATCTTCTCTCCTTCTCTCACCCTTCTCTTACTCACTTTTTTCTTTTTTTCTTTTTTTGTCAAAATATGCCCAGAAGGAGCATATATAACAAGCCCTCGAAGGTTTCCCTCCAAATTTCCAATTGTCACAACGTTCAAATTCAAAATTAAAATAACTTCTCACAGCCTAGGTGCAATCGTCAATAAGAATAGGGGATTCATCGATGAGTCAAAAAAGCCCACTCGTCAACAAGTCTATCCTCTCGTCGACGAGTCTTCTACTACTCTGCACCAACATATATTTTTCCCCCCTTTTGTTTATAAACCCCCACGAAGTATAAGAGCCACACCATAAACAACTGTTGACTTTTTGAGTTCGATCCGTGGTTTTGATAATAGCAAACCACAAGTTACTTATGTGTGTATTCAGTGCTTGAGTAGACTTAATATTTTAGCGTACACATAAGGAAGAGATAAAAGTCAAGAGGAACATAAAGACTATATCATTCGACGTATTCCATGATGAATTAGAGGAGCAAAAGAAGAAGAAGAAGATATTTGTTCTATGTTGTAATAGCATTTAGTTTTATATTTTAGTCTGTAATAATGCATGACATGCATGATGTGAATGAAAGTTCAATGATAACTGTAGATGGACTGTAGGGAAATCAAAAGACCATAGAAAAGACTTTGGTCATCCGAAGGTCGACCGATTCCAGATTTTTGGGCTTAATTAAAAAGTTTAGGCCATAGTCTGACCTTAGGTTCCCAAACATTTCATGAAAAATCTCTTGAATCAAAATGTCATACCTATATGAATAAGGGAAACTTTTAATCAAAATCTGGACCTAAATCCATTTTGAAAGAGCTTCGGGTGATCAAACTTTGAAGGTTATGAATGTCTCGGTCGACCAAACTAGTAAGAAGTCAACAAGTTGACTGAGGCTCAGGCAACCGAACCATATTTGAACTAACTGTTCACGGGCGACCGAACCTCTCGGGTTAACTTGTTTTATCCGCGGTAATTACGGTAAAAACTCAATTAAACATTTTTAAAATCCCTAATTTGTCCCCCAACGATTATATTTTGGCCTATGTCTATATACACCCCCTCATTACTCAAATTTAAAATAAGAGATTAGGAAGAAAAATCCTCCCAAATTATTTTTGATTCTCATTTTTAACACTCTCCTACCTTTTTTGTTTGAAAATTTTCTTTTGGAGAGCATTTGTTTTGGGCATACATTTTATTATTCATTCTTATTGTTAGTTATTTCTCCTCACTGCTTTATCGATAAAATTCTTTTGAGGAATATTATTCTTTTGCTTGTGGATCTTTGCACATATATTGCAAAAATTTCCAAAGTTGATTTGTGCTTAATTGCTAAAATCCTTTTGAACTTCAAACCCTTGTTTCCCTTGAACCTTCCTTTTCAATATCATTTTTGGGAAAATTTCTAAGGGTTTAAGATCTTTGAAAAACTTATATTTTCATATTCTATTTGTTCATCAAAGATCATAGATATTTATTTGGGTATAAATTATTTGAAAGAAAAACACTTGATTCACCTTCACTTTGATTGAAAATCTTTTCGGAGAAAATTTCTGTGGGTTCAAATCTTTGAGCACTCATAATAGATATATCTTTTATTCAAAGATTAGAAAATTATTTTGAGAAAGACACATACTCACATTGAGTTTCATTTCATATCATACGTGAGTGCATTGTGCGTTAATTGTTGTACACATCTGCTTGTTGTAGAAGCTAATGTTGTACCAAATATTTGATTATCTGTTGTATTCCCAACGTGTGGTCGGAAGAAAGAGACTAGCCATGTGAAAAGTCTTGAATTTGCTTAGACCCAGATAGGAGAGCACCAGATTGGTCCATACTCGGTTAGGAGAACTATGTGCACAAGCCTGTAAGGTGTTGTAAACGATATCGCTCCACTCGTTAACCGAGCAACTAGTGAAATCCTCTTACTTATGAGCTTGAGGCGAAGACATAAACAGTATTGGCTGAACCCCGATAATATATCTTATGCATACTCTTTAATTCTTGCACTTTATTTATTGCACATGTATGTTATTATTTATTATTCTGATTGATTTATATATTGAGTTTGCTTTATCTATTTAAATATCTGCTCAATAGATTATTTGTGATATTGGGAAATATTTGGACAATCCCTAGGTTGTGTGTTATACTACTGCTGGTTAGTTGACCTAGGAAGAAAATTTTAAATAGCTAATTCACCCCTCTCTTGGGAATACACCAATTCCAACAATCTTCACCTTGGCGATTATACGCCCCTTAAGAGAACTCGAAAAACATATCTGACTGCTCCACCTTGAACTTAGAACGCTCGGTTGGGACCGTCTCTGTCTAGCACTTGGAGACATGTACCAAGTCCAAGCAACGCCACTTGAACTTACCGATGACAGTTTCAACTTCTACCATGTAGATGCAATACCCGAAGACTTCCCCCAAGGCTTCAAATAAGACTTTCCCACAACAGTAGACACAAACACTACTGCAAGCCTTCTATCACCAAAGCCCCCTGTATAGTCTTTAACAAAACTAATAATTGACGGTCCACTCTGTTGCCTATTGAAACACCCAATTGCACATTCATGGAGGACATTTGACATATCCCGGACATCACAACCCGTCCTTAGGTATCGAGCGGTAAACATTCCATATTGATTCTCCACAAAACCCCCTTAAGACAGCAAATGAAGTCTCCCTACGGTTCCATCCATAAAGCCACCCTAAGATAACACCAATTTCTCTGTAGCCTTGTCCACAAAACCATCCTGAGATAATATCAATCTCCTTACAGTTTTGTCCATGCTTATCAGCAAACCAAAACCTATTTTGGTCGTACCCAACACATTCATGTCAAAACCTTTCAAAAGAGTTACCAATTGATTAGCTTCAGTCAAAGTCTTTCTAGCCAATAACATGTTATTCACACACAACATATACATCACTCCACAACATCCTATCACCCTCTTTCAAACTGGAAGTCTTACCAACTCACCTGAGTAGTGATCTTATAGTGCACATGAGCCCACTGTGATCCTGTTGGTCTCCCATGTAGGACCTCGAACCTGGAAAAAAAAAGAAAATAAATAAAAGAAGAGAGAAATAAGGGAAAAGAAAAGAAAAAAAGGAAATTGGTTTGGTAGGACCCCAAACCGTCGATGGTTTCACTAAGCTTAGGAAAAACCGTCGCCAGCTACAGTCAATGGAGAGCATGGGACTTCCAAACGTGCTATAATATTAAAATTTTGATGGAATCGCAACTAACCTACTATTTTCTTAACTAGTGCGGTTAGATCACCTAATTACTACTTTTTTTATTAGTTTTTTAGACTAATCTTAAGTCAAAGAACTAGTAATCTCAGTCTGCATTAACCAAAATTGGGATCGAGAGTTCAGTTATGCGAGAGAAAGGTACTAGCATCATTTAGACACCCGTTCTACGAACGGTACCTAATTAATCGTGAATTATCCCTAAATTGAATCTAATGATATTTAATTAACTCCTTTAGAATAAGTAAATAAATAATTTATAAAATTTTAAATAGAAAATAAAATTTACAATGTGATTTAGGAATATCTAATAAAACCTCTAAATGAGGAAATCTTATTAGATTAATCCTCCCTCATAACTAATATAAGTGAGGTCTGAAATACCTCTTTACTCTTTGTTAAATCATTGAGACACACATATACAAAAAAAAAATAAAGTATATACAAATGATAAAATCATCAAATTTGATAAATAAAAAAAATCTTTAAAATATTTTCATATTTTTCCAAAAATTTTTAGTATTTTTTGAAAATTTTTCAACATTTTTCTATTTTTTAAAAAAATTGTAAAGATCTTTTCTTCATTTTTGGTTATTTTATTTTATTCGTTTTTTTATTCGAGTCAAAATAACTTAAATATTTTTTCTTGATTTTTAACTATTTTTAATCTAACTTTTTCTGATTTTTCTTGATTTTTTTTCCATTTTTTAAAATTGAAAATGAATTAAAATTAAATTTTTTAAAGATTAAATTGAACCGACGATTCAAAAATTAGACTCGTTGAACCGGTTTGAGCCAAGTCTGACTCAATTGGGATAAGTGGGTCACATGTCCGCTAGTAGTGGAGACACGTGGTTTTACTGTACTTTTATTTTTTTTAATTTACTAACGTCACCTTCCTCGTGACATTTTTTCCTATTTATTTATATATATATATATATATATATTTTTAAAAAAATTATAATAGGGTGACATTAAGATGAAGTCCCAAGCTCCTGCTACAATTTGAACTCTTCAATTTTCAATCTTAGCCACATAATCTTTCAGCAATTCACTCTTACTTTTTTAATAAAAATTATTTTTTTATGACTCTCTCAAACTCTTAGTTTTCTATCTCACATTCTCAATTGTCTGTGTATCTTTCTCACTCTCAGAAAGCCTCTTATTTATAAGTCTAAGGGAAGTAATTGGATTAAATTTAATTGACTAATCAATTTTAAATTGAACAATCAAACCTAAAATCAATTGGTTAATCAAATTGATTAACTAATTTAAATTGCTCAATCATATTTAAAATACTAATTAACTTTTACTTTTAATTTTCCTAACACTTTTTTGTATGTATTTGCATGTGCAAGCATGAAAAATTAGAGAATCCGACTCTCTTTCATTTTATTTCAATATTTTTTCCTTTTTCTGTTTTTTTTTTTCAATGTTGAAAAAAAGAAACTTAATTTTTTTTTTCTTGTGTTTTTTCATAAAATAAAAATAAAATTTATTCAAATTTTATTATATAAAGCCCGGATAAAATAAAGTATCTACATGAGATTAATTTTTTAAAATTTTAAAATTTAAGGAGATTTTTTTGCCCTTTTTACGAAGCTTAATGGAGGCCATATATGCTGTCATTTTCTTTGCTATAAATTAAAAAAAAAAAAAAAAATTATTTATCACAAAAGGACAACAGTGAATTGATGGGAGCGACAGAGAAGATGCACAGGGCCAGAAAGAAGAAGACAATTCAGAGGTGTGGGGGTAAGGGGTGGCCCTCACTCTACTTATAATGGGAGGCTGCTGTTGCCTTGGACGACTCAGCAGGAGCAAGAAGTTTCCAGTGAATGCTAAGATCCAAAATTCAATGCTTCCGATTACGTGTGGCCCTGAAAATTCAAAATACAAAATCAATACTACAAATATATATATATATATATATATATATATATATATTATAGGCTCATCAATAATGAATTTAATAATGTATATAAAAAATAAGCAGGGAAAGAGAGGGCACCAGCAACGTACCAGCGCAGCGCAGACTCCATGTGACTTATGACACATCCTGCTCACTCAGAGAGAGAGAGAGAGAGAGGTTTTCATGTCTCATCACTCAGGTACCTTAAAATTTTAAAAAAAATCAAATATCTTTTCTAAATCTAAATTTTTTTTATAAGATTTATATTTTTACAAAATATAAAAAGAGAATTATATTTTGTTGACAAATTTCAAAAGCTTTAGGATAAATTCTTAAATCCTGTATTAAAGAAATTTTTAAATTTTTTTTGTTTTTTAAAATGATTAATACCTTTTGTTCAAATATATATTAAATTTATTAATATATATATATATATATATATATGTTAGATTACCATTTTTACCTAAAAACTTAAACTATTAGGATGTAGACCAATAATGTATATCAAATTTTAACACTCCCCCGCACGTGCAGTCCGATAGCACGTGGAGAGATTAACAGATGACAAATAATACCAGAGGTCTGATACCATGTTAGATTACTATTTTTATTTAAAAGTTTAAGTTATTAGGTTGTGGATCAATAATGTATACCAAAATGCATCATGTATATAATAATATATATATATATATATATATATATATATATGATGCATTTTGGTTTAGAATCTTTGCGTGAAACCCTTATATAAGGAACCCACCTTTGCAAGCTTAATTTGTCCTCCAACTCTCTCTGTGTTTCCACTGCTCTCTCTCTCTCTCTCTCACACAGAAAAGATGGAGCGCTCAATGAAGCTCTTTTCGACTATTTTCCTCGTCCTGTTGCTTCTCATGGCTACTGGTTCTCTCTCTCTCTCTCTCTCTCTCTCTCTCTCTCTCTCTCTACAACATACACAGCTAGCTAGCTATCCGATCTAAATAAACTCATTTTATGTATGTTTATCAGTAGAACAGCTTAATTATAAGCTCATCCTCTTTCAAATCCATTTGAAAAAATCCACATATGTATGCTCGCGCATGAAAAATTTACCCATAAACTGCATGCTAACAGACAAAACAAGTCATTGCGTGTATGGATCAGTCCATTTAAGTAATCAATCACCCACCCACACACACGCACAAAGATATATATATATATATATATTTAAGTAATCAATCACCCACCCACACACACACACACACACACACAAAGATATATATATATATATATATATATATGTATATATATGCAAGCATGATGTGTGATATATATCATAATATGGGTGCAGAGATGGGGACGGAGGTGGCGGAGGGAAGGACGTGCGAGTCGCAGAGCCACAAGTTCAAGGGGACGTGCTTAAGCGATACCAACTGCGCCTCCGTGTGCCATACGGAGGGCTTTCACGGTGGCAATTGCCGTGGCTTCCGTCGCCGCTGCTTCTGCACTAAACATTGTTAATCTTCACCACAATTCACTTAATACTTTCCTTCCATATCCATCCATCCATCCATCCATCAGTATTTAGCTAGCTAGCTGCTTTTTTTTTTTAACAATCAACTTAAAAGAGTTTAAGAACTCCATGTACCGCCTTTGCATGCTTGTATTATGTTAGTGTATGGTGAGGGAGATGTGATTTCATCGAGTCGTGTCTCCTGTTTACATAATCTACTTAATGTGTGCGCTGCCTATGAATAACGTTCCAGATCGAGTAGTACTCCTTTGGCCTTTGTCTATCTTAATGCATCTTCAAATATTTCACCTTTCTTTATAAATTCAGTGTATGCAATACTTCTTAATTTTTTTAATTATAGTTATCTCTCTCTCTCTCTCTCTCTCTCTCATTTTGGTTCTCAGTGAAAAAAAATCGAAAGCAGGCAGGTTTCCTCAGCATTTAATTTTTTGGATCCCTGTCATGTTATTAAAATCTTGGTTCTTGACAAATTAGCGTACCCATTAATAAAATATTGTACTTAATTTCAAATCAAAATGGTTCAAGTGTTATTAGACCTGATAAAAAAGGATAAAAACTGTTAATCCAAACAATAGGATATGGATTATAATATTTTCACATAATTCACCGGGTCTATTTATAATTATTAATTAATAATATAACAATAAAAATGTGACAAATTAATAGTTGTCAATCAATGATTTAACTGTCACAATAAATGAAATACTCCACAACACTACTAGCTACAAGCGGCAAGAATTGTTTGGTGGGTTTCACGTGCCTCTTTTCCACTTGGTATATGTGGGGTGTATTCTAGTTTAATCAAATTGGACAAGCTCAATTAAAAAATTTTAAACTAAGCTCAATATATAATTATTTTGAACTCGGTTAAGATGTGATTTTTATTTTTAGTTCAATTAAAAAATTTTATCTAAGGTGCTATTAATATTGTTTCATTATTTTTGCATGTGGAATAAACATATTTAATTTTTGTCTATTGCTAGGTTTTAGCTATTTGTGAAAGATCAGATTTTATAATTTTTAGTTATTTTGACAACTACTTCCAAAAAACCATCTATTTTATATATAATTTTAATTAAAATAAAAATAAATTGATCATAAAAAGTAAGATATATTTAAAATAAAGATTCTATTAAATTTTTAAAAAATAGAAAAAATAATAAGTCATTTATAAAATATGTTTACCAATTTTTCTAGTTCATGTACAAAAAGATTGTTCTTGTAATGTAATTTTTGAAAATTATAATAATTAAGCAAAGTAATTATAATAATTTATATATATTTATATTATTTTTAATTTGTATTATTATTCAATTTTATTATTTTAATCATATTTTTCAAATGCTAATTGATTCAAGGCTAAAAATAAGCATTTGTTTAGTCAAATTTTTATTTTTAAAAAAACTTTAGAAATAGTAGCTTGGAGAGCGCAGCGCAACGGAGAGTTGTATGCTGCATTCGGGAAGGATGAATCGCTTCTAAAAAGGAATCTATTAATTCTCTCTCAATTGGTTGGACCGAAAGTGCAATGATTTACTTCACGGGCGAGGTCTCTAGTTCAAGTCCAGGATGACCCGTAATCGCTAAGGAAAAGAATAGAATAAGCATTTGACTCCTTCATGCATGCCCCACTTAGCTCGGGGGGATTTAGCTCAATTGGTACAGTTTCGCACTTACAATTGGGTCGTTGCGATTACGAGTTTGATGTCTAATTGTCCAGACAGTAATGATAGTATCTTGTACCTGAACCGGTGACTCACTTTCTTCTAAGTAATGGGAAAATAAGTCTGTAAACAAACTGATAAACAAGTCGGTCTATGAGCCTAATAAGTCGAGTATGAACTAACTCAAACTCAACTTATTTAGCTGATGACTTCGAAATTTAACTTCAAGTTTCACTTGTTTAATTTGATAAATAAGCTTACGCGAGTCATTATTTGCACATGTAAGGCACGCATGAAGGAGCCAAATGCTTCTTCTTACAAAATAAGAAGAGGCCAGTAGGTAGGGTATTGTATTTATCTAGCTAAAAAAGTATGTACCATTTATCATGCATGCCTTGCATGTGCAGATAAATTGAATGGAGGCGCCACGTTATCTAATTGGGTACGCATTGGGATTGCACTTCCCTTTGACAAAATTGTAATTTTACATCTTAAGACTTATTTAAATTCAAATAAGTTAGGTGGTGCTTGCTAATATTAATTTCAAATTTTAATTTTAATTTATACATTTTTAAATATAATATTAAATTAAATTTAAAAAAGATAAATTATTATACATAAAAAACAAAAAAGCGTACAATATAAAAATGGTCAGATTCGTGAGAAAAAAAAATTTTGAAAAAAAAGAAAAACACACACACACACATACTGTCACGCCCCGAACCCGGAAATAGGACCAGGGGTGAAAATGTAATCTAACCTATCCCTGTATCATATAAACCATCCAAAGACACATGACAATGGATGAGGGTCCGACCCCGTGGGATTCCCAAGCGCCCAGTACGCATCCACACACAACAGAATATACGCAGAAAAAAAGGTTTTCTTCTCTATACATACCGTACCATACCTGTACACCGGCCACTACGCTCCCAACACAAGGACGCTAGTTCCGGTTACGCGAAGGACCTAAAAAATATGTACATACAGTAGGGGTGAGATATTTCTCAGTAAGGAAAAATATAAGTTATATCGGTGTGTGGCATTTGAGTGTTATCATGACAGAAATACATACACAGTTAAATGTAGTTGCAGTATTAATTTTCACAATAGTGCATACACACACACACATGATCAAGCAATCCTGGTGTCATCACACCCTTCGGCCCAAAGTCGGCCCGCGATATCCAGCGTTGGCCTATAGCCAACCCGTTAAACACGGCGCCACAGGCACATGACTAGTCCCAAACTCCTATGGCATCATACCAGCGCAAACTGGTGGATCCACACCCTTCGGTGATCAGCTGATAAGGCTCACGCTCTCGGATATAGAGTCAAACACTCTTACCAAACATGGTCTAGTGATTTCATATGCCCACAGATATAGAGCTGGATACTCTCAGTGCCTAGAACAAATTCAGAACCCCATTCCTACTGCATTTCAACCAAAATATAACACATGCATGCTCATATAACCAAACAAACCACACTCATTTGGTAATCTAAAATCATGGTTTTCCAAACACATAAACAGTTTAAATAAAGTCAAGGCACGATCATCCCTATTACACAGTATAAATCAACATATAGATACGGTTTTTCCAACAAAACCAGGGATGCAACCAAACCCTCTTTTTCCCAAACTGTTGTAGTAACCCAACCCAAAATAAATAAATAAATAAAGAGATATTTTGGAGAAAATATTTTGAGAGGAGATATTTTGAGATATTTGTATAGAAATATCTTAGAGGAGATATTTATTTAGATTACTTAAAGGTTAAGTTAGGTTTTATTCTATAAATTCTCTCATTCTCTCTCTCTCTCTCTCTCTCTCTCTCTCTCTCTCTCTCTCTCTCTCTCTCTCTCTCTCCAGGATTTCGCGCCATCCGTTGTTAGAATCCACGATCCGTCGTTACCACGTGGATCAGGAGGTAAATCTCTACGTCTATTGTGGAACGGATCTTCGTTTGTGGAATTTCGAGATTTTCTCTAAAATTGAGGTAAGGGTCTGAATTCGGTTTCGGTTCGGTAGATCAGTAGTATAGGAAATTATACTGAAGTATTGTTCTTCGATTTTTAGGTTGTGGGGATCTCGAGTCGTTGTTTTCGATCAGTTCGATTGTGTTTTGGTTTCAGGTTTAAGGTAAAGGAAAATTGATTACAACAGTTATTTCGTAAAACTAAACTGCTAAAAAGATAATTTACATTCATATGATTGATTTGACTGCTATTTTACTAAATTTCACCAAGTTGAAATACCGAGTTTTGTGATTTTATGATTTTGGTAAAAATACGGGTTTGTGCGTATGGTCTCCAAATGTTTCAAAACTTCTTTATTTGTATTATTATGTGTATAGGAGATGCCTGAGTCCCTTATTTTTATTTAAATGGTGTTTATTGTATTATATACTATATAGCGGATTTTTGTTTAAATTAGTGTGACATGTGGATGAAAATTAACTTGTGAACATTTGATATTATTGATATGGATTATGGGAACGGAGTTCCAAATTGTTATACTAGAAAATGTTGAAAAACAAGCGTCAGTTATATACCGTGCTAATCATGCAAAAAGGGTAAATCGAGAGGGTGTGTGCCGGTTTATATTAGATATAGATATATGAGTTATTGAAAATACTGGAATTGCACAAGTTATCACGTTTTGTTATAAATTGTATATGTGATAAGTGGAACCACAGTTTGCGACTATTGGAGTTGAAAGATACTACCACCTAAGGAGTTGAAAGATACTACCGAACTGAAGTTGAAATACTTTAGGGTAAATGGGTTTATGGTCCCGATACTAAGAGGCTCGGATTCCATTGCCAGTGAGTACAGTGCAACCACACACGCTAAGCGGTGTGGGTACAGAGATGGTCGGCTTGCAGGAAATTGTAATCACTGGTGAATAATGGACCAGGGGATGCAGTTGGACTATATATGAGATACATGATAGTGCCTGTACTACTAGGGCATTGTTAGAGATATCAGTGCACAACCCGTGCCACAAGGTAAATTAGGCATTATTTGTGATACCAAGTTGTTGGTCGTTCTATATTCATATACATGATTTAAAAGCTGATATGGAAAAACGGTATTGTTTATATTGATATATGTGTTATGCTTCAATATTGAAAACCTTTGTTTTATATATATGGATATATGTTTTAAATTGAAATACTCACATGTGGTCACACACTGATTGTAATACTTTCTTCCTTACTGAGAAGTGTCTCACCCCATTATACAACCTCTATTTTCAGGTCCTTCAGGACGTTGGTCCTAGTTGCTAGAGCGACTGGGAGGGTGGTTTTTGGTTTAGTTGTGTAAGTATTCAATTATGTAATAAACTTAGTTAGAAGCATCTTTTTGGAGGTTGTAAACACTGATTTATGTATTAAGTTGGATGTTCGTGAATTTAAGAATACAGTTGGTAGACTCTAGTATATACCTAGTATAAATCCCGATGGATATTTATGTTTTTTCATGACATTTATATCCTAGTTTTGTATAATTTACACCCGTATGTCCCTGTTTAGGGCAGGTTGTTCATGTATGTCTATCAGGTACAGGTTATTATGTATGTAGGTTGGCAACCTGGGTCCGTATAAAGGGTCGGGCCGTTACAGTTGGTATCAGAGCCCTTAACCAATCGGAAGTGTGATTTAAATCATGCTACCTAGTTAGGGATATGTTCAGAATTAAGAATTTTATAGTTTTGTAGTCTAGAATATACCAGAGTATAGGACATGGATAAGACCTCGGGTTTTGTTTTGTATGCCTGGAGACGAAATTCCCTTGGCAGACTTCTATGTTTTTCTAGATCATTCGAAGGGTTCAGAAAATCACAGCAATCTATTAATGGTGTTGTTTCCAAGCAGAAGGGCAGGATTTGAGTTAGAATGATGATGTTAAATTAATGGAGTACGTCAATATTGAAAGTATGATTTTAGGGGACTAAGTCTATAGTAAAATAGTATTAGCCGAAATTTAAGCTTTTACCCTTCTAATGGATTTTCATTTTTGCCTTTCAAGATGGAATCCAGGGACATTACTACCAACATAGGAGGTAGTAGTAGTGAGGGTGCTAGCCTTGAGGCTTGCAATGACTCCACTAGTGTATTACGAGGTTTCGCACAGCAGCTTATGGCTAAGGTGGTGCGAACGAATAAGGGGCAGGACCGTCTCACTTCTAAGATAGGATGCTCCATTGATTAGTTCACCAGGTTGAAGCCTTCAGTGTTCATAGGAAGTGCAGATCCAGTTCATGCTGAGAATTGGATCTAGGAGATCGAGAAAATCCTGGATGTCTTGAACTGCACGGAGAAGCAGAAAGTAACCTTTGTAACATTCAAGTTGTTAGGGGAGGCAAAGAGATGGTGGGTGTCGGTTAAGAAGATAGAGGAACATCAACCGATACCAGTAGCAATGACGTGGTCCCGTTTCAGAGATCTATTCTTTGAACGGTACTTTCCAGCCACGGTCAGAAACGCGAAGATAGAGGAATTTATGAACCTGTCTCAGGAGTTGCTGTCGGTGCAGCAGTACGCTGCCAAATTCCAAGAGCTATCCTGATTCGCTCCATTCATGATACCAGATGAAGTGAGGAAGGCCTGGAAGTTTCAAAGGGATTTGAGGAAGGAAATCCGTAGACAGACAGCGATCTTTCAGTTGCAAGACTTTGCTACACTGGTCGACAAAGCCACTGTGGCAAAGGAGAGCCTGCTGGAGGACGTGGAGGTTCATGTCTCGAAGAAGAGGCCAGTGCCTCCTAGTTCTTCGTCTGAGGTGAGGCAGGGTAACTGGTAGAGGAAGAGTGGCGGTATGTTTCAGAACACCGCAGCTTCCCATGGTTACTCTCTTTGTGGTAGGAAGCACACTTATCAGTGTTGGCTGACTACGGGGGCTTTTATGTAGTGTGGTAGGTAGGGACATAAGGCGAGAGATTGTCGCCTGCCAGGAAACAGTGGAACCTCGCAACAGTCATACAGAGGAAATACTCAGGCGCAACGTGGTGGTCAACAAGGGGGTACAGCCCAGGCTAGGGTGTATTCTCTAACACCTGGTGACGTAGAGAATGCTGGTGATGTAGTCACAGGTATCATTTATATGTTTGCTCATAAAACTGTCGTATTATTTGATTATAGGGCAACACATTCTTTTATTTCCTGAGAATTTGTTAAACTGTGTGGATTGGAGGTTCAACTGTTAGATAATGAACTAGTAGTGGCTATGCCGTCAGGATCAGTAGTTGGGTGTAGCAAGGTAGTCTGTGACTTCCTGGTTGAAATTCAGGAAAGGGTACTACCAGTTAACCTTGTGGCGTTTGATATGTATGGCTTTAATATCATCCTAGGGATGGATTGGCTATCCGCCAGTTATGCCAGTATTGATTGCTGCAGGAAGGAGGTGATATTTAGGCCGCCAGGGTAGTAGGAATTTAAGTTCCTAGGATCGTGTGTGCGTTCTACACCACAGACCCTTTCAGCTTTGCAAGCTAGGAGGTTACTCTTGGTGGGTTGCCAAGGGTATCTGGCGTTTGTGAAAAACACGCCGACTGAAGAACGTAAGCTGGAGATGATTGCAGTAGTGCGCGAGTTCCCTAATGTGTTTCCAAAGGACTTGCCAGGATTACCTCCGGACCGTGAAGTGGAATTCGCTATAGAGTTAGCTACAGATATGGCGCCAATTTCAAAAGCTCTGTATCACATGGCTCCAGCTGAATTAAAAGAGTTGAAAGAACAACTGCAAGAGCTACTATATAAGGGGTATATTCGAGCTAGTGTTTCTCCCTAGGGAGCACCAGTGTTATTTTTGAAGAAGAAAGATGGGTCGATGAAAATGTGCATCAATTACAGAAAACTTAACAATGTAACGGTAAAGAATAAATATCCACTACCCAGGATTGATGATTTGTTTGACCAACTTCAGGACATACAGATTTTCTCTAAAATTGATCTACGATCTGGGTATCATTAGTTGAAGGTGAAAGCAGAGGACATTCTGAAGACAATATTTTGAACCCGGTATGGCCATTTCGAATTTATGGTTATACCTTTTGGTTTGACTAATGCACCTGTAGCATTTATGAATCTGATGAACAGGGTCTTTCACGAATATTTAGACCAGTTCATCGTGGTATTTATTGATGACATCCTAGTGTATTCTAGGAGCGCTGCAGAGCATGAAGTTCATTTGAGGTTGGTATTGCAAATGCTTAAGGATAAGAGGTTGTATGCTAAACTAAAGAAGTGCGAGTTCTGACTGGAACATATTGCATTTCTAGGGCACGTCGTGTCCAAAGAAGGTGTATCAGTGAACCCAAGTAAGATTGAGGCTGTGGTGGACTGGGCAAGACCGAAGAATGTCCAGGAGGTCAGAAGTTTTCTAGGTCTTACAAATTACTACCGATGTTTTGTAGAAGGGTTCTCCAGTTTAGCAGGTCCTTTGACGCTATTCTCAAGGAAGAACATGAGGTACGATTGGACTGACGAGTGCGAGCTGAGTTTCCAGGAGCTTAAACGACGACTGGTTACTGCTCCAGTCCTGACCATTCCATCTAGGGATGGCGGATTTGTTATCTACAGTGACGCCTCTAAAAAGGGTATTGGCTGTGTTCTAATGCAGCAGGGCAGAGTAATTGCTTACGCTTCTCGCCAACTTAAAGAGTATGAGAAGAATTACCCGACACATGATATAGAATTAGCAATGGTGGTGTTTGCATTAAAAATCTGGAGGCATTACTTGTATGGTGAAAGGTGCGAGATTTTTACCGATCATAAAAGTCTGAAGTACTTCTTCACCCAGAAAAAACTTAACATGAGACAATGCAGGTGGCTTGAGTTGATAAAAGACTACGATTGCACTATTAGCTATCACCTAAGAAAGTCTAACATGGTAGCTGATGCTCTAAGTCAGAAGTCTGTTGATTCGTCGGTCTCAGCAATGGGGGTTCAACATCAGATCTATATGGACCTGGAAAGGTTGTGCTTGGAGGTGGTGGAAGGGAATCATTAGGCTATTCTTGCCAACTTGGTGGTGCAGCCGACCTTACAGGAGAGGATCTGTGCAACGCAAAAGGAGGATCCGGAATTAGTTGAGCTTATGGAAGGATTTTATAGTGGGTTAAAGCCGGATTTCAGTATCTCCAGTGATGGGATTTTGAGATTTTGCCACAGGGTTTGTGTACCGAATAATTCCGTAATTAAACGGGTTATTCTGGAAGAGGCACACCGTTCGCTCTACACCGTACATCCTGGTAGTACGAAGATGTACCAGAATTTGAGAGTGTCCTTCTGGTGGTCCAATATGAAAAGAGAGATCGCCCGTTTTGTAGAGTAGTGCCTGACTTGTCAGCAAGTCAAAGTAGAGCACCAGAGGTTAGTAGGACCACTTCAGCCACTTGCCATTCCCGAGTGGAAGTGGGAGCACATTTCAATGGATTTTGTGATGGGATTACTTGCGGCGGTGCATAGGCAAAATGCTATATGGGTTGTGGTAGATTAGCTGACGAAGATTGCACATTTCATTCCAATTAGTGTCAACCATTCTCTGAATAGGCTGGCAGAGTTATACGTGTAGGAGATTGTACGACTCCACGGTGTTCCTGTTTCTATAGTTTCAGATCGAGATCCACATTTTATGTCTCGATTCTGGAAGAGTCTATAGGATGCCTTGGGATCACAACTGATGTTCAGTACGCCTTTCCATCCACATACGGATGGACAGTCTGAGAGGACTATTCAAACGTTAGAGGATATGTTGCGGGCTTATGTACTAGACTTTGGTAATAGTTGGATATGGTATCTACCGCTTGTAGAGTTTGCATATAACAACAGTTACTAGGCTAGCATTGAGATGGCACCTTATGAGGCATTGTATGGTCACCGGTGTACATCTCCGTTATTCTGGGATCAGGTTGGTGAGCGGCAGATACTCGGTCCGGAACTAGTTTAGCAGGCCTCTGCAAAGTTCGAGTTGATCAGGGAGAGAATTAAGGTAGCTTAGAGTCGGCAGAAGAGTTATGCTGATACTCGTCGACGAGAACTGGAATTTGAGGTAGGAGATATTGTGTTTCTAAGGATCGCTCTGATGAAAAGGGTGATGAGGTTTGGAAAGAAGAGGAAACTAAGTCCTCGATATATCAGGCCTTTTGAAATCCTGGAAAGGATAGGTTTGGTTGCTTATAGAGTGGCTTTACCTCCAACACTATCTAGAGTCCATGACGTGTTTCACGTCTTGGTGCTGAGGAAGTACGTATCGAATCCTTCGCACGTGCTGAGTTACGAACCTCTAGAGATCAGTGATGCTTTATCATATGAGGAGGTACTAGTACTCATATTAGATCAAAAAGTTCAGCAGTTACGGACTAAGGAAATACCGCTAAAGAATGTATTATGTCGTAACCATGCAGTGGAGGAAACTTCATGGGAGTTAGAGTCAGAGATACGCCAGAAGTACCTGCAGTTATTTTCTGATGGTACGTAGTTATGTATAGTAGTATAGGTGGTATAGTCTTCGGGAGAGTTTTGTGTGTGTGTGTAATCTTCTGAAGCATCGCATTATAACCACAGTATTCCTTCGCCATAAGCGAGGGTAGATAATAAATTCGGGTCGGAGCTGCTTTGTGGGTGGTTGCCAACTTTTTTGTAGGTCTCCGACGTAAGGTAGAGTATGCTTGGTATAAGTTGGTGAATTTCGGGGACGACGAAATTCTTATAAGGAGGGAATATTGTAGTAACCCGACCCAAATAAATAAATAAATAAATAAAGAGATAATTTGGAGGAGATATTTTGAAAGGAAATATTTTGAGATATTTGTATATAAATATCTTGTAGGAGATATTTATTTAGATTACTTAAAGGCTAAGTTAGGTTTTATTCTATAAATTCTCTCTTTCTCTCTCTCTTTCTCATTCTCTCTCTCTCTCTAGGATTTCGCGCCATCCGTTGCCGGAATCCACGATTCGTCATTACCACGTGGGTCAGGAGGAAAATCTCAACTTTTATTATGGAACGGATCTTTGTTTGTGAAATTTCGGGATTTTCCCTAAAATTGAGGTAAGGGTCTGAATTCGGTTTTGGTTCGCTAGGTCGGTAGTATAGGAAATTATATTGAAGTATTGTTCTTCGGTTTTTAGGTTTTGGGGATCCCAAGTCGTTGTTTTTGATTGGTTCGTTCGTGTTTCGGTTTCAGGTTTAAGGTAAGGGGAAATTGATTACAACATTTATTTCGTAAAACTAAACTGCTTAAAAGATAGTTTACATTCATATGATTGATTTGACTACTATTTTACTAAATTTCACCAGGTTGAAATGTCGGGTTTCGTGATTTTACGGTTTTGGTAAAAATACGGGTTTTGACGTATGGTCTCCAAATGTTTCAAAACTTCTTTATTTATATTATTATGTATGTAGGAGATGCCTGAATCCCTTATTTTTATTTAAATGGTATTTATTGTATTATATAATATATAGCAGATTTTTGTTTAAATTAGTGTGACATGTGGATGAAAATGAACTTGTGAACACTTGATATTATTGATATGGATTATGGGAATGGAGTTCCAAATTTTTGTACTGAAAAATGTTGAAAAACAGGTGCCAGTTATATACCGTGCTAATTATGCAAAAAGGGTCAACCGAGAGGGCGTGTGCCGGTTTATACCAGATATGGATATATGAGTTTGTGAAAATACTGAAACTGCACAGGTTATCATGTTTTGTTATAAATTGTATATATGATAAGTGGAACCACAACTTGCAACTATTGGAGTTGAAAGATACTACCACCTAAGGGGTTGAAAGATACTACCGACTAAGGAGTTGAAAGATACTACCGAGTTGGAGTTGAAATACTTTAGGGTAAAAGGGTTTATAGTCCCGATATAGTCCCGATACCAAGAGGCTCGGATTCCATTGCCAATGAGTACAGTGCAACCACACACGCTAAGCGGTGTGGGTACAAAGATGGTCGGCTTGCAGGAGTTTGTAATCACTGGTGAATAATGGATCAGGGGAGACAGTTGGACTATATATGAGATATATGACAGTGCCTGCACTAATAGGGCATTGTTAGAGATATCAGTGCACAACCCGTACCACGAGGTAAAATAGGCATTATTTGTGATACCAAGTTGTTGGTCGTTCTATATTCATATACATGATTTAAAAGCTGATATGGAAAAACGGTATTGTTTATATTGATATATGTGTTGTGCTTCAGTATTGAAAACCTTTGTTTTATATATATGGATATATGTTTTAAATTGAAATACTCACATGTGGTCACACACTGATTGTAATACTTTCTTCCTTACTGAGAAGTGTCTCACCCCATTATACAACCTCTATTTTCAGGTCCTTCAGGACGTCGGTCCTAGTTGCTAGAGCGACTGGGAGGGTGGTTTTTGGTTTAATTGTGTAAGTATTTGATTATGTAATAAACTTAGTTAGAAGTATCTTTTTGGAGGTTGTAAACACTGATTTATGTATTAAGTTGGATGTTCGTGAATTTAAGAATACAGTTGGTAGACTCTGGTATATACCTAGTATAAATCCCAATGGATACTTATGTTTTTCCGCGACATTTATATCTCAGTTTTGTATGATTTACACCCGTATGTCCCTGTTTAGGATGGGTTGTTCATGTATGTCTATGAGGTACAGGTTATTATGTATGTAGGTTGGCAACCTAGGTCCATATAAAGGGCTAGACCGTTACAACTGTAATAATAAAAAACTTATAGTTTTAGCTGTTAGATTCCCCCAAATGAGTAGTTAAAACGCATACAGGACCGTGGACCACAGTTCCACCAAGTCTGATTTCAAAAATAACCAACATAAACTGTATTCCCTTACCTTTTCCCCCAATGAGAATTCTCAAACTCCAAGGCCCTAAATAGCGAACCGAGTTCCAAAACCTATAACATACAATACAGAAAATACTCACAATACTGTTCTGTACAAAACTTTCGAATTAGAATTGAAAATCGAGTCTTACCTCGATTTTATGCCAAAACCCGAAAATAGCCGAACCAAAAATCCGATCTGTAGAACTTGTAGAGAATCCTTCCACGATCCTCATGGTAACTTTGGATTAACGATTCTCGCAACAAAGGGTAAAGAAATCTAGAGAGATGGAGAGTAGGTTGAGTTTTCTTAACTGAAAAGTAATGAAAATATCTATTTATAATTGAATTTGAGTTTTCTTAACTGAGAAGTAATGAAAATATCAATTTATAACTCTTTGACCCGGCCACTTCTCGTCGACGAGACTCTGCACTTCGTCACCAAGAACTACAAAGACTTCATTGACGAACTCTGACTTTGTCGATGAAACTTGCTTAATTTACTTTTTTGCCCCTCATTTAATTAATTAAATCCATATTTCACGGGTCGAGTTCTTACACATACACACACACAAAGGTAACGCATTTCATAACATAAGAAAATTATTAGAATAATTTTTGTAATACTAGTGATGCGTTTGTAATATATTTTGTAGTAAACTAATAATAGACTATTAGTGACAATTCTATAAACTGTCACTACTAATGCATTTTCGGGGGACAAAAAAAAGGTCAAGACTATTAGTGATGGATCACAACTGTCACTAATAGGCCACTATTAGTGACGAAAATCTTCGTCACTAATACTCGAAAAAAACGTCGTTAATATTTTCCCACGATAGTTTGAACGGAAAAAAGGGGTTTTTAGTGACGAAAGTATTAGTGACACTTTCAATTTCGTTACTAAAATAGCGTTATCAGTGACGATTTTAGCTCCGTCACTAATAATTTCGTCACTAAAAATCAGCTTTTTTGTAGTGGTTGACCAATGTTTAGTGCAATATAGGTGTAGGATAGGAGTTTATTGACATGGTATAAGGCTGATCAAACCCTTAAACTAGCACAAAATGACTTATTGACATGGTATAAGGCTGATCTTCCTCAGCAAGTCAGGATGATTCGATTGGACTTGTTGAGTTTTCCTTCTTTGCGCTCATGATGATTTGTGTTATTACACTTTTAGTGGTTTAGTTTTTTAGTTTTTTTGGTTGCTGGTGTTTAGTTTTTTGGTTTGGTTTATGTTGGTTAAGTTAGTTTTAGGGTCTTGGAATTTTACTTTTGTTGTCCCAAAGTTTCAAAATTGTAACCACGGTTTTCCTCCGCCATAAGTGAAGGGTTTTCTAATAAAGCTAGGAGGTGCCGCCCTCTTTTACCAAAAAAAAAAGACTTATGGAATAAAAGGGTTGGATAACCCCTTTCTTTCTATCTTTCTTTCTAGTTTTTTTTGCTAAAACTCTTTTAGCTTGTTTTCTATTAAATTCACTTGCGATGAGATTAGAGGTTTTTTCATCTATCTTTATTTCTATCTCCAGGAAGACCTTCTTTTGGATAAATAGTTCCTAAAAAAAATTGTGAAGATGACGAATTTGATATAGTAAATAGTTTTTTCCTCTAGATCTCCAACCCACCGATCAAGATGACAATTCAACAGCCCCCAGGGCGTGGTTCAAATGATAAGCTCGTCATCTGGGAGTGCCTCTCACGAGGTCAGCCTTTGTGCCTCCCGGGTTCGAGTCTTCCACTGGGCTCCTGAATTTACATCCTCGTGGTGATGTGGGACCAGAATCACGAGGCGTGGGATTAGTCACAGACCGTCAAAACGAACGCGGACACCCGACGATATCCAAAAAGAAAGATGACAATTCAACAATCAATGCGAGAAAATCTTTTCATGGTAAGGAATCTAATGGAGTAAAGACATGCAATTTTGGTAATCAATTCACATTTGATCAGTATTCGTTGATCTTGCTTAACTCATTAGAGTCGTCACAATGTATGCAGCCTTACTTCGGCTTTAATGCAGAAAGGTCGTTTCCTTCAATTCGAACTTGTGACCGATTTACTTATATTTGTTGATCCAAGGTCCGCCATCATAGTTGTACTTATATATTACTTGTTTTAAGAAAAAAATTTCTTTTGTTGTAGGTCTATTGAGCTTGGCTTACAAAACAGGATAGCCCGCCTCCCACGGCACATACACCTTTCCATGACAATATTATCTTTAACATATTTCATTAATCACATTTCACTATCACAAATTAATATTAATGTGGTTCTGCCAGAAAAGGCTTATCTTACTAATTGGCTAGGTAGAGCAATGTTTCCCCTTAATAATACCGATTTTAATTAATAATGTGGCCCAAGTTTGCGAATTAGTAAAGAAAAGATTTATGTGATGATGATTATCAATTTCAATAAACTTAAAATAACTCATCTATAACTCGTTTTATGAAAATTAACTGCGTGCAGTTCAAAGATTTAATTAAGAATTTGTGAATAACTAAGAGAACCGCAAATTATTTCTTCTCAAATTATTTTTTAAATTAGTAGATTAATGTGAGTAATGCTATATATATATATATATATATATATATATATATATATTATTAAAGGGTTCTTTCAACATGTTAACATCATCACAACCTAAAACGCACCAACACCACTTTCAGAGCTTTATCTGCTTCTATTTGATCGTATTAAGCACTTTTAATTAATTAATTATCTGTTCTTGCTTTAAGCTTTTTGATAGAAGACGAGTGAGAAGTGCAATCCCACTTGCGTACACGCTTTTTATTTTATTTTATTTTATTTTATGAATTGCATCTTCCAGCTAAATCCTCCCTCTGGGTGCATATATATATATCCAAAAGCAGCCCTACAAATTAAGGACTGTCTTTGTTGTTTACTACTTTTTATTTTTATTTATTCATAAATAAAAAATAAATTATAAAAATACGTTTTTTTTTTTTTGTCAGTTTTTTGTTTTTGTTATTGATTTTCAATTTTTAAAAAATAAAAATAAAAATAGATTTTTATGGTTTTGAGTTATTTTATCAACTTGTTGCCAAAAATTTTAATAATCAAAAATAGTTTTTTTAATTAAATTATTTATTTTATACACTTTTAAATTATAATCAAAATTGAATGATCATATAAATTTAAATATAATTAAAATGAAAATATACATAAATTTTAAATAATAATAATAATAAAGTCAATTACAAAATACTTTTATTATTTTCCAATTGTGATGTCTAATAAAATTTTTATTATAAAGTAAATTTTGAAAGTAGAATAATTAAGTAAATAATTATAATAAAATTTATTTTTATTATTGAAATTTTTAGAGTGCATTATTCGTAATTTTATTATTTTAATCAAGTTTTTATAATATTTTGATTTAAAATGAATATAAGTATTTTTTTTAATTAAGCTTTTAATTTGTATTAGTTTTATAAATGTTCACCAAATAGGTTGTCGATTTTTAATTTTTTAATTTCTTTCACCAAATAGTTTTTTGTTTCTTTAATTTTTGACATTAATACCAAACGAACTAAAGGCGAGTTGTAGTGAGGACAAAAAGACTACCTCCCCACTTTTCCTCTTCAATTCAACTATTTCTTTTGGCGCGATAAAATATTCTGCTCACAGAATGAAGTAACACAATATTTAGAGTTTGGAATTCGGATCTTAAATTGATAAATTATCACTGCATTTTTTTGTTACAATATAATTTTCTCATTTCATTGAACTGTTTCGAAAAAGGTAGAGATCCGAGGGACGCAACAAGCCATCCATGCTATGGCTTGATTGGTTCTTTACAACTGTCACCGTGAGTTATGACACGTGTGGCACCAGCAACGTACCAGCGCACGCTCCATGTGAGTTGAGAGAGAGACCAGGGTTTTCATCTCTCATCACTCATGTTTTAATAATCTCCCTTAAAATTTTTAAAATATCAAACATTTTTTTAAAAAAAAATTCTCAAAAAAAATTAAAAAAAAAATTCATAAAAATTTTTTTTTACAAAATTTAAAGAGAGATTTTTTTTTTTTTTTTTTTTTGACAAGAAACGTCTCTAAAATTTTTAAAACTTTACATGATGCATTTTGGTTAAGAATCTTTGCGTGAAACCCTTATATAAGGAACTCCACCTACCTTTGCAAGTCCTCCAACCCTCTTAGCGTTTCCACTGCTCTCTCTCTCTCTCTTCGTGTTTCTCTCTCTCACGCACAGAAAAAGATGGAGCGCTCAATGAAGCTGTTTTCGGCTATTTTTCTTGTCCTGGTTCTTCTCATGGCGACTGGTTCTCTCTCTCTCTCTCTCTATACAACATACACAGCTAGCTAGCTATCCGATCTAAATAAACTCATTCTATGTATGTTTATCAGTAGAACAGCTTAATTACAAGCTCATCCTCTTTCAAATCCATTTGAAGAAACCCACATATGTTTGTTCGCGCATGAAAATTTTACCCATAAACTGCATGCTAACAGACAAAACGAGTCATTGCATGTATGGATCAGTCCATTTAAGTAATCAATCACCCACCCACACACACACGGATATATATATATATATATATATATATATATATATATATATGCAAGCATGATGTGTGATATATCATAATATGGGTGCAGAGATGGGGACGGAGGTGGCGGAGGGAAGGACGTGCGAGTCGCAGAGCCACCGGTTCAAGGGGACGTGCTTGAGCGGCAGCAACTGCGCCGCCGTGTGCCAGACGGAGGGTTTTCAAGGTGGCAAATGCCGTGGCTTCCGTCGCCGCTGCTTCTGCACTAGACATTGTTAATCTTCACCATACTTCACTTATTACTTTCCATCCATCCATCCATCAGTAGCTACTTTTTTTTTTTTTTACCTTAATTAATCAACTTAAGAGTTTAAGAACTCCATGGACCGCATTTGCATGCTTGTATTATTTTATAGTATGTGGTGACGGAGATATGATTTCATCGAATCATGTCTCCCGTTTACATAATCTACTTATTGTCTGCGCCTCGCGCGCTGCCTATGAATAACGTTCCAGATCGAGTAGTACTCCTTTGGCCTTTATCTATCTTAATTCATGTTTGGACTTAATTACTCCCATCTGCATCTTCAAATATTTCACCTTTCTATATAAATTCAGTGTATGCAATGCTTCTTAATTTTAATAATTATACTCATCTCTCTCTCTCTCTCTCTCTCTCTCTCTCTCTCTCTCTCTCTCATTTTGGTTGTCAATGAAAAAAAAAAATCGAAAGCAGGCATGTTTCTTCAGCATTTAATTTTTTTGGTTCCCTGTCATGTTATTAAAATCTTGGTGCTTGACAAATTGACATACCCATTAATAAGCTAGTGTACATAATTTTCAAATCAAAAATGGTTTGTGTTATAATTAATAATCTTATATACATAATGTAACAATAAAATTGTGACAAATTAATGGTTGTCAATCAATGATTCAATTGTCGCAATGAATGAAAACACTACTAGCTAGAGGAATAGTTTGGTGTGTTTCATATGCCTCTTCTCCACTTTGTGGTATATGCGGGGGGTATATTCTAGTTTAATCAATCAATCCTGTCAACTTAACAAGTTCAACTCAAAAATTTTAGACTCAAAGCTCAATATATAATTATTTTGAACTAGACTAAGCTGCGTTTTTTCCTTTTTAGTTAATCTCGAGCTTGAATCGGTTATGTAAATTTTTAAATTAACTCAAGCTCCACTAGATAATATTAATAACAGAAGAGAGGTTGGCAATTAACAACAGAACTCTGACTGCTGATAATTTACAGAAGAGAAGTTGGAATTTGCCCCGATGTATGTTTCTTGCAAGCAGGATTGTGAGAAGGTTAACCATCTGTTTCTTCATTGTCAGTTATTTGGGCCTCCATTTGCCATTGTTAGCAATTGCAATTGGTCACGCCTTATAAGCTGAGTTCGTCGTATCATATCTGGAATTTCACTAACCTTAAAGGGTTCCTTAAAAGCCTTAAAGCAGCCATCTTGGGTATCTTCTGTTGGGAGATTTGGAAAGAAAGAAATGGAAGGATCTTGAGGGAGTCCTTCTCTCCGGCCTCTGAAGTGCTCTCTAGATGCTTTTCCATTCTTTTTCATTGGTCCAGGTCCTTCTCCCTTCTCTCGGATCTGGACTGGGAAGAATTTCAGTGCATCCTTTCGGAGATGGGAGGATAATCTCAGGTCCTTCCAGTTTCGTGTGGTTTTCACGTGATTTCTCTACTTGTGGGGCTGTGTTTTCTTGGCTGGTTTTAGCAGGTTTGTTCAGTCTTCTGTTCTTAGTTGCTTTGAACGCTGGTGCGAAGGGAAGAGTTTCAGCTGTCGCAGGAAATGGTCTCTGTTTTCTGCTGTTTTTCCTTTGTTGTGGTTTGGGCGCAGTAGTTCTCGGGGGCTGAGGCTGGGGTTCTGTTCTTTAGAGGGTTTCTGGCTTCTCAAAAAAAAAATTGTCTAATCTACATACATTTTATGTATAAAATATAAAAAATAATAAAAACTCGATTGAATTTGCTAGTTAAATTAATTAAGAAACTCGAACTCTATTTGTTAGGCATGCAACTAGATGAAACCCACTCAAAATTGAACAAGTCGAGTCAATTGAGTTGAGCTATAAATTAAGTGCTCAAGCATAGTTGAAGTAGCATGATTCACTTACACTTCAATCAATTAGGATTCAAGCCATTTAATTAATTACATATAAAACTATAGAAAAGAATGGTGTAATATATAATAGAAATTGCATTTGATCGATCAGAATTGTGCATTGCGTTGTTTGCTTTTGTTTAAATCATATTTCTCCATATAGAATTGTTTGTCTTGTCAATGTGTTGGATAGAGTTGCAATCACTCGATAAAAGTAGATTTTTTTTTTTATTTGGGAAATCTAAGGTGCTGTTGATATTGTTTCATCATTTTTGTATGTGGAATAAACAGATTAAACAAATTAAATTATTCTTTTTCAAATTAATTTTGAACTCATTTCCCTATTATTCTCTTTTAGATCAGTGTTCTTGGGATTGATTTTTCTTAACTCATTAGAGTCGTCACAGTATATGCAGCCTTAGTTCTGCTTTTATGCAGAAAGAACGTTTCCTTCGATTCAAACTTGTGACCAACTAGTCACAACCTTATCACTGATCCAAGGCCCGCCATTGTAGCTGTACTTATATATTACTTGTTTATCTGCTTCTATATGATCATACTAAGCACTTTTAATTAATTAATTATCTGTTCTTGCTTTAAGCCTTTTGATAGAAGAGGAATGAGCAGTGCAATCCCATACACCCTTTTTATTTTATTTTATGAATGAATTGCATCTTCAGCTACTTCCTCCCTCTGTGTGCATGCCTATACCAAACTGGTCGTTGGTTTCTAGTTTTTAGTTTCTATTTTGGACTTTCATTTCTCTAATTTTTTATAGTAATACCGAACAACCCCTGAAGGTGAATTGCAGTGTGGACAAAAACACTCCTACCCACTTTTCCTCTTCAATTCAATTATTCCTTTTGACTTGATAAAATATTCTACTCATAAAATGAAGTAACACTCAATATTTAGAGTTTGAAATTCGGATCTTAAATTCGAATTTGCACAAATTTGATTGAATATAATATAATATCGGCTTGTATTAATGAGATATTTAACATGAATTTAAAAAAATCTATGGAATATATATTGAAATGAAATTAATGGGGGTCATTATAGTCTTAAATACATGTTTATCATATAACTTTCGTTCCATGCCATTCACAATTATATTATTTTGCGATATTAATTAAGTGAAACCAATCTTTTTCTGGAATTTGCCTTTTGAAAAAATAAAAAAGGAAAATTAATTGCACTTAAGCACTTTTTAATTTTTAAATTGTAACAACACTTTAAAAAAAAAAGTTCGAAATGTTTACACAAAAACTTTAAATTGATATTAATATTTTAACTCGAGTAAGGTCTGGACTTCACTCCAAACAAATTTAACAGTAAAGCATTACAAAAAAGAATAAAAAATAGAATAAAAAAAAAAGGTTAAGGAATTGTTGAAGAGCAAGTACTTGAAGGACTAATATTGAGATTTGCGTAAATTTAAAAATATAAATTTATACTGTATTTTGTTTAAATTTGCTTAGGTTTAAATTTAAAGTTCCAACTATATGCTCAAGGAGGACTGGTCCAAGGATGAGAAGTTGGGGAATGAACACACCCACCAAGTATCATCACTACGAGAGAGAGAGAGAGAGAGAGAGACTAGAGAGAGAGAGAGAGAGAGAGACTAGCCTGTCTGGGTATCCTCAATTCTGTCCAACACCTACTACAAAAGAACCAATCCACATTCACAGCATGGTTGTGCTCACCACATTACTGTCCTAAGAAATAAAAATATTTCATTTTTTGGGGGACCATACAGCCCATAAAATAAAACCACTTTCATTCCATCCAACCAAAGGATACAAAGCAGAAATTCTTAAAGTTGGAATGACTAAATGTTTGCCATTGATGTTAAATGAAACTATGTAAACACATTCACAGCAGCATTTTTTTTTTTTTTCTTTTGGATTCCAGAAGACACTTGTCCCTGCATTTTTTGGTTACAAAACATTACAGTATCCAATCATCCAATGTACAGTATAATTTTCTCATTTCATTGAACTGTTTCGAAAAAAGTTGAGATCCCAGCGACGCAACAAACCATCCATGATATGGCTTGATTGGTTCTTTACAACTGTCACCGTGGCTTTCGTACCACCAGAGACATCAGCATCTGATGAACCCTGGTTGCTAGTAGTATCGCTATGCGTGGGAGTCCTTGCGGCTTCTGATTGAATGGCGGACGCAGCAGCGTCAAATGCAGGCCCAGCAGTAGATGTCACACTTGTAACAGGACAAGGATCTTGGGATGCCAAATCATGGCCACTAGCCGCAGAGGGGGATGGGGATTCTGCCTTCTGAGGCCTGCGATCCTCTGTAATGGAAGTGGCACTAGGACCATCTTTGCATGAAGACTCAGGAGAATCATTAGAAACAGAGGGTTGTTGTTCCTCTACACGAGGATGCCTTGGCTCCAAGTCCTTCAATGACTCCATCACTGCTTCCATGAACATCTGAAAGAAGAATTTGGAAATTAAAATAAGAAGAGATTAGCACCTCAAATGGTCAGCCTCTCTTTAAAATTTGAAAATCACATCTAAAATTTGGATGTGAAAGCAAATAATCTAATTCACCCTTTCTTCTTCCTCCACATTGCATGGGAAATCTGCCAAATCATCAAGTGAGTATTCCACATATTGATCATCATCTATCGAGGCTGGAACCTGAGGACCATATGGGTGACCATTGGATAGCTCAAAGCTGATCATTTTGGAAGACGATGAAAGAGGATCATTTTCAGGTCCTTCCTCCTGCGAGATGAATTACAAATGAGGGGTTAGTGTTTCTTCTGCTCTTGTTTTTTTCTTCCCTTATTTAGGAAAGCTATTATGCCTCATTTGGGAGGATGGAGTTTGAGCCTTTGATTCATAATTGTGGAATTTGATAAAACTCAATACAGTTTTGTATTGTTCTTTGTCTATAAGTCCATACGATTACAAATCTGAGGTTTCAAGTCTATGCTCCCAAGCATAGTGCTTGTTTCTTTCCCTGCTTATCAGAAAGCAAGCCAGTGATGACCATCACTCCAGCACCCAAGTGGAGTAAGGACTGATAAAGGCAACATCCAGTTAAACTGTCATAACATCAAACAGCCTCTTTGACGTCCCAGTCAAAGTGACTCATGCTGTCACAAGGGTCAAACCAGAAGAAACTTCATAGAAAAATGAAGTCCAGTGGTAGTCAAAGAGAAACAGAGACCATCAGAAATTCAATTTTGAGCTCAAGCAGTTGCCCACAATCATGTAAACTAGCAAGAAGGGTTCATGTAACCGACCCCATCTAGGAGGGCTTAAGGCTTGGTTTTGTTGTTGTTGTTTGTTGTATAGCAACTCAAGCAGGTTTGATAGTATCAACTATTGCCCAAGTCCAATGCTACGAACAGGCCTGTGGATTTCCATGTTTAGGATAATTGAATTCCACAGCTTATGACTGACAAAGATTACGATTTGGGTTAATGTCACTTGGTCCAGAACAAGATCCAGATCGCCAAGTTGTTCAAATCATGGCCGTTTGCAGGAACACATTTCTCCTGCATATTAGTTAGGAATTTTTTTTCTTAAATGCCTCAATTGTTATGTCTTTCATCAAACATTGAGCAGGCTTTTATACTTTGCAGAAACAGAGTTACACACGCACACTAAACAAAAATAGAAAATGAAATCATATTGATATTTTTAAAAGTTAAAAATGAACCAACTGATTTCATGGCCACTTATCTTAGTTATTGTCATTTCTTAGTCATAGTTTTTAATAATTTCACTTCATGAACTTCTTTCTCTAGAAGAATGATCATTGTATAAAGCAGCAACAACAAAACCATAAGTCCCACTTGTTAACGGAGATAATTCAGGCAATTAGGCTGTAAATAATGCTTATTAGACATTTAGGCTCTAAATAATGCTGAAAATCTGGCTGCATTTAAGTGCTGAAAATCTGGCAAATAGGCTGTAAATAATGCTGATTAGGCTGTAAATAATGCTGAAAATCTGGCAGCATTTAAGTGCTGAAAATCAGACAACAACTATGTAAATCTCTTTTAATAATGAAAGCAAACCTGATGGAAAGGGCATTCAGACCAAATTAACATGGTATCAGAGCCCCTCTTCTGATTCCATCGTTTTGGTCTTTAATCACTGGGCTCTCTCTCTCTCTCTCTCGGTTTCAGCAAGTTCTTTCTTGCTTTTCGTGGGCGTCGGCCTTTTCTGTGGTGTCCACTTTGGTGGTTTTGAGTTGTTTGGGGCTGCCGGAATTCTTTTTCAGTTGCACACGCTGTCCTTCATTGTGGGCTACTCATCTCAGTGTTTTTATCGTGGCAGCTGCGCATCTTTGTGGCTGTTGGCAGTTTTTGTGGGGGTCAGCAGCTTAGACTCCTCCTGGTGTGATCGACAAAGGTGCTGTGTTTCTTCCTCTGCTGTGTCATTTTTCACACAGGGCAGTGCCTTTCATCATGTCTATTGAAAAGACTATTGTTCGATTTACTGGAAAGAATTCCTCTATGTGGGAATTCCAATTTAAAATGTTCTTGAAAGGGAACGAATTATCAAATCATATTGATAGTTCTGCTCAAGTTCCCAGTGATGAAAAGCAATTTGCACAATGGGAGGTCAAGGATGCTAAGGTGATCTCTTGGCTGTTGGGGACGATTGAGTCTCACCTTGTGACCAATCTTCACTGTTTTACTATGGCTCAAGCTATGTGGGATTATCTCCATTGTATTTACCACCAAGATCACAGTGCTCGGTAGTTCCAATTGAAGTTGGAAATTAAAAATTACAATCAAGGTAATTTACCTATTGAACAACTTTATTCTGGTTTTATTAATCTTTGGAGTGAGTATTCTGCTATTGTTCATGCTAAGGTTCCCCCTACGACACTTGCGGCTCTTGAAGCGGTTCATGCTGAGAGTCAACACAATCAGTTTTTTATGAAACTTTGACCTAAATTTGAGCCTATTCGAGCCGGTATATTGAACCGTAATCCGGTTCCTTCGTTGGATATTTGTTGGGAGATTTATTGCATGAAGAATAGCGGTTATCCACTCAGATGGATATGACTTCTGAGAAGGTATTTTCTGAGGCTGTGAATGTAGCATATGCAGCACAAGGAGAGGGAGGAACAATTTGTAGTGTCTCAGTTGATACGAGTTTGGTCATATTGCTCGTGACTATCCTAAGAAAGTTTGTAACTATTGCAAGAAAGAAGGCCATATCATCAAAGACTATCGAGTGCGACCTCAAAATCGCCAATCCCAAGCTTTTCAGGCTGCTGTTCAGTCCTCTTCTTCTTCTTCTGCGCCACGCACTGTAAGCTCTGACTCGTTTGTTCTCACACCAACAATGGTCCAATAGATGATTGTGTTTGCTTTTACGGCCTTAGGCCTGCAAGGTACAGCTACTAACTCAACTTCTTGGATTATTGATTCGGGCCCTTCTAATCAAATGACAGGTCTCCATGGTGTTTGTAAGTATAGAGGCACGCAAAATATTTAGATTGCTAATGGCAGTGCTCTTCTAATTACTGTTGTTGGTAATTTGGGCTCTTTATTTCGCGATATTTTTGTCTCTCCTGGATTGTCTACCAATTTGATTTCTGTTGGACAATTGGTAGATAATAACTGTGATGTTCATTTTTCTCGTGGTGGTTGTCTTGTGCAAGATCAGGTGTCGAGGACGGTGATCGCAAAGGGGCCTAAAGTGGGACGTTTATTCCCTTTACAATTTTATATTCCTAATGTTGTTTCTCTTGCTTGTACAACTACTGCCAATAATAATGAAGTCTGGCATAAGAAATTGGGTCATCCTAATTCTGTTGTCTTGGCTCATCTTATGAAACATTGTTTTTTGGGCAATAAATATTTCTTTTCTTCTTCTCCGGTATCTTTTGATTGTGCTACTTGTCGTCTTGGTAAAAGTAAAACTTTACCATTTCCTACGCATGGTAGTCGTGCTTCTAATTGGTTTGAGATTGTGCATACTGATGTTTGGGGTGTGAAACCTGTTATTTCTCATGGTCATTATCGTTATTTTGTGACATTTATTGATAATTATAGTTGATTCACTTCGATATATTTTCTCCACTCCAAAGCTGACGTGTTTTCTTTTTTCAAAAATTTGTTGCGTATGTCGAGATACAATTCAGTACTTGTATCAAAACTTTACGCTCCGACTCAAGGGGGGAGTACATGTGTCATTCTTTCAAACTTTTCTTCAACAAAAGGGGATCATTTCCCAACGTTCTTGTTCTTATACCCCTCAACAAAATGGAGTCGTTGAGGGTAGGAATCGTCATCTCTTAGATGTCATTTGTACTTTGTTGATTGATTCTTCTGTACCTTCTAAGTTCTAGGTAGAAGCTTTATCTACTGCTATCTATTTGATCAATTGTTTGCCTACTACCACTCTAAATTATGATTCTCCCTATTTTCGATTATTTGGCATATCTCCTGAGTATCAAGTCTTTCATACTTTTGGGTGTGTTTGTTTTGTTCATCTACCACCTGTTGAGCGTCACATGTTTTCTGCCTAGTTTGTCACGTGTGCCTTTATTGGATATAGTCCTACACAGAAAGGATTTGTTTGTTATGATGCTCATGCAAACAAATTTCGAATCTCCCGGAATGTGATTTTCTTCAAAAATCAATATTTCTTTCAGTCTCAGGTTATTTCTGATACTCCTATTACTCTTCTTCCCGCTTTTGATGATGTGTCTTCTTCTATTGAGCGATTTAAACTAGGTGTGGTGTATCATCGACATCCTCCTCCTTCTTCAACGCCCCTTCCAAACACAAATCCGTCATTTGGTTCTGCGGTACCTTGCCACTCCACCCAGGTTACACATCCACCGGATAGGTATGGTTTTCCTCATACCTCACTTATTGCCACTCTCGACACTGTTTCTGTTCCTTACTCATACCCAGGCAGCCACCCAAGAATGTTGGCAGCAGGCCATGCAAGAAGAAATCCAAGCTCTTCAAGATAATCACACTTGGGATATTGTGACTTGTCCCTCTAGTGTCAAACCTATTAGTTGCAAATGGGTGTACTCATTCAAGTTTCGGTCTGATGGGTCACTAGACAGATATAAGGCCCGTCTCGTGGCTCTTGGGAACCGTCAGGAGTATGGCATTGATTATGAAGAGACCTTTGCACCTATTGCCAAAATGACTATAGTGCGGATTATCTTGGCACTTGCTACGTCGCAGGGGTGGTCTCTCTGCCAGATGGATGTGAAGAATGCTTTTCTACATGGGACTTTGAAGGAAGAATTCTCCACCTCCCGGCATGTTTGCTACATGCCTACACCTTCCTCAGAGGTTTGTCAGCTACGCTGATCCTTGTACGAACTAACACAGGCTCTGCGTGCATGATTTGATAAATTTCGCTCTACCCTGCTTGCTTTTCATTTTACTCAAGAGTCCGATTGATTATCTCTTTTTCTTCACAAGACTTTTGGAGGAATTGTATTGCTTTTGGTATATGTTGATGACATTGTAATTACTGGCTCTGATATTGAGTTAATTAAGAAATTACAACAGCATCTCAAGGCCTCTTTTCACATGAAAGATCTTGGTCTCCTACAATACTTTCTTGGCCTTGAGATGCAGCTTACTCCATCTTATATGTTGTTACACCAGCACAAATATACCCAGGAAGTGATTTCATTGGCTAGTCTCCAATCGGGTAATTCTGTTCTTACTCCTTTGGAGATAAATCTTAAGCTTCGTCAAGGGGAAGGCGAGTTTCTATCAGACCCATCCTCGTATCGGCAGCTTGTTGGGAGTTTGAACTACTTAACGATTACTTGTCCTGATATTTCTTTTGCTGTGCAGCAAATCAGTCAATTTATGAAGGCTCCCCGACATCTTCATTTAGCCCTGTCCACCGCATTATCCGATATCTGAAGGGCACCTCTACATGCAGGTTGTTCTTTCCTCAACAATCTTCCTTACAGTTGGTGGGGTATAGTGATGCTGATTGGGCCGGAAGTGCGGATACTCATCACTCTGTTACTGGCTGGTGCATGTTCTTAGGCAACCAGCAACCACTTACTGGAGATAATTCAGGCAATTAGTCTGTAAATAATGGGTTGTAAATAATGCTGATTAGGCTGTAGCATTTAAGTGCTGAAAACCAGGCAATTAGGCTGTAAATAATGCTGAAAATCAGGCAATTAGGCTGTAAATAATGCTGAAAATATGGCAGCATTTAAGTGCTGAAAATCAGGCAACAACTATGTAAATCTCTTCTATATAATGAAAGCAAACCTGATGGAAAGGGGATTCAGACCAAAATTAACACCACTATATGTGTCAGCTGTACAAATCATATTCCACCATTTTGCTGGTCGCAGGGATGTATCATCTGAGGGTTGTAACTTGTAAGGCCATCAAAAACTTATTTACTACTGCAATCCAATTTTCTCTGCCACCCTCCTATCACCTCAAACCTTAATCAAACACTTGCTGTCACAGGTGATTCTGCATCATTAGTGCCCAACTGGGTCACTACTAAATCTGTTGGAAAGAATCCAGGCTTGGAAGGGTATTTCTATGAATAGAGAACGGGAAAAATCCTTCTTTGATTCCTCATACTATTTCCTGCATCATGTGGAGATAAAGAAATGCTAGAGATTTGAAGAAACATCTACTTCTCCCACAATCCTCGAGGGTAGATGGCTTACTATTTCAAAGATGGTCCAGTGGGCAGTGCATGCTGTACACATTTAATTTTTGATCTGTTGGATACACTGTCAAACTGTTGATCCATCCTCTTCTTTTTTCTCTCTTCTTTGTTTGTACTTGGGTGGCAAACCCTTGGTGCCCTTCTAGTGAAAATTTTCTCTTTGCTGATCGAAAAATAGATACCTGAAGCATCTTAAATGCTCCTTCCAATTGTCTTCCATAAGCTTATAATGGATGTGTTCATATTTGTCATCTTTTAGGTAATGTTTGGTTGCGAGAGTTTCAATTCCTAGGAATAGAATGAGATAAGGTGAAAATTACATAAAAAATTGCTTTAAGGATATAATAATTTGGAAGAAAATCACCCATGTAAAAACTTGTGTTATTCAACATGAAATAGACACTTCCATGATTAAATTTGGGAATAGACATTCCTCTTCTATTCCATGTCGTGGATTAATAAAAAAAAATGTTGCATTTTCAATTAAAACACATTTTCCTTCGTAAGCTACCAAATTTCTATGTTATAACTGTTTTATTCCCAGGGATAGATGTTCCACGAACCAGATGTAACCTTAGACTTAAAGGGCTCATCCATCTCAGTACTCTTAACATCTACACTGGTCCATGTGGTTGTGGGGTTTTGCATGTGCTCACATGTATGAATGTGTGTGTTATCTGCTCAACACTCATGTAACATAGCTTGGGTAGGCCATAGCTTCATTAACACTCAACACAAGCCCAAGCTGACTAAAAATCTAGTATGGGATTCAGTTAGGCCTGTAACCATCCTCATTATCAATGGTGTGGATACACTGAATTGATGACTCATGTAACATAGCTAGTTGGGTAGGCCATAGCTTCATTAACACTCAACACAAGCCCTAGCTGACTAAAAATCTAGTATAGGATTCAGTTAGGCCTGCAACCATCCTCATTATCAATGGTGTGGATACACTGAATTGATGTGTCAGGAATGTCATGTACCATGCTCCACAATGTTATTACTTTAAGGGATAATGTGCATAAAAATTGCCCTGGGTCTCCATCACATGCGAGGAGAAAACAGAAGGCTGAGAAATCTTTGAACCTTGAAGAAGGCCGGAAGCTAAAAAAGGAGAAGAAGATACCTTCATTTCAGATGGCTTTTCCTCAGATGGGCTAGCAGATGGGACCTGAGAAGTATCAATGAGACAATCAGTAAAAGTGGACATCAAATGCACAACTTGAAATTGACATTGATACAACCAATGCACCTATACCAAGACTCTCCAAAGGTTTTCTTTTTATTTTTGTGTATTTTTTCTTTTCAAAAGGGAGGGAACGGGGTTTGGTTGACCACTATTCCTTCAATGTCAAGTTGGATCATTGCTTTGTAACTGATAATTGTCAAAATTCTCATACACAGATCTCATAGCCATGCAAATAACAGTATCCCAAAATCTCTAATTTTGAAGATCATTTGTTTAATTCAAAACTAGTATTCTAGCCTGACCTCCTTATGGAGAGCCACTTTAATTAAGGCAACCAGCAACCACTTACTGACCTCTGTCCGGCTCATAGGCCGTTTGGAACGAAGCTGTTTAATGGCATCTTCTGTGCTGCTTGCCACTGGTCCTGCAAATAATCAGCTATCAATATGACAGTAAGATAAGCTTCCAAATAAAGAGTATCACGGAATCCAACACTTAAAAGGTCAGACAAAATGTACTCCAGACATGCCTTCGGATGCAGCCACAGAACTTTGGCCTGCACGTCCTAAATCATGGACTGTAGTCCAGCTACCCTGAAGGTGCAATGTAAGCCATTTGGTTAGGATGATAGCTCCAACATCTGTCAGATCCAATAAAATCAAAATGTACAACCTAGAACACTGATAAGTAAATTACCCTGCCAAAGTAATCATGTACTGAATCAAAGAAAGTTCCCGCCACCTCATCCTCTGGGGGTTGCAAAACATTATGAAAAAATATATTTATAGAATCAAAGTAGAACTGCGGGCGGGGGGAGTTGTGATCTCCCTCAAACTTGATGACATTTTTATCCCCCTGGAAAAATTATGGGTCATAGAACAAGCACAGGTATGCACAGAACATCAGATAAAAGACCCTAATAAATAAAAAATTCATAGCAAATGCCTACTAATCCTTTTTAACACAAAGACATTTTTTATATCAACTACTTAACTGTGCTGCAATATTCACAACAGCATACACAGGATAAGAAACAATCTGATGTAGCAAAGGATGCATAAAGAGTGAATTTCAGGCCTAACTTTATATGGTCATAACTTTCAATCCAGAACAAGTAACAAAGCATGTACTATATGCACGGAAAGCTCAAGTCAAGCCCTACAGCATGGCCAATTTCACATGTGAGATTCAAGCACATTTCTAGCCTACGATTCGGCAGTTTTGACAGCCTGTCAATACATTTTTGCATGATTTTTGTTTCCTATTGAGAGGGGTTGCCTTCACTCGGCTGCAAGACCATCACATCCAAATCTCAAGTCAGAGGCCCAAATTACTAAAGCAGCCTCTTCAAGCACAGAGGTAAGACTCCATACATACTTCCTATTGAGATTTAATAATTTTATGATATTTAGGAGCTACTTTCTTCGTGATTTTAGGCTTATTTTAATTTTTCCAGAATGTTCTGAGCTTTTATAAGAGTGATGAATTTTTTTAGTTTTATTTTGGAACATAAATAGCCTTGTAGGGCCTCCTATATTTTCAGACTTCGATTAATAACAATTTAGTTTTTCCTCATTCCTTGTTTTCAGAGGAATCTTAGAATTGATCCAGAAACAGGATTAACTGCTTCACGCTAAAACCTTATTTCTGCTGCCAGATATGCTACAACCTATTAAAACTTCAACATTCCTGTATAAATAATTAGATTTTTCCTGTACTAGTTCTTTGGTGTTCGACTCCTTCTTCAGTCCACTTCTCTCTGTTGAACACCTCAGCAGCCAGCAGAGTCAGCACTCTTCAGTCTTCAACCAATTTCTAGGTATTCTTGAGCCTTGAAAAGAAAGAACCATTCGTCCAGCGGAATCAACACTCAGCAGTGAGCTACAGCCAGCTACAACTACTGAGCACTGTTTTTCTCCCTCTTCCTCTTCTTTTTTTGCTGAGTTGCTGTTCATCATTTTCTTCAAGAAAGAACCAGCAATCACTTTAAGTTATTTAAGTATTTAACTTCATTGAAATTTTTTGATTGATGATTGATTTGGTTATTTTTTTGTGAACTTGACAACTTCTTGTTCAAACTTCTAAGTTCTAAGAGACTAAGACTTGTGTTGCAGACTTGCAGCTGTGCTTATTATCATAAAATTCCATATACATTTATTTTGAATATATTTTTTACACTGAAAGTAGAATCTTATTATTCTTGATCTGATTCTACGATCCGATCCCGCAGACACCTCCAATGATCCTACGTAAAATCCCGATTCTGACAACCTTGAACATGTAATAAGAAAGCAATAAACATCCCCATGATGAACTTCGGGAATAGTTATTCCTTATCTATTCCTTATTATGGACTCATAAAATGTTTCACACTTTTATTTGCTTTATAGTAACAATATAATTTCTTGTATAACTAATTGTAACTAATCTACTAAAACTTATCTATTCCTGGGAATAGGCATTCCGCAAACCAAACATAACCTCAGTTTTCTATGGGGGACATTGTTTCTTACAACAAGGAATTGAACTTGCCAATGAAAAAGGAAAAGACAGTATACATATTATATCTATATGTATCAAATAGAAGTGTGCTCACACAGTAACAGTTAACAAAATAGAACATAAAGACAGCAGAAGAGGTATAAAGTGCAAATTCATATGCATGACAGCAGAATAATCTAAAAATATTTCAAATTCAGAATAATTGTTTAAGGAAATTACCATATAAGCATCGTATATGCGTTCTGAGTGATGGGGCCGTATAAAATCATCATCTATAGCATGCCCTATTAATACTGGAACAAAACAAGACTTGGCCACCTAGACAAAATAAGCCAGCAAAATAGGAGTGATTTCAACAAATAAAGGTAAGACGCCAATATAATAAGCACTAAACAGGAAACAAATCAATAATTACACAAAGGTATAACAGTGAAAATTATTAACTTTTTTTTCCATTCATGATTCCAAATCAAATTTCTTCACTCCAGAATTAATTCTCACCTTCTTTTTATACTCATATGTATTAAGGCTCAACGGAATATAGAAACAAGGTCCTGTGACAGTATCAACTATCAAACTCCTTTCATTTTGCATCAAGTTGTATAGTCACAGTTTCATTTGATCAACTAAAACAAAAAAAATCCATGGTTTCATTTTCAAGAGCAGAATGAAGGATAAATTGTCCCATCAGTAACCTTTCTTCACAAATCAATAGAATGAACAGATTTTTTATTTCACAAATAGCAATCTCCTTGAACATTAGCCAGGCAGCAAAGTTTAGATAGAAACAACCTCTACATAAACTAAAATCTTTTGACTTCCTAAACCTCTAAACACAAAACCTTATTATGATTTGTGGTGGCAAATTCAAAGCTGTCAAAGCTTGGCCTGCTTTTCATTCTACAATCATGTACATGAAACGGACAATTATTATTGACACTTATTTTTGGCACCTCTCCATTATTTGTGTACATGAATGAATCAGTAGTTTGATGACAGAATGAAGCTCAACCTGTTGAGCATGAATCTGTAGTTTAATGCCCTCCATAATATAGTATTATCACACACTATTATTATATTTAAAGGTAGATTCCCACTCCCACTTGCCAAAAGCACACCCTCTCCTATTGCCTATTTTAAAAGAGTCACATGTAGCTCAAGATCTTCCCATCCTCTACACACCCTCATACCATATAGCTCCCAAGCCCTTACCTTCTATAGTAGTCCACCTATCCTCTTCCAAACCATATTTGGTGACAATGATCTTCCCCCCACAATTGCTCCTTTTTCTCTCTCAACCACCAATTACACTTTCAAAGGAAAGCTTGAAGGAGATTAAATCATTAACCCCCAACTCTATTCTAATCAAAGGTCATTCAACTATGTCCCATTTCACAAATGATATTTGAACCTCTCCCTTACATTGCCCTGAATAAATCATTTTCAGCAATGTCATCAGTCTCTTGGTCACCGACCTGTGAGGAAGAAGGGAGATACAAAACAAACTGAAAGGTTTGATAAGGTAAATCATATATATTATGTAAGTAAATCAAATTGTAACTATGGAAAAGGGTTTAACTAGAATTGAGAACAGTGGACACTGTTGAGAAAAAGGTATTAAATTTCAGTCGAATATTTGGATGTTGAGAGGGGTCAGATTCAATTTTATTCTGCCAAATTTTGGCCGAAATTCCCAAATTTCAGATTTCAAAATTAAAAACTGAAAAGAGAAGCAAAATCCAAGTATTTTCATCTTGATTCTAAATTATTCATAATCATATAATTATATTTTCCAAAGTTTCATTCATAATTTACTGTAAGATTTTTGTCATTTCTTTAAATCAAAATCTAAATTTCCATCGAATAGAAATTTATGTAGATAGAGACCCTCAAAATTTCCATTGAAGTCAAAATTTTAGTCCTTAGTTGGGAATGCGATAATATATTCATATATGAACTTTGTCATCAAACAATGATATGATTTCTTCGTACCAAAGGTATTATCAAGAAATACACTAACATTTAAACTCAAATAGTAGCAGAATAAAACCTTAATGGTGTTAAGGTCCGTAATGTCAAATTTTGCCTTTCTCTGGATAGACTTTCGCATGTACTGGATTGCAAACTTCACCTAGAACGACAAAACCTGAAGTTAGTAAACCATACAATTCAAAAGAGATTAACAGTTAAGTACCACAGAGAAAATCATTCGTACATGCATTCGCACCCTTCCTAATCATAATTATGCTCAGTAAACTGAGTTTAACCATACAATTAGCATAAATATTGGTACAAACAGGAACAGCTAATCATGCAAAGACAATTCTGTGGATACAACATGAGAACAAAGGCAGTAATTGCCTTTCCCACTTCAAAACCCTCAAGATAGTCACAAATTCCAAAAATCAACAGAGATTTTCTGGAAGCCAACACATGTTTTCTGGAAGCAGAACCAAATGAAGGAACAATGACTTCTGAATAGCAATCTGAGTCTAATATTCAACTGGCCAGATAATCACAGAACTAGTTTAGGTTGTATTACTACTTATGACATTTTTTTAAAAAAAATAAAAAAGAAGTTCTTAAAGCCTAAGTAATTCAGCATTAACCTCTAATAAGCAAAAAGTAGTTCTGATAATGAATCATCTGCTTATAAGCAGTAAACCTATTTTTACTGGCTCAGTAATTTTTGCTAGTCCGTGCCTTTTTGCATATTCAAAAGGTAAAGATTGAACTTTCTGTCAAAAAGCACATTTCTTATTGATGTCTAAACATGTTGCAATTGAAAAGAACTTTTGTAAGCCAACTTAACCCCCCATTCGATTTGCAGAATCAAGGTTGGGATGCAATTGAAACTGACCCTGATCCCCATTCCCATGTTTGGTTTGTGTAAATGATGGTAAAATCTCATTCCAGCCAATTTCCCCATTCAATGGAATTGGGGTCCCTTCTCTTACAGGTAGGAATCACAATTTCATTCCTAACTCCTTTTTCTGACAACAATTATGACCCTCACTAAATAATAAATTCCCAAAAAAACACAAGTTGAATGTCTCTCAACTGTGCCATCACCAATAATAATAATTATTATTATAATTACAATAAACAATGACAAATAAAAGTATGAAGAGTGTAAATCATTTTATGTACAAAAATATCCTTATCTTTTAAAAGAAAGGCTAAAAACTCCAAAAAAATAAACAACAAAACCAAGCCTTTAAGTCCCACTAGGTGGGGTCAGCTATATGAATCCTTTTCTGCCAATTTATGCGATCATGGACCATTTCTTTTGACAAATTCAGGGCTATTAAATCCTTACTATCTCATTCTAAGTTACTTTAGGTCTTCCCCTACCATTCTACTGCCCCTAACAATAATTAACTCACTCTTCCTCACTGGCGCACCATGTAGGCTACGTTGCAACTGCCCAAACCATCTAAGTCGTCCCTCTCTTATCTTATCTTCTATAGGAGCTACACAAAACTTAGCTAAAAGATCAAACTGTAAATTAATTTGTGGACAAAAGTATCCTAATTTTTAAAAATAAATTTTTATAAGACCAACATTTCAAAAAAGAACTAAATTGCGGTATTATATGTAGAAGTATGTATAGTATAAATAATTTTATTGACAAAAATATTATTATCTTTTGAATGTAAGACCAAATAATCATAAAAGAAATAAATTTCTATAATATATATATATATATATATATATATATGAAGTAAATTCAAGCAAAGTTATATGAAATTACATTAAAAATGTCTAAAAGTTAATGTTTGAACCTAGAGAAAAAACTTCCATTTAGTTAAAAATAAATAAAATAAACTAACATTATATAGATGTCCACATCTATATCTGTACTATAATAAATTAATAAAAATATGAATAAAATAAATCATTTTGTATCAAAAATATTTTATTTAAAAGAAATACAAAACATTCCTAAAAGGAAATAAATTCAACCAAAATTAGATAAATTTACATTTATAGAATCTGTTTTAGATATATTAAAGTTTGAACCTGAAAAAGGAACTCCATATTGCCAAAAAAGGCAGTGTATATAAGAGTAAATAATTTAGTACACAAAAATATTATCATCTTTTAGAAGTAACATAAATATTTCTAAAAATAAAAATAAATTCAATCACATTAGGTAAATGTACATCTAAAAATTTATTTCTAAATAGGTCAAGATTTGGCCCTAAAAGATTCATTTCATTCAAAAGATAAAGTAAATGCAATGGTATTATATATTTTAAATAAAATATACATTCCAAAATAATATAGGTAAATTCATATGATGTCATCTAAAATTATTGTGACATGTCTAACATTATTTAGATAAATAATAATATAATTTCTAAAAGATAAATTCTAAAAATGGAATTGTAAATCTAGAAGTACCCCCAAAATAATAAATTTTAAATTATTTTAAAAAAAATTAAAACTCATTAATTGATCATTAAATAAACAAAAAAAAAAAACAATACCTAAGATTTTAGGTAGCAAATCACAATTTAGAAATGATAATAAAGTTATAAATGTTTTTATCGGAAGAAGTCATATATTGAGATTTTTATAAAATAAAAAATAATGAAAATATAATTATTAATTTTTTTTTCTAAAATGGTATGCAAATATTATAAATCGATATTCAGCACAACTTTAATTGGAGTATTTGTGTCATATTGTATCTTATATTTTTTAAGATTTTTCATGTCCCTATATTTACATGATATTATGATAGTATCTAGCTCATGTCATTATTTGTATTTTATATTTTTAAGACAAGGTATTAATGTCTATAAATAAATATGAATATTCACACTTTAATATTTGTAAACTAAATTATGACAATATATTATTTATTTGATTTGAAAAAAATATATATATACATATATAATTTATTAAAAATTATAAAATATTTTACATAACATTATTTGCGTACAATCACATGCAATGCACGAGGTATATTGAATAGTAATAATAAAAGAACAACAATGATAATATATAAATTATTATAACAACAACATAATAACAAAACATTATTATTGTTGTTATTATTGTAATGCAATAATAACAATAACAACAACAATCACAAGAATAATAAACAACAATAACAATAATCATAACACTATTCTTATTATTTTTTTTGTTGTTGTAATTAGTACTACCACCACCACTACTACTTTTGAAAGATAACAAGAAAATCCAAACAAAAATATCATTATTATTATTATTATTATTATTATTATTATTATTATGTTAAAAAAATATTATGATCCGAAAAATGCATAAATTTTCAATAAAAAAATGCTGAATTGAAATCATATATTTAAAATTTACACAATTAAATAATTTAGCATTTGAAATTTTCTCCAAATATGACTTATTCTTCATTCCATTATTGCCACCATTGAAGAATACCAAACATTGAAATAGAAATTGTGACTCCTCCAACCATTTTGTGTTACAAAACAAACGTAATAATCGCTTTCCAATAATGATTCTTCTGCTTTGATTCTGATCCTACCTTGATTCTTTTCGTACTTCAATTCCACTCTTGCTTTTTAAAAGGTTCTAATAATACAAGCTTGTGTCAAAAGTACTTCTCATTTACCATGAATCACATACCCATCGGTAATGCCATCTTAGCATAAAATTTGCTTGGTCATCACCCCTAACATGATTACATTGAATACTCAAAATAAATTCCATTATTGTGCATTTTCAGGAGCACTTTACTGCTCAGTATTCGAAAAAACATTGACCACAAGTTTGCATATGAATAGAATGGAATCAGGCAGAAGGGAATCAAATTTATGACTTGATTTCTTTATATTTTCCATTCAAGTATTTATTAATTCGATTCCCACCTCATTCCATTCCACAAACAAACATGATATGGAAATGGAATAATGGAGGAGGGATTAAGCGTTCATAACATTTACTTCAAACCAAAAAGAAAAATTTGAGGTTTAACACAAAATAACCAAGAAATTGCAGTATCAAAGTATGAAAAAAAAAATTTAGAAGTTTCCTGGAATGAATTTTCTTACAGTGAATTTGGGCAGTGGGAATTTGTATGTATCCACAAGTTCCATCATCAGGTCAACCAAATCAGAAAAGGGACTGTCAAGGACCATTCCTGCAATTGAAGGATCCTCAGCTCCATACATCAAGCTGCCAGGAAAACCATACACTGTTAATGACAGAATCATTATAGGAGACCTCAAGACTCTGGCAGACCCATGTGAATATGTGAATGTAACATTTAATCACAATCATCAGGCAGCTAAAGCACTGGGGCAAGTACTCCCGTTGTTAACAAAGAATCTATTTTAAATAAAACAAGTAGTTTTGTGTGGGCTGATCAAATGTGCCCAGGGAAACTCAGACATATAAATGTAGCTGCAAGATAACACACACACACTCTCTACTACAAAAAAAAAAGGGCATCATTGGGCCATAAGGTTCCCACTTTGTGAGGATAGGGCAAGGGTCGTCACAGTGTACGCAGTCTTATCCCTGCTTTTTATGCAGAGAGACTGTTTCCTTAGACTCAAACACATGACCAACCAGTCACAGAGGAGCAAACTTACCATTGATCCATGGCCCGCCCTCATACACACTACTATAACACAAGTAAATAAACGTGTGTCCCATCTTTGTCTTTATATGCAAGCATAATGGATAAAAGCAAGCACAAAGAAAACCTAGTTACGGCACCCATTGAACGACCCCACAAGCCAATCAGAGAAACATTCCCATCTGCCCGCAGATAATCAACCACTGCCCTCAGATCATCTTTCTGAAAAAAAAGAAAAAATGATAAATATATATCTTACAGAAAATATTAAAAGACTAGCTATCATCAACACAATACAGTTTGTAAAGAAGTATAGCTAGCGAAAACGATACATTCCATGCCCATATGAAGAAATAAGATTAAACATGTGTGCATGCACTAGTGTGCGGAAACACTTAAGGTTGTAAATGGGTCAAACTTGGTGTGAATAGGACCGTATAAACCAAAAATTCAAATTCAAACCAAAATCAAACAGATGTGATAAAGATAAATATTGTTTAAATCAAATCATTCAGATTGAAGGTCAAATCAAATATGTTTGATTTTGGATCTAATAATGGAATTAAACATCCATATTTTAAATTAGTAATTTTTCAACTTTTTCAAATTGAATTCGGTCCTAGTTTGACCCATATGCAACCCTCTACTGACTCACGCAAAAAAAGCATTTGCATGCCATGATTATGGACTGCACAATGAGATCCTATTATTTTTTGAATTTTGCTAGGAGCACAATGGAGTCCCATCAAGTCATTAGTAAATGCATATGAGTAGAATTACCTACATACATAACCACAAACAGCCGTACGCATAACATAAAATTTAAAATGTAGTCACACCAGACACTAATATACTTCATATTTCAAGATAATTATCCATGCTTTTATTTTTTCAAATGGGGATGTTATTAAGCTACTTAATATATTATCTAAGGTATTAAACAAGGTGATAAGTCATTTACTTCATTCCACCCGAGAGTGACATGCTCTCCTCCCGAGAGCCCAGATCCAGAGAAATCAAGGGAAAAAACTGTGATGTTTGAAGGTAGTAAGATTATAGCAGCTTCACTAGCATCTGCCCTGCACCCACTGGCATGAAAATGAAATACACTGCTTGTCAATATACACCAATTTAATGGAATTAAATTCAAATTGAAGTTTATAGACCAATGGCTTGAGAAATGTTTTTCTGCTGTGCAAAATGCATAATTTCTATAAGTTGAATGACATTAAGAACAGAACTTCTGGAAACTAAAGATCCCAACCCATTATGCATGCATTTGGTGAAAGTTGCCAGAGCTGAGGATGAAACTTTTGCACATAGTTGGGCCGATATTTGATCCATAAGTTGAGAGAGCTTTTACAGATTCCAGGGTTCAAAGCCATTCCAAAGTCAATGCTTCCGGGGAAGTTCTTGAAATTAGTCCAGGACTAGTACTCAAAACTTAGAAGATGTTCAAATAAATTATCTGCAGATTCAGATTTTTAAGGTTTGAGGAAAAGAAAAGAGGGAATTGTATTGATGAGCTTACTAAGGTACCAACTTGAGGCAACTACAATTCTATAGAAGCTTGAGAGGAGCTGAGGGGAAACATGAAAAATCCTAACATCCCCTGGTTTATATTGGTTTCATTTCCTCCAACCATCCCAAACACTGATGTAACCAAAGCTTTGAGAATAGTTTGAGACCACAAAACAAATTTATATACATAGGTTTAGTAAGAAATACTGACTGTATCTTTCTGAACAAGTGGTAATGAAGATCTATCTCACCTTCCTTTAACCACAGATTATCTGGAGAAATATTGATGGCTGATACACCCACAGCTGCTGCTTAAAAGTACCAAGGGTAGGACAAAAGGTGTACAATGTAATTAAGTAAACTGCTTTATTTCATTGAGTAAATGTTTTGGGCTTTTATAGTGGTGGGTACTTAAGAAAATTCAAGATTGTTAAAGTAAAAAAGCATTTTTCTGGAGGGGAATTCGGTTTTTTTCTTTTTCATACATATTTTTTATAAGCATAAGTTTCTTTGAGATCTGTCTTTGTTCCTAGCTATTTGCACTTATCCTTTTATATTTGAGTTCATAATCAAAACTATATATCATCTCAAGTTTTACATTTTTCCTCTTCATTGCACCACATGTGGTCTAAGGTCCCACAAATGCTTTGCTCAAGACGAGATATGCAAGCTGATACTGATAATAAGTGGGCGTATGAGTCATATAATGAGAAGTTCAGCCTTGGAAACCATGGTTTACCATGTTTAGAGGAAAAGAAATGACAGAAGTTTAAAGAAGTAACGAAATCCATTTAGCCTGCTCACTATCCAATAAACACACACTTTCCTCTTTTCTATCTAAAAATCCAACTCAAAATGACAGCCTTCTTCTTCATCCTAATATCCCCAAAAACCTCCCTATTCCAGATCTTCAAAGTCTCCTGTCTCCTTAAGATGCTTAAGCTTCCTCACGAACCTAAAACCTTCCCAATTACTCTCCAAATCCTCACAACAAGAATCTCTCACCACAGAAGGAAAAGAACCATGATCAAGCCACATGTTCTCAAACTGAAAAGAAGAAGGACCCCATTCCACCTTAGAAGATTCCAACGAAACAGGAAATGGTCAGACACAGTTCTAGAAACAGTTTGAGAAATAGAAAACTCATCCTCCCAACCACTACAAACAAAAAACCTATCTAACTGACTAGCAAACTTCTAAGGCTAGATTAGAAGCTCCAGGTTTTAAGTAAAAATAGGGTATTGCCTATTCAAACACATATGCACTCATTGCTAAAATAAATCAATTAGAATACCATTGGCATTAGCATCAATCTATAATTCATATGTACATCAAATGGATGTTGACACAGCATTTTTAAATGGTGACCTAGATGCCGAGGTGTAAATGGAACAACCAGAAAGATTTTTTTTACTTGGAAATAAAGTGAAAGTTTGCAAATTATTTAAATCTTTGTAAACCAGTGGGATGAAGAGAAAGCAAGCACCTACATGGTCAAAGGTGTGAATGATATGCCTTAATGTGGATGACATGCTAATTATTGAAACTAACATGAAAGATATGAATGATACCAAGAAGAATTTATCTTCACAATTTTAAATGAAAAATCTAAATGGAGTAGATACTATCTTGGGTGCCAAGGTAAACATAGTGGGGTTATGCCTTATATTACATTGAGAAAGCGCTACTTAAATATAAACATTTAGGAACTAAAGAGGCAAATACCACCTTAAAGATAGAAAATTATTCACATATCAAAGCCGCAGAATTTTCTGAATTTGTTCTCCTCACACTACCATCCTAACAAAAACTTGGGAATTAGCACTAGCGTATTCAATCACACAGCAGTAGCAATCAACATCATGACTTCAATTCATTATGTCAAAACTATTTATTATCTCGAGTTTCTCCATTTTACCCCATTCATTGCACCACAACTGATCTAATGTCCTATGTAAATGACTTGTTCAAAAAATGTGGGCGATGGGCTATGATTCATATAGTGTGAGTTTGATGCAATTCTACAACCTTTATTTAATTTTTTAAGTCAAGTGCTGTCATTTAGGGTGCTATTTGCTAGGGGTATTTCTGTAACTTCTGAACTTTAGGGTTTATTTTGTTCAAATAAGCTTTGGGGGTCATTTGTAATATTCAGGGGTGTTTTTTTTTAATGGTGGTAATCTTTGGTGGGGGCTTTAGAAGATAAGTGGTTTTTAAAAGGGTTACATGCAAAGTAGGAGTTGGCTACTCTTGGAAGCTCTAGGTCTAGTACTAATAGGAGTCTCCAGGCACTTTTCTAAGAGGTTTCTTTGGTTTTTAGTCTTTGAGAAGATTTTTTCTGCAAAGCTCAGCTCCAGACCAGCTCAGGTTTGAAGATTTGGAGGCCCAGGTTCTGAGGATTCAACCCTGCGGTGCCACCAAGTCCACCCATCACTGCTAAAGGCGCAAGAGGCTAGCAGAAGGCGCTGTTACTGTTCTGAAACAGTGCTAAAACATGTATTGATCTGAGGTTTAAGTTCCCTATTCGCTGGACTGAAATTCACTGCACTATTCTCTTTGTTATTTTGAGGATTCCGTAATTATTTGAGTCAAAGAAGGCTGTTACCATTCTATTCTGAAATCTCAGATTTTATTTGTGAATTTTTCTATTATTCTACACCTATTTGCATCAGAAGTTTAGCCTTGGAAACCACGATTTTATCATGTTTAGAGGGAATGAAATAACGGAATTTTTGGGAATAAGTAGATAAGTATACAATCTTATTGCTTATATCATGGTTGTTAATGTGAGATCTCTAGTCAACAAGAAAATTCATAGCAGTACAAGTTCAAGACAGCCATGTGAAAACTTTGGAATTCGCACTAGCATCTCCAATCACACAGCAACACCCTTCCAATCTGCATAGTGTGGAGGAATGAAAATATGAAGTGTGCATGTTACAAAGGTTCTGTTTGCAGGAAATATAGAAAATGAGATAGCTTTGACAAATTTGGGACAGCTGATTAGAAGAACTTGAAGACAATCTTCTTTCAAGAACTTTATTTCAAGGTTGAGGAACTCTATTCTAAATTTCAAGGTTGGAAGTCATTTTACAAGCTTAAACCTCATAAGGTTTAAATTTTTCCAGACTGAATTTTTTACTTGTTCTGATGGAATATTGTGCAATATCTGCCCTACATCAATACTAGAGAAATAAGTTTCTATGGGGATCTCAGTGAATATGTTGGGGAATATCAAAACTTGCATTTTGAAATATTCTCAGATATTGGAAGATATATTTACTAAACAAAAGGATTGATTTTTGAATTTGGAATCTTCTAGTGGCTGGAGAATCATCTTGAAGACAAGTGACTAGCTAGAAATCCAGCTAGAATCTTGGATTTAAAGCTGGCTTTATGTAAAGTTTTCTTGGTTACTCATATCTTACATTCTTTGCCTTCCTACAAGCTGGTAGGATGTTTGAAGAAGTTTTTCAGAACTCAACTTGGAGATTATCTGATGGAGCTTGATGAAGGAACATTCTGCTAGAAGAGTTGTACAATTCCATAGACTCTTGACGCGCAAGATAGGAACATGGGCCTTAATCTTGGAGATTCACTGAAGATTCAAACAACCAGTAAAATCAAAATTGTGGATGCTAAAGCTAAAATATAAAAGAAAGGAGTCTTTGAGAATATAACTTAATCTGGTAAGACTGCAAGGGGGTTACTCGCCGTGTGATTGGGTGATAAACCCAAGCAACCTCATAAAGGTTGTGTAAAGATCATGAACCCTTGGTGATTGAGGACATAGGTGTCCTTGCAGAAGTCCTAGGTGAAGCACTTACTGTGAGGTGGAAATTGGAAAATAAGAACAGTCAAGAAGGTTTCTTGAGGAATGGACATAGACATGGTTTACAAACCACCATAAACATTGTTTGCCCTCTTCTATATTTATTTCTTTAATTTGTTGCTTATGTGTGTGAACTAATGTGTGAATTTATGTATTGTTCTGCACTATGACTTTGATTTTTAATTAACTAGAATCACTGTTGTTAGATTTATGATTCATGATTTGAAACATTGTAATTCATGGTCATCAAAAGTAAAATCACATACCAGAATTTTAAATATGCATGAATTGATCAAATATGCAAATAAATCAATTGATTCCAGTTATTCATTTCTGTTGAGTTAGATCTGGATCCTTTCCAGATCCAGACGCGGGGGCCTAACAGATTTAAAACCAAAAAAACAAAAAAATCCTTATGTCCTTTTTCTGTAGAAGAAGCATTCATTTCCCTCCCAGAAGCTTATCTCCGAGGAGAGCAGAACAACAAAACCATAAAGCTGGATTTTGGAGTTTTATTTTTCCACTCCTGAGCCTTGGGGTTTTGTACAGCTTGACTAAGCTGGTTGAAGTTTGGAAGAGTTCTTAAGATTTAAAAATTAATTTTTTGGATTTTCATCAGTTTTTTTAGAAGTTGTTTTATTATATTTTCATGCTTTCTAGTTCTTAGAGTAAGTATGCAGACAAAATATGATTTTTTTTGTTGGCTTCCGCTGCTAACCACCATAAAAGCTCAGTTTTTTTTATTATAGTTATCGATTCCTTTCTTTATCTTTTATCGTATCTCAATACTTTTAACTCTTAAGCTTCTAATATTATATTGCATAAACATATACCATTGTTAATAAGATTCTTTAGTACTTGTACACCTATACACAAGTAAACTGCACTCATCATATTTCATTTTTCTGATATATTTGTTTGCTTCACATTTATACATGTCATTTGAAATTTATTTTGAAAATCTGTACCGAATCTTACAATTTCATTCAATTCTCAATTCCCAAAATTGAGATTTTGATTTCTAATTCAAATCTCAATTTTACAACTGTGGTTAGAATTTGTTTAGACCCCACCCACCCCTCCCTCCTTCTTGGGTGCCACAGCAGATCAACAAAAATCCAAGGACTCCATATCTTTAATAAAAAATGATGTCATGTACGGCACCGTCACTCCATTTATGCCAATAAAAAGGCAAGGACCAGCATTTCAGTGGACAGAGAAATTTCACTTGAGATCTTAAAGGGTGATGATGAATTGTTATTTGCCACCGATGTCATGCCGTACTTTTAGTTACATTCTCATGTTTGAGCAATTTCTCAATATCCTGTTTATCTATAACAAAATATTTTGTTTCTGCATCCTTTTCTTTTCTACCACTATTTATAACTTCATTCTTCACTGTGCAAACTTCTAAAATTATAGACTTTTAAGGAATCAAAGAAAATCAGCAGATCAAGCATGCACGCACTAAAATATAAAACAATGCTGCCAAATAAACCACAGCTATCCACAAACCTGTTTCCATGGCAGTATATTACACAGGGCAGGGCCTTTCCGTCAGGATTGACAATAGGCACATAATGACTACACTGAAGAACATCTCCCCGACTGTTTTTAACCTGCAGAATACTTAAAGTTAATTATACATCTGTGCAAATTTCGAAGTTTATGTTTCAGAAGAGGAAAATACAATCAACATTTATCAAAAGATGAACAAGACAATAATTTAGCTCTCTAATGTATAAACTCCTATCTTACCTCCAGATCCTTCCTTTGGAACCATTTTCCCTTAAGCATGAATTCTTGATCCAATAAATCATTTTTTGGATTGTACTCAGCTCTGCAGCCAAAAAAATATAAAAGTAAAGGAAAAAAGGAAAAATCTCAGGCAGCCTTAAATTTTATTTGTACAAAAGTGGGCCTAGGCATTGCTATAGAAAAATTAAGATCATTTATAACCCCTGTTTCCTAAGAAACTCCCAATAACTTTTCCATGCATATACACAAACAGCTTATAAGTAACCTCAAGGCCAGATGTTAGCTCATGAAAGTGTAGTGTAAGGCTGAAGCATGGATACAGATGGCTATGGGGATAAGTAGATATGGCAGTCCTTAAAAATTTGAGATATGATTCAGGGGATTTGTGTATGAATATGGATATGGATAAGGGGATAAGTCGATATGGAAACTCCAAAATCTTTGAGATGCCATACAGTGGGGATTTGTTTATGATTATATATTTTCACACATATATATATATATCAATATTACCATTTTTATTGAAAACATAATAGCACATATCAAAAGGCAAATAGAATATGAAACAAGTATATTTACGAGGATTTAAAGGATGTTATATTGTTTACCCATATCTTGGGTTGATTTCATTAATTATTAAGCAATTGGAATTAAAATATTCACATAAATAAAGTGGTGCAAATATTGTGATTTCAACTACATGGATTAAAAAACAATAATAAATTATACTGGATTTGGGAACAAGGAGTTTGAGCTAAATTTTTGGAGTTATGTGAACAGAACAAAATGCAATACAAGTCATCAAATTTCACCACAATCCATATAAGTTCAAATTTATGCTCCCAATTGCAGCACTGTTATATTTTAAATGTCAAAACATCTACATAGATGTGTAGGATACGTCATCACAGCAAAGAAGTATAGAATATTTCATGAACACGCCAAGATGCGCTATTTAGGTATTTGATTTTGGAAGCATCTAACAAATATCCTAGGAATATCTGATGAGCATTGGTATCAGGTATGTATACAGCCACGCCATAGGTGTAAGGTTCTAACTATATACCTCAAGGAAGTTCATACAAAAATCTTTAATGAAGATACACATTTTCAATACTACAAAGAATCTACATTTCCATAAGCTACTAACCCTTTTAATCCAGTCAACCTAGACTCTGGTAAAGCATTTTCTTAAATATTTAAGATGGAGCACATGAACGCAGCTAGTCCTGAGCCCACATCAGGGCTGTTGGATATTCCATGCAATTATCAACTTATTCAAACAAGAACTCTTTCAGCTATAGAACCAGAGTTTAAGGACTATTCTAGGACTAGTCACTGTATAAATTGAAAATTTCTCTTTCAATACAGAAATTGAACAACAAACAGTTGTGATTCTCACAAGTTCTATCAAATCTTAAGTAAGACAATTCTACCTTGTTTTCCCACGCTTCTAAGCCACCAACAAACAACAAAATTGTGCAAAAAAGTTTGATTTCACGCAGAAATAAAGCCTAGCACAGAAAAAATTAGCATAGGTTCAATTTATTTGACCGTTTCAGCAGCATATGCTGTCTACCACCAGTTCATCATCAAACCCAGAAAGCTTTTTTCTTTTTTTTTTCTTTTAATAAAGAATAATAAGTATACAAATAATAATCTACACTGAAATTAAAAAAGAATTACCAAAAGACACGAGGAAGGTAAATTTGGGAAACGATTGGAAACATGAAGAGCATAAAATTGCACCGGATACTAAAAAAAGGTAAGATCTTGAAATTCAAGTTCCTCAATTTAACAGCCCGAATCCAAAAATTCAAATAAGCAAACCCCATTAAAAAATCAACATATATTAACTCCAAAGCCGAGCAAATCATTTGAAAATCTACAGCAACCAAATCATCCCCAAAATAAAATACTTAACTAACCCAAATGGCTTCAAATATAATATACACAGAACAAGGAGTAAGAATATGAAACAAAGAGCAGGCTCAGACCCAGCACCCACAAAAAAATTTGCACGAAAAGGCGAAATTAAAGAAACAAAGTGAAACCCACAACAGCGATTCAACACGCCCAAATAAAAGTTTGCGCCCGAAAAAGGAAAAAGACAGAACATTATCAGAAAATAGGAAGAGGCGGGCACCTAGGGGGGCGAATGATGAAGTTAACGAGCTGCTCCATCAATTGGATTTAGAGTCTAGACCCTGATCTTCTCTGAGCTGCTTTGCTCGTTCTTGATGAATAAATAAAATAATATTACTGTACAGAGATGAGGAGGAAACAGAGAGGAAGAAAAAAAATGACGAAAGAAAAACAGACGAAGATCTTCACAGGCGCAGAAGAACAACAGACCCTCTCTCTCTCTCTCTCCGCTGCTGTTCCCCGTCGCTGTCCCTCCCTTGGAACAAACAAAAAACGAAGCCAATGCGAACGCGTAATCTCTCTCTTTCTCTCTCTAGGTGGGTGTGCTCACACGTGCGTGTTCTTTCTCTCCCCAGCACTGCACCGTGTGATGAAGGAGCGTGAATCCCAGGCGCGCGTGGGGGCAGCGGAGGCGAACCACCTGGCAGTTGTTGGGTTCTAAATGGATGTCGTTGGTAAAGCTCCACAGATCCATTAATGGAACATAATTCTCTCCAATCAAAACATCGCTTCTTCCTCACTATTATTATTTTGAAACAATACTCTCCCACTCCCACTTCACCAATCCACTCTCATATATTCCATCCTTCTTCATTTAAATATTATTATTATTATTTTAAAATAGTAGTATCGACAATCCTTTAAATACTTAATTAATCCACTAAAATAATACACTCACCCTTTTACCCTTCTCTACTTAAATATCAAGATATTATTTCAAAATGAAACATCATAACCTTTAAAAATCAAATTCTAGTCTTATTTAAAATATTATTATTATTTATAAATAACTCTCAAAACAGATGAGAAATTCAAATATTCAAACTATTCATATCAAAATTTTTATAATATATATATATATATGTATATATTAGATGTGGATGAAAATAATCACAAATAACAGTTTTTTCATATAAAATTTGATACCTGTCAATTAGAAATTTTTATGTTTTCAAGTTCATTAAAATATTGTGAAACTTACCGCTTACATCAATGAAACTTATATTAAATAAGTTTTTTAATTTCCATAGGTAAAAGTGGTATTGTGACATTTTATAATGGGTTGTTGGTCGATTTATTTTAAAGGGTCATTTATTGGGAGTGTTTTTTTATGTAGAGAGTTATTGTGTGAATTGATGCCTAAATTTCATATTATATAAAAAACTAAAAGACCATGGAGATATTTTAGGAGTTTAGAATTAAATTAAAATTTATTAATCTTATTTTTTAAAATAACATTAGGAGAATATGAGTTGTGAAGATAATTAGGAATTTAAAATTGAAATTAATTTATCAAGTTACCTATCCATCCATGTTTGATAACATCATGATTAAATGATAATTTGTAAATACTAAAGGGTCGTTTGAAATTTAGAGAACTTATAAGCCGATTCATATTTTCACATTTTGTTATCAAATAAAAAGTAGAATACAAATAAAATATGTGGCAAATCAATAAACAAAAAATTAATTTATGAATTATTAACATTTTTTTTGCCATATTAGAACAAAAAAAATCATTTAAATATATTTTTCAGTATAACAAAAAATAATATTAAAAAGTTCATTATTATTTTTTTGTTATTGTTATTGTTGTTATTATTATAATAAGATATTCGATTTCTCCCTTTCTAGTTAGTGCAATTTAAAAATACTCAATACCTTTGCAATTAAACTTATGCTTAATTGACATAAAGTGAATAATCAAATTATTTTTTAAATACTTTAATTTCTAAACTAATAAATAAAAAGAGAATGCCTTATAAAGGATGTCAATATTTTTTTTTAGCCCAAAAAGTTTAGGTTTGTCATTTGCTACACGATAAAAGTTAATTAACCTTTTACCTTAAATTTGTTTTCACTCACTTCAAATCTCTACTACAAAAATTTTAAACTTTCACCAATAAAAAGTCTTCCGATTATTAAAATTCAAGTAAATAAAATTTATATTTTACCTAATTAAAAATATGAAAGTGAGTTAGCATGGTCTTCTATCTTGAATTTGACGTCATTCATGGGATTTGAAAGGCTAAAAGTGGCCAAATTGGTGTATTACCAAATCACACTCCGATTTTTAATGATTAAGGATTTCATTTTCTTGGGAGGCAAAGAGGTGTGATGAAGACGAATCCCACTATAATAATATAAATAAAAGATCTAATATTCCATTTAGGATTTGTTCTTTCTAGGATTTGTTTTGTCTTCAATAAAATTTTTAATTACAAATAGGGAAAAAGTTATTATTAATTCCCCCGCTAAGAAGATGGTATACGTTAGAATTTTGAATTACCAAAAAATAAAAAAAAAATAAAAAGATAAAAAGGAAACCCTTCTATTTTTTTAGTAACGACAACAACAATAACAACAACAAAATCAAGCATTAAGTCCCACTAAGTGGGATCAATCATATAAATCATTTTCCACCAATTTATGCGATTATGAACCATTTTTTTTGACAAATTTAGAATTATTAAATCCTTACTCACTATCTCTTTACAAGTTATTTTAGGTTTACTCATACTCCTTTTAGTTTCCCTCACATTAACTTACTCTTCCTCACTAAGGCATTATGTGACCTACATAGCAAGTGTCCATGCCATTTGAATCCTGCATTCCTTATCTTATCTTATTAGGAGCTACACTTAATTTTCTAATAGTATAAACAAATTAATAAATAATTTGTTTTGTGCGTAAAGCCATAATAGAAGGGAAGCTCTTCTAATTTTTTAGTAACAACAACAATAACAACAAAATCAAGCATTAAGTCCCAGTAAGTAGGATCGGCTTATATGAATCTTTTTCCGTCAATTTATGCGATTATAAACCATTTCTTTTGACAAATTTAGAGTTATTAAATATTTCCTCAGTATATTCTTTCAAGTTATTTTAGGTCTACTCCTACCCCTTTTACTTTCCTTCACATTAACTAACTCACTCTTTCTCACTGGCACATTATGTGACCTACATAACAAGTGTCCATACCATTTGAGTCATGCATTCCTTACCTCATCTTGTTTCGAGTTACACTTAATTTTCTTGTAGTATAAACAAAATAATAAATAATTTGTTTTGGGCGTAAAGCCATAATAGATGGGAATCTGAATTGGACCAACTGTCCACGCGGGGGGCACATGTGGCTCCACCCGTCATGACCCACCTGCCCTTTATTTTTATTGACAATATTCACTTTTCATTCCATTTTTTCAATATCCAGACTTCTTAGTATCACATTTATTTGTGTAACAATTATAAAAACGGTATAATAATTTCATGGGATTATAATAGATATTAAAAAGTATAGTATAGTATATTATTATTCAAATATAAAAAAATAAATATTTAAAAAATTAATATTGATATTGGATAAATAGCGTACAATTTATTCATAATTTATTTCATGTTTGTTGAAAGTACTTTAATTTTGTCATAATTGTTTTTTTTTTTTTTGAGATAGTGTCAATTTCATTTAATGATTATTAATTTAACCTTGTACGCATGTCAAAAGAAACGGAATTAAATTTAATAGCATTTGAATAAATTTTTTAAATTAATTGATTGAATGAAAAATTACTTGTAATTACTCACTCTCCTAAGGTAGAAAGAAATTGATTGTGAAAAAAGAAAAAAAAAAAAAGCAAGTAGGTTACTAGACTTGAGAAAAAAATTTTCTTTGAAGTAAAATAGAAATTTTAAATTTAAGAATTATTCAGTATATCTATAAAGAGCATCATAATAAGTTTAATGAGTACTATAAATATGTACACATGTAATACGCATACATATATACATATATAATATAAATAAACACTTTTCATAAAAATATGAAATAAGACCTTTGGGTTTAAAGTTCACCTTGGGTGGGAGAAATTTGAACATATTAGTCCATTACCTAAAAGAAAAAAAAAAAAGAGAACAAGAAAAAAGAATTTGACCAATATACATACGTACATATATATATATATATATATGTATGTATGTACGTATGGTAGAAAGTAAGAATCACTTCATATCAAACCAGGGAAAGAGAATCCAACTAAGTTTTTTTCCCACAATTCCTTTTCTTTTATTCAAATTAGAAAGTTATTCAACTATTCTCTTTGAGTCTCCTTTATTATTGATTCTCAACTTCAAATGTTCCTCATATCATGTATATCCATTGTATGTTTGCATTCAGAAAATAAGATTCTTGTTTCCACTTCCTTGACACCAAACTTATATTTAGCATCAATGATTTTTCTCACTTCCACATTATTGGGTTTCCCTACTATATCAAGAATGACTTGCATGTATAAAATGATCCTCTTGAAAGTTTTGGTTATTGCTTAAGTGAAATTCATGTCCAAGTAGAAGTGAAAAACTTTGTACTTGGTGGTATCCCACTTGTTATATTGGGATGGAGTGGTTTATTAATTAGTTGGTTGTGGCTTTTTTTGGAAGATGGTGGGTCATCTTTAGAAAAGCAAAAACACTTGATTTGGGAAGCTATTGCTGCAAGATAGGAAGCTCCATGTATCCTTGGGATAGCCAAGAAAAGAGTGAGGGAGAGACCTGGGGAAGCTTAGGGGAGAGAGAGAGAGAGAGAGAGAGAGAACGAGAGTATAGAGAGAGAGAGAGAGAGAGAGAGTTTTGAATGTTATAAAAAATATATATAAGCTTCCTTGCCCTTATAGCCCTCAGCCTGCACAAAATCGTCGACAGTTTTCCTTGAGCTCATAAAATCGTCGACGGTTTGGTCCTATGCCAAACTGTATTCTTTCTTTTCTTTTCCCTTTTCTTTTCATTTTCTTTTTTTGGTTCATGTTCCTACATTGTTATTCTAAAAAACAAAAAATAATGTTTTCTTATTTCAATGAATGGCAACGTAAGCATTAGGCGATACAAGGAGTAAAATATAAAAAGAGTTACATGATACAGTTGTAAATCAAAGAGATATTATGAATCTCATAAAATCGGTCATGTTAGCATATACTACGTAGGTTTTGTGACTGATATCGGATCTTCAATAAATATTCAAATAAAAGCATCCTCGTTTGATTTAGTAATGATCAAAATCATCAACGGTTTGATGAAACAGTCGACGGTTTGCTTCTAAATTACATTTTGTCTAAAATAGTTAATGTAACCATCAATGGAACTATCGATGGTTTACATTCTATCTGAAATCGTTGATGTAACCATCGATGGAAAGATCCTCGGCCGAGTCAAAACCGTTGACGACTTCATCAAACCATCAATAGATTCCTTTCGATATTAGGATATACTGACGGATCTGCGTGCTGATTGGAATATTCTTTCTTTGGTTTGATTTCATTATCGTTAGAGCAATCTTTATACTGAGTTGAACTTTCCTTTTTAGGTTTGAATTTAAATTTATTGTCAGGCTGATTTGAATTTTCCTTATTTGCAGGATCGGTCACTTTAATTTGAATTTATTGTCGTTAGAGCTTGAGTATCCATCAATGTCTCTCCATTGATTTCGGCTAGATTATGATCTCCAAGAATCCCACACTTCCTTATTGCTCAATTGATTTTCTCACGGGTGTTAAGAGTGCCAAGTTGTGAGGTGTTGCTAATACCCTCCCTCAAATTTTGTCGAGGTTGGATCTCACGCCCCAAACCCAGCAATGGGCCCCAGGGTGTGATTTAGTAACCTAACCTATCCCTGTATCATACAACCATCCATGATACTATACAAAATGGGGGTCCGACCCCACTGGGCTCATGGATACCCTATTCACATTCACATAAACATGATATACGCAGCAGAATAATTTAATCTATTATATTCATTCATTCCATACCATAGTCTAAGTTCCAAACAATCCAAAGGCATAACCCTGGGTGTCTACATAACCCAAAACCACTCCTCGGCTACAGTTCAGTACTTACACAAGTACTTATACAATGCTAACCAAAACCACGCTCCCAAATCACTAGAATGCTAGGTTCGACTACCTTAAGGACCTGAAACACATTTGTATGATTGAGGTGAAACACTTCTCAGTAAGGGCGAATCGGGTTATATCAGTGTGTGGGCACATGAGTGTTATTTTAACAGTAAAACATAACATTTCACAATTTCATTATTTTCACAACACAGTTCCAGTATATTCACAACACAAATCAAGCAATCTATCCAATGTCGTCACACTCTTCGGCCTAAGTCGGCTGCATTATATGGCACCCCCGATAACTTGAGATAGCATAAGCCTCCACAGCGTTGAACCGGTGCGAATATGGTGACTCACACCCTTCGGTGATAAACCGGAATAATAGGCGGTATTTCACACCCTTGGCAAAAACCGGACCTCTCAGCCTATGGTATTATTCCAACTCGGCTCAATATCTCAGCCTACAGTATTATTCTAACCTAGCATCAATATCTCAACCTACGGTATTATTCTAACTCGGCATTTTCACAAAACCTAGAACATTTTGGACCTCTTGTTCGTATATCTCATTTCAACATTTCACAACTCAACTCATTTAAATACATAAGCACATGCCACACTTATTTGGGTAAATAAATAATCACATCATATTTACTTCGAGAATATAGTTGAACAGAAATAAAGGTACGGTCATCTCTATACTATAATTTATTCATATATGTAATTTTCCAACAAAAACTGAGATGATATCTGAAACCCCATTTTTCCCAAAAAATACTATAGCCCGAAAATCCTGTCATTTCACCCAGTAGATTTTCCCAAATAAGTATTCAAAACATCCACATCATCGTAAACCATAGTTTTACCAAATCAAATTTCACAAATAACTGATTAAACAAAATCCCCTTACCTTTTCTCAAAAACTGAAACACGAACCTAAACGGTCCAAAACAACGACACGGGATCCCCAAAACCTAAAAACCAAAGAATACAACTTCAATACAATCCTATTTACCACAAATCTACCAAATCGAAAATGGATTTAGAACTTTACCCTAATTTCTGGATAAAACCCGAAAATCCTCACAACGAAGATCCGATCTACTATAATCATATAGATTCTCCCGCTGATCCATGTAGTAACGTCGGATCGTTGATTTGGGTAACAGGTTGCATCTTAGAGAGAAAGAGAGTCTCCTTCAAATTCTAGAGAGAGAGGATTAGAGTTTTCTTGACCATTAAGCAAATAAAAATTCAACTTATAAACCTTTGACCCGGCCAGCCTCATCGACGAAGTGGAGTGCTCATCAACGATCAAAAGAAGGGCGTTCATCGACGACAGAGTTGGCCTCATCGGCGAACCTTAGATTCCAAAGTTTCAAAAATCTCTCGGTATCATCTCGTCGACAAGCCTCTGAATTTCATCGACGAGCCACAAAAGAGATTTCGTTGAAGAGAGAAGGGTCCTCGTCGACGAGCCCTGTTGTTTTCCCTTTTTTTCAAATTCCTTCCCCTTTTCTTATTTATTTAATCCATATTTCTTGGCTCGGGTTCTTACAACCTCCCCTCCTTCAAAAAAATTTGTCTTCAAAATTTGCATTCTCTCACTTGCTAATTCATCAATATACCCAAATGCATACCCAACTCTAGGAAGATCCGGCGGCCATCCGCATAGCAGCCCCATCCCAAATATATTACATACCCTCACTTATGGCGGAGGAATACCATGGTTACATATGTACTGTCTCGGGAGCTCACAATATCACAAAACTCTCCCAGAGACTAACCACACATCATTACTCTAATGAACAAAAACATTACATACCTACCTAATCAACTCTGCAACTCTATTCCTCAGAACAAATGTGGATATTTCTGGCGTATTTCTGTCTCTAATTGCCAAGAAACTTCTTTAACCGCGTGATTTCGCCACAACACTTTCACTAACGGTATCTCCTTGGTATGCAGCTTTTGTACCTTCTAGTCCAAAATCTGAATGGGTATCTCCTCATACGCCAAAGCATCCCTAATCTTCAAAGATTCGTAACAAATCACATGTGACGGATTCGGCACGCACCTTCTCAACATAGATACGCAAAATACATCGTAGATCCTAGAGAGCGCTGGGGGTAGTGCAATCCTGTAGGCCACTGGACGCACTTGATCAAGTACCTCGAATGGTCCTATATACCTCAAGCTCAGCTTGCCCTTCTTTCCAAACCTCATGACTCCCTTCATCGGAGCGATCATCAGGAATATCTTACCCCCCACCTCGAATTCCAGTTCCCAATGGCGCACATCTGCATAACTCTTTTGCCGACTCTGAGTTGATGTAATTCTATCCCTGATCAATCTAACCTTCTTAGAAGCCTGCTGCATGAGTTCGAGTCCCTATATCTGCCGTTCACCGACCTCATCCCAGTTCAGGGGAGACCGACATCTCTGACCATACAATGCCTCGAATGGTGTCATTCCGATACTGACTTGGAAGCTATTATTATAGGTAAACTCCACCAACAATAGGAACCGCATCCAACTATCGTCGAAGTCTAACACACAAGCCCGTAACATATCCTCCAAGATCTGTATCATCCTCTCTGACTGTCCATCAGTCTGGGGGTGGAACGTTGTACTGAAAGTAAGCTTCATTCCCAATGCTTCCTGTAAACTCTTCAAGAACCGAGAAGTGAATCTTAGGTTTTGATCTGAAACAATGGACACCAGTACGCCGTGCATTCTGACTATCTCCTACATGTATAGGTCTGCTAGCCTACTTAAAGGGTAACTAACCTTCATCGGCATAAAGTGAGTAGATTTAGTCAACTTATCAACGATCACTCAAATTGCATTCTGCTCGTGAAATACTGGTGGCAACCCGGTGACAAAGTCCATGGAGATGTGCTTCCATTTCCACTCCAGAATGCTCAATAGCTACAACAGCCCTACCAACCTCTGATGTTCAGCCTTTACCTGCTAACACATCAGACATTGCTCCACAAATCAAGTAATTTACCTTTTTATGCCACTCCACCAGAAGGATTCGCGCAAATCCTGATTCATCTTCATGCTACTTGGATGTACCGTAGATAAAGAACGATGCGCCTCACCCAGAATAGTCCTCTTTATATCCTCGTCGTTTGGAACACACAGCCCGATTCCAAACCTCAAAACACCACCATTAGAGATACTAAAATTTGCAGTCAACCTATGCTGTACTCTCTCCACAGTCTCCACTAACTCCACATCATTTGCCTGTGCGGCTTTAATCCTCTCAAACAATGTCGGTTGGATCACCAAGCTAGCAATGAAAGTCTGGTGATTTACGTCCACCAATTCCATGCCAAGACCCTCCAGGTCCCTCGTGATATGATGCTGATCTACCACTGTGGATACTAACGCATGCTCTAACTTTCGAATCAATGCATTAGCTACCATGTTAGCCTTTCCTATGTGATAACTGATGGTGCAATCATAGTCCTTGATTAATTCAAGACACCTCCTCTGCCTCATGTTCAACTCCTTCTGCCTGAAAAAGTATTTGAGGCTTTTTTGGTCCGTGAAGATCTCACACTTCTTGTCGTACCAATAATGTCTCTAGATCTTCAGCACATACACCACTGCCGCTAATTCTAGGTCATGCGTTGGGTAATTCTTCCCGTACTCCTTGAGTTTCCAAGAAGCATAAGTAATCATTTTCCCCTATTGCATCAGCACACATCCCAAACCCTTCAGAGATGCGTCGCTGTAAATCACAAAACCACCGTCTCCAGATGGGATGGTTAAAACCGGAGTAGTGACCAACCTTTTTTTCAACTCTTGGAATCTCTACTCGCACTCATCGATCCAACCAAATCTCACATCCTTCCTCGTTAAACATGTCAAAGGGCCAAACAATTTAGAGAATCCCTCCATGAACCTCCGGTAGTACCTAGCCAGTCCTAGGAATTTTCGAACATCCTGCACGCTCTTCGGTTTCACCCAGTCAACCACTACTTCAATCTTACCTGGTTCAACTAAGATACCACCTCTTGACACAACATGGCCTTGAAATGCAATCTGTTTTAACTAGAACTCACATTTCTTCAGCTTAGCATACAACTTCCTTTCCCACAATACCTGAAGCACCAACCTCAAATGGTTTTCATGCTCTTACGAACTCTTAGAATATACCAGAATATCGTCAATGAATACCATTACGAACTGGTCCAGGTATTCATGAAAAACTCTGTTCATTAGGTCCATAATTATCGCAGGAGCATTAGTCAACCCAAATGACATGACCAAAAACTCATAGTGATCATATCTGGTTCGGAAAGCAATCTTCGCAACATCCTCAGTCTTAACTTTCACCTGGTGATACCCTGATCGTAGATCGATCTTCAAAAAGACGTGTGTTTCCTATAACTGGTCAAACAGATCATCTATACAAGGCAACGGGTATCTGTTCTTCCCTGTTACCTTGTTAATCTCATGGTAATTAATGCACATTCTCATTGACCCGTCCTTCTACTTCACGAACAATACTAGAGCTCCCTAAGGCGAAATGTTGGGTCTGATAAAGCCTTTATCCAGTAGTTCCTGCAACTGCTCCTTTAACTCTTTAAGTTTTGCTGGAGCCATCCAGCATGGAGTTTTAAATATCGGTGCCTTGTTTGGAAGAAATTCAATAGCAAACTCCACCTCATGACCAGGAAGTAAATTGAGTAAGTCTTTTGGGAATACATCCAAAAATTTGTCAACCACTCGTATATCTTTGAGCTTCAGATCATCCTGAGGTGGTTCCTTCACATAAGCTAGGTACCCCTGACACTCGTCCAAGAGTAACCTTCTTGCCTGCATTGCCGACAGAATCTGTGGAGTCAAATGCACACACGATCCTACAAACTCATACTCCTGTTCCCCAGGAGGTCTAAACACCACCACTTTCTTATGACAGTCAATCACAGAAAAACTGGAGGATAATCAATCCATCCCTAGTATGACATCAAACCCTAACATATCGTATACTACTAGATTCACTGGTAGCGACCTTCCCTAAATTACCACTAGGTAGTTTCCAAACATCTTCCTACAAATCCCCACACTCCCAGATGGTGTAGCCACAGACAACCCTTCATCCATCACATGGGTTTCAACCCCACACAGTTTCACAAAGTTTGCAGATATTAAGGAGTGGGTTGTTCCTAAATCAAATAAGATAACAACTTTATTTGAAAGCAGTAACATGGTACTTGTCACCACGTTGCCTACATGCTCTGCATCAGCTAGGATAAGCAAGTACACCCTCTCCTGAGTTGTGTTTCCCTGAAAGTTTACCTGGGGCACCTAATTCTTTCCCTGATTCTGACTCAGTGCAGACGTATCATCCATATGCATACGACAGTCTTGGGATTTGTGGCCCGGTTTGCCACAATGGTAACTGTAAGAACCTGAACCGTGATGTATGGATTAATTATATAAAAGAAGGGTAAATTGGTAATTGAGCAGAGTTCGTCAATGAAGCTAGAGTTCATCGACAAAGTCTAGGTGCTGCTTGTCGACGAAATTCAAAGGCTTGTCGACGAGAAGCCGAGGGATTTTGGAAAACCGGTAATATGAGGTTCGTCAATGAGGTACTTGTCTCATTGACGAGTTATCTATATGGCATCGTCGATGAGGACTCCATTCGTCGACGAGGGTAGTCGAGTCAAAGGGGTTATAAATATCAGTTTCCTTACTTCCAAGCTAAGTAATCTCAAAAATCCTCTCCCTCTTTCTCTAAAACTTGTAGGCCTCTCTCTCTCTCTAGGTTTCTTCACTGTTCATTGCCTGATTCGTAAATCCGACGTTACCACAAGGATCACAGAAGGACTCTCTACAAAACCTATGGATTGAAAACTCGTTCCGAGCATTTTCGGGTTTTGGCGTAAAATCGTGGTAATGCTCGATTTTCTTTTCTGATCCGGTAGTTTGGTAGAGTACGGAGTCATGAGTATATTATGTACTGTGTTTTGTAGGTTTTAAGAACTCGGTTCACTGTTTAGGAGCCGTAGAGTTCGGGATTGGTCTTTTGGGGGAAAGGTAAGACAATACAGTTTATGTTGGTTATTTTTGAAATCGGACTCGGTAGAACTGTGGTTCATGGTCCTGCGTGCATTTTGGTTACTCATTTGGGAGAATCTTACAGGTAAAATTATGGGTTTTTCATGTTACAGTTTTGGGAAAAAGGGGGTATTGGGTTGCATCCTTGGTTTTGTTGAAAACCGTTTGTATATTGTGATTTATACTGTGTAATAGGGATGGTCGTGCCTTGACTTTGTTTTAAACTATATATGATTGGAAAAAATGATTTTTGGATTACCAAATGGGTGTGCTTTGTTTGGTTATATGAGCATGCATGATTATGTTTTTGTTGACATGCAATGGGAATTGGGTTCCAAGTTGTTCTAGGTATTGAAAGAGTGTTCGGCTCTATATCCGTGGGCGTATGAAATCGCTAGGCCATGTTTGGCAAGAGTGTCCGACTCTATATCAGAGGGCGTGAGTCTTACCGACTGATCACCGAAGGGTGTGGATCCACCAGTTTGCGCCAGTACGATGCCATGGGAGCCTAGGGTTCGCCATGTGCCGATGGCGCTGTGTAACATAGGTTGACTACGGGTTAATGCCAGATATCGCAGGCCGGCTACGGGCCGAGGGGTGTGACGACACAGTGTAGATCATGGGCGTGTGTATGCATATGTGTGTGTGTGTGTGTATGCACTGTACTGGAACTGTATTGTGAAAATACTAGAATTGCATTTAACTGTGTATATTTTGTTGTAATGATAACACTCGAATGCCACACACCAATATAACCCGTGTTTTCCTTACTGAGATGTGTTTCCCCCCTACTGTACGTACATATTTTTCAGGTCCTTCAGGTAACCGGAACTAGCATCCTGGTGTAGGGAGTGTAGTGGTTGGTGTACTGCGGGTAGCGCTTGGGTAAGTGCTAGGACTCTTGTTTCGTGGGTTGCCATTTTGGGGTATGTTTGGCACCCAGATGTATGTTTTGTATGTATGGAGCCTGGACTCTGTTTTCGTCGATGAGCGCATAAGGGGACCTCGTCGACAAAGCCACGCCTCATCGATAAGAAGATACTGAGAAAGGTTTTTGGGATAGTCTGAAATTTGTCGATGAGAGAGGAAGTTCGTTGACGAAATTATTGAAGGACTCATTGATAAGGTGACGTGTCTCGTCGACAAATCTAGCCCTATAAATAGCTGAAACTTGGATTTTTTTATCAAATTCCAGCGCAGAACCCTTCTCTCTCTCTCTCTCTCTCTCTCTCTCTCTCCTACGACCCCCTCCCCTTCTCTCTTCAATCTTGGCCCCATTTCTCACCGGATTGAAGATCTGAGGCCACCACGATGCTCCTGGTGAAGTTCTCCGTAAGTCTACCAGAGCAGATCGTGGGGAAAGTTGGTTTGAAATTCATCCCAAATCCAGGGTAAGGTATTTTGTTCAGATTATGTCTTCCTTGTAGTTATGAGAAATGTTGTAGGTAAGAAAATACTAATGTTTTGTTCTGAGGGATATTATTTTCAAGATGTTGAGCTGGGAACCCTGCGGGCATAGGACCTGAATTTTATAAGGACTTTTCAGATTTAAGGTAAAGGAAACATGCTATGCTAGCAATGTTTATTATGTATACAGAAGATTATGAATGAGTGTTTCAAGCATGTATATTAGATTATTTTTCAGAGAATTATGAATATTATTTTTATAGCAGAAATTACATAAATTGAGCATGAGACTACGTTTATTCAAACGTGTGGCATGAGTTATTACAGTGCCCTACATATATAGATTTTACAGTATTTCAGATATTCAGATATTTCAGAGTATTAGAAATGAATGAGACTTACAGTATTTTCAAAGAAAAACATGATTTCTAGACCATAACACTCAGACAGATTATACAGTGATAGCATCAAGATGCTACAGCAGATATATAGAGTATACAGATATTATATACAGAGCATATAGAGATTATATACAGATCATATAGAGATTATATATGGAGCACACAAATATTATATACAGAACATTCAGATATTATATACAGAAATTTTATACAGATATTACAGAAAATTCAGACAGAAAGCACAAATGATACAGATAGAATATATATATATATATATATATTTCAGTCAAATATCTCAGATAATATAGCTCAGAAATATAGTGTTATGGTTGTTTTTGAAATCATGTTAAAAGCAGCAAGATGATTATATATTCATATATGTATACAGTATTACACGATATCAGATCCTTGTGGAAATTACAGACAGATAATTATACAACAGAGCACGGTACCGTTGCTAGTTTCAGACACGTGCAACCACATGACTCAGATAGCATCCGTCTAACAGTGCTAGGAGAGATTTAGTCTCCCTAGTATGCTGGGTTGAGGTAGCTGGTTAGATGATGACAGAGGTTTGAGTTAGCTCGGAGTGATTGCAGTGGGCCAGGATCTACATAGATCATCACAGATTGGCGGATGATAGAGATTAACTAACCTGAAGGGCCTACCAGAGTAAGTCCAGCCTACAGGCTGCACAACCCTATCATGAGGGGATGTATCATGATATACAGATCCCAGAGTATAGCAGAAGTTCCTATGTACAGATATATCACATAGTAGCAATTTATATTATCATATTAGCAGTACATTAGATAGTAAACTCAGATACACAGTCATATTTTAAAGATTACATGGTAGATAGATATATTCTGTACAGTTTATCAATTTTCTCATATTACAGTACTATTTCATTATTTTGATTATTTAACTCAGCCGCCACACACTAGTAATAGCATATTTCCACTTACTGAGCGTTGTCTCATCCCAGTGACTTACCTTTTTTAGGAGATCCAGCTAGGCGAGTAGATCAGGCTCGCGAGTAGAGATTAACTTGAGCTGCCCTTGTAGGAAGGGTAGGTATTTTTGAGATAACCGTGTTATGGGATAGTTTTCAGATTTTAGTGACGTCATTGGGTATTTTGTATTGTAAATATATTGTAGAGCAGTATAGTTTTCTGGTATATTGTGTTGTATATAGCAGTTCTCAGTTTTGTGTACCGCTGCTTAGATATATATGACAGATAGAGTTTCCTCAGCGCTCTTTGGGCCTGAGATGTTATTATTAGTATTTAGATAGACAACATTTATATATTCAGAAAAAAAAATGTTGAATAAATAGCAGGTCGTTACAGTTAATAGCAGGTCGTTACACTAGTTCTATGGCTCACCGAGGTAATTATTTGTCAGCCTTAAGTACTATATCATGTTACAAACCACCATGGATAATTGACTCGAGTGCATCTGATCATATGACTAGTTCTTATCAATTGTTTTCATCCTATTCACCTTATGTTGGAAATCTGAGAGTCAAAATTCCAGATGGTTCTCTCGCGTCAGTTGCCGGTAAAGGAAATATTCGCATATTTGACTTTGTAACTTTAAAATATGTCCTCCATGTTCCCAAATTATCTTGCAATTTGTTATCTAATCAACCAGTTAATGAAAGACTCCAATTGCTTGGCTAAATTTGTTTCATCTCATTGTGTTTTTCAGCACCTGACATCGGGGAAGACGATTGGCACTGCTAAGGCGTATGAAGGACTCTACTACTTTGAGGAGGCAAGCTTGAGTAAACAATATAATACTACAATTTGTGATTCTGTATCTATTTCTAGAGAGAATGAACTTTTGTTATGGCATTCTAGGATGGGTCACCCAAATTTTCAATATTTAAAACGTTTATCTCCATCTATATGTTCAAATAAAAAGTCTTTCGAGTTTCAATGTGAAGTGTGTGAGCTTGCAAAACATCGACGTGCCTCTTTCCCATCATCCATATACAAACCATCCCGCCCATTTACTATGATTCATAGTGATGTGTAGGGACCCTCACGATCCCCTAATTGCACCCATACAAAATGGTTTGTTATTTTTATTGATGACCACACTCATTTTTGTTGGGTTTACTTGTTGAAAGATAAAATCGAAGTCCAATCCATTTTTGTCAATTTTCATTCCATGGTTCAAACACAATTCCAAACTTAAATTCAAATTTTACGAACTAATAATGGTATGGAATATTTTAATGAAATTATGGGAACTTATCTTCAAGAAAATGGGATTATTCATGAGAGTTCTTGTGTAGACACCCCTCAACAAAATGGGGTTGCCAAATGAAAAAACAGGCATATACTTGAAGTAGCTCGGACTTTGATGTTCATTACAAACATGAAAAACTATTTTTGGGGAGATGCCATCTTAACAGCTACCCATCTCATTAATCAAATGCCAAGTCAAGTACTTTCCTTTGCCACTCCTCTCCAGAAATTCCAGGAATTTTTTCCTACCTCTTATCTTCCCTCTAGTCTTCCACTAAAAATCTTTGGTTGCACTACATTTATTCATGTTCATGCTCACCATCGGGCTAAATTGGATCCTCGTGCTGTTAAATGTGTTTTCAATGGTTACTCCCTTACCTAGAAAGGATATAAATGCTATGATCTTGTCTCAAAAAAGACATTTGTTAGCCTGGATGTCACATTCTTTGAAACCACTCCCTATTTCCCCAAGACCTCTCTTTAGGGGGAGAAATGGAGTGAAGATCGGTTTGTTGACTTCTTTACTACTGAATATGTACCATCTGAACCCGTACCAGCTATTGAGCCTCCCATTGCTTCATTCCTTGACCCATCTATTGAGTCTTCCATTGCTTCACTTCCTGACCTGCTGAACAAAAAAGAGCGCTTAATCTCAGGGGAAGATACAGGAAACAAAACAACGTAGATATACTTGTTTACTCAAGAAAGCCGAACACAAAGAACAGGGAGAATCTCATACCTAAGGCACCAAAAGCGTTGGAACTGGTGATGGCTCCGAATAACCATGAGTCCACACCCAATCCTGATCCGGTAATAGAGCTCCCATCTGATAATCCTATAACTGAAGACATCAATTTACCTATTGCAATCAAAAAACAAACCAGGTCATGTACTCAATATCCCTGGTCTAAATACATGTCTTATAAAAGTTTGTCTATAGGATATCATGTTTTTGTCTCTAATCTTGACAGGATGAGAATTCCAAAGAGCATTCAGGAAGCCCGTCCTACCACCGATCCGCTCCGGTATAAATGACAGCAGCGAATAATGGAGTCTAACAGTATCTTCTGATTTCCGATCGGGTGAGAACCCATCATGGAACTGAGGAGAGAGGGAGAGAAAATGAGAGGAGAGAGAAAAAATGAAGGGGGGGCTTCCTGCGCATTGCTCACTCTCTGTATCCCACCTGTTGCGAAGATTGATGTTATGTAATAATAATAATAATAATAATATATTTAATTAATATTAATAATAATATATTTTAATAATAAAAATAAAAATAAATTTAATTATTTTTTTCTTTTTTTAAATTTAATTAACTAATTAATTAATTAATTAATTTTTTTAAATCACTCCATTAATCTTGTATAGCCATTTTTGGGGTTATTACATTCTTCCCTTCTTATAAAAATTTCGTCCTCGAAATTTGCTATTCCCCTACTTCCCATCCTTAGCGAAAATACTTCCAATTTTATTAATTACCCTCACTTATGGCGGAAGAATATCGTGATTACAAATAGGGTTTTAGGAGATTATAACTATTCAAAATTCTCCCAAAACCATTCACGTTTCAAAACTAGAAACTCTATCTATCCTATATTACACTATACACATAAAAATACACAGTATTATTCCATTCACTTTGATTGGCTCAATTCTAAACTCCAGTGAATAAGTATGTGTAATGACCTGCTATTTAACTGGGTTTTTTTTTTTTATTTTATAGATACTGCAAAATTTATAATGCTCTAATACCTACTAGATCAAACCAATCCATCAACCTAAGTTGTAAGAGGCGGAATTCATATAAACACAACCAAGTAAATATACAATACTAGAGTACTAAAAGGTTCCTCAAAATATACATATATGACTGCTTTCCAAAAATACTCTCAACTGGGTTAGGGCTATACATAAATACTCTAAAAAATACTCACTCTACTGACAGGGCAGTACTGAAGCCCCTCTATCTGCGAGCCTAATCTGCTCGCTTATCTGGATCACCTGTAAAATATTAAAGTAATGGGATGAGCCAACGCTCAGTAAGTCGAAATATGCTATTGCTAGTGTGTGGCAAATAAGTTACAATATTATAAAAATCTATTATTATATAATCATGTATCACTGAATCTGTAAATACAATAGCAGTAATATAAATCATCACATTTTCCTTGTTGCTTAACATATCTGTACTTTAGGTTTCTACTCAAAATACTTCTAATACACACACACACACACACACACACACACACACACACACATATATATATATATTTTCTGTCTCTGTAAATATGTATATACATAATAATAGCTAAAAACTTCCCTATGGATAACTGTATGTCATGATTTAACCCTTTATGACAGGTTTGTGAGGCCCGTAGGCGGGATTTATCCTAACTGGAGACTAGGATAAACCACTATACTCCATCAGTCTGATCAGCCCTCCTCAACCCATATTTGATGGGTAGTCTGTCCACTCGTGGGCTCTATACGATTGACTTATATACTATGTATTATTTGAATAGGTGGTTGCACTCTATATTGTATGTAGCTATGGTACCGTGCTCTGTAAACTATAATGGTCCAACAGGGTCTGATACTATATAATACATTTCTATATATAACCATCTATTTTACCATGATTCTGTAATAACTAAATTAACCATGACACTATGATAAACTGTATCTGTATCAACTGTATTTCTGAAATGAACTGTAAAATTGTATGTCATGGTTCTGTAAACTATATAATCATGGTATTCTGTAATTGCTATAAAACATATCCACTATCTGTATATTCTGTAAAACATATCTCTGAAAAATATTGTAAAACATGTTTCTGTACTATATCTATATTCTCAAGCCACACAGTAATTTAAAACATATTATTCATAATTGATAAACTGTATAAAGTTTTGCTGTGAATATTAATCTGGTAAAAATATACATTTCATACTGAAAATCATTTTAAAATTGCCTAGCATAGCATATTTTCCTTACCTGTTTTCTGCTAAAAATCCCCTACTGTAGCGGGTCCTACACCCGTAGGGTTCTCCACTCAACACCCTGAAAATCATAAATCTCATAACAAAATATTACTATTTCTATATCTATGTCATTACCTACAACTACTGAAAAGCCTAATGTCGAATAAAAGACATTACCCTAAATCTAAGATGAAATCCAACTTCGTCCCACCGATGATCTACTCCGGCAGACTTAAGGAGAACTTCCCCAGGAGCATTGTGGTGGCCTCAGATCGTTGATCCGGCGAATGATGGGGCCAAAATCGAAGAAAGATGGAGGTGGAGCCGTAGGAGAGAGAGTGTGTGAATTTGGTAGAAAAATTATGCATTTAACCCCGATTTAGGTTATTTATACTGTGGGATTTATCGACAAGTCACGTCACCTCGTCAACGAGTCTTGTAGAAAGTTCGTCGATGAACCTGCACCCTCGTCGATGAATTTCAGACTTCCCAAAAATTCTCTCTCGGTATCTTCTCGTCGACGAGACGGAACTTCTTCGATGAGATCCTGAAGAACACTCATTGACGAAACCCCTATGTTCGTCGATGAGGCCTGGGAAATTTCTTGGAATTATCACCTCTAAACTTTGCGTTCGTCAACGAAGTCGGCTACCTCCTTGTGTTACTGTTTTCATTTTCCTCCCTCTTTATTATTTAAATATCATTATTTTTTGAGTCATTACAGTATGGATATCTCTGGGGCATCTGATCCTCTAGTTTCCAGGAAGCCTTCTCAATAACATGGTTGTGCCATAAAACTTTCACCAATGGAATCTTCTTCGTACGTAGCTCCTGTTCCTTCCCATCAAGAATCTACACTGCCACTTCCTCATAAGCTAAAGTGTCTCCCAACTCTAGTGCTTCATAGCTAATCACATAGGAGGGGGGAGGGGGTCTGGGACGTATTTTCTTAGCATAGAAACATGGAATAAGTCATGGATCCTAGACAGGACCGGTGGTAATGCCAATCGATAGGCAACTGGCCACTATTTCAAGAATCTTGAATGGCCCAATATACCTAGGGCTCAGGTTACCCTTCCTCCCAAACCTCATAACCCCTTTTAGCGGTGCCACCTTCAGGAACACGTGATCTCCTATGTCAAACTCCAATTCTCACCGGCGAGTATCTGCATAACTCTTCTGTCGGCTCTGTGCTATTCTGATCCTGTCTCTGATGAGTCTGACTTTATCCTGAGTCCGCTGTACTAGCTCTGGCCCCAATATATGTCTCTCCCCGATCTCATCCCAGTATGATGGGGATCGACATCTTTTGCCATACAGCGCCTCATACAATGTCATCCCAATGCTATCCTGGTAGCTGTTGTTATACGCAAACTCGACCAGCGGCAAATGATGCATCCAACGACCTCCAAAGTCCAACACACATGCTCGCAGTATATCCTCCTGAATCTATATCGTCTTCTCCATCTGCCCATCTGTCTGAGGATGAAAAGTTGTACTGAATGACAACTGAGAACCCATGGCCCCTTGCAGACTCTTCCAAAAACGAGATGTGAACCATGGGTCTCTGTTTGAAACTATGGACATTGGGATGCTATGGAGTCTAACTACCTCCTAGATATATAACTCAGCCAATCTGTCCATGGAGTAGCTAACTCTGATCGGCAAAAAGTGGGCAGTCTTTGTCAGTCGATCCACCATTACCTAGATAGCGTCCTGTCCATGCAATGTCAGCGGCAATCCTATGACGAAATCCATCTCTATATGCTCCCACTTTCATTCAGGAATGTGGAGTGGTTGCAAGTCTCTAATGCTCAGTCTTCACTTGCTGGCACATCAAACACTGATCCACAAACTAAGCTATCTCTCTCTTCATGTTGCTCCACCAGAAGGACTCTCAAAGATTCCTGTACATTTTAGTGCTACCCAGATGTACAGTATACAGAGACCAATGTGCTTCCTCTAAAATAACTTTCTTGATCTCAGGATCGGCAGGAATGCATAACTTGGTATGAAACCTCAAGGCTCTATCATCAGAGATTCTGAACTTTGTTTCCTGACCATCTTGTACCTTCCCCATAAGCTCTACTAGTTCTGCATCATTTCTCTAGGCTGCTTTAATCCTCTCATGTAGAGTCAGCTGCAAAACCAAGTCAGCAATAAATATCTGGTGATCGCCCTCTACCAGCTCCACACCAAGCCTCTTTAGATCCATCTGGATCGGATGCTGAATCTCCACTGTAGACACAGATGAATCCACTGATTTCTGACTCAAAGCATCAGCAACCACATTAGCCTTTCTCGGGTGGTAGCTAATAATGCAGTCGTAATCCTTTATTAGCTCCGGTCATCTCCTCTGCCTTATGTTTAATTCCTTCTGCGTGAAAAAAAATACTTTAAGCTCTTATGGTCAGTAAATATCTCACACCTACTGTAATGACTTGAAAATACTGATATTTAAACATTAAAGAGAGAGGAAAATGGAAACAGAAACGGAAGGAAAAGGCAAGCGTCGTCGACGAATGCGTTTGGATGGAATAACTCAGAATTTTTTCACAGGGCCTCGTCGACAAGAAAATACCGAGAGAGGTTTTTAGGATAGTCTGAAATTCGTCGACGAGGGAGGAAGTTCGTCGACGAAATGATTGAAGGACTCGTCAACGAATCTAGCCCTATAAATAGCTGAAACTCGGTTTTTATGAAATTTCAGCGCAGGAAATCCCCTTCTCTCTCTCTCTCTCTACATCCCTCTCTCCTTCTCTCTTCAATTCCAGGACCGTTTCTTACCGGATCGAAGATTTAAGGCGACCACGACGCTCCTGGCGAAGTTCTCTGCAAGTCTGCCAGAGCTAATCGTTAAAAAGGTTGGTTGGGATTTCGTCCCAATCTCGGGGTAATACATTTTATTCAGTATTTGTCTTTCCCTCAGTTATAGGAAATACAATACATGAAGAAATATTGATGTTTTGTTCTGGGGGATGTGATTTTTAGGGTGTTGAGTGGAGAGCTCTGCAAGTATTGGGCTAGAGTACAGTAGGAGGCTTTTCAGAGTTAAGGTAAGGGAAATATGCTATGCTAGGAGATTTATTTATGTTATCAAAAATTTTATATATGTGTATATATATATATATATATATATATATGCATGTATACCATATATTATACAGAATGTGAATTTTCAAAGTATGTGTGGCTTGAGTACATGATGTTGATATGGAGTTTTATGTAGTTTTTCAGTATTTCAAGTTATACAACTATAGATAGAAATTGCAGATTTTATATAGACAGAATTTGTATACATATACAGTGTATTTCAGATGATTACATAGACAGTTATATATATATATATATATATATATCAGTATACAGATATTTATTCAGAACAGTATATTCAGAGTATATAGAAAGTTATGCTTTCCTAAATGTCATAGCACTCAGATTATATAAAAAGAAAGTACAGACAGATTACACACTTATAGCATCAAGATGCTACAGATATTATAGTATTTACAGTACAAATTAATAGTGTTATGGTTATTTTGGAAACCTGATGAAAACAATATAAAGAGTATAATATATATTTATATAGTATCAGATCCCTGTGGAAAGATTACAGACAGATGCAGTTTACAAAGCACGGTACCGTTGCTAGATATAGATAGAGTGCAACCACATATCTCAGATAGTGTGTGGGTACCATCAGTCATGCTCGGAGTGTATGCAGCTCCTCAGTTTGCTGGGTTGAGGGGGCCGATTTGACGAGGTAGCAGCCAGTCCCGAGCTTAGGAGTGTATGCAGTTTGGCTGGACTGGAGTAGTGTAGAGTATAGTGACTTACCTGGAGGGTCGACCAAGTTAAGTCCCGCCTATGGGCCGCACAACCCTATCATGAGGGGTCAAATCACGACATACAGAGTCCCAGGGGAAAGAACACAGTTATGTATATGTATACAGTTTTACAGTTTTTATTGTATAAAGTATGATGTAGCACTATGAATGATAGAAAGTTCAGATAATACCAACGTTTTAAGATATTATACATGTGTTGTTCAAAAATGCCAGATTATGCAATTTTAAATACTATTATTATAATGTTATGACTCGGTCGCGACACACTAGTAATAGCATATTTTCACTTACTGAGCGTCGAATCACCCCATTACTTTTCCATTTTTCAGGTGAGACAGCTAGGCGAGCAGATTAGGCTCGCGAATAGGAAGTTTACGAGATTACCCTGGCTATAGGGTGAGTTATGACAGGGTTTTGTATTTTTGAAGTAGATGATGCTGGAGGGATTTATTTTGTATGGTTGTGGCTTGTATATACTAAATTCTGGTATTGTATAGCATATATATATAAATGTTTATATGATTGTGTTTCCATTGCTTAGGTATGGATGTAGATACACACACACACACACACACACACACACACACACACACACATATATATATATATATATATATATATATATAAATGGTAAGAATTTTGAGGATGTTACAATTTGGTATCAGAGCCTCGGTTGCTAGGTTCTGTAGACTCTAGAGTGTAGCGGAAAATAATACCAGAATATGGGGAAAATATTTGAGGTTTTGTTCTATGATCTGGATACAGGATTTCGTGGTAGTTTCTGTGTTTTTTCTGGGGTGACGATTCTAGGAAAACCATAGTGAACTGTCGACGAGTCATGTGTTTAGGTTGCAGGATTGGATTGTGGGATAGGATCAGGGGAAAAGTTGATGTGTAGGAAATAGGATTCTGAAAATGGTGTTCTATATGTTTACAGGATGGACCCATGAGGTAGTAGTGCACACGCCTGTGGGGATGATGGAGCAGGTCCTTCTGGCGTAAGAGGTGGAGATTTAGATGCGGTGCTTCGTAGTGTGACTCAGCAAGTTATGGCTGAGATAGCACAGAACTCTAGAGAGCAGGGAGGTCCATCTCCAGTTCAGGGATGCACCATAGAGAAATTCATGAAGATGAATTCACCAGCTTTTTCTGGGGCGATCGATCCTGTAGTTGCTGAGAATTGGATGCAAGAGATAGAAAAGATTTTGACAGTACTTCACTGCACCGATGAGCAGAGGGTCTTATATGCTATATATAGGCTGGCAGGGGAGGCCGAGAGATGGGGGTCAGCACCAGACTGTTGGAGGAGTAGAGGGTAATACCAATGCAAATGACCTGGGCCCGATTCAAGGATATGTTCTTTGATAGATATTATCCTGCTTCAGTTAGAGATGCTCGAGTATAAGAGTTTCTGATTCTGTCCCCAGGGGTCGTTGACCGTTCAGAAGTACACTGTGAGATTTATTAAGCTATCACGTTTCTGCCCCTATATTGTCCCAGATGAAGCAAAGAAGGCTAAAATGTTTGAGAGAAACTTGAGGCGTGATATTTACAGGCATGTGGTAGTATTGAGGATCTAGGACTTCTCAGAGTTGGTTGTTAGGGCTATTATAGCAGAGGAAAGTTTGCCTAGGGAGACTGAGACGCAGAGTTAGAGAAAGAGGACTGTGCCCTCGAGTTTTCAGGCGGGTCCTAGCCGAAGCCCTTGGAGAGGGGGTAGATTTGGCGGAGGTCAGAGATAGATGGTAGAGCATGGTGGATTTCAGGGCAGACAACTTCCTGCCATTTGTCCTAGATGCAGATGGAGACATCTTGGTGAGTGCCGATTGGGGGAAAATGTTTGTTATCGATGCGGGAAGCCCGGTTATATAGCTCGATCATGTCAGATGCCGTTGAATTATGCATAGGCTCCCAGACCATTTCGGGGTGGATATCAGGCGCCCCGCGGTGGACAACAGAGGAACACTGTGTCGACGAGGGTCTATGCGTTGACACCGGGAGACGCTAAGATGGCTAGAGACGTGGTCACAGGTACCCTTACTGCTTTACCATATAAAATGATTGTTTTTTTTTTATACATGTGCCACCTATTCTTTTATATCGGCGAGATATGTGAAAATAGCTGGAATAGAGACACAACCATTAGATATAGAATTGTCTGTGGGTACGCCGATGGGATCTATGATTAGATGCAGGAGGGTGCTTCGAAAATTTCCACTAAGTATTCAAGAGAGAGTGCTTTTAGCCGATCTTGTGGTCCTGGATATGCAGGGATTTGATGTGATACTGGGTATGGATTTGTTAGCTATTTATCACGCTAGTATTGATTGCCATAAGAAAGAAATAATTTTCAGACCCCCGGATGAGCCAGAATTTAGATTTACAGGTTCACACATACGTGCCTCGCCACAGCTGGTATCGGCTATTTAGGTGAGGAGACTACTACAGGATAGTTGTCAGGAGTACGTCGCATACATAAGAGAATTGCCAAAAGAAGCATTGGGACAAGCTGACATACCACTAGTGAGGGAATTCCCAGATGTATTTCCAGAAGAATTGCCTAGTTTTCCACCAGATCATGAGATTGAGTTCACTATGGACTTGTTGCCGGGATCTGCACCAGTATCTAAAGCACTATACCGTATGGCTCTAGTTGAGTTGAAAGAACAGAAAGATCAGCTACAAGAATTACTGGATAAGGGTTTTATCAGGCCCAGTGTATCGCCCTAGGGAGCGCTAGTTCTGTTCGTGAAAAAGAAAGATGGAACCATGAGGTTGTGCATCGATTATAGGAAGATAAATAAATTGACAGTCAAGAATAAATATCCTCTCCCTAGGATCGATGATTTATTTGATCAACTCCAGAGGACCCAGGTTTATGCTAAAATTGATCTGCAGTCAGGCTACCATCAGGTGAAAGTTAGAGCAGAGGATATTTTGAAGACCACATTTCGTACCAAGTAGGGGCATTACGAGTTCTTAGTGATGCCATTTGGGTTGACTAATGTACCAGCAGTATTTATGCATTTGATGAATCGAGTGTTCCATCAGTATTTGGACCAGTTTGTGGTTTTATTTATTGATGATATATAGGTCTACTTGAGGAGTTTTGAGGAGCAAGAGCATCATTTGAGACTGGTGTTGCAGATATTAAGGAAAAGAAAATTTTATGCAAAATTGAAGAAATGTGAGTTTTGGTTAAAACAGGTTACTTTTCTTGGTCATGTGATCTTTGAAGCAGGTGTATCAGTTGATCCAAGTAAAATAGAGGCAGTGGTGAGTTGGGAAAGGCTGAGAAATGTTCAGGAAGTCAGGAGTTTTCTAGGATTAGTAGGTTATTATCGGCGCTTTGTGGGTGGTTTCTCCAAGTTATCAGGTCCATTAACACAACTTACTAGAAAAAATGTAAAATTTGAATGAACTAATGACTATGAGTAGAATTTTCAAAAGTTAAAGCAACGGTTAGTTTCAACTCCAGTACAGGCTATCCCTTTAGGGGAGGATGGGTTCGTAATATACAGTGATGCCTCTTTGAAGGGTCTTGGATGCGTGTTGATGCAGTACGGAAGGGTCATTGCATATGCGTCCATACAGCTTAAAGAATATGAGAAGAATTATCCTGTCCATGATTTAGAACTTGCTGTAGTGGTGTATACTCTCAAGATCTGGAGGCATTATTTATATGGTGGAAAGTGTGAGATTTTCACAGATTATAAGAGTTTGAAATATTTCTTTACCGAGAAAGACTTGAATATGAGGCAAAGAAGGTGGGTAGAGCTTATTAAAGACTATGATTGCACAATTAGTTATCACCCAGGAAAAACAAATGTAGTAGCAGATGCTCTGAGCAGGAAATCAGGGGGACTCGCACTGGCAGTTATGGAGATTCCACATTCAATTTTAGTGGATTTGGAGAAGCTCAGTTTAGAGTTAATAGAGGAGAGTCCGCAGGCAATCATTACCAGTTTAGTGGTTCAACCTACGCTTTACGAGAGGATTAAAGCAGCTCAGGGTGATGATGCAGAGTTAGCAGCGGTGATGGCTAGAGTACGTGATGGTTAGGGTGAGGAGTTCAGCATATCAAATGATGGAGTCTGCGATTCCGTACTAGGCTATGTGTTCTTGCGGAGACCAAGATTAGAAGAACTATATTGGAAGAGACTTACAGATCCCTATACACGGTTCATCCCAGTAGTACTAAAATGTACAGGGATCTGCGAGGGTATTTCTGGTGGAGTGGAATGAAGAGGGAGATAGTCGAATTTGTTCAACAATGCTTGACGTGTCAGCAAGTTAAAGCTGAGCACCAGAGACTGGCAGGACAGTTGCAACAACTGTTCATTCCAAAATGGAAATGGGACCACGTTTCTATGGATTTTGTTACGGGGTTACCACCAGTGCAACAGGGGTTGAATGCAATTTGGGTGGTTGTGGATCGTTTGATGAAGACAGCTCATTTAATCCCTATTAAAATCGGTTATTCCATGGATAGACTAGCGGAGATATATGTTCAGGAAATAGTTCGTGTTCATGGAGTACCAGTATCCATAGTCTCGGACCGAGATCGTCGGTTTACTTCACGATTCTGGAAAAGTTTTTAGGAGGCTATGGGTATGCAGTTAGTTTTTAGCACTGCTTTTCATCCCTAGACAGATGGTCAAACTGAGAGAACAATTCAAACACTATAGGATATACTTCGTGTTTGTGTGCTTGATTTTGGAGGCAGCTAGATTCAATTTATGCCGCTAATTGAATTCGCTTATAATAACAGCTACCAGGCTAGTATCGGCATGGCTCCATACAAGGCATTTTATGGTAGGAGATGTTGTTCTCCTCTCTTTTGGAATGAGGTAGGAGAAAGACGAGTTTGGGTCTGGAGATAGTACAATAGGCTTGCGACAAGGTCCGACTAATTAAAGAAAGAATCAGTACAGCACAAAGTCAGTAAGGTTATGCAAACACTCGCCGCCGAGAGTTAGAATTTGATGTGAGAGATCGAGTATTTTTGAAGATAGCTCCTCTGAAAGGAGTTATGAGATTTAGAAAGAAGGACAAGTTGAGTCCTTGGTATTTTGGCCCTTTTGAGATACTTAAGAGAATAGGGTCAGTTGCCTATAGGCTAGCTTTACCACCAGCTTTGGATCGAATTCATGACATGTTTCATATTGCCATGTTAAGGAAATACGTCCCAGACCCATCCCACATCATTAGCTATGCAGAGATAGGCTTAAAGATTCATTGGCATGTGAAGAAGTACTAGTACAGATTTTGAACAAAAAGGTTCAGACTTTACGCACTAAAGAAATATAGTTAGTTAAAGTTTTGTGGAGGAATCACGCCATAGAGGAAGCTTCTTGGGAACTCGAGGAGCAGATCAGACAAAGATACCCGCAGTTGTTCCAAGAGGTATAGAGGTAATCAGGTAAAGTATAGTATCTAGATAGTGTTTCTTTTGCAGGTGCATGTATTGATTTTAGTTAGTGGATAGTTTTTAGTTCTATATGTGTAATTTCCCAGAACATAGTATTTAACCACGGTATTCCTCCGCCATAAGTGAGGGCAAGTAATAAAATAAGTAGACCCTTTTCCTCTAACAGAATAATAGTGTATAGATGGGGATACAGATAGTAAATTTCGAGGACGAAATTTTATAAGGAGGGGAGAATGTAACGACCTGAAAAATACTGATATTTAAATATTAAAGAGAGAGAGGAAAATGGAAATAGAAATGGAAGGAAGCGGCAGGCTTCGTCAATGAATGCTTCGCGTTCATCGGCGATATTACATTTTGGATGGAATAACTTGGAAGTATTTCACAGGGCCTCGTCGACGAACACAGGGAGTTTGTCGACGAGGGCATAAGAGGACCTCGTCGACGAAGCTACTCCTCGTTGATGAGAAAATACAGAGAGGGGTTTATGGGATAGTCTGAAATTCGTCGACGAGGGAGGAAATTCATCGACGAAATTATTGAAGGACTCGTCGACGAGGTGACATGTCTCATCGACGAATCCAGCCCTATAAATAGCTGAAACTCGGATTTTTATGAAATTTCAGCGCAAGAAATCCCCTTCTCTCTCTCTCTCTCTCTCTCTCTATGTCCCTCCCTCCTTATCTCTTCAATTTCGGGCCCGTTTCTCGCTGGATTGAAGATCTGAGGCTACCACGATGCCCTTGGCGAAGTTCTCTGCAAGTCTGCCGGAGCTGATCGTTGGAAAGGTTGGTTGGGATTTCATCCCAATCTTGGGGTAAGACATTTTATTCAGTATTTGTCTTTCCCTCAGTTATAAGAAATACAATACATGAAGAAATATTGATGTTTTGTTCTAGGGGATATGGTTTTTAGGGTGTTGAGTGGAGAGCTCTGCGGGTATTGGGCTAGAGTAAAGTAGAGGGCTTTTCAGAGTTAAGGTAAGGGAAATATGCTATACTAAAAGATTTATTTATGTTATCAGAAATTTTATATATATGCATGTATACCAAATATTATACAGAATGTGAATTTTCAAAGTATGTGTGGCCTGAGTACATGATTTTGATATGGAGTTTTATGTAGTTTTTCAGTGTTTCAAGTTATACAACTATAGATAGAAATTGCAGATTTTATATAGACAGAATTTGTATACATATACAGTGTATTTCAGATGATTACATAGACAGTTATATATATATATATATATATATATCAGTATACATATATTTATTCAGAACAGTATATTCAGAGTATATAGAAAGTTACGCTTTCCTAAATGCCATAACACTCAGATTATATAGAAAGAAAGTACAGACAGATTACACACTTCTAGCATCAAGATGCTACATATATTATATTATTTACAGTACAAATTAATAGTGTTATCGTTATTTTGGAAACCTGATGAAAACAGTATAAAGAGTATGGTATATATTTATATAGTATCATATCCCCGTGGAAAGATTACAGACAAATACAGTTTACAGAGCACGGTACCGTTGCTATATATAGATAGAGTGCAACCACATATCTCAGATAGTGTGTGGGTACCGTCAGTCGTGCTCGGAGAGTATGCTGCTCCTCAGTTCGCTGGGTTGAGGGGTCCGGTTTGACGAGGTAGCAGCCAGTCCCGAGCTTAGGAGTGTATGCAGTTTGGCCGGGCTGGAGTAGTGTAGAGTATAGTGACTTACCTGGAGGGCCGACCAGGTTAAGTCCCGCCTACGGGCCGCACAACCCTATCATGAGGGGTCAAATCATGACATACAGAGTCCCAGGGAAAGAACACAGTTATGTATATGTATACAGTTTCACAGTTTTTATTGTATATAGTATGATGTAGCACTATGAATGATAGAAAGTTCAGATGATACAAATGTTTTAAGTTTTATACATGTGTTGTACAGAAATGCCAGATTATGCAATTTTAAATACTATTATTATAATGTTATGACTCGGTCACCACACACTAGTAATAGCATATTTCCACTTACTGAGCGTCGACTCACCCAATTACTTTACCATTTTTCAGGTGAGACAGCTAGGCGAGTAGATTAGGCTCGCGGATAGGAAGTTTACGAGATTACCCTGGCTGTAGGGTGAGTTATGACAGGGTTTTGTATTTTTGAAGTAGATGATGCTGAAGGGATTTATTTTGTATGGTTGTGGCTTGTTATACTAAATTCTGGTATTGTATAGCATATATATATATATATATAAATGGTTATATGATTGTGTTTCCGCTGCTTAAGTATGGATGTAGATACACACACACGCACACACACACACACACACACACACACACACACACATATATATATATATATATATATATATATAAAATGGTAAGAATTTTGAGGATGTTACACCTACCCCTATATAGATAGTGCCTCCAAATCTTCAGCGCGTAAACAACTGCCGCCAATTCCAGATCTTGGGTAGGGTAGTTCTTCTCATATTCTTTCAATTTTCGTGAGGTATAGGCTATCACTCTCCCTCACTGCATCAATACGCATCCGAGCCCTTTATGGGACGCTTCACTTAAATTATGAACCCCTCTTCTCCTGAAGGAATCGTCAACACAGGCGTAGTGATGAGTCGTTGCTTCAATTCCTGGAAGCTCATTCACATTCATCAGACCACTCGAACCTCACTCCCTTCCTAGTCAATTTGGTCAATAGGCTTCACAGTCTAGAGAAACCCTCAACAAACCTGTGGTAGTACCCAGCCAATCTCAGGAAACTCCTGATCTCGTGCACATTCTTTAGTCGTGCTCAATCTACTACAGTCTCAATCTTTCTCGGATCAAGAGAAATACCATCCCTGGATATAACGTGTCTAAGGAAGAAAACCTGTTCTAGCCAGAACTCACACTTATTGAGCTTCGCATAAAGCTTCTTCTCTCGCAATACCTGAAGCACTATACTCAGATGCTCCTCATGCTCCTCTGGGCTCTTAGAATACACCAGTATATCATCAATAAACACTACCACAAACTGATCCAAATACTGGTGAAAGACCTTGCTCATCAAATCCATAAACATTACAGGAGCATTCGTCAAACCAAACGGCATAACTAGAAATTAATAGTGACCATACCATGTTCTAAATGCCATCTTCGGGACATCTTCCGTCTTGACTTTCACCTGAAGGTACCCGGAGCGTAAATCTATCTTCGAAAAGATCTGTGTCCCCTGTAACTGGTCAAACAAATCATCGATACGCGGGAGCGAGTATTTATTCTTGATAGTTACTTTGTTTATTTCCTTGTAGTCGATGCAATACCTCATCGACCCATCCTTCTTCCTCACAAACAAAATCGGTGCTCCCCAGGGCGACACAATGGGCCAAATAAACCCCTTATCTAATTGTTCTTATAACTATTCTTTCAATTCTTTCAACTCTGTCGGTGCCATGCTATACGGCGCCTTCAAAACCGGCATTGTCCCTCGAGCCAGATCAATGACAAACTTTACCTCACGATCAGGAGGTAGTCCCGACAAATCCTCGGGGAATACATCAAGAAAATCCCTCACCACTGGGATATCCTCCACCCTCAGTTCCCCTTCTGATACCACCTTCACACAGGCTAAATATCCCTAACAGCCTTCTAATAGTAATCTATGATCCTGAATAGCAAACAGTAACTGAGGTGCGGTGTGTATACGTGATCCCACGAATCTGTACTCCTGTCCCTCTAGAGGTCTGAACACTACCTCTCTATGATGGCAATCAATGCTGGCATAGTGGGCAGCTAGCCATTCCATTCCCAAGATTACCTCAAACCCATGCATATATAAAACCACCAGATTAGCTGACAATGTCCTCCCCCGAATATCCATTGGACAGTCTCTGAGTACCTTTCTACATATCCCTACAACCCTAGTCGGCGTAGTAATAGACAAACTAATATCTAACTGTTGAGGCTCAAATCCACACAATTTAACATATTCTCGGGCAATAAAAGAATGAGTCGCCCCATAATCAAACAAGACAGTAGCTTTAAATGACATTATTGAAACTGTACCTATCACCACATCTCCCGCCGCCTCAGCATCTCTCGACGTCAATGCATAAACTTGCGCCGGAGCAGTATTCCTCTGCTGTCCACCTCAAGGTGCCTAATAGCCTCCTCTATATGGTCAAGGAGCAACCGCTACCGTTAGCGGTGCCTGACAGTTCCTTGCGATATGCCCAGGTTGGTGGCATTGATAGCAGACAACCTCCCTCGCTCAACACTCTCTTGGGTGCGTCCTTAAATATCTAGGATAAGGAGGGGGCATCTGCCTGCCCTGTACTACTCGATCTCCTCCTCCCTGTCATCGTCCCCCTCTCCTATCAAATCTCCTCCATGGCTCTCGACTGGACCCTGCCTGAAAATCAAAAGGCGCAGGCCTCTTCCTCTGGCTCTATGCTACTGCGCCTCTCTGTATGCTGCTCTCAATCACTGGAGCCCTGTCCACTATCTCTGAGAAGGTCTGAGCTCGAAAACCTACCACCTTCTTATACAAGTTCTGTCTCAGGCACTCCTCAAACTTCCTTGCATTCCTCTTCTCATCTGGCACCATATACAAGGCAAATCGGGATAGCTCAACAAACTTCGTTGCATACTACGACACCGTCATAAACCCCTGTGTCAGATATAGAAACTCCGATGACTTTGCACTCTTGATTGTAGCGTTTTGCTCGAAGAAAATCTCCCCGAAGCGACTCCACATCATCGCTACTGGGTCAGGTCTCTGCTCCTCTAATAATCTCACTGACCTCCACCAGCGCTTTGCTTCCCCGGTTAATTTAAATGTAGAAAATAACACCTTCTGCTCGTCTGTACATGAGAGGACCGCTAGTATGTCCTCTATGTCTTGAACTCAGTTCTCTGCTACCAGTGGGTCCGCTCCTTTAGCAAAAGACGAGGGTCGCATACACGTGAACTGCTCGATCGTGCAGCTCTGCTCCCCCGAGCTCCTAGCCATCTCAGCCATCACTTGCTGAGTGACGCTACACAACACCGCGTTAGGGTTTGCACCACCCATACTGGAAGACCCTACTCCATCACCTCCCGCATTTGTGTTGTGATTTCCCTGATCCATCCTACAAAGAGAGTAACTAATCTCAGCATACAGTTACTATCACCCAACCAATATACCGCTATAACTCATAAATTACTCTTCTATTCACATCCTTAATCCCCATTTAGGATTCAACCCTACCACTTAGAAACAAGACCTAGCGATAGTATCTATGGTTTTCCTGAAATCGTCACCCCAGAAAAAACATAGAAACAACCCCGGTACTCCTGTCTCTAGGCTGCAAGATAGAATCTTAAATTCTCATGTCATCCTCTAACAACCACTAACTCACTTTTCAATCTACCCATCTCCTATTTCTCTCAAAATCCACTCCTATACTCTAGTATTGTATTCCGCTGTCTACAAAAGTCTGCAGAACCTAGCAACCTAGGCTTTGATACCAAACCATGACGCCTCAATTTTCGTATAATTTTTTTTATAAGCAATAATAAATAATTTACATGCATCGACAATATGCATAAATCGGCCACGTTAACAACCTTATTACCATTCACATGACCCGACCTGCATTGGGTACCGGGTTAAAAGTTATTTCATTATACAACCTAACAGCGGAAGACAATATATACATATCAGTCAAAATACAATACCCAGTGCATCAACATACATCTATATACATCACCATAACAGACTCATAGACAACTCAACTCTAGGGGAATTACACCTCCCCTAGTCTAGAAACTCACCTTGTGTGTCAGGGTCCCATCTCCTTATGATCACGAAGCTCTATCACCCGGTTTATCCCTGTTCCCTGAAAAATTTAGATAATTGGGTGAGACACATCTCAGTAAGAAGGAATAAATTATTTACAGTGTGTGACTATATGAGTTCAGTTATAATACACTTTACTTTTCAAATCAACATTTCATCTGAGAAAAATACACTGATAAATATATTCTCACAGTCATATAGATATACAACACAAGCTTTTATAATCTTTAAAATCATTTCTCAAATTCAATTATTTCCAACACATATTTACCCGCGAAGTTCCTGAGAATAGGGAAGATTACCCGCCCATATAGGTAGCTTCCCTCTGCCCTAACACGTTACACAGCCAGGAACGGTCACATCTGATACCTATCAGGGCACTCACCTTACTCAGTAAGCCCTCAGGCGGAGAGTTTCACTTCACCTCAATTAATTATATTATTAACTCACACAGTTCCATTTCTCAATTTTACCATTCTCTATTTCTCAATTTCCATTTTTCTTTCATTTCTCATTTTAGCCTATTTTTCATTATTTCACTTTCCATTTCCATTTTACTTTCTGGCTTATGAGTATCCTTGATATCAAATACCAACATCGCGTCTGTAACTCATGGCCACCCTGAGGATCTTTCTTTTCATGCCTTCCCCCCATGGTCAAGGTTGTGCGGCCCGAAGGCTGGATCTAACTACGGTTGGCCGACCCAGTTAGATCAAAATATCATATCGCGTCTGTAGTACGACTAGCCGGCCTATAACCTTGATCCGGACTCAGGGGGCCCAACAACCCTACAAAATGGCATAGTCAACTGTCACGCCACACGCTCCAAGAGTCCGTGTGGTTGCACTACACCACTAGCAACAATAGTGTGTTCAATATCATAACCATCCATCAGGGTTCACTACCACATACTCGCAATTATTATGCGGTATTGACATTTCATCAATCATATTTCAATATATCACAATTCAGTTCAATATAAATATTCTCATCATTTTCTGTGCACATTCCATCATCTCATAATAATACATATCATATTTCACGTATTTCCATATTTCCCAAAATACTCATATTAGTAATTTGTACAATCACATTTTTCATGCAAATAATTTCTACTCACATATAAATACCACATTTCATTATTTTCCACTAATCACATCAATTATTCTCATTTCAATATTTTCTCAGAAAATACCCATCGTTATATTTCACATTTTTCAACACATGTCATGTGCCACACAATTTTCATCTAATATTCATAATATATTAATTTCACACTCCAAAACATCACAATTTAATAGTACTCAAATGCCACACAATTTATCTCATATTTATATCATAATAACTTTCAGGAAAAATACCATATGCTCATTTTCACATATTAATTTAAATAGTAATTCTAAAAATACTGTTATAATTTATTTCCCTTACCTGACTTACTGAGAGTCTCGTTAACACCCAGATCTTACGCCCTTAGCGCCCGAAACTCAACTCCTGCAATTTGCATTTTCCCCAGATTAATTAACTCATTTCTCAAAATAATACCCATCTAACCTTCCCTAGGCCCCATATACCTCAAATTAACATTTAAACTAACATTTAACAGTCCCACTTAATTTCCTGAATTATGTCTGTGGGTCTCGAAATTACACCGGCGGAGCTCATCCGGGCCCTAAATTTCAAAAATCCTACTTCAACCCTAGATGCTCAATATTTTAGTATTTCCAAATTAATACTAGTTAATTAAAAATAAACCCCTTAATAACCCCCATATCCCAAATTTGGAGTTTTGCCCACGATGAGCCTACGAGAAATTCGTCTCGTTACACTTGTAGAGAATCATCCCTAAATTCTCGTGGTGGTGTCTGATCGTCAATCGGGCTTATAATTTGTAAGAAATTAAGGAAAAAGCAGAAATTGGTTTACCCGAGGAGATACGCTTACGCCGCTCCTACCACCGATCCACTCCGGTAGAAATGGCGCCAGCGGAGAATGGAGTCTAGTGGTATCTTCCGATTTTCGATCGGGCGAGAATCCATCACGGAACTGAGGAGAGAGGGAGAGAGAATGAGAGGAGAGAGAAAGACTGAAGGGGGGGCTTCCTACGCATTGCTCCCTCTTTGTATCCCACCTGTTGTGAAATCCTTCTGAAGCTTCTTCGAGAGAATTGATGTTATGTAATAATAATAATAATAATAATAATAATAAATTTAATTAATATTAATAATGATATATTTTAATAATAAAAATAAATTTTAATTATTTTTTTTCTTTTTTTAAAAATTTAATTAACTAATAATTAATTAATTAATTAAAATTTTTTTTTGGGAATCACTCCACTAATCTTGTATAACCAATTTTGGGGTTATTACACTATTGCCTCTTTAAAAATTCCTTTTCTAAATTGGGCAGTCGCCTGCCACATGTAGGCAGTCGTCTGGCTCTTCAGTTTTCTTTATATATATTTTTTAAAAAAATTTCTTCTTTTAAGACCTTATTTACTTTGATTTTAAAACATGCTTTAGGGTTTTTCAAAAAAATACATTTCTAAGTTTCTTTTGATTTATAAGAGTTTTAATTCAGTTTATATTGAAGTTTACATGAAGTACTTACATACATACATATTTAAAAACTCTATTTTTTGATCTTCAACTAAGACCTTGTTCTTCTATGATCATATATCATCTTTGAGTTTCTGATCATTATTCTTTCTTAAACCTTTTGTATAGGACGTTCATCATGAGCTTTATCATCCATTTGAGCTTGGAGTTTCTTTAAGTTTTGCCTTCTTCTTGAAAGAGTTTCACTTGAAACAAACCATATCAAACTTATCGTGATTTGTTATCATCAAAATAAGAATTGTAAGCCTTGTTAGGCCAACAGAGTCTTCACAGTGAAACATAAATCTGACGGGATAGTTGAACGATATAAAACCAAACTTATTGCAAAAGGTTTTACACAGACTTATGACATTAACTATACTGAGACATTTGCATTAGTGGCAAACTTGAATACAGTTTAGGTCCTCTTATCCTTAGCAGCCAATTAAGAATGCATTTCTAAATGATGAGTTAGAAAAAGAAGTTTACATAACTATACCTCTAGGATTCAGTAAGAAAGGTGAAGAAAACAGAGTGTGTAAACTCAATAAGTGCCTATATGGACTTAAATAATCTCCTAGAACATGGTTTGACAGATTTCCAAAAGTAATAAAGACCAAGGATATCGACAAGGGCAATCAGATCACACCCTGTTCTTCCAACAGTCTGAAAAAGGCAAGAGAACAATTTTAATAGTATATGTTGATTATATAATCCTAACTGGGGATGATACTGTAGAGATGGAAAGATTGAAGAGGGTTTTAGCTACTGAATTTGAAGTTAAAGACTTAGAACAAATGCTGTATTTCTTGAGCATGGAAGTTGCTAGAACGAAAAAGGGAATTAGTGTTTCTTAGTGAAAGTATGTTACTAATCTCCTAAGTGAAACCGGTATGCTTGGATGCAAGCCCAGTGAAACCCCGATTGAAGCAATAAAAAGGGTTGAAAACTGTGGGATACCAGTTGAAAAGGACAGGTATCAGAGATTGGTTGGTCAGCTAATCTACCTATCACATACTAGACCAGATATTGCATTTGCAGTTAGTGTAGTTAGCCAACATATGCATTCACCAAAAGAAGCCTACTTAGATGTTGTGTACAAGATCCTTCGATATCTCAAGGGCTCCCCGAGCAAAGGACTCTTCTTCAAGAAATGTGAAAACAAGAAAGTAGAGATCTTTACAGATGCAAATATTAGGTAAGATCAGTGGAAGATAGAAGGTCCACCATAGGATATTGCACATCCGTTTGGGGAAATCTGGTAACTTGGAGAAGCAAAAAATAGAATGTAGTGGCTCGTAGTAGCGCTGAAGTAGAGTTCAAGGCAGTTGCTCAAAGAATATGTGAAGGACTATGGTTACAGAAACTCTTGGAGGAACTACAGTCTTGGTGGAATTTCCTATCAAACTCTATTGTGATAACAAGGCAGCCATCAGTATCTCTCTCAATCCAGTTCAACATGACAGGACCAAACATGTGGAAGTGGATAGACACTTCATCAAAGAAAAAATTGAAGAAGAAACTATCTGTACCACTTATGTACCTACTAAGGAACAAACTGTAGATATTTTCAATAAAGGATTGAGACGACAGAGTTTTGATGATCTCATTAGTAAGTTAGAAATGATTAATATCTATGATCCAACTTGAGGGGGAGTGTTAAAATTCCAAGTATTTTTGTGAATAATGAATAAATTAGGAAGGTGGACAAAAATAGGAGATTTTATTTTATTCTATAGGGAGATTATTTTCTTATTTAAATTAGTTGATTGTATTATAAAAATTGGGATAATTATTCATATAGAATTCTTCTTACACTCTCTCTCTCTCTCTCCTAAAACCCGCTTTAAGGTAGCTCTTCAAAGCCATTCTCAGAAGCCATCGTCTGCTGTTTTCAGGTAAGGTCCTTTGCTCTTCCATTCTTTACCAATTCTTTGAGTTTAACATGAAGCTACAGTGAAAATAAACTTCCCCAATATAGTTGCTAATCTGATCATATATTACCGATGCCATTAAACCCAAACTGCCCATAGAATTTCTCCAAGTCATTTTGGAAGTGTCCCTCAAAAGGGTTGCCCCATACAGCAGAGGACCTTTTGGTCATTGCCGTTGCTATGCAATTTATGACCTTTTGGCATCTAATTATTAACTGCGAAGTCAATTGTCGTGAATTTCATTATTGTTCATCATTTTTTCTTAAATGGGTAGTTGAATTGTTAATCATATTTTGCTTTAAGCAGTCCGATTTAGATCTGAACGAGGAAATAACAATGTCTTACAGCTTTAATCTTTTAATTGTCTGCGTTCCTGCTGCATCATCAAGGCAAGTTTCAGATTTCGTATTAATTTTTTAATAAAAAAATTAATTAAAAATTTGGTTGTGCAGTGATTTTACAGGGTGGATGAGATGTGAGATGTAAAATGCCAAGACTAAAAATAATTGCATTTGTGGGGGGCTATAGAGTAGCAAAAATAAGCGGCAGGATGTGGAAAAGTGAATAAAGTAGTTCAGTCACGAAAAGAAATGATCTTCAATGGATAGTTTGTCTTCCCCTAGATGGCCTTGCAAGAACAAAGGGAAAACTTAAAATGAGTCGAGTGGAAGAATTAGTATGGGCTTAGCCAGAAAGAAAGACTTGTCCAGGATTGGATAGCAATATAGCAACAAGATTCAATTAATTAATGAGTTAATGTTAGAACAACTAGAGTGTTACTTAAAAATTTCAAGTGTAGAAGTAACGAGATTGTGGATAACAGTAATTTGGTTGAATCATCTGGCATTAGTTTTTGGGTGTATTTGCAAAGTGATCTCGAGTGTTGACTAGGGAAGTTGGTATTGCAAGTTTTCCAGGCAGCCAAAGGTTGGTCTGAAGTGGATGCGTTAGCTACCTGTAGTTTACTTTTTTACACCGACACCTGATAGGTATCACAATATTGGGTCAAACAGTAGGGGGCATTTTCTCTTGCTTTTCTTTAGGCATTTTCTTTAGCTTTTCTAGTGGGAACTGTTGGGTGTCCCTCCTTGTGGGGCCCTTGACTTGAAAGCTGCACCATTCTTTAATGTTGTTGGCTTCCCAGAGAAAAGAAACAGCTGCAGCATGTTTTTGAATTTAGGCACCAAGGTCTCACGCAGTGGCTGATCCTTCATCTTCTTTTTTCTTTATTTCCATTTTTCCTGCTTGCTGCCATTTGACTCTCTGTTTTCAATACTAGCTCCCAACGCCTGCAGCAGCCAACACCTGCAGCCAGCACCTGCAGCACGCCCATACCTGCGCCGGTCATCTTCTCCAGTGCAGCAACCTGCTGCTACCTTTATCTTCGTGTGTCTCCGGCTGCATATTATTAACATCATATTGAGTTATTCTGGTTGTGCTCATTTTGGTTGGTTTCTTTGGAGTTTTGTTCAGAATATTTTGGTGAGGCATTTCCATCTTGCTACATTTGTTTATACACTCTTGTGTATTTGTAAGGCATATGCCTTTTGTATCCACTTTGTATAACATATTTGGTGATAGTGGATTTGGACCGCCGTGCCCCCGTGGACGTACCTCAACATTTGAGGGAACCACGTTAAATTTCTTGTGTCTCAATTTTTTTATTGTTTGCATTACTCCATTGATTTACTTGTGGGAATTTGTTCGTATATATTATATTTTTTTTCCCAACAGGAACCTGGAAATGTTGTGGTAAGAATCTGTCTTTTGATGGCTCTACATTCAAACATGTTCACAAAACTGAAAAGAATATGTTCCATTAGTTGAACCTTAAGAACTTTTCCCAAATTTTATTTTTCTAGCCAAAAATAAACTATGTAATGTCTTGATTACTCTTGCATGTGTAAATCTCAAAGCAGTTACTTGCATTTTCTGTATTTTCTAGAGAGGAGTAGGTCAAAATGGCACAGATTTTGGCACCCTCTGCGCAATGGCAAATGAAAGTCACAAAGAACTCCACCAATTTGAATTTCCTTGAGACAAAGATGTGGGGCTCTGTACTGTTGAAGCATAACAAAAATGGAACAGCTAAAAAGCTCCATTAATTTTAGAGTGTTTGCTCTCAAGTCTGACAACAACACCGTTAATAGGGTGGAAGATCTGTTGAGAATTTCACTTGTGAGTTTGTCCCACATTGGAAAATTAGAGTGGATGATAGGTGCTTATATACATGGTTAGACCCAAGATCCAATAAGCTTAAGCTTTTGGGTCAAGTTGGTGTTCACCCATGTGTATCAAGCCCACCAATAGGTTCCTAAATCCCTAACAAGTGGTATCAGAAATGACGGTTCATAACTTTGGATGAGCGATATCGTAAAATTCGAGACGGGAAGCTAATTCTCCTGACGTGCTAACAGTTGGAGAACCAAGTATGTGGCCAAGGCCAATAAAAATCATCTAGGCTGGAGATGGATCTGAATAGGGTCAAGACGTGGGGGGTAGGATTGGTTCAGAGGCACGTGGAATTCCAATCTGAGACACGTAAGGCACCAGTGGTAAGATCCACTTGGGCAACTGTTGGAGAATTGAGTTTACTCTCATAAAGGAGATGGTTTCCGTTCAGGGGGGAGCAGTTGGAACTCACAAGTGAGGGGGAGATAATTGAGAATTCCACTTGTGAGTTTGTCCTACATTAAAAAATTAGAGTGGATGATAGGTGCTTATATACGTGATTGAACTCAAGATCCAATAGGTTTAAGCTTTTGGGTCAAGTTGGTGTTCACCCATGTGTATCAAGCCCACCCATAGGCTCCTACATACCTAACAAGATCTGCTGAATTTGGACCTCACTCCTTACACCGATAAAATCATTGTGGAGTACATTTGGTACATTTCTCTGCTTATTTGTCTTCACAATGTTTGAATAACGCTTTGTAATCGGGAAAATTAAAGGCCATGTAAAAATGGATGCACGGAAAAGATAAAATTTTGTTGTAGTTCTACAGTTAGGTAAAACTACTAGTTTAATGGCTTGGCATGCCTTATTTATGGGTGACAACAGCTTAACATAAAGCATATCAATGATTTCATTTTGAAATAGGATAGGAGGGTCTGCGATTGACCTGCGCAGCAAGTCAAAGGTATCATAATGTTGACTTCATCTTTAAGAAAGAGATTGTCCTAATTCTTGTCGCAATTTTTTTCTTTCTCATGCATTTTTTCTTTTCCATTTTTCTATTTTTTTTGGACAATATCAGAGCCTGTTAAACACCCATCCGAGCTACCAAAGTGGAACTATGATGGGCCGAGTACTGGACAAGCACCAGGGGAAAATAGTGAAGTAATTCTATGGTAAGATGTCGTAGAAAATAATATTTTATCATATATTTATATATTTTTTTCCCATGTCGTGAGTTTGATGGACTTTGAGTTTGAAACTTTTTCTCAAGCCCTCGAGCAATTTTTAAGGACCCTTTTTGCGGTGGCAACAATATCTTGGTGATGTTAGGACCCTGTAAGCAACCAGAAAAATTAGGAACACTAGAAATTTACGTGGTTCGGTCAAGATCGACCTACGTCCATGGAGCACACCACAATTCACTAAAAATTCGTCGGAAAGAAATACAACTCTCTTCTTCCTCTCACTCTCTTCCTCACACTCTCTTCTTCCTCTCTTTTCTTCTCTGTATATTCTCTGTGCATCTTTCAACTCTCCACAGTTCCTCTATTTATAGGGCTTGGAATCAATTACAATTAAATACAATAAATCAAAAAGAGAAGTTTCATCCATTTAAATTAAATGGTGGATAACAACTCCAGCTTGCAACGCGTCTCCAGCTTCTCACGCGTCTCCAGCTCAGCGTCTCCTGGCTCCAGTACAACAATCTCCCACTTGGAGACGGAGACGCCTCCTCAACCAGTATCATGAATAAATGATGTGCTCAAAATATGTCTTCAAGCATGAAGACCAATTGAAACTGAATACAACTTCAGCTTTTCTGTAATCACCACCTTAGTTAACATATCTGTCGGATTTCTGCTTCCTTGGATTTTTTCAAGTGTCAACACGCCGTCCTCTATTAGAGATATGACAAAGTGATAACGTAATCCAATATGTTTAGTTCTGGAATGAAATGCGGAGTTCTTTGCCAGATGTATCGCACTCTAACTGTTACTGTACAAAACATTCCTCTCCTGCTTTAATCCAAGCTCCGTTAACAAACCCTGAAGCCAAATCATCTCTTTACGGGCTTCTGTCACTGCTACGTACTCAGCTTCTATGGTGGATAAAATAACAATCTTTTGTATTTGTGACATCCAACTAACAACTGTTGTGCCAAAAGTGAATATATACCCGGTGGTGCTTTTGCGATGATCAATTTCACTTGCAAAATCAGCATATAAAAATCCTTGGGTTTTCAAATTGCTTTTTCCGAAACATAGACACTTATCAATAGTGCCACGTAGATATCTCAAAAGCCACTTCACTGCTTCCCAGTGTGTCTTCCTTGGTTTTGACATATACCTGCTGACAACTCCCACTGCTTGGCCAATATCTGGTCTGGTACCAACCATAGCATACATTAGACTTCCAACGGCTGAGGCATATGGTACCTTAGCCATGAAGTCTTTTTCTTCATCTGTCTGGGGAGACTGATCCTTAGAGAGACGGAAGTGACCCGCCAATGGTGTATTTACAGTCTTGGCGTTGCTCATGTTGAACCTCTGTAAAATACGGCTGATGTACTCTAACTGAGATAACTGCAACGTTCCTTGTTGCTTATCTCTAGAGATCCGCACCTCAAGAATCTGCTTTGCAGGACCCAAGTCTTTCATATCAAATTCCTTTAACAATTGCTACTTTAATTTTCTGATCTCTTCTATATCTGATCCTGCGACTAGCATATCATCAACATATAATAGCAGAATAATATAGCTAGCACGATACCTTTCGAAGTAGCAACAGTGATCAGCATTACACTTCTAAAAATTGTTCCTATGCATACAGCTGTCAAATTTCTTGTACCACTGTCTAGGAGCTTGTTTGAGACCATACAAACTCTTCTTCAATTTGCATACAAGATTCTTTTTACCTTTTACTGAGAAACCTTCTGACTGTTGCATATAAATTTCCTCATCAAGATCATCGTGAAGAAAGAAATGCCGTCTTCGCGTCCAACTGCTCAAGATGTAAACCCTCTAAGGCAATAATACTCAAAATAGATCTGATGGTCGTAAGCTTGACAACTGGTGCAAAAATATCAGTGTAGTCAATTCCTTCCTTCTGTTCAAAACCTTTGACTACTAACCGAGCTTTATACCTCCTGGATCCATCATGCTCTTCTTTGATCCTATATACCTATTTGTTGTGAAGAGCCTTCTTACCATTGGACAACTTAGCTAGTTCCCATGTTTTGTTAGAGTTAAGAGACTTCATCTCATCTTTCATTGCAAGCTCCCACTTGCTCGAATCTCCTGCCTGATATGCTTCAACATAGCATTCAGCTTCTTCTCCATTTGTAAGAAGTAAATGGTTCACATACCTTCTGTTTGGTACATGTTGCCGAGAAGATCTCCTAAGCTCTAATGCTGGAGTAGGAGGTGGTGGTGCAACAAACTGCTCCACATGTTCCTTTGCCCGAGGATTCTCGGTATTCTGCTGAAGATTCTCGGTGTTCTGCTGACGTGTCCTTACACCTTCTAAAACATCATCCACATCTACAAAGATTGTTTCAAACTCTGTAGATTTTGTTGTGTGTCTATCTTTGTACATCACCTTTTCATCAATAATCACATCTCTGCTTCTGATCACCTTTTTGTTTTCATCATCCCAAATGCGATTCCCATATTCATCTCCACCATAACAGATGAAAGTGCATTTTCAGGATTTCGGATCCAGCTTATTCCTGACAATCATTGATATGTACATATGCAACACAACCAAAAACTTTCAAATGTGAAAGTCTTACTTCTTTATTACTCCATACTTCTTCTGGTAGACTATAGTCCAATGGTACTGATGGACTCCTGTTAATCAAATAAACTGCTGTGTTGACTACTTCTGCCCAAAACATCTTTGGCAAGCTTGATTGCATACGCATGCTTCTGGATTTTTCTGTCAACGTTCTGTTCATCCGCTTGGCTACACCGTTGTGTTGAGGCGTACCTGGTACAGTTCTTTCCATTCTGATACCATGCTCATAGTAGAATTTCTTGAGCTTGGTGTCAACATACTCACCACCGTTATCTGTTCTCAGCTTCTTGATTTTCAAACCAGTTTCGTTTTCTATCATTGCTTTTCAAATTTTAAAAGCATCAAAAACATCAGATTTATACTTTAGGAAGTAAACACATACCTTTTGTGAATGATCGTCGATAAATGTGATGAAGAAATGCTTCCCACCTGTGGATGAAATGGTTGTTGGTCCCCATACATCTGAATGGATTAGCTCAAGTCTCTCTTCCTTTGGGGTACTGATGTTTGTCTGGAAACTGACTCTCTTCTGTTTCCCAAATATGCAATCCTCGCATGTGTCGATCTTCACCAATTGTAAATCATCATTTGAGTGCATCACTCTGAGTCCCTTCTCACTCATGTGTCCAAGTCATTGATGTCATAAGGTTCTATCATCATTTCTTGTAGCAACTGTAATAAACATGCATGCATTAGGAGTTACATAAAGAGTACCACTTTTCTTACCTCGAGTAATTGTCAATGCACCCTTCGAAATCTTCCATTCATCACCAATTAAAGATGTGTTATATCCTTCATCTTCCAATTGACCGACTGAGATCAAATTCTTCTTCAGGTCTGGAATATACCTGACATCTCTCAATTTCCATACTGACCCATTCATTTTGATCTTCACTATCCCCTTACAAGCAATGTCGCAAGGTTGATCATTGCCAAGATATACTTTACCGAAATTACATGATGTATACTCCTCTAAGCAATCTCTGCTGCAAGTGGCATTGAATGAAGCTATAGAGTCTAACACCCAAGACTCCTTTTTGTTCTCCAAAGAGCAGATAAAAAAATCATCATTTTCTGAAACAACATTGACTTCTGTCTTTGCCCTCGTCTCGTATTCTTTCTTCAGACTTCTGCACTGGTTCTTGTAATGACCAGTTTTTCCACAATTCCAGCACTCAATAATTTTTGTGCTTTGGGAACCTGTGTCCTGAGAACCTCTGGGATTTCTGGATTTAGACCGCCTAGGCCTAGATCTGTTGCGGTTGTTTGATCGTCCATGCCTATTTCCTCTGCCTCGACTTTTCATGTTCAAGGCTGAACTCGAAGTGAAGCCATGGTTTGACTGCATTCTGATTTCCTTCGTCAAAATCATGCTGACGACCTCATCGTATACAAGCTTTGATTTCCCTGCGGAGCTACTGATTGCAGTAACAACACCATTCCAACTTTCAGGCAACTGACTGAGAATCAGTAGGGCACGAATCTCATTATCAAATGTTATCCCGATTGAGGCAAGTTGATTCGACAACTCGTTGAAATTATTCAAATGCCTACTAAAACTTTCACCTGTAGACATGCTCATAGTAAATAATATTTTCATAAGATGTACCTTGTTAGCGGCTGACGGCTGTTCGTACATATTAGAAAACGCATCCATCAGAGACTTGGTGGATGATATATGCTTAATATTGAATGCCACAGACTTTGACAATGTCATTTTGATGGCTCTGAGAGCTTTTCGATCAAACAATTCCCACTCGTCCTTGTTCATAGATGTTGGCTTACCCTTCAATGGTAAATGCAACTCCTTCCCAAACAAATAATCTTCTATCTGCATTTTCCAGAAACCGAAATTGTTGCCATTGAACATTTCGATTTTTGAGCTCTTTTCGTTCGACATCTCAATTTTCTGATCTATAGATGGAATTAACTCAAATGGATAGCACGATTGGATCCAGAACGGTCGAAAACCTTAGAAATGGTTCAAGTCGTTCGAAAAACGGACCCAAAATGACTCCGAAAAGCTCGGTCAAATATCATGTCAAACCTGGTCAAACTTGGTCAACTATGCTGACGTGGCACTGGGCCTACTGATGTGGCAGATGACGTGTCACTACGGCCCACCTGATGATGATGCAGTGTTGATGTGGCACTGGGACCCATTTGCTGTCGTGGCACTGGTGCTGATGTGGCAGGCAATGTGGCGGCTGACTCAGCACCGCTGACATGTTCGGGTCTAGAGCAGCGGGGTCGGATACAGATCTGGGTCGGATTTCTGAGTTGGGCTGAGACGGTCTAGGCGAGGAAGACGTGTGCCGCGCATGGGGCGCGTGGGCGGCAGGTCACCGGCGCATGATGAGGCGTTCGGCTCCGGCGAAGCGCGTGTTGACGCGTATGCCTCCGTCTGAGCTCCTTTCGAGCTCCGGTTTGCACTGTTGGCTTCGTCTCGGTGAGGTGAAGGTGATGGTGGCCTCAAAATTTAAGCCACTAAACAGAGCTCTGATTTCGGTGAATGCTCCGATCTGGCCTTTCTGCTCCAACCGGGTTCTGATACCACTTGTTAGGACCCTGTGAGCAACTAGAAAAATTAGGAACACCAGAAATTTACGTGGTTTAGTCAAGATCGACCCACGTCCATGGAGCACACCACAATTCACTAAAAATTCGCCGGAAAGAAATACAACTCTCTTCTTCCTCTCACTCTCTTCCTCACACTCTATTCTTCCTCTCTTTTCTTCTTTATATCTTCTCTGTGCATCTTTCAACTCTCCACAGCTCCTCTATTTATAGGGCTTGGAATCAATTACAATTAAATACAATAAATCAAAAAGAGAAGTTTCATCCATTTAAATTAAATGGTGGATAACAGCTCCAGTTTGCAATGCGTCTCCAGCTCCTCACGCGTCTCCACCTCAGCGTCTCTTGGCTCCAGCACAATAGGTGAGTCTTTGGATGTTGGCTTGGTCTCTTGCAGGTCTGATGACAAGTTTGATAAGGTTATTGCTGCAGGGTCCTCTGAAGCAGTTGAGGTTAATCCTGCTACTTCCATGCAAGGGGGTGGGGAGAGAATCTAAATTGTGTAGGGAAAAAGGTAATGCTTCCCTTTCTGTTATGGATGAAGCTGAAAAGTTCAAAGATAAAGGAAAAAGCCCTCTTGTGCCATTGATTGGCAATTCCCATGGGAATGTAATGGTGCAGGATAAAGGGTTTCAGCCAGTGAGAAGGAAGAAAAGGAATAAGGGGTATAGGCCTCCTTGAGCTCATTTGATCTTGCGTTCCCTTTGGTTTTTGGGGTTTCCTAGATTTGATTGTACTTGTATCTAGGTTTTCCTAGTTTTGTTGCTACTTGATTCTAAGCTTTGTGCCCTGGGTATGCTTAGGTTTGATTGTAATTGTTTCTAGGTTCTACCTAGTTTTGATGTTGTTTGTTTTAGATTGGGAGCTTTGGCTTCCCTTCTCGATGTATGTTTCGGATTTATTTGTACGTATTCCTTTGATCAATATAATTTACCCTTTACTGGTCAAAAAAAAAAAAAAAAAACAATATCTTGATGAGTGTATATGAACCAAATAACTAGTGATTTGTGGATATTATGGTATCTGAATTACATTACAACTTTTGATTAAATAAATTCTGACTAAAATTTAAAGTATACAAAACAAAAAAAGTTAAGAATATAGTCAATGTTTTCTTTTATCTTGAAATTACATCTTTGCAATTTACGAAGGTAATATGTGATTCGTACACACCGGCAGGTGAGCCCATCCCTACAAACAAACGCCACAGGGCTGTTGAGATTTTCAGTAACAAGAAGGTAGCAGATGAGCAGCCATGGTAAGTTTCTATTGATAAGCTTCATTCTTACATTAGTTTTTAATATTTGTAGGCTCATATTGGCTTATTTAAGAAAAAAGAGTGCAAAAGGAATAATTATTTTTTGGTTTTGGTATCTGTTAGAATACCACTTTACCTTAAAGCTTGGACTGTTAGATTGTAGGTCAACAATGTATATCAAGCTTTAACACTCCACCGCACATGCAGAGATAAACACATGATAAATAACAACAGTACTGGGAATACAATAATTTTTAAACACCACATAATAAATATGGGCAGCAAGACTAGAACATAGGACGTCCTGGCAAACCTGCTCTGATGCCATGTTAGAATACCACTTTACCTAAAAGCTTAAGCTGTTAGATTATATCAAGCTTTAACTATAACAACTACTCCTTTCCCTTTGCCTAGCAGTAAGGGTGTTACAGTGTGTTCAATTTCTGGAAACAGCCTCTCCAAATATGGAGTTGAGGCTGTGTAAATATGCCCTCTCCAGACCCCTGATGCGGTGCAGGAGCCTTGTGCAGTGGGTGTTGCATGAGCGTTGCTCCTTTTGCACTACATAAAAATTAGTTCTACTCATCTAATAATCACATCAGCTTGTAAATACCTGTGCAGTAGTACATTCATTTTTTTGGAATAAAAAAATAATCAGAATCATACGTTTATTACATAAATCTAGCTGCTAATGTATTGCGACTATTTCAAAATTAGGTTTGGGATAGAGCAAGAGTACACTCTGCTTCAGCCAAATGTGAAATGGCCTTTGGATTGGCCCATTGGAGGCTATCCAGGTCCTCAGGTAAATTTTCACACTATAAAATAGTTTTACTGCTTTCTAATTGTCTGATTACATAGAAGATGCAGTCATCATTTCCTTAAATAATGAGAAAGTAAAAAGTTATTAATGTGATAAGATTATGCAAGGAGTTCTTTTGCATGTTTTGATTCATTTTTATTTTAGGGTCCTTATTACTGTGGCGCTGGGGCAGATAAGTCATTTGGTCGTGACATATCAGATGCTCATTACAAGGCATGCTTATATGCTGGAATCAACATTAGTGGCACCAATGGGGAGGTTATGCCTGGCCAGGTGTTTTATCCTCCCCTTCCTCTTTCTCATATTTTATATAAATTTTAGTAATATAATTACAAAATTATTTACTTTAGCACTGTTAATTTCATTTTCATTTTTTCAGTGGGAGTATCAAGTGGGTCCTAGTGTGGGGATTGATGCTGGAGATCACGTTTGGTGTTCTAGATACATTCTCGAGGTAATTTTCTTCCATTATGGGTACACCTTCATCGAGAAAGAGCCATAAAGGCCCAGAAAAATATGCTGCACCTTGCCATTTGTAGCTTTCAACAAATATCTAACTTGCTCTGAAAACTGTTGCATGTGAAAACCAATAGTCAAGTAAAATGCACCCATTGGGTTGTCATCCAACAGCATACTGCATGAACTTCTGTGTATTGGGTTTCGTATTCAATCCCTGGATACTTCTTTAATGAAGAAAATCTAGCATGTGTGCATCCACCTCCTTAACTGATCAAGTAAACAAAAGATTTTGAGTAGAACATGAAATTGCAACTTACATAGGAAGATGTCTATCCTTGTAGTTGCTTTGGAAAGCACCATATAAACAAGCAACTGTCTATTTTGTTGCAAATGTTTCTTATCGCCTGCAGCCACTTCCACAGACATTTTTGTTTATTTCTCCTGGTGTATTGTTATACATAATATAACTGACTGTACTTTTCTCCTTTCTTCTACAGAGAATTACTGAACAAGCTGGTGTTGTTCTCTCTCTTGATCCAAAGCCAATAGAGGTAATTCCAATTTCCAATTCCCTTCAGACTTAGTAATTTCTTCATGGTATTAACAGCTACGTCAAACTTAACTTTTTTCCTTGAGTGAACAGGGTGATTGGAATGGTGCAGGATGACACACCAATTATAGGTATTTTTATTTATTTATTTTCTTGTGAATTGTGATAATCAATGACTCATATGGTGAAAAGTCAAACAAGTCAAATAGAAGGGTTGTAATACTTGACATTAACTTGTAGTAAGTTGTCCTTTAACCATTCTTTTTCAGTGCAAAGAGCATGCGAGAAGAAGGTGGTTATGAAGTCATAAAGAAGGCAATATTGAATCTATCACTTCGCCACAAAGACCATATCAGTGCTTATGGAGAGGGAAATGAAAGAAGGTTAGCAGGAAAGCATGAAACAGCCAACATCGACACATTTACTTGGGTATGAATAAGAAAATATCCCCCAATTCTCATAACCCAATAATGATGATGAATGATAATTATAGAAGCAAGAAAATTCGTCATCCCCTCCCCCCCCCCCCCCCCCCCCCCGAGTGGTTAATCGGGGATGTTCAGCACGCGTTGGACGTGAAACTAAAAAGCAGGGAAAAGGTACCAACACCACAACTATATTCTGCTTGAAGACTTTGTTTAGCAGCTAAAAAATAAAATAAAATAAAATAAAATTTTATGCATATCTATGTTGTGTACAAAATTCTCTACACACTGATAAGTGGAATTAATGCCTAGTGATTTACTGAAGTTGGAAGATAGTAAATTTTTTTTGGGCAAAAGATGCTAACTTCCCTTGAAGTTTGACAAAAAGATAATGACCTCTCTTAAGATTTCAAAAATTCCAAGGACCTCCCATGAGGTTTCAGAAATCCCAGGACCTCCCTTGAAGTTTGTCAAAAAGACACAAACCTTCCCTTGTATTTTGCAAAAAGACAAGTTTTTTTAGGGGATGTCTGTGTCTTTTTGGTGAACCTTAGGGGAGGTCTGTGGCATTTTTAAAATCTCAGGGGAGGTTTGTGTCATTTTTGACAAACCTCATGGGAGGTCCTTGAGATTTTGAAACCTTAGAAAATGCCTCTGTCTTTTTGCTAAAACTCAGGGGAGGTGAGTATCTTTTTCCTTTTTTTTTATTTGGTAGAAAAAGCAAGTACATAGAGCACTACTTATTGGAAGAAAAAAATTGACAACTTGTTGGAATTTGGTGCAATCCCAAGAGGGGAGGGTGAATTGGATTTTTAAAGTTTTTCTCTCCTAAGTCAAATAGCCAGCAGCAGTATTTCACAAATCTAGGGCCAATCTAGAGCATATATAAAATAAACTGATAAATACAACTAGATTGAATTTGCACAAGTAATTAACCAAACATGCACAGAATAGTAAAGTAAGTAAAGTAGAGATAACACCAGATATGTTATCGAGGTTCGGCAAATGTGTCTACGTCCCAGCCTCGGTTCGCAAGCCCGAGGATTCCAGTACGGCTCACTTAACGGGTGGAGCGGCACCGATTACAATCAGGTCAAATTACCAGGGCTGACCTCAACCTTTACAAACTCTCCTTACGAGGCGGAGAATACCCACCTCAGGCCAGACCTGGAATACAACAGATAATCAATACAAATTTCATGTACAAAATATGTGCTTCTCCAACAAGTAGATTTGTACCTGTGTAATCAATGTACAACAAACAGATAAGAACTATAAGTTCGGTGCAAATATGTGAAATAACACTCAAGGTAAGGTCAATAATCAATCAAGTTTGAGAGTGTATTATCAATCTATCTTTGAAACATTATATAAATATATATCAACCACAAATAGGGTTTCAAAGATTTCCAAGGATATAATCAAAATATCTCAAAATGATTTTCACAAGTTTAAGCACAGGAGATATTTCAAAGCAAGTTGTTAAAAAGTTTTCTACAAAATACAAGACAAGCCTAGGAGTCTTGCAATAAAAAGTGTAAAGACTCACAAGTTAATAAAAAGTTTTCCCCACAAAATGAATATTGATTAACTCAAGGGGGAAAGCTTTTGGACTAAACTCTCAATAAAAAAATCAACAAGCAATTTGCAAGTATGAGAGTTTGAGCAATAGTAGGACGTGTAGGATCACTTAGAATACTCTCACTCAAAAATATTTTGCAATAGAACGAGCAAGGGAAGAGTATATGGCTTATATGTGAAGAAATCGCTCTCAAAATTTCAGAGGAAATTTTTCTTAATCAATTTTCTAATTGGTTATTAATCTTTACAAATGAACGCATATTTATAGCTTCACCCAAAAAAATAACCGTTGGGATATAGAGGAGATTATTAAATTTGTTCTAAAATGTTTTAACTTTAATTAACCCGAGTTATTGCGGTTAAAAATATGGCAATCGTAGAGTTTCGGTCGCCCGCACCACAAGGTCAGTCGCCCGAACACTCACAACTGGAAAAATTGAATTTTCAACTTCGGGTGCTCGAGAACAAGTTCGAGTGGCTGAACCAAGGCGATTTTCCAAACGCTCGTGGTTCGGTCGCCCGGTTATTAGTTCGGTCTGCCAAACTTCTCATTTCGGTCACTCGGGATGTGTTTAAACGTAAGATTCAGGCGTTTGGGGAAGGTGAAAAAATCAGCATTCATGGTTCCGTCGACCGTGAACAGTGTGCGTTCATTTTAGTTCGGTTGTCTGGGCCAAGTCAACTATTTTGACTTTTCACCCCCTCGGTTGACCGAGGCGTTTTCAATGCACAAGGTTCGGTCACCTGAAGTCCTTTCAAACTTAACAACTAGGTCCTATTTTTAAGTATGGTTTTCTCCTGTTTGCATAATTATAATCTGTAAGATTGAGGGAATTTATCAAAGTGATGTGTAGGGACCTATGGTCAGTCTACGGCCTAGGCTTTTTAATTTAGCCTAAAAACCTGGCGTCGGTCATCCGAAGGTCGGCCAAAGTCTTTTCTATGGTCATTGATTTCCCTATGGTCATTTGAGCTTATAGTCCTACCATGCATGTCATGCATTAATTATTACAGACCAAGGATTATTACAGACTCAAAAAAAATATAACACAATACAATACAACTTGAAAGAAAAGTGAAAGAACTTCATGCTCTGCTCCTTTACTATAGCATGGATAGTGCCAAAATATGTGCTCGTTTAAGTGCTTCTCGGCTTCCATTTCTCATTTGTCATCCATGTTTAGAAAAGTAAACCTATTCATACACTTAGCACACAGATGAGATACTATGGTTTGTCATAATCAAAATAGGCGACGGACTCAAAAAGTCAACACAGCTCTAGAAATTCTTTTGCCTGCATTGAAATAAGTCTAGTAATGCCCAGGAGGGAGGAAAATAACTTCTTTTTGTTTATTGGTTTGCTGAAGAGGCTCATAGACACTCAAAAGAGTGGTGATGAACATGGTGGTTCTTTGGCCTTTCAAGCATAGTGCCTGTAACTTTTGTCTTGTTTATGGGCTACAAATCATTTTTACACCTAATCCTGTGAGTCAATCTGAATAATTCTGAACGATCTTTAAATGCGATGAATCTTTTTCCTTCTTCATGATACATAGTGCTTTTCCCCAACCTGTTTTGAGTTCTTTCACTACATTATAATTTTTTTCTTTGAGCTTTGAACCTTTACTCTGAATTTTCTATGTAACATCATCTCAATAATTTTTTAAATCTGAGTTATAATCTGATAGACTGATACTGAATTCAACCTATGAATTTGTCACTGCACGACTTGCATTTATGCTCATGTCAATTATTATTATTATTTCCTTTGTAGGTTACTTAGAAGATCGGCGCCCTGCTTCGATCATGGACCCTTATGTTGTCACCTCTTTATTGGCGGAAACTACAGTATTGTGGGAGCCCACCCTTGAGGCCGAGGCTCTTGCTGCTCAGAAGCTGGCATTAAACGTTCAGGTCAATTTGTTGAAGGTTTTCTAGAGTTAGTTTGCTGGGGATAAGCTCAAGAGTCTGAGTCTGAAAACAACTACATGGAATCGGTCACATGTGAAGAAGCTTGTGCCCTTGTTTTATAGACTGTTCAGAGAAAATCCCCTGTAAAAAAAGGTCTCTATTCAATTAGTTCTCCATGATTAAACTTGAGACATATTTCCTTGTATGCCAGACATTCTGGGGATTAAAACTTGTCATGAATGTTTGTATTAGCGATTTTTTTTCTTGTTTTACCCTCTTTGTACAACAGCAGGGTCCCTGTACAAGTGCCTTTAATTAGTTGGTGCCCAACCAGGCATATAAAATCAGTCATTTATTTTCATGTTTGCTGATAATCTTCAAGTCTTTTCTTATGCTTGGTTTTGTTGCCAACATGACAGAAACTACGTTGGAATTTTTACCATTCAGGTTTCAAATTTTATTTTCTTTTCATTGACCTTTTCGCTACCTTGGTGGGCATGACTGTATCAAGGAAAATGTGGAAGTGATCCCACATGTTTTAATTGTTTACTCAAAAATAAAAGTAAAACCATGAAGTGTTTAAGAAATATTTTGTCGTCAAAACTAAAACTTTCTGCATCTGTGCTGTACAAACAAGTGCTCTTTTAAAAGAAAAAAAAAAGTTACATGCAGTTAATGTCTGCCGAAGTTATTGAAACTAGTGGCAGTAGTTATCTGGCAAGCATATGCTCAAGACAGGCCGGTTAACAGAGGAGCTCTTGATTTCCCAAAATGGATTCTTTGTCCAAGCCAAAAGAATGCTCCAACTCAAAAGGGATTCTTTGCCCTTCTGTGAGGCAAAACCAAGGGGTAAGGAATTTATTAATTTTTCCAATTAGTTTAAGACAATTTTTTATTATTAAAGTGAGAGAACATACAAATAATGTATACACCTATTTTTATTTAATATTATGTGCAGAAAAAAATATATAATTATATACTACTTGCTTATATAACTATTTCTCACCTGAGCTGAGGAAGGTGGTCTCCAGATTGAGCTTTTGTTTCTGACTCCAACTTCAAAAGCCATGGCTTCTGGGGCAGCCAAATCTGTAGCACTTATCCTCTTAGTTGTCAATGTTCTGCTGTATTTTATAGCAATCTCATTCTCTGCTTGGGCCATCAATCATGGCATCAAACGAGCTCGAGAAACTGGTAATTTATGTATAAAGTTATTAACACACACACACACACATGCATATATGCATTTATGATACAGTATTATATAGAGAGAAATTCATGTTTATGAGGGCAGTAACTTGCTTTCTGTGTTTTCCTCGAAACTGCATATGCATGGTGCAGCATCTGTTTTATCGGTACCTGCTCGCATATTTCCAATATACTTCCCAATGGGTAACATGGCGACTGGTTTCTTCATCATATTCTCACTCATCGCTGGGGTTGTTGGCTTCTCAACATCGTTTACTGGAATCCAGAATGTGATTAATGGGAATGCCAGCAACTTCCACTCAGCTGCTGCCTCTTCTCTTGCAGCTTGGGCACTCACTCTACTGGCCATGGGGTGAACAATTCTGCTCTTTCTACTCATTGATTCAATAATTTATGTGGCATAGTGGGTTAGCTCATTAGCTTTTCCCATCACTTCTTGTTCTCCAGATTGGCATGTAAGGAGATCAGTCTAGGCTGGACAGATTCCAACTTGGTAAGTTATGTTCTTACAACTTCAACCTGAAAAAGAAAGGGGATCTAGAGATCATTCACCTCTTTTGCTTGCTTTTTGGTTTTTGGGTGAAACAACAGCAGCATATTTCATAGGCGGGGAAACTGAATTTTGCTAATGCTTCATAACGTAAACATTGAATTGTAAGCAGAGGACTCTTGAGGTACTGATGATAATATTGGGCGGTACGCAGTTGTTGTGCACAAGCGCGATCCATGCTGGGGTCGAAGATATACGGGAGAGGGAACGCAGTAGCGGAAGATATTGACTAGCCAATCTGATCTGCCCCGCAAACTGCATGATGCATTTTTCTCAATCATAATTAAGAACTGTAAATCCAGCATCGGCAAACTCCGCTGAATTCCCTTGTTTCTATTGGTTTAGTTGTGATGTTTAGAAAGGCTTATTGGTTACATGGCCTATACCTTTGAATAAACGGTGGAATTTGTGATACCAAACACCCCCCATCCCACAAAAAGGCACACTAGTTCTTCATAAAACAACTTATTTAACTACCTTGTGTTTGAGAGTACGAATTTCAGATCGTAGCATTAGATTTGTGCATATGACACAAAACATATCATACAATTCAGTCTATATAAATTTAAATATATTCCCAAAGGCTACCTAAATATCATTAGGAAACTTACTCTGCTCGTGAAGTTTGCATCCAGACATGGGAGTGCAGGGTTAGGATTTTGGAAGCATTGAACAGTACAGTGCACAAAACCACCATAAACTTGGTTTGCTTGCAATCTTATCTCTAGTGCAGCTGACTTTCAATCATCCTTTTTTCTCCAATCGTCTTTTTTAAAATGTCCCAATCTATAAATTATCTTATAATTATAATATTTACGAATCATAGTCATATAAGTAATATAATAAACTATTTTTTCCATTTTAAAATTTAAAATAAATCTTTATAACTTCTCACTATATTTTTCATTCCATTATCTTAAATTACTCATCGTGTTCATGATATCATCGATATTCAAAAGAATATGGAAAGATTATTTAATTAAAATTAAAAATTAAATGATGAAATATATATATATATATATATATATATATATAGGCTCGAGTATTTTAATAATTTTTTAACTAGCCTCAAGTAATTTATGTTTTTTTTTTTTTGAAGCTTCTATAAAGGACATGCTTGTACAACGCCCCATCGATATTGACTCACACCACACCTAATTAGGACTGTGCAATCGGTTGATACAGTTAATTCGGTGAACTAATCAAATTTATGAAAAAATTTGGTTAATCATATCCATTAAGTGAACCGAACTAAACCAAAATTATGATGTCTTTCCTATATATATATATATATATATATATATATATGTAACTTATATATTAATGTTTACACATTTAGTTGGTTAATTTGGTTAACCAAAAAAAAAAAAACTTTTAAATTGAACCAATCACCAACTTCTGAAATTTTTTAAAAATAAAACCCACCAACCAAAATTAAAATTTCAATTGAACAGATTTAATCAAACTTTTGCAGTTCGGTTGGTGTGTTCGGGTTTCTCTTAATACTGCTTAGCACTACACCCAATCACCTCCAATCTATCAATCAAACAATTTTAATATTATATACATTAGGGCTGGGCATGGCTCGGCTTATCAAACCATACCTCTTGAATTGCTCATCGGACTAACATATCAGTTTGCTATAAAAATGTATATCAAAAGTGAATTTTTTAGAGGCTATTTGGTATTACAATAAAAAATTAGAGAAACAAAGGGCAAAAATCAGAAATAGAAACTAAAAATTAGAAACCAACAACTTGTTTGGTTTATATTTGTAAAATTAATATAAATTAAAAACTTAACTAAAAATTATTATCATCTTTAAATCAAATAATATTATAAAAATATGATTAAAACAATAAAATTACAATTAATACACATTAAGAATTTACTTTACAATAATTTACTTAATTGTTCCACTTTCAAAATTTACTTTACGATGAAAATTTTATTGGACATGACAATTGAAAAATAATAAAATTTTTTCATAATTAACTTTATTATTATTTTTTGAAATTTAGGCATGTTTTTCTTTTAATTATATTTAAATTCATATGATTATTTAATTTTTATTTTAATTTAAAAGTGTATAAAATGAATAATTTAATCCACAAAATTATTTTTAGACATTAAAATCTCTAGCAATAGGTTGCCAAAACAACTAAAAAACATAAAATCTAGTTTTCAGTTTTTTGACAAATAGATGAAAATCAATAACAAAAATAAAAATTTGACAATATAAACAAACCTATTCTTATAATCTGTTATTTTTTATTTTTTATTTTATTGTGAAAGAATATAAACAAAAAATGGAAAAGAACAACGATACCAACCAAACCCTGAGTTTTTGTTAACCAATATTAGGCTAAAATCAACTGTTGGATTATTATGAGTATTAAATACCCTTCTAAAGGGGATGAAACTAAAGGGGTTTGGTTTCCTGATAAATTAAAGCTATATTTAATTTGTTAGTAAAATGTCTAATTTTAATTATAACTGACAGAGGCCTCATGCTGTGCATAGGGTTAATTTTAATAATTTTTTAAAATTTAAAATTAAAATTAAATTATGAATCAAATTATCATGTGATAATATTTTAAATTATTTATAAAATTAGTGTACATGCGTATATAATTTGATTTTTTTGTCCATATATAAATAAGTATAGCATGGTAGACACCTCATATGATTATATGAAATTAAATAAATATAAGTAATTCAAAATTAAATAAAAAAAATTATATTGAATATCTTACAAATGCATCAAATATTTCAAAATTTAGCTAAGAAAAAAGAAATCATATAATCATGATTGTTTGACTCTCCATGTCTTTTTATAATATAACAATTCAATAATGTAAACATTGGCTATATGCATAAAACTTTTTTAATTTGATAAAAATCTAATTAAATAATAACAATTACACTTTATCTCTAGTTTAATATCAGTATTCATCTTCTTAATCAACATGTGCAATTAAGGAGTAAAACATATTCACGTGTTAAAAAAATGATTAGTATTTTAAAACCTCCCTATAAATTTATAATAACTTTTTTAATATCTAATAATGATTAAATTAACCTTTCTCCCGATTGAATTTATAGATTTATTTTAATCCATTTATGCTATTGGATGTCATTAGATATTATTATTTTTGACTTCCTAACAATTTCATACTTTTTTTTTTTCACTAAAAAAGGGCGGCACCTCCTTTTATTTATTGATATGCCCTCACTTTTGGTGGAGGAAAACTGTGGTTACAAGATAAGAAAAAAGGAGATTACAGATAATGAAATTAAAACCCTCCTAAAAATAGCACCAACAACCAACCAAACCAGGACAACAAATCCAAACAATGCTAACTAAGAAATAAATCTAAATAGGCCTAGATAAAATCACAAAAAAAAAAAAAAAAAAAAACTTTAAACAAATCAAAATCCACCAAACAAAACTCAAGAGTTGAATTAACGATGGATGGAAGTGAAACCCAACCTATCCATCCAAAGTATACCTTTCAAAAAACGTGGTAAGTGATGTTGTTTTTCGTAAACGATATTATTTTCCATTTTTCTTTCTTTAGTAAGAAAATCAGCCGCACTATTGCCTTCCCTATATTGATAAATCACCATGAAGTTCACTCCTTCTACCTCCGCCACGAGCTTCTTTCAAAAATCCCAAAAATACCACAAAGTATATCTACCTTTCCGAAACCAATCAACTACAATTTGCAAGTCATTTTCAATAATCACATTAAAATAATGAAGTCATTTGCACAAACGAATTTCTTCTCAAATTGCTTTTAATTCCACACTATTATTCGTACCATTGCCAAAATATCTTGAAAAAATCGTTTTCGCCATGCAACGACAGTCCTGAATAATTCCTCCATCTCTTGAATTACCTGGATTGTCCCTACAACTTCCATCATAATTAAGTTTTATCCACCCTGTTGGAGGTTTAACCTACGAAATAAATTTTCTAGGCCTAGCACAAACTCCCTAATACTTAATTTGAAATTCTTTCAAAATCGTAATGTCCGACTTCTTCAATTTTTGAAAAGAATTAGTGCTCTCAGCTATAGAACTAACCAACTATCGAACCCTTCTCCACATCTGATCCGCACTTTGATATACTCCTTCCATTCTCACTTTGCATCTTCGATTCCAGAGGTATCACATAATCAAACACGGAATCATACTGATTAAAATACCTTTAATAAATACTTTTTGAGCATAGTGGAACCAATTCGCAATTCTGTTTTTCTGGGGAAGGAACCGCTGGAAAGGAATCCCCAACACCACACTAGCCCGATGTCAAACCTCTGAAGCCACCTCGTCTAAAGAAAGAATATGATCAGTGTTTTCCTAACTTCTTTACACACAGCAATCACATGCTAAAGCCATTCCTTTGGCCTGAATTTTATCATCAATTGCCAAGCAACTGAACCTGACTTTCCATAAACACATTAAGATCCCTCTGGGCAATAAAGAATGCCAAAACCAATCATTCCACACAAAATTATCACTTCTACTCCTCACTACCTCCCATGCTGTTTTTGTAAAGAAATTACTATTAGGAACAAGCTTCTAGATGAATATATCCTGCCTACTTTTACTAGCTGACACATTATGCAAAATTTCCATTGTTTTATCAGCACAAACCAATTCCAATAATAATGTAAGAACCCGACCCGAGATAGGTGTATTAAATAAATAAGAAAAGAGAAGGAAAATTAAAAAGGTAAAAATCAGCAGGGCTCATCGACGAGACTTCTTTTCTCGTCGACGAAGTCTCTTGTGCAGATTGGCGAAAAAATTCAGTAGCTCGTCGACGAGGAGATATCAAGGGATTTTGAAAAATTTTGAAATCTCAGGCTCGTCGACGAGTCCACCTTGACGCCGACAAACTTCTTTCTGAGGCTCTTCGATGAGGATTCTATCTCGTCGACGAGGCTGGCCTGGTCAACTTGGTTATAAATATCTTTTGGCTTTGCTTAAGAGTTAAGAAACCAAAATTCTCTCTCTCTCTCTCTCTCTAGAACTCGAACACTCTCTCTCTCTCTCTAGAACTCGAACACTCTCTCTCTCTCTCTCTCTCTCTCTAAGATTTCAGGTTGTTCATTACTCGAATCAACGATCCGACGTTACCACGTGGATCAGGAGGGGAATCTCTACATTTATAGCGGATCGAAATTTCGTTTCAAGGATTTTTGGGTTTTAATCCAAAATCGAGGTAAGAGTCTGATTTCGTTTCCTGTTCGGTAGATCTGTAGTAGTAGTAGTGAATATATTGAAGTGTTGTTCTTCGATTTTTAGGTTTTGGGGGTCCTGTGTCGTTGTTTTGGACCGATTAAGTTTGTGTTTCAGTTTTCAGGAAAGGTAAGGGGATTCTATTTATATTAGTTATTTTTGAAATCTAAATCGGTAGAACTGTAGTTTATGATTCTACATATGTTTTGGCTAATTATTTGGGAAAATCTATCAAGTGAAAATACATGATTTTAGGGTTACAGTTCTGGAAAAATTGGGGGTTTCGGGTATTATCTCTGTTTCTGTTTGAAAACGTATGTTTGTATAAACTGTGGTATTGAGATGGTTGTACCTGTATTTGTAGTAAACTATATTCTCGAATTGAAGACGATATGATTTGTTGTATACCCAAATAAGTGTGGAATGAACTGTTGTATGTAAAATGTTTCAGGTTTTGTGAAACATACGTGACGGCTAATTACCGTAAACTGAGAGGTATAGGAACATGAGTTCCAAAATGTTTCAGGTTTTGTGAAATTGCCATGTCTCAGCTAAATACTATGGGTAAATGCCGCGTCTCGGCTAGATACCATGGGCAAGAATATTCAGCTTTATATATAAGGGTGTGAAATACCACTTGTATACTAGTTGGTCACTGATGAATGTTTTGACACAGTATTAGCAACAATATCGCTGTGGGGCTTCGGCTAATGCCAAGTTATCGGGTGCTTCATGTAATGCAGCTCGACTTAGGCTGAAGAGTGTGACGACACTGACCGTATGTTTGGCGAGATGTATACTGGAACTGCATTGTGAAAATACTAGAACTGTATTGTGTTATGTTTTATGTCGAAATAACACTTATGTGCCACACACTGATATAACCTGTTTCTTCCTTACTGAGAGGTGTATCACCCCGATTATACAAATATGTTTTAGGTCCTTCGAGTAGCCAAAACTAGCGTCCTAGCGTTCGGGAGCGTTGTTATTGGTTTGCCTCATATAATACTTGTGTAAGTACTAATTTTGTAACCGAGTTGTCTTTGTTGGGTTTTCTAGACACCTGGGGTATGTACTGTATTTTGGAGTGTAGACTCTGGTTATGTATAAACTCTAGTATGGTACGTTGTATGTATTAGAAAGAACATTTCCATTGCGTATGTAATGTGTATGTATGTGTATGTGAATGTGTATAGGGTATACATGTACCCAACGGGGTTGGACCCTTGGATTGTTTGGTATCATGGACGATTGTATGATACAGGGACATGTTAGGTTACTAATTCACACCCTAGGGCCCATTTTTAGGTTTGAGGCGTGACAAATAAATTAGAGTTCTAGTTGTTATTCAACTAGCAATCCTTAATACACAGCTTCTTATTCAAAGTATCCTCAGTGCTCACAGATAATGAGCCTGATGTCAACCACCTATCGAACCGAAAAGAAGAGTTCCCACCTCTCATCGAAATTTTAACATTATCCATAACTTCCAAATGGTGGTCATAATTGATCTCTAGAACCGAGAGTCATTTGGTCTCCCTTTCCTAATTAATAAATGATCCTTTCTACAATATTTAGCCCTGAAAAACTTACCCATAGATTGTTAGAAGTGAGCAATCTGAAGGCAAATTTCATGAGAAGAGATTTTTGAACTTCTTTAAGATCTCTCAAGCCCATACCCCCTTCCGAGGTAGATTACAAATTTTCCCCCAAGAGCGCCAATGAATCTTCTTTTTACCTTACATCTCTCTCCATAAAAAATTAGCAAGTAGATAGTTGATGTGAGAATATGTGACCTGCGAAACATTAATAACAGACATTAAATGTATAGGCATGCTAGACAACACATGTATTAATAAAATCAATCTTCCACCTTGCGAGAGTAACTTAGATTTCCACCCTACAATTTTCTTTCTAATCTTCTCCACAGGAGGCTCCAAGGTCCTAGAAGTCAATTTTCCAGAAACCAAAGGTACACCCAAATATGTAATTGGAAATTTACCTTCCATGAAACCTGTGATTCTCATTAAACCACATTTTCGTGTAGGAGTGATGTATTTCAAAAGGAATAACGCTGACTTTGTCTTACTGATTTTTTGACCCGACCACTTCTCATACATCTCCAGAGCGTAAACCAAATTTCTAATGGAACTCTTCCCACCATTTGCAAAAATAAGAATATCATCCGCATATAGCAAATGCGAAACCAAAGGGACCCCAATTGGATGATTAAATTGTCCAATACGACCTATCTAATAGTTTTTCATAAGCAACCTTGTCAAAACCTCCTCCATTATGATGAATAAATAAGGAGAAAGTGAATCCCCTTGCTACAAGCCTCTAATAGAATGAAAAAAACCCTTTAAATATTCCATTCATCATAACGGAAAACCACGGGGACTCCACACAAATTTTATGAGCTTGCAAAACCTCTTAGAGAAACCAAAAGCCTTAAGAACCTCCAAAAGAAAATTTCAGTTCACTCTATCATAAGCCTTAGCCATATCAAGTTTTACCATCACATTGCTTCCAACCATTTTTTTGTGCAAAGAATGAACCATTTCTTGTGCAAGCATAATATTCTCAAAAATACTACGCTCAGGAATAAAAGCACTTTGTTCATGCGAGACCAACTTATCAACAACCTCAGTTAGTCTAAAAACAATAATCTTGGAAAAAATTTATAAGCCACAGAGCATAAACTAATAGGCCGAAATTTATCAAAGCTAGAAGGATTGTTCACCTTCAGAATTAAGATAATAAACGAAGAGGAAAAGAACCTAAACAGTGGAATGCCTTGAAAATAATTCTTTGCATCCAAAACATCATTTTTTACAATGTCCCAGCAAGATATATAAAAATCAGAGCCAAATCCATCTGGTCCCGGATTGCTTTCTTTAGGAATAGAGAACACCGCTCTTTTAACTTCTTCTTCCATTGTTTCGATGTAGAGAAAATTATTGTCAACAGCTGAAATTTACCTTTGAATTAACTCGGAGAGAACATAAGTTTCAACCACTGGAGATTCTAAAAGAAAATTCTGAAAAAAAAAAAGCAGTAGCTTCATTATGTATTGCTTTCGCATCATCCAATATCCTCCCGTCGTTCAGAACCATTCGATCTATGCGGTCCCTGTTCTGCCTCTGATTGATAATTGAATGGAAGAATTTAGAGTTCGGATCCCTCTCAATCAACCATTTTTTTTTTCGCAATTTGTCTGAGGCAAGATGCTTCCTTATTCTCCCACACCTGAATCACCAACTTAGTAGTCAAGTACTCGGCTTCAACCTCCTCAGAAAAACCTTCTTGCAGCTGATTTTCTAGAGATTCCATCTTTTCCTCGAGAGCTTTTAGGTTTTCTCCTACTCTTCCAAAGACATTTTTATTCCATGCACATAAAGCAACTTTAGTTCTCTTAAGACGAATAGCAAGTTTCAGAAGACTCGAGGCTGAGTCATTCCTAATCCAAGCATCTTCAATGCACAACAAAAACAAATCATGCGAGCTCCACATATTAAGGAACCAAAATGGGCTAGGGCCATACAAATAGAATGACATATTTGTATAAACCACCATAGGACTATGATATGAGGATTTTCGATTCAGATATTTGAATTGAGCTGAACCATATAGGTTGGGAAAAACATTATTAATAAGAACTCGATCAAGCTTAGCCCAACTATGAGCCACCCCTTGATGGCCATTGCACCATGACATATGTGGACCCGTGTTTAATAAATCAAAGAGACCACAATGATGTAAAAGGTCATTAAACTCCATTATAGGTAAAAGTGGTATTGGATTTCCACCAATTCTTTCGGTATCCATTCGAATAACATTAAAATCACCCAAGACCAACCAAGGGCAATCCGATTGGCACTCCTTCAATTGCCACCATAACTCTCTTCTTTCAACATAAGAACATTTGGCATAGACAAAACTCACCAAACTCCTTTTTCTGTCCTTGAAGAACCACCCAAAAATCATCTGAGTCGTGATTGAAGTCACCTCAAAGCATTTCATATCCTTCCAAAATAGCCACAATTTACTGTTCTGATTTTCATTAGATATAAAATGGTGATAATTTAGGAAATTACCCAGCATTACCATCCACTCCTCAGCCGCAAAAGGTTCTGAAATAACAAACAAACCAACATTAAACTTATTAATCATCTTCTTTAACCTACCTCTAGACTTGCCCAACCCTTTAATATTCCAAAAAAAAAAATGTATCAGTCATAAATTTAATTTATGCGGTCGAATGTGAACCATGTGAGATTTCCTCACAGATTTTTCCTTTCTAGTTTTGGTGTTTTGGGAAGTCCATATTTGCCCTGTATCAGACTCATACATTTTTTATTTACCCTTTAATACTAAAATTTCTCCTTCCTCCCTCTCAGACAAATAACCCCGAGCCAATTCCTCCTGATGCATACCTTGGTTCCCACCTTCAATCAGTTTAATACTATCTGCATGATCCACTTTCTCTTGAGACATAGGTTTACCATATGAAACTCGAGCCTCATCATCACACCCGACTTCCTCACACTCCTCTTCATCACTCTCTATTGAACCTTCATTCATATTATTTTCCAATCCTCTCTACGGTACATTAGATTTTTGCATTGCATCATCCCCTTTTTCTTGAGCCACGGGAATTTCTGATAATACAAGGCACCTATCTTTGGTCTTCTTTGTCGTTGGCACATTACTGGGTCCTGCTTCCTGCTCCACATTCTTTGCCCTTTTATCCACATCAGTATTGGTTTCCATTACACCATCATTAGACTTTGGTTTCCATATCTTTTTTTCTTTATATTTTCCATTATCCGTTCACTTCTCTCCCACCCTACAAACAATCGAGGCATTTCCTTGCCGGCAACATTTAGAGCAGAAAAAGCCCATTTTTCATATTTGGCGTCTTGCTAGATACATTGTTTCGGAGATAAAATAAGAGAAAATCCCTTTACCGCTTCCATCGTCAGGTCAACTTCCATGCAAATACGTACCCCCGAGGATCTCGTATGGTTGATTGTTGCATCATTGGCTCCAAGATAATGACCAAAACGAGTCACTATAATTTGAAGAAAATCCATTTTGTAAATATGTATTGGTAACCTCGGTAAGAAAATCCATTGAGGATCCAATGGAGATTCTTTTTTGACATCAAAATCCTTCGTCCACTTGAACAACCAAAATGAATTGCCTTCCATAGTTCTACCTTCCCTTGCCCAACCATGCAAAAAATCATGTTCGTTTTTCATGTGAATTAACACATGGTAATCATCCATAATATTGATCGTTGAAATTTCTGTCAAGCCCCACGTTTTCACAATCGATAACCGAATTTTATCAATAGATGACCTATTCCTAAAAAATTTCATCACTAATGTAAAATGAAACTCTTCCTCAACCTTAGCCATCTCCGCTTCTGAGAAAATAAATCTCAATTCACCATTGATATTAGTTGGCAATCTCATAGGGATTTTGAACGCAAGTATCTCCACTTTTTTATTCACGGTTAGGGCATATGATTGCACCCCAAAACCATCCTGGACACCATTCCTCGCTGACGGTGAGGCCATCGTAGGGGGAATGAACCTTCCCAACCACCTTAGGCGCAAACAAGCTGACGCCGACCAAACTGGGCTGTAATATATGAAGATTAGAGTCAGAGTTTTCTAGATGGGAAAGAGACTGACCTGCATTTGTTTTGGTCCTCCTTCTCATTGGAGGCTCACAAGAACTCGTCATTTGGGGATAAGAAAACTCCCAGAACTCACCATTTTCAAGAAATCGTTGTTCGCGTCAAAGGGGAAACCCTGTGGTATGATCATTCAGCCTTGGCGATAGTGTGTAGACGCTCCTGATTTGGCATGCAGCCACGCCTAATTCAGCATTGTCGATGGCAAGGTGTGTAGTGTGTTGTGATTTTGATGGTGGCGTATGCTTTAGAACTACATGCAGCATTCGATGGGGTCTGATTCATAATTGCTGCGACGGTGGCAGTCTCCTTCTTCGGTGGTGTGCAGCGTGCGACGACTGCAATGGAGGCGGTCTTCTTCTGGCATACGGCAATGACAATCTTCAGTGGTATGCAACGATCCGCGACAGCAATGGTGAAAACCCTAGGGTTACTTACGACAATCAAATCCTAGGATGTAAACAATTTGGGAAATTGAAGTTCCCAATTCTTTTATCTCCTTAATCTAGGTTTTAACAATTTCATACTTAAAGAGTGATATGCAATGTAAGAACTCAAACTGTAATATATGGTTTAAATAATAAAGAGAAGGGTAAAATTGGAATTTGAGCAGGCTTCGTTGATGAAGCTAGATTTCTTCGACAAAGGCTTTGTTCTACTCGTCGATGAAGTTCAGAGGCTCGTTGACGAGGAAAAGCCGAGAGATTTCAGAAACCGAGAACCTTAGGCTCGTCGACAAGGTCACTGTCTCGTCGACGAGCTATCTATATGACCTCGTCGACGAGGACACTATTTTGTCAATGAGGGCGGCCGGGTCAAGGGCTATAAAAAGAAATTTCCATTACTTCTCAGCTAAGAAATCTAAATATTCTCTCCCTCTCTCTCTAGAACTCATCTTACTCTCTCTCTCTCTAGATTTCTTCACTGTTTGTCGTTGGAATCGACAATCTGATGTTACCACGAGGATCAGGGAAGGATTCTCTACAAAACCTACGGATCAGAATCTCATTTCAGAGATTTTTGGGTTTCGACTTAAAATCGAGGTAAGACTCGATTTTATTTTCTGATCCTGTAGTTTGGTAGAGGATGGAATCGTGAGTATATTATGTACTGTGTTTTGTAGATTTTGAGAACTCGATTTGCTGTTGAGGAGTTGTAGAGTTCGGGATTGATCTTTTGGGGGAAAGGTAAGGGAATACAATTTATATTGGTTATTTTTGAAATTGTACTGAGTAGAACTATGGTTCACGGTCCTGTGTGCGTTTGGTTACTCATTTGGGGAAATTTGACTAGTAAAATTATGGGTTTTTCATGTTACAATTTTGGGAAAAAGGAGGTATTGGGTTGTATCCCTGGTTTTGTTGAAAACCGTTGGTATATTGTGATTTATACTGTGTATTAGGTATGGTCGTGCCTTGACTTTTTTAACTGTATATGATTGGAAAACATGATTTTTTTTATTACCAAATGGGTGTGGTATGTTTGGTTATATGAGCATGCATGAATGTGTTATGTTGAAATGCAATAGGAACTAGGTTCCAAATTGTTCCAAGTATTGAAAGAGTGTCCGGCTCTATATCCGAGGGCATGTGTTTATCGCCTGCCATGTTGGCAAGAGTGTTCGGCTCTATATTCGAGGGCGTGAGCCTATACCGGTTGATCACCGAAGGGTGTGGATCCACCATATAGCATCGGTACGATGCCATGGGAGTCTAAGACTAGCTATGTGCCGGTGGCGCAGTGTGTCACTGGTTGGCTATGGGTCAATGTCGAATATCGCGGATCGGCTACGGGCCGAGGGGTGTGAGGACACCATGTAGATCATGGGCGTGCATATGCATATGTGTGTGTGTATGCACTGTACTGGAATTGTATTGTGAGAATACTAGAATTGCATTAACTATGTTTATTTTTTGTCATGATAAGACTCGAATGCCACATACTAATATAACCTGTGTTTGCCTTACTGAGATGTGTCTCACCCCTACTGTACGTACATTTTTACAGGTTCTTCAAGTAACCGAAACTAGCTTCCTAGTGTAGGGAGCATAGTGGCCAGTGTACTGTAGCTAGCGCTTGGGTAAGTGTTAGGACTTTTATCTCGCGGGTTGTCGTTTTGGGGTATGTTTGGCACTCGAATGTACGTTTTGTATGCATAAAGCCTGGACTCCGTTTTGTATGGACTCTGGTATGGTATTGTATGTGTATAGAAAGACCTTTTCCGTTGTTTATATGATTGTATATGGATGTGTATAGGGTTCCTGGGGACCCCATGGGGTCGGACCCTCATTCATTGTACTGTGTCATTTGTTATTTGTATAATGTAGAGACATGTTAGATTACTAAGATCACACTTGGGTCCCTTTTTCAGGTTCAGGGCGTGACAACTTGGTCTCAGAGCTATTCAGGTTGTTAGGTCTTGTAGACTTGGCTAGGCTTAGCTGTGAGTACATACCAGAGTATAGGATGTTGGGTATGAGTAGAGTTGGGCGATGGTTGTTCCGTTGTTAGACCAGGAATTGTCGGCGGTATTCCATGTTTTTCCTGGAATGACGATTTCAGTGAAAGTAGGGTAAACCATTGATGACTTCTGTGTCGGTGTGATAGGACAGACCTAGACCTGTGAAATGGTAGTTAACATGATTGTGTGTCAATTATTGTGTTAATTGTACGTGATCTAGGAGTCCAAACCGATTCCTATTCTGTTTTCAGAATGGAGCCCAAGGATAATAACTTGGAGAGTGGCTCCGAGGAGACTGCTAGTGATGAGTCTCCGTCTGTGCCTCGGGGTTTGACAAGGTAGATTATGTGGGAAATTGGGCGAAGTGTCAGGAGATGCGAACGCTTTCCTACTGCTGGGGGGTGTACTATCGAGAGGTTCACACGCATGCACCCATCGATGTTTGTAAGGGGACCCGACCTGATTATAGAATAGGACTAGGTCGAGAAGACTGAGAGGATTCTGGAAGTCCTCAACTGTACAGATAAGTAGAGAGTCCTATACGCTACCTTTCAGCTATCTAGGAAAGCAGGGCATTGGTGTATTGCCGTGAAGCGGCTGGAGAAGTAGAGAGCCTGTGTTTCAAGGATGTCTTGAAGTCGTTTCAAAGAGGTATTCTTTAAGAGATACTTCCCGACCTCCATTCTCGATGTGAAGGCAGATGAGTTTTTTGCTCTGTCGTAGGGAGATATAGAAGACTTAGAGGTTCGAGAAGAGTTTGAGGAAGGATATCCGTAAGTTGGTGGGTATGCTTTAGATCTGAAAATTCTCAGTTTTGGTGGATAAGGCCACAGTGATCGAGACTGGCATCCGAGAGGATGAGGTGGATCAGGAATCAAAGAAGAGGACAATACCTTCTAGTTCTCAGTCAGGATCTCATCAGGGATAGTGGAAGAAGAGGAATAAGGGCTCGGGTTACCATTAGAATACCGAGCGCCAGAGTACTTAGGCGAGTCAGACGCAGGATCGTTGTACCAAGTGCCTCAGATGGCACGAGGTCGAGTGTCGGTCATTTGGGGGTAACTACTACAATTGTGGTCGCTCAGGTCACATGACTCACAACTGTCGTGCACCGAAGAGAGATATGCCTACATCTAGTGTGAACCGGGGTAGTAACCAGATACCTTGGGGAACCGTTCAAACGAATACAGCTTCGGCCAGAGTATACTCTCTTACTCCAGCGGATGCTGAACATACAGGGAACGTAGTGAGAGGTACCTTATTATTGCTTTCAAATAAAGCTTCTGTTTTGTTTGATTTGGGTGCGACCCATTCTTTTGTATCTGTAAGTTTTGTTAAACTGTGTGGGGTTGAGACCCAAGTCATGAACAAGGTGTTATCTATTGTTACACCATCTGGGAGTATATCATTCTGTAGTAGGATGTTAGCAAACTGCCCAGTGATAATTCAGGGAAGGCTGCTACCGGCGAATTTTATGGTATACAATATGTCAGGGTTCAAAGTCATTATGGGGATGGATTGATTGTTCTTTAGTTATGCTATGATCGACTGTCGTAGGAAGGTAGTAATTTTTAGACCTCCTAGAATGCAGGAGTATGAGTTTGTAGGATCGTGTGTGCGTTTGACGCCATAGGTTCTGTCGGCACTACAGGCGAGGAGGTTGCTCTTGGATGGGTATCAAGGGTACCAAGCTTGTGGGGAGGAACCGTCGTGGGATAAGTTGAGACTCAAGGATATTCAGGTAGTCAGCGAGTTCCCATATATGTTTCCAGATGATTTAGCAAGTTTACCTCCATATCATAAGGTGGAGTTCGCGATAGAGTTGCTGCCTGGTAAGGCACCAATCTTTAAGACTTCGTATCGGATGGTTCCAGTGGAACTTCAGGAATTGAAGGAGCGGTTGCAGGAATTACTAGACAAGGGCTTCATCTGATTGAGTGTTTCGCCCTAGAGAGCTCCAATATTGTTTGTGAAGAAGAAGGACGGATCGATGCGTATGTGTATTGATTACCGTGAGATCAATAAGGTGATTGTGAAGAACAGTTACCCATTGCCTCATATTGATGATCTCTTTGACCAGTTATAGGGGACGCAGGTCTTTTTGAAGATCGACCTACGGTCAGGATATCATCTGGTGAGGGTTCAATCTGAGGGTGTTGCGAAGACTGCTTTTCGAACCAGATATGGCCACTATGAGTTCTTGGTTATGCCGTTTGGGTTGACCAATGCTCCGACGGTGTTCATGGATATGATGAATAGGGTTTTGTTTTCCATGAGTACCTGGACCAATTCGTAGTGGTATTTATTGATGACATTCTGGTGTATTCGAGGAGTTCGGAAGAGCATGAGAACCATCTGAGGTTGGTACTACAGATTCTACGAGGATGGAGGTTGTATGCCACGCTGAAGAAGTGTGACTTCCGGTTGAATCAGGTTGCGTTCTTAGGCCATGTGGTGTCTAAGGGTGGCATCTCGGTTGATCCTAACAAGATTGAAGCTGTGGTCAACTGGACGAGACCGAAGAGTGTGCAGGAAGTTCGGAGTTTTCTGAGACCGACGGTTTACTATCATCGGTTCGTAGAGGGTTTCTCTAAACTGCTTGGACCTCTGACACGATTGACTAGGAAAGGGGTGAAGTTTGACTGGACTAGCGATTGTGAGCAATGCTTCCTTGAGTTGAAGCACCGGCTGGTTATTGCTCCAGTATTGACCATTCCTTCGAGGGATGGCAGTTTTGTGATCTATAGCGACACATCCCTAAAAGGTTTGAGATGTGTGCTTATGCAACAGGGTAAGGTAGTATTTTATGCTTCTCGGCAACTTAAGGAGTATGAGAAGAATTACCTTATGCATGATCTGGAATTAGCCGTTGTAGTTTATTCATTGAAGATCTGGTGACACTACCTATACGGTGTTCAGTGTGAGATTTTCACTGACCACAAAAGCCTCAGGTACTTTTTCATGCAAAAAGAGCTAAATATGAGGCAGAGGTGGTGGCTAGATTTGATCAAGGACTATGATTACACGATCAGTTATCACCCAAGGAAAGCTAATGTGGTAGCTGACGCGTTGAGTCGGAAGTTAGAGCATGCGACCATGTCTGCAGTTATAGCTCAGCATCATATCAGATGGGATCTGGAAAGCCTGGCATGGAGTTGGTGTCTGGTGATCATCAGGCTTTCATTGCTAGCTTGGTGATTCAGCCGACCTTGTTTGAGCGTAGTAATGCCCTGAGGGCTAATGATGCGGAGTTAGTTGAGATTGTGGAGAAAGTACAACAGGGATTGGTTGCGGAATTTAACATCTCTAACAGAGGTGTGTTGAGGTTTGGGACTAGGTTGTGTGTTCCAAATGACGACGAGATCGGAAGGACGATTCTGGAGGAAGCGCATCGTTCTTTGTATACGGTACATCCGGGTAGTGCGAAGATGTATCGGGATTTGCACAAGTCCTTTTGGTGGAGCGATATGAAGAGGGATATTGGTCGATTCGTGGAGTAGTGTTTGACATGTCAGTAGGTGAAAGCTGAACATCATAGGCCAGCAGGGCCGTTGCAGCCTTTGCCTATTCTGATGTGGAAATGAGAGCACATTTCCATGGACTTTGTTACTGGATTGCCGCCAGCGCTTCACGGGTAGAATGTTATTTGGGTAATCGTGGATAGGTTGATGAAATCTGCTCACTTTGTACCGATGAAAGTTAGCTACCCTTTGAGTAAGCTAGCGGACCTGTATGTGCATGAGATAGTGAGAATGCACGGGGTACTAGTGTCCATTGTTTCAGATTGAGACTCGAGATTTACTTCTCGATTTTGGAAGAGCTTGCAAGAAGCACTGGGGATGAAGCTTACTTTCAGTACGACATTCCACCCTTAGACTAATGGACAATCGGAGAGGACGATACAGATCTAGGAGGATATGTTACGGGCTTGTGTATTAGACTTCGGTGTTAGTTGGATTCAGTTTCTGCCATTGGTAGGGTTTGCCTATAACAATAGCTTCCAAGCTAGTATCAGGATGGCACCGTTCAAGACTCTCTATGGTTAGAGGTGTCGATCTCCTTTGTATTGGGATGAGGTTGGTGAACGTCAGGTTTTAAGATCTGAACTCGTGTAGCAGGCATCTGAGAAGGTAAGTTTGATCCGGGAGAGGATTAGATCGGCTCAGAGTCGGTAGAAGAGTTACGTGGATGTTCACCGCTGCGAGTTGGAGTTCAAGGTGGGGGGTAAGGTATTCCTTAGAGTCGCTTCGATGAAAGGAATGATGAGATTCGGGAAGAAGGGCAAGTTGAGCCCGAGGTATATTAGACCGTTTGATATTCTTGAACGAGTGGGTCTAGTAGCTTACCAGATTGCACTTCCCCTTGCGCTCTCGAGGATCCATAATGTATTTCACGTATCCATGTTGAGGAGGTACATGCTGGATCTGTTGCATTTTATCAGTTACAAGTCCTTGGAACTTGGGAATGGTTTGGCGTACGACGAAATACCAGTTTAGATTCTGGACTGGAAGGTTCAGAAGTTGCGTACTAAGGAAATACCGTTAGTAAAGGTATTATGGTGGAATCATGCGGTTGAGGAAGCTTCTTGGGAATTGGAAACGAAAATACGCCAGAAGTATCCATAGTTGTTTTGAGTACGTGTACGTCATCCTGCTTTGGGTTGGGATAGGTAGTTTGTCTTTGAGAGTATGTGTACTTGTGAACTTCTATGACATGATGTGTATGTAACCACGGTATTCCTTCGCCATAAGTGAGGGTATGTTGTATATATATTATGATGAGGCTGCATTGTAGTAGTCGCTAATTTCTTTCTAGAGTTGTGTATATGTGTTTGATTGTACAAATGAGTTTGCGAACGAGAGATGACAAATTTCAAGGATGAAATTTTTGTAAAGAGGGGAGGTTGTAAGAACCCAAATTGTGATATATGGTTTAAATAATAAAGAGAAGGGTAAAATTGGAATTTGAGCACGCTTCGTCGACGAAGCCAGATTTTGTTGGTGAAGGCTTTGTTCTGCTTGTCGACGAAGTTTAGAGGCTCGTCGACGAGGAAAAGTCGAGAGATTTCAGGAAATCGGGAACCTCAGGCTTGTCGACAAGGTCACCGTCTCGTCGACGAGCTGTCTATATGACCTCGTCAACGAGGACGTTATTTCGTCAATGAGGGTGGTCGGGTCAAGGGCTATAAAAAGAAATTTCCATTACTTCTCAGCTAAGAAATCTAAATATCCTCTCCCTCTCTCTCTAGAACTCATCCTATTCTCTCTCTCTCTCTTTAGATTTCTTCGCCATTTGTCGCTGGAATCGACAATCTGACGTTACCACGAGGATCAGGGAAGGATTCTCTACAAAACCTACGGATCAGAATCTCGTTTCGGAGATTTTTGGGTTTCGGCTTAAAATTGAGGTAAGGCTTGATTTTCTTTTCTGATCCTGTAGTTTGGTAGAGGATGGATTCGTGAGTATATTATGTACTGTGTTTTTGTAGATTTTGATAACTCGGTTCGCTGTTTAGGAGCCGTAAAGTTCGGGATTGATCGTTTGGGGGAAAGGTAAGAGAATACAATTTATATTGGTTATTTTTGAAATTGGACTCAGTGGAACTGTGGTTCACGGTCCTTTGTGCATTTGGTTACTCATTTGGGGAAATATGACGGGTAAAATTATGAGTTTTTCATGTTATAGTTTTAGGAAAAAGGGGGTTTTGGGTTACATCCCTAGTTTTGTTGAAAACCGTTGGTATATTGTGATTTATACTGTGTATTAGGGATGGTCGTGCCTTGACTTTGTTTTAAACTGTATATGATTGGAAAACATGATTTTTGGATTACCAAATGAGCGCGGTATGTTTGGTTATATGAGCATGCATGAATGTGTTATGTTGAAATGCAATAGGAACTGGGTTCCGAATTGTTCCAGGTACCGAAAGAGTGTCCAACTCTATATCCGAGGGCCTGTGTTTATCGCCTGCCATGTTGGCAAGAGTGTCCGGCTCTATATCCGAGGGCATGAGCATATACTGATTGATCACCAAATGGTGTGGATCCACTAGATAGCGCCGGTACGATGCCATGGAAGTCTAGGACTAGCCATATGCCGGTGGCGCCGTGTGTCGTGGGTTGGCTACGGGCCAATGCCGGATATCACAGACCGGCTATGGGCCAAGGGGCGTGACAACACCGTGTAGATCATGGGCGTGCGTATGCGTGTGTGTGCGTGTATGCCCTGTACTGGAACTGTATTGTGAGAAAACTAGAATTACATTAACTGTGCTTATTTGTTGTCATGATGACACTCAAATGTCACACACTAATATAACCTATGTTTGCCTTATTTAGATGTGTCTCACCCCTACTGTACGTGCATTTTTATAGGTCCTTTGAGTAACCAGAACTAGCGTCCTGGTGTAGGGAGCGTAGTGGCCGGTGTACTGCGGGTAGCGCTTGGGTAAGTGTTAGGACTTTTGTTTCGTGGGTTGTCGTTTTGGGGTATGTTTGGCATCCGGATGTACTTTTTGTATGCATGTGATTGTATATGGATGTGTATAGGGTGCCTGGGGACCCCATGGGGTCAGACCCTTATTCATTGTGCTGTGTCATTTGTTATTTTTATGATGCAGGGACAGGTTAGATTACTAAGATCACCCCTGGGCCCATTTTTCGAGTTAGGGCATGACATGCAATGCTAAAGTTGTAGCGAGCCAAAAATTATACTGCTATAAATATAAAAAATACTCTGATACCAAAACTATACTAACCCGAACCCAAACCCAAAGTGGGATAATGGGTATACCTGTCCATAATTCATCTAATCCAAACAGAGGAAACATATACATAAAATCCCAGATGCAATACCAGAGTTTTAATACCATCAATGATCGCACAAATATCTTCCTATAACCGTAATTACAACCCATGGTGTACAAAACATCACTGTATACATATTTGTACTTACAGGCACTTACTTTTGACAAAACTAACTTGAACCCGCCCCAGAGTTCTTTAACCTTGGTTTCTTGTATTTCTTGAAATGTTAAGAATATTGGGGCGATACACCTCTCAGTAAGAAGGAATAGATTATCATCAGTGTGTGGCAACATGAATTCTAATGTATCATAAACATATCCTGTAAATAATTTACTTTAATTGGTAAATCATGTAAATATGTACTCATACATATGTAAGTCTGGTAAATACATACTTTTCAACATAAGCATACTTTATCATAATAAGTTTCTCTGTATATGTAAATCATCTGATATATCTGTATAATACTAAAATTTTCCCCTAGATAAATAGTTAGTTGATATCATGTATTGCTCTCACATGATTGGGTTGTGTAGCCCATAGGCGGGTTTTAGTTATGGCTGACCTACCACATTAAGTCAAACATAACGTGTCTGTAAGTACGATTGGCCACCCCAACCTAGTTTAGACTGCCAGAAGGGATATCCTACACTTCAATGGCCTAATCGACTACCATTCACCAACACTCTATCTAAGAAGTGTGGTGGCACTCATCTAACATAATAGCTACGGTACCATGCTCTGAATCTAAACTAATCCATCAGGGTTTTGCTACCATATAATACAATTCATATAATATAGCTGTAACATAAATCTCATTTTTATAATTATGCATAAAACTATCATATCATATTTCTGTATAAACTCATCATTTCACAACTGATTACGACATTAAACGCCCCGAACCCAAGAGTGGGGCCCGAGGTGTTATGTGTTCCATTCACAGATCTCTGATACCACAAATATCATTCAAGTAGCGAAAAAATAATTAAACATCTTCAAATAAAATACTAGAGTTATATACTATCACCAATATAAGCATACCATTACACTTAAAGGGATCATGGGTGACTCGCCATTATGCTAAGGTGCGGGGCGCCGAGGGGGGGGTGTTATGAGTGACTCTTCATTATGCTTAAGGGGGTTATGGATACTTGAAGGCAGAAATGCTATTGAATGTTGGTCTTACAACTATCCGCCCATATGGGTATACCTGTCAATTTTGGATGTACCAATTTTGGGTGTATCAAATTCAAATTTAATAGCAGTTGAAAATAATTTACAAATTTAAATAATGAAAAAATTATTTCATTTATTAGTGAATATAAAAAATATTAATTCAATTATTAATGGGAAGTGTTTATAAGCATATAAACTCATTGAAATATAATAAAAATATAATAATATTTTTAGAGTGCTTTTGTTTACCAAGTAAGAATGTAAATATATATTTCTCAGAAATCATAATTAGTTAAATAGTTGAAATTTCGATATGATTTCAAGATTAAGATTGATTTAATTATTTGATTTCTAAAGATCCAAAAAAAAAATTTTAGCTTAAGATTGTTTTTGTCCATTTTTTTAAAAAAAAAAAATTTAAGTTTAAATTGTAAATTCTAAAATTTCAAATTGGTGGATATAGTTTAAATAGAATTCCTTATGAAACTTAGGTTGATTTAAGAACTATCTAGTTTTAAAAGTTTTATAAAATTTTTTTTGAGACTTAGATAAAAAAGTTTTACTCAATAATTATAATTTATGATCCAAAATGACTTTAATACGCACAATTATTTTAATTGAAAATTGATTATATTCAATTTTGTTAATTTGAATTGAAATTTATTTAGTTATATGTAGATCTAGTTTAAATTCAAGTTTGAATTAAGTTTTTCAGTTGTAAATAACATAAATTTTAAAAATAAAAATAGTGAAAAAGTAAAATCAAGTTGCAGCTAGCAAGCAAGTTGCGGGCTTCCTCATTGCAGGCTAACAAATTCCCATCCATCGCAACAAAAAGTTGAATCGCACTACAAAATGACCACCCATCAATCATCATTACCACCTCTTTTCCTTACAGTGTCATCTAGAATTTGTTTTAAAATAAACCTCTAACTTGAAAAAAAAAAAAAAAAAAAGAGGAGGGGGTGTATTCTTTTGAAAAGCCATAGTTAATTCATGCACATGTAGAAACCCAAAAAATTGAATTAATAAGAAAATAAAAGAAAAGAAGGTTTTTGGTTTGACGTAGACCAAACTGTCAACAATTTAGTGGGAGACCAGAAAAATCGTCGACGGTTTTGTATTTACTGCGGGCCGGTTATAGGTAAAACGAAAAAAAAAGACGGGTTAAAAACCCTAACCATCGACGGTTTTTTTTGGCAGTGTTGAATTAAAGGGGCCTGCGAGCTTCATTTTATTAAATAAAACAAAATCTCTCTCTCTCTCTCTCTCTCTCTCTCTCTCTCTCTCACACACACACACACACACACACAGAACCCTATGAAGTTGTAATAACCCGGATAATTGTTGGAATTAAATAATAAAAGAAAAGAGAGGAACAGGAAAATTTTTAAAGGGAATTTACAAGGGCTCGTTGACGAACATAGGGCGCTCGTCGATGAGAATCCTTCTTGGGTTCGTCGACGGGGACATTCATCTTGTCGACGAGAAGTTACCGAGAGGGTGTTTTCAAGTTTTGAATTTCATCGACGAGGAGTAGGCATTCGTCAACGAGACTACAACTTGGACTCGTCGATGAAGTGACGTGGCTCGTCGACAAGGCCACGTGGACAACATTTTATATATAGCCCTAAAACGAATTTTTGACGGGAAATTCATTTTATAATTCTTCTCTCTCTCTCTCTCTCTCTCTAAAATGGTTTCTCTAACTTCTCTCTAAGATTTCGGTTCCGTCTCTCCTCGATTCAACGATCAGAAGCTACCACGATGATCCTGGAGAGATTCTCTACAACCTAAATGGAGCGGAGATACGATTTGAGCAATTTGGAAACCATCCTAAAATTTGAATAAGTGAATTTTTAGGTATTTTCAGTATTACCAGTATTATTTGGGGCTAGATTAAGTATACTATGAGAATATACTGGTGTTTTGTGGAATAAATTTGGGGTGTTATATTTTCAGGAATAGGGTGTTTTGGGCCCTTATAGTCATGGGTTAAAGACCCCAGCAAGTATCTGTTTGGGAGCCCAAGTAATTATAGTTCAAGAAATTATGAATAGGCAATCTTAGGAAATATGAGTGTATTGATTTACTGGAGAATTGTATATGTAAATGCAGGTTTTTGGGGTTGGTACACCGAGGGTGCAAGAGTTGAGTGGAGGCCAGCCTCCCAGTCAGATAGGTAAGGGAAATATGCTATGTTAGGAATTTTAGAATGTTACTAGAAAATTATGTATATATTAGTATTATTATTCAGTTTTCCACAATATTATTATTATATCAGGAGATGCAAATTTTAGAGCATGGGATTTAATTACTCAATTGTGTGGCATGAGTTTATTACAGTTTAGTATAGTATTTATACATTTTTACAAATATCATGTTTTACAGTTTATTAGCAGAAAATATTGATATGCAGTTTTCAGAAAATATGATTTATAGTATTATTCAGAATGTCGTGATTTTAGAACCATAACACTTAGCTATTCAGTTATTCAGTCAGAAATTCAGATTATGCAGATCAGTTTAAAGATGTTATGGTTATTTCAAAATCATGGTAAAAATAGTAAGATAATTATATATATCAGAACTAAATAGTATCAGACCCTAAGGAAATATTCAGTCAGATTCAGACAGCAGAGCACGATACCATTGCTATTTCAGATCAGAGTGCAACCACATATCTCAGATAGTGTGTGGATTCCGTCTACCGTGCCAGGAGAGATTGCAATCTCTCTAGAGAGCTGGGTTGAGGTGGCCAGTTTGACGAGGTAAAGTAGTATTGTACTCGGAGAGACTGCAGTGGGCCAGATTGTTGATTGGTAGAGTTTCAGATTGACTTACCTAGTAGGCCAACCATAGTTAAGTCCCGCCTACGAGCCGTACAACCCTGTCATGAGGGGTTAAATCATGACATTCAATTCCCAGGGTATTATCACAATTGTTTCTATATATACAAATTTACAGTGCAGCAGCAGTTTTATTATAATACTAGAATTATGTGCAACTAGAAAACTAAGATATACAGTTCTATTTTAAATTATAATAAATGTAATTTGTGCGGTATACTAGACTAACAGTTTCACAATTTCAGTATTGTATCAGTATATTAATTGCGTAACTCATGGGTCACACACTAGTGATAGCATATTTCCTCTTACCGAGCATTGTCTCATCCCAGTGACTTAACATTTTTCAGGTGATCCAATTAGGTGAGCAGATCAGGCTTGCGGGTAGAGAAGTTCTTGCGTTGCCCTTTTTTGAAGGGTGGGTGTTTCCTAGGTGTTGGTTGTTTGGGGTAGATCCCAAGGTTTTTAATTGATGCCACTGGGTATTTTGTGATGTATATTTTGGAACCTTTTAGATTTATGGTATTGTAAATACAGTCTACAATTTTATGTTTACTGCTGCTTAAAAATGTAATGTTAAATAGAGTTTCCTCAGTGCTCCCTTGGGGTCTGAGATGTTTTTTAGCAGATAATACAGGGAGATTTGTTATATATGTTTAAGTGGAAAAAAATGGCATGAAAAATTAGGTCGTTATAGAAGCTCTCTCCTTTCTCTCTACGATTTCACTCCGATTATAGCCCGAATTGACAATTAGAAGCTACCACGGGATCCTATGAGCGATCCTTAACGGTTTAATCGGAGCAGATTTTCAATTTGGGGTTTCGAGACACCACTCCAAAGTTGAGGTAAGGATGTTAAATGTCAGTATTTAATTGACTTAATGGAATGTTTGGGCCTGGAGATAATTAAATGATAATAATTCTAGGGTTGATGTTGTTTGAACTGGGGAAATAATTTTTAGGGTTTTGAGCTTCAAATGCTGCGGGCGTGGAATTAGGGATTGTAGAAAACACCCTCTCAATAGGCCAGGTAAGGGGAATAAATTATAACAGTAGTTTTTGGGAAATTAAAGGATTGATTAAAGTATGTGAAATGCGAATATGGTATATAGTTTTGGAAATTATGAGATGAATATTTTCTTGTGAATAATATTATATTATAAGTAATGGTTTAAAATGTTGTGGCATGAGAAATATGAAATGATTGTTTAATACTGGGAATGTGATTGAAATTGAAATATGTGAATTGTACTGAGAAATGAGACTACAATATGATTATATTGAAATATTTTATACAGATATGAAGAAATGGAAACCCAGTAATATTTGCATATATATAAGTATGATGTACGAGGTTTATATACATAATTGATGAAATGTAAAACAAAATATGTTTTTACTGGGAATGATGAAATATGATATACAAATATGCTTTTACAGTGATATGATAAAATATGAGATACATATGTGTTTTTATTGAAAGGATGAAATATGTGATATAGAGATATGTTGGTACAAAAATGTTTTATACAGAAATATTGGTTTGAATTTTATACTGATATGAGATGAAATGTGTACTCAAATGATGAAAATGATATAGAAAATGATGAGATTATTACTGATGTGATGAAATGTACCAACATACTGAAATGTGAATATTGAAATGTAAATACTGAAATGTGGAAATGAGAACCTTGATGGACTATAGTTGGATAGAGAGCACGGTACCGTTGCTAGCGAGGTGTTAGTGCAACCACACAGTCTCATGGAGAGTGTGGCATGGCAATCGATTGAGCCAGTGAGAAGGGTAATTTTGCCACCCAACGTCTGGACTAGGAGTGGGCAGGCCAATCGTACTACAAACAGATTCTTTGTTTTGATCTAATCGAGTAGGCCAATCGTGGTTAGGTCCAACCTTCGGGCTGGACAACTCGGTCATGGGGGTGAATATATGATGATGTGAATATCCTCAGGGCAGCCATGAGTTACAGACAAAATGTGTATTTGATACTGGTGGACACTTATGAGCTAAATTGTGAAATGAATATGAGAAATAAAAGAGTGTGAATTTAATTGCATAAATAATTAGGGTGAAGTAAAAGTCTCCGCCCGAGGGCTTACTGAGTAAGGTGAGTACCCTAATAAGTATTAGTTATAACCGCACCTGAATTAATCGGGCAAGGATACAAATGATATCAGAGTAGCGGGGCGTTACATGTATGGGCGTGTAATCTCCCTTATCCTCAGGAACTTTCGCTGATAAATATTGGTTGCATATGTATGAGTATGAGAAATGGTATCAAAGCATATGAAATTATGTTTTATATCTATATGATTATGAGTACATATCTGTATATTTTCTCAAATGATATAATCACTTAAATGAGTATATTATGATATAACTAAACTCACACTGCCACACACTATGAATAATTTATTCCATCTTTATGAGAGGTGTCTCACCCAAATATTTAAATATTTCAAGAAACCGTGATAGACCAGTAGATAAAGCTTCGAGATAAAAGGGATCTAGTACCCTGATAGTTAGGGTAAGTGTTTTGTATTATGGGTGTATGATTCCCTAGAGTATGTTGTAGATTTTTGGGGATGTGTATGGATGTATAGAACTCTGATTATTTGTATTCTAGATGGTTTGTAAATATTGTCTTCCGCTGTTAGGCATGTTTGTATGAGATTGACTGTTTACCCGGTACCCATTTCGGGTCGAGTTATGTTGGAATGGTATCAGAGTTTGTGACGTGGCAGATGTTTGATTATTAATGTTTATTTAAAAAAAAATGTTATGAAAATCAAAGCATCACAACACAAGTCCACTCTAGTAAAATTGTAACGCTAAACAAGTTAGACACAAATTAAACAAAAAATCACCAAATCATTAAAAATATAGAGAGAAATTCAAGAGGGGGAAATTTATGAAAGAGTAGTCACATATAGGGATGAGATATTGCAGAAAGCAAAAATCATCCACCACACACTCTCTAAAATCATATAAAAAAAAAGAGGTGCATAATTAGTGCAAAAAAATTAGATATACCTCCATTTGTTAGAATATTTTGATTAAGCAATTTAGGTGATTTTGAGCCAAACTGTTTTGTGTTGATTGACCTCAAATCCACACTAATGCGAACTCAAGAATTGATGAAAAATGGAAATATTGAAGCATCATAGTTGAATCTGAATCACTTCAATGGAGGAGAATTAGGAGGGAAAGTGATTTAAGAAACGCAAAATTATGCCTTTAAATTAGTTGGCAAATAAACTATTGTTAATTTAAATAAAATACATCAAATAATTAAATAAGTCAATAGTGTTATAGGAATAAATCAATCAATCAATCAAAATTTAAACTTAAAATTTAAAAATTTTAAAAAATTTTGAATATTAGATAAAACATTTGGAGGTTTGTGAGGATAGAGCGACATATGTTAACATATAGTATAGATAGATATAATTATTATTTCAAATATTATAATAATTTGTTATTATTAAAAATATCATAATAATTTGCATTGATCCTATACTATAGATGATAACGTGTACATCCATTTGAGCAAAATAATGAAGATAATTTAGAGAATGTTCACATACATAATTAAAAATAATAATAATCATGGTTAAGTATGTGCTGAATTCTATGTTTCACCAAATTATAGGATTAAAATAAAATAATTATGTCCATCTAGGCAAAACAAAATGGATAGATACACACACTAAGCATGGTTTATATTGTAACAACCCCAAAAATATTCCATAATATACATAAAATAATATCATCATATGATACTTATGATACCATCATGCAACATCCATAGACCCAGTGGGGTCCGTGATAATATCATCCCATAATTAATTTAAACAAACGAACAATAGAAGCAAAATGCTCTTTTAACATCATACACACCAGAGTACTAGTCCTCAACCTTTGTATCAATATCTTCCAAACTATACTACAACCCAGAATGACCAAAAGAAACTAAATATAACAAAATAGGGTCCTACCAACACTCACTCTCAACTAGCTTGTCTCGGTCCCGCCCCGGAGCTCCTAGACTCGATTTCCTATAGGCCCTAAAAATTTGATATATTTACTGGGGTGAGACACTTCTCATTAAGGCGGAATAAATTATTATCAATGTGTGGTTAACATGGGTTTTAGTAAAATAAGACACATTCTTTAATTTACTTTAGCTGACAAATATAACAGTTGTATGATATAACTCACACTTATACAGTTGGAAATATACATTTTCTTCACAATATAATAAGCTCAATAAATAAATTCATTTATATGAATTCACATATATGTGTAGAAGAAACCCCTTTCCGGACAAACAACATCATCATGTATAAACTCCCATGATCGGGTTGTGCGGTCCGAAGACTAGACTTAGCCATGCCTGGCTTACCACCAGGCTAAGTTAGAGAATCTCGTTTGTTAGTCTGATTTGCCTACCCAGTCTGGTCTGGACTCCAGAGGGGCACAACAACTCTTCGTAGCCAAATCGACTATCTGAAAGCCTACATGTCTCACTATCGCATGACTGCACTAACTCATTCACTAGCAATGGTACCGTACTCTCATCACATCTGATCCTAAGGGTTCTTAAACCATATAATGCAATTTAAGCTATAAAAATTGTAATATAATCTCATTTTTGTAATTCAGTATAAAACCTATCATATCAAAACCCGACATTCAACTATTATATCAAACCCGACATTCAATTGTCATATCAAATCCGATATTCAGCCTCATATCAAACCTGTCATTCAGCCGTCATATCACATTTCACAATTTCCACCATATTTTCAGTATTTCCATCAATCAGTACAAATCACATTTTCACTGTATAATACCATATATAAAAATACTCATATTCAATTGTACAGTAAAATATAAATAAATCTCATACCACGCGATTTTAATTGATAAATCATAATATACTAAAATTCCTGAAAAAATATATTTTCGTTGAAAACTAGGTCTGACCATCTCCATAATTTTTATTCAACTCAAAATACCAGTTTAATAAGAAAAAAGAGACAATCAACCCTACTCACTTTGGTTTTCCCCAAATATATATGTATGATAACCAAAACCCATTGTTTCCATATGCCCGAATAATTCAGAAAATCATAGATAGTATTTATGTATCCATATTCTCAATTCAATCGGTTCAATTTAGAAAACAAACTAACATAATTTATTCCCCTTACCCATTCTTGAAAATATGCCTAAAACGCTTGGAGGACGAAACCCCAACTTTCTTAAACTTGCCGCGGGAAGTGAGTCGGTAAGCCAAGCTCAGAGAAAGACAATCGGAGAGCAAGAGTGGATCCTGGCTTAGGAGAGAAAAAGACACACGCGAGGGAAGGAGGAAGAGAGAGAGAGAGAGAGATGAGAGCTATACAATTTTTTTTTTTTTTTTTGTGTTATCTCAGTACTTAAGGTTGCTTATTTCTAAATCCTCCTTGCTTTTACCATTTACTTGTAACTTTACTAGGTCTTGAGACATCTCATTTATTTTATTCATGAGTTCATTAATGTAAGAGTCCTTTTCTTTTTCAGCTGATTTTGAAGTTTCTAGTTGAGTTTTAAGTATTTTATTTTGTTCTTTCAAGGCTAGATTTCTTTTAGATACTCTTATGAACCTATTATGCAAAGAAAATAACGTAGCTTGCATTTCTCTATATGAGGGCATATTATCACACGAATCACTACATGACTCTTCACTAGTTTCTTTAGATGAGCTAGTATAGGAGTTTACCTTATCATCTTTTGCCATGAAGCAGATGTTCGCTATTTCTTGATCCCTTGATTCATCCTCTGATTCACTTGAGCTTGAGTCATCCCATGTAGCTTTCATAGCCTCCTTTTTCTTCTTCTTAGCGTCCTTTTTAAGCTATGGACAATCAAGTTTAATATGTCCAACTTTCTTATAATTATTATAAGTAGGGGGTTCATTCTTTGTTTCCTTTTTAGTTGTCTCCCCGTTGTTAGGTTTTGAACCTATAAAATTTCGAGTGAATTTCTTGTTCTTTTTGAAAAACTTTCCAAGTCTTCTTGTGATGAAAGCTATATCATCATCATCTAATTCGTTTTCTTCTTCTTCACTAGAGCTATCTTTAGCAGCTTTGAGGGCTATTGATTTCTTATATTTATTTCTCAGAATTTCTTTCATTTATTACCATCTCATAAGTGAGGAGCCATCTTATCAATTCATCTAGGGAAGTACTTTTCAAGTTTCTTTCTTCTATTATTGCAATTGCCTTAGTTTCCAAATTTGTGGAAGTCCTCTAAGGATTTTCTGAATCATTTCATAAGTTGACTAATTCTTTCCTAAAGCATTGAGGGAATTATTATATGGGTGAACCTAGTGCACATACAAGTAATGGTCTCATCAGGATTCATCCTAAAAGCTTCATACTCGCTAGTGAGCATATTGATTCTATTATCTCTTACATCAATAGTACCTTCATAGGTTACTTCAAGTTTCTCCCAGATTTCTTTAGCTGATTTACATGTCATTATCCTATTGAATTCATTTACGTCAAGAGCACAATATAATGCATTCATAGCACTTGAATTTTCTCGTAACATCTTCTAGTTATTGTCGGTCATCTCTTTTTTCTTCTTTAGGTATTTCTTTACCATCCACGATTTTAGTGGGGATAAGGTCACCATGTGTGACAACTTTCCATGCTTTCCAATCCATAATTTGTAAAAAAAATTTCGTTGTTTGTTTTCAAAAGGTGTAGTTTACACCGCAGAATATAGGTGGTCTAGATGAGGATTGACTCTCAGTAAATGGAGATAATCCTAGGTGTGCCATAGGGATCTTTATGTAGCTTCTAGTTTAAGATTTACTACAACCTAATGTTCTGATACTAATTGAGAAGTAAGGTGTACTCCCAAGAGGGAGGTGAATTGGGTTTCTAAAAATTTCTTTATAAATCCTTTTGTTAAGTCTTTCCCAACTCTTTTATATTCAGCAATCACACAAGTATAATTGATTTGCAAAGACCAACTCTCAATTCAATCAATAAGGTAAACTTGATTTCATAATATGAAACTAAATATAAATCTCAACAAGCTTCCAAAATTCAGACTTTGATATCAAACAAGTTACTTGAGTTTAAGTATGTTTAATGAACTTTTGATATTTATCAACGTATTTCCTTTAATTAAGATTTCCGCAATTAGCGTACTTTCTTTAATCAAGGGTTCCGCAAATCCCAATGATTATTTAATTTCCAGCAATTAAGTAAACATCCACGCAATTTATATATGTAGAAATTTAAAGAGATTTAGGGAAGAGGAAGACATCGAGATTTTACAAAGTTCGGCTATACCCACCTACGTCATTGTCTTAAGCAAACCACCCAAGGATTTCACTATACCACTCCCTTAATTGGGTGGAGCAAACCGTTTACACACTCCTTCAAGTAGGATAGGGCTCTCCTCTCTAAGTGATACCCCACACTCGGTAGTCCAACGATTCAACAATCCTAAACCATAAAAAACAACAAGAGAAACAAGAACAATTCTTGTGTGCAAAGAGACTCTCTGCAACAGTAGATTAGTACAAGTGAATATCACAATATACTTCAATCAAAATCAATATAGAAAGATGAAGCTCAAGAATTTATCATCGGGGTTCTTTCTTTTATTGGATTAAGAAACTCAGTAGAAAAGCAAAGAATCGTAGGCTTTGATCAGCAGATTTTCAGTAGAAAACTTTAGCAAAAGTGCTTTAGCAAGATGGCCTTTGAACGGTAGAAAGTATAATGCTTGAATGCTGATTGTAAGTATTGGTGTCTTTAATCCTTTGATATAACATGTATTTATAGATGGAAAAATTTTAATTTTTGTATTCCCCTAGTTACTTGGAGTGTTTCCCAAGTTTTCATAAAATTTGGAGTTCAAGCAATCTATTTTGGAAACTTTTCTTCGCTGTTTAAATTTGAATTTTACAAAGGTCAGTCGACTGGGCTATCGGGGTTAGTCGCCTAATCTTTCAAAAACCAGCGAACTTTCAAAGTCAGAATGGGGTCAGTCGCCTGGACTCATAGAGTTAGTCAACTGGGTCTATTCTGTTTCCAAATTTATTTCAGCATATAGAGGTTAGTCGCCTGATCGTGTAACAATATATGCTTTTGCAATTTTGTTTGCAAAAAACTTTTGTTTACTTTTATTCTTGTCATATTACTTTGAGACTTTTGAAAATATTTTTTTGGGGTTTCAAAATGTGGTCTCTAAGTCAATAATAAATCCTAAGAGCTTCATTCATTCATATTGAAATGTTTGAAGTACTTTTATGAGACTTCTTAAATACTATGACTCTTCTAATCAGTAAGTCTTCATGTATAACTTCTATTCTTAAGTCAATAATAAAACCTAAGAGCTTCATTCATTCATATTGAAATGTTTGAAGTACTTTTATAAGACTTCTTAAATATTATGACTCTTCTAATCAGTAAGTCTTCATGTATAACTTCCATTCTTCATATTGAGCTTGACTTTTAGCTTTGTCTTTAGCTTCATGAAATCTTGTCACATTAAGTTCGAGCTTTTCACAAACTTTGTCAAGCACTTTGATGTTGATCACTTGAGTCACTTGATCTTGCTACTTGAGTTACCTAAAACATCATCACTTAACCAAACATGTTAAGTTTTCTTGATTTGTTATCATCAAAATAAGATTCGTAAGCCTTGTTAGGCCAACAAAACCTGAGTCGTCTCAATTACTTGCCTAGTGTTGGGTCTCCTTGAATAGTTGCGGGTACCTTTGACGTATTTCCTCCTCTAGTTCCCATAAAGTTTCCTTCACTGTGTGATTACGCCAAAGAACTTTCACTAACGAAATCTTTTTAGTACGTAGTTCTTGTTCCTTCCGATCTAGTATCTCTACTGACATTTCATTATAGGATAAGGTATCTCTGACTTCCAAGAATTCATAACTTATAACGTGCGAAGGATCTGGAACGTATTTCCTCAACATAGACACATGAAAGATATCATGGATCCTATACAAAGCAAGCTAGGGGTAATGTTATCCTTTAAGCGACCGGATCAACCTTCTCTAGTATCTTGAATGACCCGATATACCTAGGTTTTAGCGTACCCTTCTTTCCAAATCTCATAAGTCCATTCATTGGACAAATCCTTAGAAATATCTTATCTCCTATTCCAAAATCTAGCTCTCATCGGCGAGTATCAGTATAACTCTTTTGCCGATTCTGAGCTATCTTAATTCTATCCCTGATGAGTTTGATCTTCTCGGAATTCTACTGTATGATTTCTGGCCCCAAAACCTGCCGTTCATCAACCTTGTCCCAATACAGCGAAGATCGACACCTTTGACCATACAATGCTTCATATGGTGCCATATCGATATTAGCCTGATAGTTGTTATTATAGGTGAACTCCACCAGTGACAAAAACTGAATCTAGTTACCTCCGAAATCCAGTACACACGCCCGCAGCATATCCTCTAACACCTGAATCGTTCTCTCTAATTGCCCATCAGTCTGCTAGTGAAATGCTATACTGAAAGTCAGTTGAGATCCCTAGGCTTTATGTAAGCTTTTCGAAAATTGGGAGGTGAACCATGGATCTCAATTTGAAACAATGGACACAAGCACGCCGTGAAGTCTAACTATCTCCTGCACATAAAGTTTTTCCAACCTATTCATGGAGTAACTGACTTTGATAAGAAGAATATGCGCAGTCTTTGTCAGACGATCCATAATTACCCAAATGACGTTTTGTCCATGCAATGCTGATGGTAACCTCGTTACAAAGTCCATGGAGATGTGCTCCCACTTCCACTCGGGAATGTGAAGTGGTTGCAATGGTCCGGCTGGTCTATAATGCTCTGTTTTCACTTGCTGACATATCAAACATTGTTCCATAACTCGAGCAATCTTCCTCTTCATGTTCTTCCACCAGAAGGATTCTCGCATATCCTTATACATCTTAGTACTCCCTGGATGTACGATATAAAGAGAGCAATGAGCCTCCTCCAGAATTTTCCTTTTAATCTCTGCATTGTTAGGTACACATAGTCTGAAGTGAATTCTTAGAATTCCTTCATTCGAAATATTAAAATCTGTTTGTAGCCCACTCCGTACTTTCTCCACAATTTTCACCAACTATGCATCTTTCATCTGAGCAGCCTTCATCCTTTCTTGGAAGGTCAGTTGGATTACCAGACTAGCAATGAACATCTAGTGATTTCCCTTCATTAATTCCACACCAAACCTTTCCAGATCCATCCTGATTTTCTATTGAGCTACCAGTGTTGAGACTGATGCATTCACTGCCTTCCGACTCAAAGCATCAGCTACCACGTTAACTTTCCCTAGGTGATAACTGATGGTGCAGTTATAGTCTTTTATGAGTTTTAACCATCTCCTCTGTCTCATATTCAGCTCATTCTGTTTGAAAATGTACTTACGGCTTTTATGATCTGTAAAAAACTCACATTTCACTATACAAATAGTGCCTTTAGATTTTCAATGCAAAAACCATCGCTACTAACTCCAAGTCGTGCGTAGGATAATTCTTCTCATACCCCTTGAGCTGCCGAGAGGCATATGCAATAACCTTTCCCCGTTGCATCAGCACACACCTGAGCCCTTTATGAGACGCATCACTATAGATTACAAAACTCCCTTCCCCTGAAGGGTTTGTCAGTACTAGTGCAGTGATAAGTTGCTGCATTAACTTTTGAAAGCTTTGTTCATATTTGTATATCCATTCACATCTTACATTCTTCCTGGTCAACCGTGTCAAAGGGTCTGATAACTTGGAGAAACTTTCTACAAATCGGCAGTAGTATCCTACCAATCCCAAGAAACTCCTGACCTCGTGGACATTTTTCGGTCTTGCCTAGTCCACTACATCCTCTATCTTACTCGGATCCACAAAAATACCACCCTTAGATATCACGTGCCCTAGGAATACAACCTATTCCAGCCAAAACTCACACTTCTTGGATTTGGCATACAACCTCCTTTCCTTCAACACCTGAAGCACTATCCTTAAATGATCCTCGTGCTATTCGAGACTCTTTGAATAAACCAATATGTCGTCAATAAACACCACCACGAATTGATCCAGATACTGATGGAAAATCCTATTCATCAGGTCCATGAATGCAGCAGATGCATTCATTAGTTTAAATGGCATAACCAAAAATTTTTAATGGCTATACCTGGTTTAGAAAGCGGTCTTCGGTATGTCGTCTGATTTAACTTTCACCTGATGATACCTGAATCGGAGATCGATTTTTGAGAAAATCTGCTTTCCTCGAAGCTGGTCAAATAGATCATCGATATGGGGTAGTGGGTACTTGTTCTTGATCGTCACTTTATTTATCTCCTAGTAGTCGATACATATCCTCATCGACCTATCTTTCTTTTTAACAAAAAATATGGGCGCTCCCCATGGAGATACATTGGGCCTAATGAACCCCTTGTCCAACAACTCTTGCAGCTATTCCTTTAATTCTTTCAACTCCACTGGAGCCATTTTGTATAGCCTTAGAGATTGTCACCGTCCTCGAAGATAGGTCAATAGCAAACTCCAACTCACGCTCAGGAAGTAACCCTAGCAAATCCTCTGGAAACATGTTAGGAAAATCCCTTACTATCGAGATATCTTCCAGCTTTAGATCTTTCATTGATGCATCTTTCTCACAAACCAGGTAACCCTGACATCCTTCCAAGAGTAATCTCTTAGCCTGCATGGCTGATAGAATCGGTGGCGAGGCGTGCATGCACAACCCCACAAATCTGTACTTTTGTTCCCCTGGAGGTTTGAACACCACCTCCTTCTTGTAGCAGTCAATGCTGGCATAACTGGAAGCTAGCCAATCCATTCCCAAAATCACCTCAAAACCATGTATGTCGAGAATTACCAAATTAGTAGGCAATGTCCTTCCTTGAAAACTAATCGAATAATTTTTATGTACCCTCCTACACACCACGACAGCTCCTATCGGTGTAGTCACTGATAAATCGATGTCCAGTGGCTGAGCTTCTATCCCACATAATTTAATGAACGCTCGAGCAACGAATGAATGCGTCGCCCCTGAATCAAACAACATAACAACTTTATGTGACAAAATTGAAATGAAACCTATCACCACATCATCAGTGTCCTCCGCATCTCCTGGCGTAAGTGACTACACTCGTGCCTGGGCGGTGTTCTTTTGGTAGTCACCTCAGGGTGCCTGATTGTATCCCTAGAACTAATTAGGTGTGGGCGCATCACTAGGAGGCACACGACAGTCTCGTGCCATGTGGCCAGGTCTACCACAACGGAAACAACCAACTGCTCTACCCCGGTTGTAATGCCCTGGACCCGCCACGTGGGGCCCGGAGTGTTATGAGACCAAACACGCGTCTCTGATACCATTCACGCAGCGAAATTAATTAAATAACCTCAAACAAAATACTAGAGTTCTATATTTACATCTACAAACCCATAAAATACAATCTCATTCTTCATATTACCAAACCAGAATAAAATATATTAAACGTAAAACTGAATACATATTCGTTCTATTATCCAACTCACAAAACTAACCCCGCTCTGGAGCTATCTAAGTTCGATCACCTGGAAGACTTGAAAAGATTGATAAATCGACGGGGTGAGATACCTCTCAATAAGGAAGAAATAATTTACAACAATGTGTGGCTGAAGTGTTTAATATATAATGAAGATATACACACAGTTGTATTCCACTATCCATAGCATCCAAGTAAACACATTCATAAACACACCATCGTCAACTTCTCTGTCACCTAATCACTTACGCACATACATAATTATTTTTACTAGTAATTCTCGAGAATAGGGAAGTCTATCCGCCCATACAAGTAGATTCCTTCTACTCTAGTGCTAACACCAGAGCACTCACCTTTCTCAGTAAGCCCTCGAGTTATGTATCTAGGTAAAGTCTCCGAAAATAGGGGAGGTCACCCGCCCATACAAGTTGTAACAACCCAAACCCTTAAACCCGGTTCGGTGACTTAATCCTGAAAATCCTAAAAATCCATAAATAAATATATACATATGCAGCGGAAAACATAACTATGATCCTCAATCATAAAAATAAATACCAGAGTTTACTAATTCTATCCATATTCCATAATAGCCGTTCATCACCTGTATTCGCATATATACACATATCTCCAAAAATATTTAGTATTCACAACACCAGTATATTCCACAACCATCCATAAAATCTAGAAAACGTAAAACATAAATATAACTTATATACATCCCAAATATCATCAAAATGTTTATACCCCTTTCTCTATCTAAAACCCAAAAATACTATCAACCTCGAGCTTCTCTAAGCTCGTTTACATGGCAGTCCTGAAAAGATAAATTTGTAATCGGGTGAGACACATATCAGTAAGGGAAAGAAACAATATATACTAAAATAACGTGTGATCAACATGAGAATCATAAATAATATTTTAATATCATTTACAAAACCATTAACATAATTCTGAAATCATTTTCTGAACCTAATCAAACACATGCAAAATATTTACCCACAAGACTACCTAAGGATAAAGGTGATTATCTGCCCATACAAGTAGCACTTCTCTGCTCTAATACATTAGGCAACCCAAAGGTCACAACTGAAGCATACCAGATCACTCACCTTACTCACTAAGCCATCAAGTGTTAGATTAATCTCGTACTCGCACCATTCATACAAAAGTTTACCAGTGAAGGCCCCCAAGAATAGGGAAATCTACCCGCCCATTCAAATAGTTTCCCTTTGCCTTAGTGCGTTATGCGGCCTACTGCTACATCTGATACTACTAGTGCACTCGCCTTTCTCAGCAAGCTCTCAGGTGAAGAGTTTGCCTTGCCCTAACATGACATGTTCTATTAGCATACATACTGATATTACTCTAATACATTATTCTGTCTGTCGTTATTCAACCATCCATAACTATTCATGTTTATAACTTTATCATTTCATGACATTTCACTTTACGTAACATTTCACATTTTACATCATTCACATTTCGTATTTCAAAAATCATTTCATTCACATTTCCATTTCATTTCATTCATTCGTACTACAACTCCTTTTATCTGTACATCAGTTAGTTCACATAGATATGCGGTAGAATCTGCTAACACAGCTCCTTTTAGCTGTCATCAATTAGTATACAGCTCCTTTTAGCTGTCATTACATACATGGTTGCATTATCAAATACAAGCAACATGGTCCTTATAACATTTCATTAACAGTGCATTACTTACATAACTTGTATCTCATACATATAACATATGTTCAAACAGCATTACTACCCACTCATGCCACACATTTTAACAGAAAAGTTCATACATTGCTTGTAAAATAAGCCAACCAACATTTAACGTTTATTTACTGAAAATATACCTTCATTTCTTACATAATTATCCAGAAATACTTCCCACTTTCATCAATTCATTTTCACATATACGTAGCTAAATAGACAATCTTAAGCTTGGAAAATATAATTTACATGGTTGACATTTTATACCCATATGAAAACATATATACATATATAACATAATCCATTTTCATTTCATATACAAAAACCTGATTTAACATATAAAATTTCCCTCTTACCTGAATCCTTGAACTACACCAACAAGTATCCTAAATTGACGCCTATAATGCTCACTCGGACCCTAGTTCAAAAACCCTAGTTTAATTAAATAAACCTCAAATAAGTTATTATTTCTGCATTTTTTCAACTTATAACCCTTAAATAAACTTTTAAAAACCCAAAACTGAGAATCCAGAACCTTATCTCAACTTAGGAGCGTTTCCCAAAAAGCCCAGTTTAGAAAATTGATCCGCTAGATGTGTAGAGAATCTTCCCTAGAACACTATAGCGACTTCTGTTTAGCGATTCGGGCTGAGTCCGGGCCGGATTCTTAGAGAGAAGGGAGAGGAGACAAATTTAGAGAGAGAAAATCGAAGGACAATAAATTCTTTCGCGTGGAAGCAACCCTTGTTCAATTTATAAACGTTGCTGCCACGTGGACTCGTCGATGAGAAGATAGGTCTCGTCGACGAGCCACTGAAGAACACTCATTGAAAAGGTTGTGAGCTCGTCGACGAGTTTCAAAACATCTCAATCCTCTTGGTTAATCCTTGTCGATGAGACATACTTACTCAGCTACGAGGCCCACAACATCACTCGTCGACAAGAAAATCCTGCTCGTCAACGAGCACCTGCTTATTATCCTTTTTAAAATTTATTTTTCCTTTTTCTTCTAAACTTTTCTTTTCCCCTCTTTTTCTTTATTCCTTATTTATCTTTTTCATCTATTATTTTTCCTAATTATTTAATCATTAAAATTTTCCAGGTCATTACATTCTTCCCCCCTTAAGAAATTTCGTCCTCGAAATTTTACTTACTAATCATCCTTTCACATCATTAGAATCCATTAAGTTATACAATTCAATATGTATATCATCCAAATCCCTACATTATTTACAATTAATCATATCATCATAAACATTTAGATTATCATGTATACTGCTTAATCATCTATAACTGAATTAATTTATAAATTCCTTAATCATAAGCCCATACATGCTTCCCTGATGGCATCCTCCTCAGCTTGAAGTGTATATAATCGGGGTGGAGCACCTCTTCCAAATGGTACCTACTATTTTTCCCGGTCCTAGTTCTGAATAGATACCATAGGCAACGATTCCCGACAATTTTTCTTGATATACCTTGGCTTATCGCACCTGAAACAATTCGAAGTCTCAAACCAGCATTCACCCCTATGCTTTTTATCACATTTCTAGCATACGGAGTCCATTGCCTCTTTTCCTTTCTTCCCTGATCCCTAACTAACTTCGGCTTGAAAACTAGATGGTACAGGCCTCTTCTTCTACTTTGAAGGCTCTGTGCTGCTCTGGATACTCTTCTCTAGCATTGAAGCTTTATCAACTTATTTTGAGAAAGTCTAAACCTGAAACCCCACCACCAACTCGTATATTTTGTGCCTCAGGCATTTTTCAAATTTCCTGGCCTTCCTTGCCTCTTTTGGGATCAGAAATGGTGCGAAGCGTGATAGCTCCACAAATTTCGATGCATATTCTACAAAAGTTATCTCCCCCTAGGTCAGATTAGTAAATTCCTCAATATTCTCCTCTCTAACGGACGAAGGAAAATACCTGTCAAAGAACAGCTCCTTGAATCTCTCCTAGGTAAGAGCTATCTTTTCCAGCCTTTGGTCCTCTAGTAGCTTTGCCAAATAGCCACCAGCGTTTCGCCTCCCTGGTCATCTTAAATGCAGTATAATGGACCTTTTGCTCGTTCATACAGTCGAGTACAGTCATGATCTTCTCTATTTCTTGTACCCAATTCTCTGCAGCCACTAGATCAGGTCCTTTTACAAAAGTCAGAGGGTTTATCCTCATAAACTCCTTAATGCTACAGCCCTGACCTGTAGGTGGACAATTATGTTCTTTACGATCCGTCTTTATCTCTACCCTAATGTGACAGGCTATTCCCCACAGCACCTTGGAGGTATTAATGTCCTCTTCACTGTAAGTATCTAAACCTTCCCTTCCTTCAGCCTCTACGTCCTCATCTTTAGGATCCATCCTAAAAATAGGATAGAAAGGGGATAAGAATTTCATATCATAACTCTAACAACATAATTATATAATTTAAATCCAATATACATCCAAGTTCTTCTTATAAGGACCAGCCTCACAATTTAGAAACGAAATCATCTAAGGTTTACTGTGGCTTTTCTGAGGTCGTCGACTGCTCCAGAAAAATCACAGGAAAACGTTGACGTACTTCCGCCTCCAAACTACAAAACAAAATCCTATACTTCCCTACACCATACCTACTTCTTAACACCTAACCTATTTATCTAGTATCCTTATCCTAACTAATTCATATACTCTGGTATAAATCATCCCTAAGTTTGCAGAACTCAAAATCTATTGCTCCGATACCAAATTGTAACGACCCGAACCCTTAAACCTGATTCGGTGTGTTATTCCTGAAAATCCATAAATAAATACATACATATGCAGTGAAAAACATAACTATGATCCTCAATCATAAAAATAAATACCAGAGTTTACTAATTCTATCCATATTCCATAATAGCCATTCATCACCTATATTCCCATATATACACATATCTCCAAAAATATTCAGTATTCACTACACCAGTATGTTTTAAAACCATCCATAAAATCTAGAAAACTTTAAAACATAAAATATAAAACATAACTTATATACATCCCAAATATCATCAAAATGTTTGTACCCTTTTCTCTATCTAGAACCCAACAACGCTATCAACCTCGAGCTTCTCTAAACTCATTTTCGTGGTGGTCCTGAAAAGATAAAATTGTAATCAGGTGAGACAAATCTCGTCGACGAATTTTAGTAATATGAAACCCCTCTTGGTAACTTCTCATTGACGAGACATATGCTCTCGTTGACGAGCCAAGGCAGAATGCTCGTCGACGAGACCAGTTGGTTCGTCGACAAATGCTTGTTGACACGCTTAAAATATTTATTTTTCTTCCCTTTTCTCTTATTTTATTATTTTTATTAATAATTTTTTTCCAAGTCGTTACACCGGCATTCACCCCAATGCCTCTGATGACACTTGGAACAGGGGGGAGTGATGGATTTCCTTGATGGACTCGGTGTCCCACCTCCTATCGCTGGCCCGTGTAGTTACCAGGCCTCCTCTATGTACCCTGATTGGTGTCGGTCTGAAACTTAGGAGGTAAGGTACTCTTCCTTTGATTTGCTATCCCTACTCTCCTCTGCAGACTGGTCTCCAACACCGTGGCTTTGTCAACCAGCTCTGAGAGACTCTGGACCTAAAACGCCACCACCTACTCATATTCTCCCTCTCTCAGACCTTTCTCAAATCTCCGTACCTTCTTCGGCTCGTCTGGGACCATGTATGGGGCGAAGCGAGATAGCTCTATGAACTTGGTAGCGTACTACTGTATGGTCAAGTGCCCCTAAGTCAGATTTAGGAATTCCTTTGCCTTAGCTTCCCTGGTGGAAGCGAAGAAATATCTATCGAAGAAGATGTCCCTAAAATAATTAGAGGTCAAAGCTGGAGGTCCTGGTCTCTGTTCCTCCATCAGTTTTACTGCTCTCCACCATCGCTTAGCTACCCTAATTAACTTGAAAGTGGTATACTGCACCCTCTGCTCATTGGTGCAATGCAGAACATCTAGAAGTTCTTCAATCTCCCGAACCCAATCCTCAGCCGCGATCGGGTCCACTCCTCCTGCAAATTTTGGTGGATTCATACAGGTGAACTGCTCGATGGTGTAGCCCCGATCTGTAGGTGGGTAATTCTGCCCTCTGGAGTCCCGCCGGATCTCCCCCATAACCTGCCTGGCTAAGTCCCGCAGCACTACAGAGGTATCTATATCCTCCTCGCTGGAAGCCTCCACATTATTATTTCCTCCGGTGTCTACCCCCTTATCTTTGGGATCCATCCTAAAAATAAGGTAACGAATAATTTCTTAAAATCCTATTGTTGAAACAAAACCAGTATAGCTAATTAGCTAAAAATATAGAGTTCCTCATGAACTTTTCCCACACAGATAAACCATTTGCCCTCTAGACTCCCAATCCAAAGTTTGGCCTCATCGCTCAGAAATAGAACAGTCAATGGTTTGCCATGATTTTTCTAAGACCGTCGTCTCAGGAAAACCACAGAAGACCTTCAAGGGACTTCAGCCTCCAAGCAACAAGACAAAACCCCAAAATCTTAAGTACCCAACTTTGCTATCCATCCTATACCTGACCTACTCACAACACTTAGACTGCCCATTCCTGCTCTTATCACCACTCATTCCTATACTTTGGTAGTATTATCCTCTAGAGTCTGTAGAACCTAACAACCTAGGCTTTGATACCACAATTGTAACGACCCCAAAAATATTCCATAATATACATAAAATAATATCATCATATGATACCTCTGATACCACAATGCAACATCCACGGACCCAATGGGGTTCGTGTTAATGCCATCCCATAATTTATTTAAACAAACGAACAACGAAAGCAAAATGCTCTTTTAACATCATACACACTAGAGTACTAGCCCTCAACCTTTGTATCAATATCTTCCAAAATATATTACAACCTAGAATGACCAAAAGCAACTAAATATAACCAAATAGGGTCCTACCAACACTCACTCTCAGCTAGCTCATCTAGGTCCCGCCCTGAAGCTCCTAAACTCGGTTTCCTGTATGCCTTGAAAAGTTGATATATTTATTGGGGTGAGACACTTCTCAATAAGGCGAATTAATTATTATTAGTGTGTAGTTAACACGAGTTTTAGTGAAATCAGACACATTCTTTAATTTACTTTAGCTGACAAATATAACATTTGTATAATATAACTCACACCTATATAGTTGGAAATATACATTTTCTTCATAATATAATCAGCTTAGTAAATAATATCATTTACATAAATTCACATATATGCGTAAAAGAAACCCCCTTTTGGACAAACAACATCATCATGTATAAACCCCCATGATCAGGTTGTGCGGTTTGAAGACTGGACTTAACCATGACTAGCCTATCACCAGGTTAAGTCAGAGAATCCCATCTGTTAGTCTGATTTGCCTACCTAGTCTAGTCCGGACTCATGAGGGGTACAACAACTCTTCGCGGCCAAATTGACTGTTTGAAGGCCTACACGTCTCACTACCGTGTGAATGCGCTAACTTATTCACTAGCAACAGTACCGTATTCTCATCACATCTGGTCTTCAGGGTTCTTAAACCATATAATGCAATTTAAGTAATAAAAACTGTAATATAATCTCATTTTCATAATTCAGTATAAAATTTGTCATATCAAAACTCAACATTAGCCCGTCATATCAAAACCCGGCATTCAGTCGTCATATCAAACCCGACTTTCAGCCGTTATATCAAACCCTACATTTAGCCATCATATCACATTTCACAATTTCCACCACATTTCCAGTATTTCCATCAATCAGTACAAATCACATTTTCACTGTATAATACCATATATAAAAATACTCAGATTCAATTGTGCAATAAAATATAAATAAATCTCATACCACACGATTTTTAACTGATAAATCATAATATACTAAACTGTCCAGAAAAAATATCAAAATACCGATTTAATAAGGAAAAAAAGACGATCAACCCTACTCACTTTGGTTTTCTCCAAATATATATGTATGATAACCAAAACCCATCGTTTCCATATGCTTGAATAATTCAGAAAATCATAGATAGTATTTCTGTATCCATATTCTCAATTCAATAGGTTCAATTTAGAAAACAAACTGACATAATTTATTCTCCTTACCTGTTCTTGAAAATATGCCTAAAACGCTCAGAGGACGAAACCCCAGCTTTCTTAAACTTACTGCGGGAAGTGAGTTGGCAAGCCGAGAGAGGAGAGAAAGACAATCGGAGAGTAAGTGCGGATCCCGAGAAGCCTTAGGAGAGAGAGAGAGAGAAGAGAGAGGAGAGAGAGAGACACGTGAGGGAGAGAGAGAGAGAGAGAGAGAGAGAGAGAGAGAGAGAGAGAGAGAGAGAGAGAGAGAGAGAGAGAGAGAGAGATAGATATGAGAGTTATAAATTTTTTTTGTGTTATCTCAGTACCTAAGGATGCTTAGCCCACTTGAAACCGTCAACGATTTTCCTGAGCTTTACGAAACCATCGACGGTTTTCCTGAGACTCCCTAAAACCGTCGACGGTTTGGCCCCCTACCAAACTGATTTCCTCCTTTACTTTTTCTTTTCTTTTCTTTTATTTATTTTCTTTTCTTTTATTTATTTTCTTTTCTTTCTGGGTTTGGTTCCAACATATATAATGTAACATGACATTTTTTTTGTTCCTAATAATCGTGTGTCATGTTAAAACATAATGTTCATCATATAATTGGACAACCTAGGTTTAGTCTAAGGACATAATTGACAGTCACATTTACACTCATAGATTGCTCCTATATATTTCCAGTTTCAAACATTCTTAAATAATAAAATGAAAGATAACTATTGTGCTTGCATAAGGGTGTGAGTTATGTACTTTAATAGATTAAGGTGATATTGAAATTGTAGAGAGAGATATTAAGTTATATTAAAATTCATTCATACAAAAGCTTAAATAAGAAAAGCTGATAAAAAATCAATGCAACGGCTGTATCAATTCCTGGTTAAATGATTTTACATAAAACTATGTTTTGGTAGTATTGTTTGGCAAGAACAATACACTACAGAGCATGATTTGCTAGTTGGTGGCATGCCTCTTCTCTTTCTATCCCCTCTTCCCCCCTTTCTCTAGCTGTCATCCATGAACTGCACAACCCAAATCTTCACAACGGTCCCATTTCCTTCCCTCTTTTCCAACCCCAACTTCAAATCCCCAATTTCTCCGCATTTCGCTCCTGGTTATGTCCATCAAAACCCTAGACCCCGCCTTACCCTGAAACAAGTCATCCAACCATCGAGGACCAGAAGACTTGTAGTCCATTCCACAGCAACCAGAGATGGCGATGGCGATGGCTTAACTGGGAACTGGGGAAACTGGTTGCCCGCTGGAGCTGTTGCAGCTGATAAGGTTCTGAGATTGATCTCCAATGCCACCTCCAGCCCCATCTGCCAGTTCATTTCGTTCCCCGCCACGTTTTTGCATTCAGTGGATCCGAGAATCAAATTGGTAATTATTTTTTGTTTATATGAGCAATTAATCGTTCTTTTCTAATAAATAAAAAAAAAATCGTAGTGTTTTGGCTTTGGTTGGCTCTGTTGGTTTGCTGGTGTTTTTTTTTTTTTTTATATTTAATAATTAAAATTGTTTTGGGGTGCTGGGAGAAGTCTGTGGGGTTGTTGGTGCCTTTTTGTTCATCTGTAGTTTATACCCATTTTAGTTGCTGAGAAATGTTAGGACGCAAAAGATTGTTTTAACTTTTGAAATATTCATTTTTTGGAACCTGAGAAAAGGTCAATCTCTCCCAATGTGCTGGATATGAGAGGTGAGTTTTTCCTTAATTGGAAGCCACGCCGTTAGCATAAAATTGATATTGATTTCCACCAACTCTCCACACTACTATTTAACTCCACTCACTAGCCCTACCTTTGGCATCCCCCTACTTGCGGTTAAGGTAATGACTTTAGGCATGGCCAGCCCAGCTCCCAAAGTGTGATGGAGGTTTGTGTACAGGGCAGGGAGTGAATTCATTTGACCAATGATTACTAGCGATCCCGACTTGATATAGGCGAGTTGCACTCCATGTAGGAATAATATAAGGAAATATGCTACAAAATTAAAATTCACTTCAAGGCATGTTATAATGTCATTTTCCTTAAAATGTTATTTGCCTCCACCAGATTGGTGTGTATTGAGTCAACAAATACATTTCCAAGATACAATGAAGCTTAGATTATGATCTGATATCAGTTTGCATTATACACAAACGAAAACTGATCACAAACACCCTTAGAGTAATCTGAACAAAATTTATGGAATTCTATTTCTGCAGATAATAGAATCTTGAATTGAAAAAGATATAATTTGAGGAAGCTTTTTGTAAGGAAGAGAAGGAGAGAATGATGAATTTTCTTGTATTTTCTGTGGAGTTAGCTCTGTCTTTATATAGACAAAATCATGCATTTTCCAAAAGGTTGCATATGTTCCAAAGGGTTGCATCCATTCCAAAAGGTTGCATCTGTTCCGAAAGGTTGTATCGCTTAACCAATTTTAAGAGATTATTCCACCTTGTCATTTGTTAATGACCTTTCATTTTCCATTTTTTCCAATGTGAGACAAATCCACATAACTTTAAATGCTTTAGAAAATTCATCAAAGGAAGACTTTAAAACCCACCTATAAAATCCTATATTTTAGAAAATATTTCAGCATTCCCCGACCATTTTCAAAATATAGATGAAAAAAAATTTATTCAGATAAGAGATAATTTATGCATAAATGAAGGTATTTTTAGAACTTGAACCTTCACTTAGTGAATACATATCAAAGTTAATCAAGATTACATAGTAGACGAACTTTGAACTAGAAATCCTCTTTTGATTAACCGGATACATATCACACACAAATTATCAGATCTTTAGGTGTTACCAAAAGCCAATGCTGGATTAGCCTTGCGTCTATATCCCAGTTTGATGAGTGCTCTAGAGATAAATCCATTTCTCATAGGAAGCGGCACCACTTCCGACACTCATATAGATAGGTTTATCAAAGGTACCCCTGTAATTAAAGTACCTCACAGAACCTGTTATAAACCTATTAAGAGTTTAAGCTCAACCTTCACCTTTTCACATTACAGGTACAAAGCACTATTTTTTTTGGGAGGGACTATATGATACACCTATACATTTTAGTGCTTTCAATCACTACATATGATGTACTTTGCTCATTGAACTCAAGAGCTTGAAAATTTCAAGTGTTGAGTCGAGTTTCCATCATTGGTGACTATGGGTTATGGATTTAAGTCCCATCCCCTTTGATGTTTTCTAGACCACGTCTCTTGCAAGTCCTTTTGTTAATGGGTCAGCCAAATTTTGGCTTGATCTCACAAAATCTATGGTAATTACTCCATCGGTAATTAACTGCCTTATGTCTTAGGCCAATATGTCTGGATTTTCCATTTATATATATTACTATATGCCCGTAACAAAATTGCCTCACTATCATAATGCAAAGATATAGGTGGCATAGGCTTTGGCCAAATTGGAATTTCTAATAGCAAATTCCTAAGCCATTTTGCCTCTTGGCTACAAGAAGCTAAAGCCACAAATTCTGATGCCATAATGGAATTTGTTATAAGGCTTTGCTTCTTTGAACCCCAGGAGATTGCTCCTCCACCAAGGGTGAATATCTACCCACTAGTTGATGTATGATCATTACGATCAGTGATCCAACTGACATTTGTGAATCCTTCTAAAACAGTAGGAATTCCTTCATAAAGTATGCCATAATCCATAGTATTTTTCAAATACTTTAACACTCTATATATAGCATGACAATGAAAATCACTAATTTAAAGCCAAACTTATTAAGTAGGCTTCTAGAAACTAGATTCTTCCTAATTTTTGGTACATGATATACATCAGTGAGAGTCAAACTTTTTCCAGAAGTAAATTCTAAAGTGACATCTCCTTTGCCTTTGACTACAACACTCCTTCTTCCATCATATGTACTTTGGAAGTATGCTCTTCTGCACCTTTTTGGTTATGCCTGAACACTTTCTTAACTTGGAAATGTTGGCCCAGTTGTTCTAGAGACATATCATCCTTCCTGTGCTTCAAAGATTTTCTAACATCTTTCCACGATGGAGGTAACTTATCAATAATAGATGAAACAGAAATGTATTCATCAATTTTCATATTATGTTGATTAAACTGGTTAAGGATATGCAAAATTTCATGAAACCATGGTTCGAAATCGCGGTCGCGGGTAACGTCGCGAAACGGTCGTGGGTGTCTCGGGTCGCGGGAGACGCGGGTGTTACGTTACGGGAAGCGGGCGTAACGGTCGTGAATTTTTTTCAAGCATGCACAACCATGCCAAAATTAAAAAATAAGCATGAAATCCATTAATACATGATTTTTAATGAATTTTGAAGGCTTTCATTCAACCTACAAATGCTTTTGAATAGGCATTATGATTTTTATATTAATTTTAGTGTGCTGTTTACAAAAAAAAGCATATTTTTTTATAGTTTACAATATTTTAATGAGCAAAAAGATGTAGAAATGTAAGAATCAATTAATTAAAGTCATAAAATTACTAAAAATGAATCAATACTCAATAGATTTAATACTCAATATACACATTACACATACATGAATTTAAAAAGTGATTAATATCAAATATCAATAAATAGTTGAAAATACATGAATACAATATTACAAATTTATAACATAACACATGTCACCGCCAAAAAGAATGACGTGGAGGGTCTTCATAATTTGCATCTGTATCTTGAGATTGGGATGGGAAATTATCTCCCCATCCTTGTGGAAATACATAGTTGAATGAACCCAAGTTTGCGTCATTTTGTTGTTGCTCTTGAAAATATACTGGTGATGAAAATTCTCCTGAATAATGTCTATAAGTTGGGACAGGGGCTGGCTCTAGGTAGTGTGTAGAAGAAGACTCACTAGATCCTGAGATTCCTAATCCACTGGGATGAAAATGTGAGTCACGAGATGCATAATGTGGATATGCTGGATGAGATTCATATGATTGTGATGATGAACCATCTAAACCAAAGTCGCCAAAACTACGAACCACACCATATGAATCTTCAGTAGAATCGCTAGGGTCACCACGAGCACTCCTTCTCCTGGGTTGTGAAGATTGGTTCCCTGGAGGAATACCCAAGTCATAATTTTCAGGTATGTCATGTAGTCCATAAGGATCAGAAGGATATATATCCTTTCCAAATGATGTCCCTGTATCATATCCAAAATTATATTCTACACCGCCGCCTCCACCACCACCACTGCCAACCCCCCAACCCCAGCTCCAGCACCACTATTACCATCATCATCACTTGGTGGGCTCAAACCAAGATTGTCATCACTTTGTGTGCGTTCAGGACTTGAACTTGAATCATCATGCGCGTTTATTGGTGGTTGATCACCTCCTTCTGTAGTACCACCAACCTCTTCATTTAACCAATTTGAATCGTCCTGACCGTTGAGTAGTGGTATCTCTCTCTCCTCTAACCATTGACTTAAAGGATCATCTTTTTCGAAAATGTAGTCCAAATTGATAGGATTGAAACCCTCTTCAATTTCTTGTTGGCTTCTTCTCATTGTACGTCTTAACTTTAACCTCATGTTGTAATGTACGAAAACAAGTTTTTGTAGTCTCATGTACTTTAATCTATTTCTTGTTTTCGTATGGATGAGGCTAAAGGTACTCCAATTACGCTCACAGTTCGAAGTTGATGTGGTCTGGCTAAGAACTCTAATTGCTATTCTTTGGAGCTCAGGAGCACACAAGCCATAATGAATCCACCATTCAGCTGCATGAATAATTAAAAAGAGTTTTATGTTAGTATAGCGTATTTCAAAAGTCAAATTTGAACACAAAGAGAGAAAATAGAGTAATTCTCCATTATTTAGCTATATAGCCATATTTACCAGGATTTGTTTGTTTCACTGCCCTTTGAGCCAACGGGATTCCAAAAGTTTCCTGCCTATCTCGATATAGCAACAACTAAAAAAGGATGATTGTGAAATATAATTAATTAATTAGATGTATTAATAATTATTCTTGAAAGTATTACAGAATACTAGAACAATTCATTATTCAATTTAATGGAACCAATACTTACTTGATTAATAGCCCGAATTTGAGTATCTGTATTGGGTACCAACTTGGTTATCACTTTTTTAACTCCATCCATGACTTCTCTAGCAACTTTAGGAGAGGGTGGGGCACCATAAAGAAATTGTGGGTTCAAAAAATACCCTACAATTAAATTTAGAAACATATTAATCAATAGTTTTCTAATGCAACTATGCATAATTTAAAAGTTAAAATAATAAAAAATTGTATTTGATTTACACTTACCAGCAGCGTGCAAATCTTGGTGCAACTGAACTCCACCGGTTGTATCTTCCAATAGTCTTTGTAAAACCGGCAATCTTTTTGAAAGGCCAACTTCGCCCTATCAATTGCCTCGTATATGAAGCTCATTGTTGGTTTTTCATCACCATCAACCAATTTAAGAACTTTCACCAAGGGTTCTTGCACTTTAATTATATCAGAGGCCTTTTGCCAAAACTCTTTGCCTAAGATAATTTTCTTTGAATCATATGCTGGGCCTGATTTTGCCATTCCAAACCTTGAGTTTTTCCAAGCATCAGATGTAAACATTTCCCTTAGTGCTTGTTTATGTCTGACAATAGTCTCCAAAGCAATGAAATTTGTGGCAAATCGAGTGATGGTAGGGCGAAGTAACTCTTTATTATTTGTGAATTTCTTCATGAAATTCACTGTCCATGTGTGGTTGTAAATAAATGAGGTTATTGTTCTTGCATCTTCTAAGACCTTCTTCACGTTACTTTTCTTACCAATATCTTCAAGAATAAGGTCTATGCAATGAGCTGCACATGCTGTCCAATAGAGATTGGGCCTCTTCTGCATTAATAATTTTCCTCCTGTCTTCATTGCAGCTTCATTATCAGTCACTACTTGGACAACATTCTCCTCTCCCAAGTCCATAATACTATTTGCATATACAATTAAAATTAGAAAATTACCTGAAATAATATTCAGCTGTTCTACTTGACACATCAGAGGCATCAACTGATTTATGAAACACGGTGCCTCTATCGCAATAAACTAAAAAGTTTATAATGTGTTTTCTAGTTGGTCTTGACCAACCATCACACATAAGTGTTACACCTCTCTCCTTCTAAATTCCAGCAAAAGAAGCTATATAATTTTTCATTTCTTGATACTCTTGTTCCAAATAAATTTCAGATATCTCATAGGGTGATGGACCCTTTACCCCCTTTCCAACCTCTGTAGCAATATCAAGCATAGGTTGCATAAATGGAGAGTCAGCTACATTCGCTGGAATCTGATTATAAATTAGGAATTTTCCAACTGCTTTTCCTAATTTACTTTTTAAACCTTTCAGTAACTTTGTGTTGATTTTTGGTTGTTTTGTACTCTTGCTTCTTTCTAAAATAGGATCCATTGCCTTTAGTCTAGCTTCAGGGGCATTAGGATTGATCCATTGTTGTCCACTACTTCCAGCTTCTCGACCACTATAAGATCGAGCTCCTGCTCTATTGAAACCACTGGTAGCACCACTGCCAGAGCCACCTCCCTCTTCATAAATATTACCCCTTCTAGTTGTTCTTGCTCGAAATCTTTGTCTCTCTTCCCATTGTTGTTGTGATCGCATGCTTTCTTGTCGAGCAAATCTCATACTTTCTTCTTCCAAATCTTCTTCATCGCTCAAATTCTCAAAATCTCCTCTAATTTGGGCTTCTGCTTCTTCTTGCCTTTTTTGTTTATCTTTTTTCTTCTCAGCATACTGTTGTAGATGTTTCATCATTTGTTCTCTTACTTGTGTGGTCACATTTGAGCATCCATCTACTTGACCCTTTTTATGTGCCAAGTGTTGTTTCAAGCGTGTAATGCCCCCTTTGATTATCTTCCCACATAACTCTTTATGTGCCAAGTGTTGTTTCAAGCGTGTAATGCCCCCTTTGATTATCTTCCCACATAACTTACACATAATAACATGTCTATTACCGTCCACCGCAGTACCAAAATGTCATCCAATATCCTCACTAGGTAAGTTTTCATTTCTTCTATCACGTGACATATTGATAGACTTAATTTGATGATCTCTACACAAAATATAAAGAAAATACAAAGTTACAACCTTCCTACAATGACAAGAATTATATAATTAGTAATTTAGTAAATATTAAATAATAAGTACTAAATAGTCCTAATTTTAAATACTTATTACATAAAAAAAAAGTATAATATTTGATTAAAAATAATAAGTAATGTTTATTATTTTTATATTTAAATAAACAAAATTATAAAATATTAGATATTTTATTACAAAAAAAATATATTCCTTTATCTTTAAAAAGATATTTTCATTATTTTTTATAGCTTGATTTTATTTTCATTTATAACTATAAGAAATTAACATTGTAATTTTAAAGGTGAAAAAGATTTTTGCTCTACTTTCATATACATCACAGCATCACAAATAGAGATCTATATATTACAAATTAACTATTTAATTTTTTAAGCATTTTCTCAGTATATGGATTAAAATTAAATTTTTCTACAAATTCCAGTAGTAATTAGTAAAAATCAGATTTATTAATGTATTAACTATTAGGTTAATTTTTTTTTTATTAAGTTATCAATTTTTACTTTATTTGATAACTAAAAACAAAAAATAGATGTAAACATTTATTTTACCTAATTTTAAATTTAATGTCAAAATGATGTTTTAAAACTTAAAAAATATTAATAAACAGGGTCACCCTACTCAAGAAATGGTAAGTAGATACACATGTAACATAAAATGGGTGACAGATGTTATTTAATTTTTTTTTCTTTTATAATATGAATATTATTTAATATTTTTTCAATAGATGGGAGTGAATATGATATCTTCTTTATCAAAATGACCACTTTGTCTTGCTGACATAAATAGTATGTTAGCCAATTGGTGCCATGAATTAATTTTATTTCTATAAGTTTGGCAAATCCTAAGACTAAATATTATAATAATTGTGCAGAGTATTCCTTGGAATTCTTTAAGAATGGTGAAAAATAGAGCTCAATTAAGCCTAGATAATATAAAATGCCATCACATGGATGTCTTGTGTACATACATTATTTTCATGCTTTGTTTAGATGGTGAATGCAGTAGTGGATAATAGGATATTCAAATATTATTATAAAAAAGGCTTCAATTATTATTGGTAAATATTAATTATTTACTAACCTTAAAAAATATTAATTATATACTATTAATAATTGCTTGCTATGTCATGGAATTAATTTTCATAATTATCTTTCAAAAAATATAATACAATTAAAATATTTATAAATTAAGAAAATTTTATTTTACATAATTATTAATGATTTCTAATTTTTTACTCTATTAAATTACTTTTTTTTTTAAATTCAATTTAACAAACCTATTTTACAACAAAATATAATTTAAAAAAATAAACAGAATGAAAAGTGCTGTGGGTACAAAAAATATAATTTAAAAAAAAAAAACATAATGAAAAGTGCTGTGGGTGTTGAGTGTTAGTGTTAGAGTGTCTCATACGCTGGGGCCTGGGAGTCGAGTCAGACCGAGAGAGGGGAGGGATTCGAGGGAACTCGGAGGGAGGGATTCGAGGGAACTCAAAGGAGCCTCGAAGGAGCGAAGGCTGCGAAGCACAAAGCAGCGATGACTCCAAGCTCCGAAGCTGAAATCGAGAGGCTGGCTGGTGGCGACTGCGACGACTGGTGGAGGAAGGTGCCGACTGTGACGACTGGGGGAGCTGCTGCAGACTTGTCGCCGTCGCCGGTGACTCGCCAAGTTGCTGGAACTGCAAGTCTGCAATTCTTGAGTCCTGGAAGGCTGCGAAGTGCGAAGATGAGTAGATCTGCTCGATAGCCTCGGTGTGCTCACTCTCAGGCTTCGAAGCCTTCTTATTTCTTCGACCAACAAATTTTCACGGTTAGTTTGTAACTTTCCATTTTACCCTTTGAATGGCAGATGGGTGTGGGGACTGGGGAGAGGGGAAAAGCAGCGCTGCTGCCTGCAGCAGAAACCTTCAGCAAATCTGTGACCTGTCGGCCATGTAACGGTCCGTAACGGATGTTACGACGTGTAACATTGGGGTATCAGCCGTTACGTGCCGTTACGTCTCCGTAACGGCCGTTACGGCCATGAATTTTTTTCGAACCACATTATCGGCCCGTATCAGTTTTGGGGCCTCCAATTTCCGTTACGTATCGGCCGTTACGCTACGTAACGGCCGTTATTTAAAACCATGCATGAAACTGCTCTACAACAGACCTATTATCAACCATGGTATAATTGAAAAATTTTCCAGTCAGAAATTTCTTATTGGTCGCATCATTTGTGAGATACATAGCTTCAAGTGCATCCCACAACTCCTTTGCAATAGCTATATTCTGATACAAATTGAATAGATTGTTTGAAATTGAATTGCAAATGTGGCCTTTGCATATATAATCATCTTGTTCCCATTTAAGTTTTGCACGTCCTTCAGCCAAAGTCTCATTCTCGTTCACAGCAGTCAACGCCTGAAATTACTTCCATCAAACCGTTCAAGTTTGACAAAATCCATAGCGAATTCCCTCAAGGGTTGAAGAACCAGCCATTTCGCAGAATAATGTTTTAAGATTGTAGGAATAATATAAGGAAATATGTTGCAAAAATGAAATTCGCTTCAAGGCACGTTACAATGTCGTTTTCCTTAAAACGTTATGTGCCCTCACCAGATTGAAGTGTATTGAGTCAGCAAATATGTTTTTAGGATACAATGAAGCCCAGATTATGATCTGATATCAGTTTGCATTATACACAAACGAAAATTGATCATAAACACCTTTAGAGTAATTTGAACAAATTTTCTGGAATTCTATTTCTGCAAATAATAGAATCCAGAATTGAAAAAGATATAATTTGAGGAAGCTTTTTGTAAGGCAGAGAAGGAGAGAATGATTAATTTTCTTGTATTTTTCGTGAAGTTAGCTCTGTCTTTATATAGACAAAATCATGCCTTTTTCGAAAGGTTGCATCTGTTCCAAAAGGTTGCATCCATTCCAAAAGGTTGCATCTGTTCCGAAAGGTTGCATCTGTTTCGAAAGGTTGCATCCGTTCCGAAAGGTATCAATTTTAAGAGATTATTCCACCTTGTCATTTATTAATGACTTTTCCTTTTCCACTTTTTCCAATGTAGGACAAATCCACATAACTTTAAATGCTTTAGAAAATTCATCAAAGGAAGACTTTAAAACCCACCCATAAAATCGTATATTTTAGAAAATATTTCAACACTCCGCTATCCAAATTGAGGACGGGCTTTTGGAGTTAGCTCACCCTTATGGGTAGCAACCCGAGGGTTTCTCATAAGCCAAATGGAGTGCTATTGAACATTTTACGAGGGAATTTTTTTCTTATTTATTGATTTATTTTTTACTTTATACAGCATGGGTATGCCATTGGAAATTGGTCATGGTTTCTGGTTTTTGTATATGCATTGGAGTCTGCAAAAAGAATGGTTATATCTTTTGGATGGAGGAAGAAATTTATTTGGAGTGAAGAATGTACAAGGAGGATGAGAAATCCTCAGAAAAATAAAAAAGGAATTTTTGGTTTTTGTATATGCATTGGAGTCTGCAAAAAGAATGGTTATATCTTTTGGATGGAGGAAGAAATTTATTTGGAGTGAAGAATGTACGAGGAGGATGAGAAATCCTCAGAAAAATAAAAAAGGAAAAAAATAAATGGAAAGCTAAGTCAATATGGAAACAAGATTTAGCTTATAAAGCCAACCAAATGCACTAGACATCTGAAAAGGCCAGGCTTCCAAAATGCACAATAGGCCTCATGGAAACCAAATGAACACTACTGCCCTATGTCAAATCAAGTGTATAAGCACAATCTCTAAAGATCTGAGAATTTCTCTCCCCCCACAATACCCATATAACAGCAAAAATTGCACTTTGCTGCAAAAATTTCTGTTCTTTTGCAAAAGCCCCAAAAGAATAAGGATGTGTCCAACACTTTCGCAACAATCTTAAAGGTTTGTTCCATAAGCAAAGCCACTGAGCAGTGAAGAAATAGTAAATGAACCTAATTTTCGTTACTGCCATAACTCACAATGCCTACATCAGGTGAGAGGGCCATAGGTCATCTAATCTGCAGCAGATCATTGATGTTAACTCTATTAAGGTGAATGGTTGTTGTTATGCTGTGAATTGTGGAGGTGATGCGTTTTTTGATTCTGTATTTTTGGACCAATATCTGTTCATGTGCTAACCAATTAAATGTAGGAGATCCCTTCCTAGTAATCAAATTACGTTGTAAGTATTTAGAAACCATTAAAGTTTGGATAATGGCCTGGGATTTAAAATATAAGCATTTGATCAGTGGGGGCATAAGTATTATTGTGGTTGGCTGGAGGATCTAACTGATTATGATATTATTGGGCATGATGGAAGGATAGCCTTTTCTTAAACTTTATTTTTGGAAAGGCAGCTCACAGTTGAAAGTTACCTGCATAACTTGGATATTTTGAGAATGTACATATCTGGTCCTCCTTTTTTTGTTTTATTTTGTTTTTTTTTTTATTCAAATGATGCTTTAATTGTCCCATCATATTTGTAATGCAGGTATGGGTTCTTGCCCTTGTTGTTTTACCAGCAAGGTCACATATCATGATGCGCTTTGGATTAGTAGCATTCTTGGCTCTCTTGTCTGTATTGATTCTACCAAAATCTGTATGGATGGTGAGTTTGGCTCTATATTTTATTATTATTATTAATTTGGGTTGGGTGGGGAGGGGGGTATTGCACTCACCGCCCCTAACTTTTTTAATAAATTGCAGAGACCTTCCTTAACATTTAAAAAAAAAAAACAGAAAGTTACCTTCCTTGAGTTGGCCTGGTTTGATCCATGGTTGGCAAAATTGAATATGATTTTTCATATGGATTGCATGATTAAATTCAATCCACTAGCCTATTGATTAGAATCTAGTCAATGAATCAAAATAAGCAAGAATTAACCATGACTCTGATGACTCTTGATTCAAATCTTACAATTTATGGTTTGAATCTTATGATTTTTGATCCAGTAAGCATGCACTCTTGACCCAGATACCACAGATCTAATCAAATATAGTTATTAAAAAAATCCAGAAATTCACTATTTTTTAATGTAAAGGCCTTCAAAACCTTTTCTAAGGGTACGTAGAATCAGAATGAATAAAATCTTTTTTCTCTTTTTTGAATTAATTTAAAAAATCTGGTTTCCTAAACTTTTTGTGAAGAGTTTGACACTTTGACAATCTCATGAAGAATTTTGATTTCTTTGATTCTCCTCAAGAGTAGTTTATTTTGAAGCTGAAAGTGTTTATAGATGGGACTTTTTTAACATTATGTAAATTATGGCACATAATCATTCAATTTTCATCTATATATTTCATTTTTAATGTATTTTGTTTGTTTTAGATATATACATGTAATGTGCAACTGTCCGAAATCTTATGATTTGTTTCAGTTTGATTCTTGATTCTAAAAATTAAGGGCCTGTTCGGTTGTGTAAACAGTTTGTTTTCCATTTCCAATTTTCCAAAATAATAAAAAAAAATGCCAGCTTGTTTTCCAACATTTGTACATAAAAGTTGGAAAACACCTTTGGATTTCAATTCACAATTCAAATCTGATTTGACAACTAAGATTTGATCACTTGGAATTAATGATGTGTATGTGTGCACATGTAACTGTTTGTATATATGTTAATAAGCAACTAAGCAAGTGTTCTTATATGAGCAAACAATCACAGCATTTTATCAGGTCTGTCGTCATTTAGGTACCATTTGTTTTACCAGCAGAAATCTATGCCTTGGCAACTGTATTAATCGAACTGGGCATGTGATTGACAGCTTCTGTTTCTTGTTGTTTCTTTTACAATTTTTTTGCAAACATCTTTTTTATTTCCAGTTGTTTTTAGAAAAAAAAATTTTAGACAGTTTGTCTCGTTTTATTATTTTTAATTTTTTCACCATTAGCGCACGTGTCGCTACTTCCATTGTTCTATGTAGTTTAGAATTTTATTGCTTTTGGGCTGGTGAACAATACAAAATAGAGCCCTATCTTTTATGTGCTAATGCATGGAGCCCTCTCTCTGGATTGTGAACACCTATTGTAGGATCAATTGGGAAGAGTTTCCTTGCTCTCTGGAATTTTATTTGTCATGCTAGGGCTGGGTTCAGATGGTGCGCCTCCTCTTGTCCAGTTAAGAACCCCGCCAGCAGCAATGATGGGTATGCCTAATCTTCCTGCATCTGTGAGGGGTTATTCATATTTAATTATGAAGCTAGGGCCACTGCAGTTGACGAGGAAAGGTCTGTCAGTTGCAAGCACATCTGCATGTTTAACATTCACTGTAAGTTGCTTTCTGTTTATTTTTATTCCTCATTTTGGAGGAATAGCCAGAGAAGATTTCATTAATAGGAAGAGAATTTACATGAGGGAGAATGAGACATGTCCTGAAATAGGTCTGGAACAATCCAGAAAAAAAACAACTAATAAATACCAAAAATGAAAAGATCAACATGCCAACAGGTTCCTCCAATCTCTTTGTTCCTCATTTTTTTTTTTTTTAAATTATATAAAGGTCTGTTTAGATGTCCAATGGAAATAAAGTAATTTTTCTTGTTACCTGTTATATTTGGAGGCATGAAGTCTTCCTCTAAGAATGAAAATTTTAAAGTAACCGGATAAGTTTTGGATCTAAAAATGGAAAACTTGTTTAGGAAGAAAAAGGAAAGAAGACAAATATGGGGGACAAGAAATCTACCCAAGTGAGAGCAAAAAGAAACAAACTGACAGCTAACGAACTCAAGCCTAGTGCACCATCTTAATGCTGTCAAAAAAAAAAAAAAAAAGAAAAAAAAAGAAAGAAAGTCTCATGCTGATGCTTGATGAAAGAAATTTACATGATTTCATGTAGATGGGGGCAACCATATTCTTCTTTATGTCTCTATCAAACATTATTAATTTAGGGAAGAACTGATCAATTTTTAAGTTATTGGAACTTATCTTTTCTGATACCTTCTGGTTACTTGAATTCTGAGAAATAGATCTATTTTTGTGAAAGATCTTCCAAAGTGCAAGCCTTTGCCTGACGACCACATCCCCAGAACAACTTGCATCTGCCTTGCGGTGGTTTATGATTCCCTTGACATATGTTGGCATTCCAGTGGCTGAAATTACTCTGACTCTCCTCCTTTCCCTGAGGTTCATCAATCTTGTGTTTGACGAGGTAGGGTAGCAAGTGGTTTATTAATTTTTTCTCTAAGTAGAAAAAGAGTTAAAGGGCAGCCTGGTGCACAAAGCTCCTGCATACGAATTATTAGAATAAATTTCTTTTGAGGATTTTTTCTCCTCTTCTTTGCATATTCTTTTTCTCTCTTTAATAATTTCTTTTTCTATAAAAAATTTATTAGAATAATTTTTCTATTATATTTTTATTTCTTTTGTAGATTGTTAATGGTTATTTAATTGTCAACCTTATTATTGTTCTTGTTATACTTTTCTTCTTTTTTTGTTGTATATTCTTTTCTCTTCTAATAAATTCTTTCTTTATAAAAAATAATAACAATAATTGTGGAATGTGGCTTATTTTAATTTTAATATTTTTGGGGAATCTGCATGATGTGAATAGGTGCGTAATGTTGCATTGGGTATCGTATCTCGGAGGATAAATTGGAGACAGTTGACTATACAGGAGACGCTTGATGGTAAGCTTACAGTCTAATCATTTAGAAGAGTTTTACCTTTTTCTTTGTCTTTTGTTTCATCATAGGTAGCACTAGGAGTGTATTCAAGTTGAGTTGAGTCAATACACTAAAATACTCAAATTCGACTCAACCTGAAAATGTTAAGCTTGAAACTTGGCTCAAACTCGATCAATTTCAAAATTGTTAAACCTGAACAGGACTTGGCTTCAAGTTCCTAAAACTCAAGCTTGACTCGATTATAAATTAATATTAAACACATGCATAAATATATATAATGTATATAAAATATTAAATATATTTATAAAATATATATTATATGACTTATATAATATAAAAATAGTAAAATTAAAAAAGCTTTATTAGGCTTGAAACTCGACTTGGGTATTATTAATAACCTTGAACTTGACTCATTGAAATACTTGAGCAACTCGAATTTGAGCAAAATTAGGTTGAGGCAACTAAGGGGATGAGTTGAGTCCGAGTAGCTTGTGAGTAGGCTTGACTCACTTACCCTCCTAAGTAGCACAGACACTGGCAACGGTTTAGAAGTAAGATATCACATGGACATAGGGACACTGCATATTTTCAAAAAGTAGGACCTGACACAGTTAGCAGGGAGGACACAACTGTAAATAAATATACAACTATAAATGACTGTTTATTTTCATATAGCCGAGTTTATTACAATTTGAAATAAATTAGTATTGCAATTTTTGTTATGAATAAAATAAAATGGAAGTCTAATTACAATGAACCATTTATTATGTCAGTGCCCATCTTGTGACATGTGTCCTGACATGAACATTGCCTTCTTTATAGAAGTGTCCATAGCACATAATTTTCCTATGGATCCTTAACTTCTAGGCTCTAGCGATATTAATTGAAAGATGGTTCTCAGGTTTCCAATAAAGAACCGTTGCTCTTGGGTTGGAACTTGGAAGATGCCACCGTCGAATGGCCAAGCATTATGAGTGATTCACATGGCATGCATGTTTTGCTTTTGTTCACTACAGCACTACCACTTGCTGGCTGAGAAAGTTTCAGTAGGTTAAATCTCATTCAGATTGAATTAATTTAGCAATTTAATCCGTAGAAAATTTTGTGGCTCTTTCAAAATTTTTTGTCTTAAACCTAGTATCTTTGAGGTTTCTATTTTGCTTCTCATCCTCCTTGAAACTTAGGCTTTTACGTGAAGAAGTGGTGCAGACCCCTATTTGTTTATTTATTTATCTACATATCCAAATTCCTGCCTCATGGGGAGGTGGTGTAAGGTTTTATTAAGATGAAGTTTTTTCTCTTCCTTAGAAATGAGGATTTCAAAATTTCAGTTTGGTTTACGCTTGGGAGATCAACTATAGAAATTATATCTATACTATATAGAAAAGTGCATAGTGCAAATCATTTTGTGGACAAAAATATCCTTATCTTTTGAAAGTAAGACCAAAAATTCCTAGAAGTTAATTTTTATACCATATATATATATATATATATATATATATATATACTAATCTCTTAAAAGATACAGTAACATTTCTAAAAGAAATTGTTGGCCCTAGAGTCGAGTCTAGAATCTTTTGCGTATTTTCGCTTTTCTCTACACAATATAAATTTTGGCAAGATGCAAATGATTATATCATGAAAAATAAAATATAAATCATGCACGAGAAATAAATTAAAGAGAAGGGAAGAAAAGCTCAACACCGATGTTAACGTGGTTCGGCCCCTTGCCTACGTCCACGCCTTGAGTCACACCCAAGGTTTTCACAATCCACTAACACAACTCCTTCACCGGCGGAGAAGCCTTTACACCACGGGAACAAATCCCTTTCGCTCACCAAGAGCCTTTACACACGGGAACAAATCTATCAAGAGCCTTTCCGCTAAGTTCACCAAGAACCCTTGCAATCCGGTTCACCAAGAACCCTTGCAATCCGGTTCACCAAGAACCCTAGGTTCACCAAGAACCCTTTTACAACAAATGGAAGAGAATAACAAATACAGATGCTCCTTGAATGAGCTGATATTTGATACATTCAAATCCTGACACAATATCTCTCAAAGTAATGTATCACACTAAGATTAAAGAGCAAGAGAGAAGTTGAGCACAAATATGATGAATTAATTGAAGTGTGCTTGCAAATGATATATAACTATTAAGATCAATCTTTAAACAAGCCTTTGGACTTGTATTTATAGGCAAAATGAGCAACTAGCCGTTTTATGGGCGTTGGGCTAATATATTATTTGTTCACTTTGAAAACTAGCCATTTTATGGCCGTTGGGGTTCAGAACCCAACACAAACTGTCAACGGTTTCCTTAGGCAAGAAAACCATTCATCTCTCTGCCTGAAACCGTTGATGCACCTGGCGAAACCGTCGACAGTTTGTCCTGTTTGTTCATTATCTGAACCTTCTCATCTATGAAAATCTTCAACACGAAAGTTGTGAGGTTTTTTCTTAGCTTCTCATAGATACCAAGATCGCCCTTTTTGGAGTTCTCTAGCAAAAGTTATGCTCCAAGTACTGAAGGGTATTTTAGGAAATTCGAGAGAGGAATTTGAGTGGTGCATAAATGAGGTTTTAAACCCAACCAAGACCAAGTCTTTAAAAGATTATAACTTTAATATGATTTAAAACTTGTCCCATATAAAAATACATTTGAGTAAAGGATATTTTTATAAAACTCTTGTTTTGACTTTGCAAACTCGTTAAGTTTTGTTCTAAGAGTTTAGTGGTATCCTATATACTTATAACCTAATATGAAATGCATTTGATCAACTTTTGCTCAATGATCTTGTGTGAAACAATACCGTAAGAGTTACAATAGTTCTTACCTCAAAACACTCCCTATTACACTAAGACTTTGTTGGATATGCTGGAGTTCTTCCGAGTGAGTGTCCACCTTGATCTTTCCTACTCGAATGTTCACTCGGTCCGACCTTTGCATTTGATCCAGTACTTTCATGTATTTGTTACTTGTACCTGTACTAATTTGATCTGCAAAGATAGGTTAAACTTGGAACTACAAATTAGGTTAATATCATAAAAAAAAAAAACACATTAAATATGATTATGTAGCCAGTAAGGCTAACAAAAATAAGTTTTCATATTATATATATAAGTGGAATTTGCGTGAATTATTTTGTAGACAAAAATATCTTTCTAAAAGTAAGACTAAATATTCTCAAGGGGCTGTTTTGTTTACAACATAAAAAATATTTCCATGAAATGACATTCTCAAGAATCTCATTCCCAAGAATGGGATGACTACCTCATGGGATATTTTTGTTTGGTTTGCATTGTAAGATTCTTAGAAATGTACACAAGGTTTCCATGTCAACGTTTGGGTCAACATGGGAATTTCAACAGGCATTTTAAGAAGATGCCCATCATACCTTTGACATGTGTATATCTTATACAAAAAAAAAAAATTAATAAAAATATTTAATTAAATTCAGGCCCCTGAAAGTTTCAATAACCATAATTTAAAAAAAAAATCCAACACTAATTAAAAGAAATAATTGTGTTAATATGGTGTGCAAATAATAATTAAATTATTTTATTACAAAAAAATTATACTACTTTCATTTTATTAATAATTTATTAATTTAAATATAATAATAGAGTGTAATAATATTATATTATAGGGGTATTGTTGTCCAACTTGCCAAAATAACAGGGGCAATGTGGTAAGGAAAGTAAGATTCCTATGGAAATGAGATTCCATAAAACTTACCAATGGAAGAGGATGGGAATGAGATGCCCATGTTTTGTGAGAATCTTTCATTCTTAGGAATGTGAATATGCCTACAATATAGGATCTCAGACCCAAACAAATGTGGAAATGGGGTGCCATGGGCGTCACATTGTCAAGAATGTTGAAAGATGTTGCGAACCGAATGCCTCCTAAAATATGTAAATTTTTGTGCTATAAAGTAATTCAACCAAAATTAGATAAAATTACTCTAGAAATTCTTATTTAAAAATAAAATAAAAAACTTTTATTTGGTTAAAAAATAAAATAAACTAACAGTATATATATATATATATATACACACAAAAAGCACAAATAGGATAATGCTTTTTAGGAGAAAAATATCCTTAATGTGTTAAAAATAAGATAATATTCCTAAAAGAAAGTGAATTTGACCAATATTAGATAAAATTATATTTATAAAAAATATATTTTGGATAAGTTAAATTTTAACCCGACCTCAAATGAAAAAAAAGAAAGAAAAATATTTTGGCTAAAAAAGAAACTAAGCTAGCCGTATATATACGAGTTGTGTAAATCATTTTGTAGGAAAAGTTATTATTATTTTTTAAAACTAAGACTATAAGACAATGTAGTTCTACAAAAATAAAATTCAAGAAAAACTAGGTAGATACACATTTAATATTTTTTGAATAGTATAAGTAAAATCCATTCAATTAAAAAATAAAACAAATATAATGGTATTGTAGATACTATATAAAAGATTTATCTCAAAATAAAGTAGGTAAATTCTTTTGATGTCATAAAAAAATATTTTGAAGTATCTAACATTATCTAGATAGATAATAGCATGACTTCTGAAATTAAATTTTAAAAATAAAATTATTGCCGTAGAAGTACTCCCAAATAAGTTATTTGATATTTAGGGAAAAAAAAAAAGGTTAATTAATCATTGAGTAAACAAAAAAAAAATAATTATAAATATTATAGGTAGCAAACCATAATGTAGAATTGCAATAAATTTATTAGTATTTTCATTGGAAAAATTCATATGTTAAGATTCTTATAAAATAAAAATAATAAAAATTCATTTATTAAATTTCTTATTTATAATGATGTATAAATATTAAATTTAATACTTCATATAATAGTAATTAGAACATTCTTATCATATCACATCTTATATTTTTTAAAATTTTCTTGTCCCACATCTATGTGTTGTCATAATAGTATGTCATGTCAATATTTGTATTTTATAGTTTCAACTAAAATATAAATTTGTATAAATTACTTTGGATATTCATACTTTAATATTTATAAACTAAATTATGAGAATATATTATAAATTTTTTTTTTAAAAAATATATCGAAACTTTATTAAGAACTACAAAAAATATTTTACGTAATATTATTAACATGCAATCATGTGGAATGCATTTGACATATTTACTAGTATCTATTAAGAAGATTAATGGAAAAGTTTAGAAAAAAGAAGAGACTTGCATATGGTTTTTATTGACTTAATAACCCATAGAGGACCTAGGGAAGTTCTATGTTGGATTCTAAACAAAAAGGAGTATGCAGTTGGTATATTGATGTTATTAAGGAAATGTACAATAGAGTAATGACCAGTGTTAAGATTGGAGGTGGAGAATTTAGGGAATTTCTAATCGAAATATGTGTATGTCAAGGTTTTGGTTTAAGCCTTTATCTTTTTGCATTACTATTAGATGAACTTACCAAGGTTATGTTTCATGGTATGTGTTGTTTATAGATGATATTGTCTTGATTGAAGAAATTAGGAGTGAAGTAGAATTTGTTAGAATTTGAAGATAAGTTTTAGAATCTAGATGTTTTAAGATAAGTAGAAATAAAACAAAATATATGATATGTAACTTCAGTGATGATAGGAGGAATATTGGAGAGAAGATTAAACTTGAGGGTCAAGAAATTAATAGCACTAGTAGAATCTAATCCTTGGATCTATTGTGCTAGTAGGAGAGAAGATTAAACTTGATGGTCAAGAAATTGATAGCACTAGTAGGATTGGATCCTTGGATCTATTATGCGAGCAAAAAGAGAAATTGAAAAAGATGTAATACATAAAGTTAAAGTAGGTTGGGTAAAAATGGAGAGGTGCATTGGGCATGTCGTGTTATTGTAGATAGCTATAAGTCCAACTATACTATATGAATCAGAATGTTGGACAACTAAGAAACAATACAAGTAAAAGTTGCCAAATGAGAATACGAAGGTGGTTGAGTCGTATAACATTAAAAGATAAATTAAGGAATGAACACATTCATGATAAGTTAGGCATAGCACCAATAGAAGATAAGATAAAGGAGGTTGGCTGAGATGATTTGGGCACTTGCAACATAGGCCAAACGGTGCACTTATGAGGAGGAGAGTTAGTTACTTTTTAGTGGTAGTAGAAAAGATAGGAGTGATCGAAAATAACTTGGAATGAGATGATGAGTTAGGATTTAACAGCCTGAAATTGTCACAGAAAATTGCCCAAGAGTGTCTAAATTGGCAGAAAAGGAAGTCGACCCACCTAGTGGGACTTAAGGCTTGGTTTGTAGTTTGGTTGCTAGTTTTATTGAAGTCTTTTCTCCATTATTGGGTTGTAAATCAGAAATCTTTGTGTTGCTGAGGACAGCTCCACTTTATTCGAAATCTTTGTGTTGCTGAGGACAGCTCCACTTTATTTAAATGGATGCTGTTCAAGCAATATTTTTCTGTTTCCTTGGATACCTTTTATATCCCCTTGTTTTACGTATTGGGCTGCATAGAAATCTACTGCAGCTGATCAGCATTCATTCTTTCATCTTGTTCTTCCTTTGACTGATTAAGCTTTGAATCATTACGATGGAACAAATGTCTAAACCATTGTGAACATCAGAAAGAACATTGTCCATTCCTCTGTTTTAGTGGGAAAGTTGCTTGAAGTTTCCAAGCACTCTGCCTTTGAAAATTAGTCACAAAAATCTAGTGTGTGCGTAATGAGTTTGATATTTTCTTCTAGAAAGAAAGAATGATATAAGATTGACCATATTTTGCCAATTTACTTATTGGGCAAAAACACTCACCTCCCTTGAGGTTTGACAAAAAGACAGAGACCTGCCCCGAGGTTTCAAAAATGCCATATACCTCCCTTGAGGTTTCAAAAATACCATACACCTCCCCCGAAGTTTACCAAAAAGACATAAACCTCCCCTAAAAGAATTTGTCGTTTTTGCAAAGTACAAGGGGAGGTTTGTGTTTTTTCGCCAAATCTCAAGGGAGGTTCCTGGAATTCTTGAAATCTCAAGGGAATTTTAAAAACCTTAGGGGAGGTCATTATCTTTTTCTAAACCTCAGGGGATGTCAATGTCTTTTGCCCTTGCTTATTTTGTGGTTACTAACATTAATTAGTTGTTTTAATTTCATAAGTTTTGCTTAAAATACATTTTTCATTAGGTGGTTATGTTCCCTCTCTTATTCTTGGCTTTGCAGTTCTATTTAATTATGTCCGCCGGATCTTCAAAAATATATTTAGCCATGCGGAGCAGATTTCTCAGGTTCACCTTTTTATTTATTTATTTATTTATTTTTTCTCGCTTTATATAAGTAGCACACAATTGGTTTTTTCTTATTCTAACAAGCGACGTATCTTCAGCTGCTAAAGTTTGTGATTCAAACTCCGCAAATTTGTTAATTTGCAGTTGGCCTGGTTGTTTAATTACTTGTGTAAAGTCATGGTATGATAGATTTCTTCTTCCCTCTTCCATTATGACAAATCATAACAGAAGATTATTTGACATTGGAATATTTTTAGAACTCATGTGTCAATTAATGATCTACGAAGTTTGGCTACAAATGAAATTGTTTCTTAAATTTCTGCATTAAACAAAAAAATTTAGAGAACTTTGCTACAACACCTATGCCAGTATTTATCCTTCCCCAGTACTATATGAAGAAGGATTTGACATTCATTTACAATCCCTATGTTCAGGAGATCAATCTCCATGTATACCAATACATGAGTGTCTGACAGTGAAATTGCTATAAATAGCTCAATTATTTTGCCTTTGTGGGTTACTGCTTAACCATGATCAGCTTTCCCACCATTTTTACAGGCAATGATTGTTCGAGGGTTTAGAGGGGATAGCAGCAGTCATCAAATTTATTTCTTACCAGATCTGGCATTTGGGATAGCAGACATGGTTTCTTTGTTGTGCCTTGCTGGTGTTATAGGTGCTGCTGTGCTGTCCGAATACGTCCTCGTTTAATTTTGTTGCCGTTTTTGCCTTGGTAATTCTTTTATGATGCTTACCCATTGGGATTTTTAAATGCCTCTTTTTTGGTGTTTTGATTTCGGCCCTGCTACCTCTCAATTAATCTGATTAGCAAATAAACAAGCTTATCCATGCTTTTGAGCAGTTTCGCAGCAGAGCTATATGGGTTTGCCCTTTTCTTCTTTGGTGGAACTGCGGGAGTGGTTTTATACACATTAAGCATCACAAAGCCAACACATCTTAGGTGTTTGATGTGCAGCTCCTCTTTATTGTGTATACGTACAAAATGCATTTGAACAAAAAGAAGTCTTCTTGGAACCCTTTGTGTGATGTCCATTGCTGTTTGTTGGCCTCTTTCAAGTTCATCAATACAATTTCTATCAGCTAATCATATACTTCCCGTCAAAAAGGAATCTCTTTATTAGAGCTTTTCACTCCCTGGAGTTATTGAAGGTAATTTTGAATACTTCTGCTGGCATTAAATATATTTTGTTAATTTCTACCATTATATTGGTGTATTTGTGATACATTGTCATTTATACATTCTTTATTGAATTTTCAAGGTATTGTTTAATTTCTTTTCAGTTGAATCCTTTTTTTTGCAAATATATATATATACAAAGTTAAACTTGATGATGAAGAAATAAATAGCACTTGTAGATTTCGATTCCTTGGATCTATTATGCAAGCTAAAGGAGAAATTGAAGATGATGTAATGCATAGAGTTAAAGCAGGTTGGTTAAAATGGAGAAGTGCTTCAAGTGTGCTATGTGATCATAGAATACCCTTAAAATTGAAAGGGAAGTTTTATAGGACAGCTATAAGACCAGCTATGCTATATGGATCGGAATGTTGGACGACGAAGAAACATAATATCCAAAAAGTAAAATTTGCCGAAATGAGAATGCTTAAATGGATGAGTGGTATAACATTGAAAGATAAATTAAGGAATGAACATATTCGTGGTAAGTTAGGTGTAACTCCTATAGAAGATAAGATAAGGGAGGGACGACTCAGATGGTATGGACACTTGCAACGTAGGCCTTATAGTGCACCTGTGAGGAAGAGTGATTTAGTTACTGTGGGGGGCAGTAGAAGGAGTAGGGGTAAATCTAAAATAACTTGGGAGGAGATAGTGAGTAAGGATTTAATATCCTTGAATCTATCAAAAGAAATGGTCCATGATCGCATAAATTGGCGGAAAAGGATTCATATAGTCGACCCCACTTAGTGGGACTAAGGCTTGGTTTTGTTGTTGTTGTTGCTGTGTAATCTGTTTTGCATGTAATATTTGTCTGAAATTTCTTAATGCATTTTGAGAGGCTTTTCCTCCAATTTGTACTTCAATTATGAATTTGGAATAGGGCTAATAGGCACTCCCAATTAAATATGGCTGAAAAGAGACATTTGATGGATTTTTTTTTTTTTGCCAAAATGAGTTTTTTTGTTTGGGCAACAAATGAAACTTTCAGCAAATAATTGAAAGATTATGTCTGAAATCAAATTATTTAAGATGAACTGGACAGATAAAATTTACTTTTTTTCTTACTAACAATGACATCGATAAATTGTAGCATGTTTGGCTGTGTATTTTGCTTGAATGAAAATAGAGATGGATTCTAAAGGTATTTTCTATTGAGAGAACAACTGAATATTCAGCTCAAGTACTATACCAATTTGCTTGCCAACAAAAAAAATAAGAAATAATAAATGAAAGGGGCGGGGGGAGGGTATAGGATTGGCATATTCCTGCATTAATGCATCCATGTAATTCTTCCTTTTGCATGCCTATTTGTATTTAAACAGAACATGTAAGATTTAAATACTATAAAAATGCTAAATGGCGGCTTGATACATTTTTTTTTTTTTGGATTGAAAAAGAAATTCATTAGATAGGGACAGAATGTACAATTGGGAGAGAATACAGATCCTTATAAAATCTGAGAATCCCCAGAAAAAATAAAAAAAGTAAAAACACATAAATGTAAAAGACAGCCAAAGAAAATCTGAAATATGCTTCCCCTTAAAATTTCTTGCCCATACACCATAAAGAAGCCATAAACTGAACCTTTTCCTACACCAGCAAATATGATAACTTCTTCCCTGAAAATATATGAAAGTTGTATTCCTTTCACAAACCCCAAAACACTGCACATACAGCACAATTCGATTATGCAATTTATTCCTTCTTTCTACCATTCACCACAAAATAAATTGCCAAGAACTCCTCCACTGTCCTTGGGCAAAGCCAGGTTTCTCCAAAATAATTGAATAGCTTGTTCCAAACCTTCCATGCAAAACCCCAGTGCATGAAAAGATGTGAAACAGACTCTGAACAATCAAAAACAAGCATACATATATCAAGAGAGAAAGCCTTTAAGGGTCTCCGGATCTGCAGCAAGTCATTAATATTTATCCTATTAAGCACAACCAACCAAAGAAATGCTTTGATTTGGGAGGGGGGGGGGGATTTTGACCTTCCAGATAACTTTGTAGAGTGGAGGGGAGAAATTGGTACCAACTAAGTAATCAAAGAAAGATTTACAAGAATAAACACCCAAAGAATCTAACAACCAAGATCGATTATCATCTTTGGAGGATACCCTACAATTATTCAACATAACCAGCAAAGAAGACGCTCAATAGTTTCCCCATCATTCAAGGATCTTATAAAGTGAAAATCCCAACAAGGTCTGGGTCTACACTAAAAGAAAAAATGGGATCATTTTGCCCTGAGCTGAAGCAAAGTAGGCAAGGAAAAGAGGTGGACAAAACAACGTTCCCCAACCAAAGATCTTTCCAAAAACATTTATTACAGCCCTTATCCGAAGCAAATTTAGTATGGGAATAAAGAGAGGGTAAATCTGGGAAATAGCTTTCCATGGGCTTTCTGAAGAACATCTAAAACCCAAATTAGTATCCCACCGATTCCCATCAAGTCCAAACTTGCTTTTGATAACTTTTGCCACAAGGAAGTAGCCTCTAGCAAGAACACCAATGCCATTTAGCCAAAAAGAGTTGTATTCTTAGACCAAACTTCCCAGACCCACATCTCTTAGTTCTACAAACCATCTCCCATCTCACCAAATGGTCATAAAAATCCCTTTCTATTGACCAAACAAAAAATATCTCATAATCCTCTCAATCTTGCTAGTGACTCTTGTTGGAATTTTGAAAATAGAAAGAAATATAATGGAACACTAGAAAGAGAAGCCTGAATTAGAGGAATCCTCCCTCCCAAAGAAAAGGGCTCCCTTCCACCCATCTAAATGCTTGGGTGGAGGATCCCAAAAACTAATTGATCTAGGATTAACCCCGCAAAGGAACCCCTAGATAAGACAACGGCCACCCCAACTCAGCACGCCCAACTTCCAAAGCTAATTCCCTAACACGCTCGACAGGCATGTTAATAGCCACAATACCACTCTTTCCCATATTAATCTTGGGCTCAATTCCACCCTATCCTCTTGAAGCACTCTGCTTTCTTTACGCACAACTAAGGTTTTTATTTTTCACTCAAAATACTTTTCTTACATATTTATCAATAAATCAATCTAAAGCCAAATCCTCATCCTGAAAATGATGTCAAAGAACTTCGAATCTGACTTTGAGAACAGTAGCAAGGACTAGAGAGAATGTTTTATGAGTAAGCAAGAATGAGGCATGAATTGAGGCCTTCCCAGCTGGCCTATCTAGTCTTTTGCTGAATCACTGATGACTACTGACGCTGCAGCAGGATCGCGGTTTGTCTTTGGTGTGCTCTTCTTGAGACTGAGATGATGGTATGAATCAGGCCGTTCTTGTATCATCTTCCTTTCCAAAGAGAGTATGACCTTCCTTTTCATCCGTTCCTCCAATGAATTTCACTTTGTCTCGGTTCTCATCTAGAAAGATCGCATAGAAGATAGATTTTCTAGTACCTGTTTTTACTGGCATGTTTAGACATACGGTTCCCACTGAAAATCAAGTTGGTGAGCCGTGTGATGGGAAAACTTCGTGCACGGTTACAATTGATTCCTTTATTTAAGTGGTTCTTTCTTCTCCTTGTTCCTATTCCTAACTCCTCCCTAGGAGGCTGTTAGAAAAGTTCCTTTTTGACTCAACCAACGGGAACTTGAACTAAGGTCCATCTTAAAACAAGAACTAGAGTGGGCTAATGAATTGTTTTTCTAGAAAGAGTTTGATTTTAGTTTTCCTGAGTGAAAAGTTGTAAAAGGAGTGTGAACAGTTACCGAAAAGGAGTGGTATTAGGTAGTGATTGTGGCTCAGTGAGTCCTTTCTTCCACGATGAACTGTTGACACCAGTCCTACATTTTGTCTGTGGACCGAGAATCTTTTGCAAAGCTGCTCAAGAAGACCTTGTGCAGTGAACCCCCTACTGGTGGTTGTCCGTCGCCGTAAAGTAGTCCGCATGAAGCTTTTGGAAGAGGGTTAGTCTTGTGTGTAAGCATAGCATTTTTGCCAAGAAGAGCATTAATCAGTGCATTGTTCGCCTTCAATATCTTCATCTTTGCCCATTTTGTACATCTCTTTCGCATACAACTTTATACTAGTTTCATTCCGGATGGCTTCTCTGAATGAAGGAAGAAGTTAGTGAGAGAGGGACTGAGTCAATCAATCATAGGTCAATTCATTCAGGAAGACCTCAACCTTGACAACCTTCCAAAAATTTGGAGAAGCCTCAATATATTTAAGAAAGGAGGCTTATGATCCTCCAGGAAAAATATAGTATCATCCGAAAACTAAAGGTGTGACACCATGATCTCCTCCCTACCCACTCCTAGACCTTTCACTAAACCTCTATCCACCGCCCTATCAGCCATCCTACTCAAAACATTAGCCACTAACACAAACAAAAATGGAGAAAGAGGATCCCCTTGTCAAATCCCCTTCGTGGTCCTAAACCAAGATTTAGGCTCACCAATTACTAGCACCACAAAATTCACTTCAGACATGCAACCTTTCATCCATCTCTATTCTCGACCATCTCTCTCCAAACTCCTTCCTCACAAAAATCTGTCCACAAGTTTCAGCTCACTTTATCATACCCTTTTTCAAAAATCCAACTTAAAAACAAACCCATTCTTCCTCCTCCTAATATCCCAAACAGTTTCATTCGCAATCAGGATTGCATCCACAATCTCTCATCCCCCCACTTTTCCCCCACAAATGCACTCTGGGCCTTAGGAAATAGTCTTATCAAGCACCACTCTAAACCTATTAGCTAGAACTTTAGTGATTATTTTTTAGACACCTTTAGTTTTCGGAGATCTAGAGCCTTGATACATCTTAAAGAGCTTAGAGTGAACTATCTAATGGGATTGATATTTTTCTCGAAGTTTTGTTCCTTTTCTTTTGTATCTATAATGCTATCATCAATATAAGTTAGAGAATCTTATTACAATGCCATTTAAATTTTATTTCTTAAAAAAATATAATATAGTAATATCAATAAGTAAAAATAGAAATATTATGTTTGGAACAACGTGTGATGTGAATGTACTCCATTTTTGTGTGCAGGTTTTTAAATTTCACCAGAAGTACCAAAATTTCAGATTTCAGGTCAGGTTGAAGGAAAAATGCATTTGAATTTTTTCTTGCAATATTTAGCCAAAATTCATCAAGTTCCGAAAATTTTGACCAAAATTTAGGGAATTGTGGCCAAAATTTTAGAAAATTTTAATCAAAAGTTTAACGGGCACATTTTAGGGTTTCTTTTTCCAAACTGAGCAACTTGAGCTACTTTTTGTATTTTTTTTCATTCTTTTTACAAAATTGCAACTTGAGTGAACCCACACAAGTTTCCATCAACTTTGAGCTTATAAAGCCTTCTTGGACTTTGCCTTAGGCCTTTCAAGTTGGCTCATTTATTTGCTGCATATGAAGATACTGCCTTTTTTAGAAGAAAGCCCTTTGTTTGAGCACGTGAAACATATTTAAAAAATTGGCTAAAGTGTTTTAAATTAATTGTATGATTAGGATGATATCATAATACCTGATTAGATATTAAATAAGGAATAAATTGTTTAGAAAATTTTTTTATCAGCAAAAGAAAGATCCATTAAAGGGCACCAGGATGCTGCCCAAGTACAAAAAAAGAGACAACAGAAACAAAAAAGTATGGTATCACTTGTGTGACAGAGTATCCAAAAAAATCAAGAATTGTGTATCTAATTTATACTATGCATTAATACAGCTAGGAGTGGTCATTTGGAAGTAGTCATTTTTTATAAGTGTCCACCTGGGATCATTTCGATTAGTCCAATGAGGACACTATTGTAAAAGCTGCCAAAGGATTGACAAAGATGCCGAGCTCCCAGTCATTGGCATTTCTCACGAAGGGATTGTGACCCGTTCCATTTTCACTGTTCAAAATGCACTCTCAGAAGTCCCTCTTTACTATAGCCTAAACTGAAGATGTTAGGAAACTGAGTCTTGAGTGGAGTAAGCCCACACCATGCCAAAATAAAATATGGACACTAGGCCATTTTTGAATAGGTTGCCTGAAAACCCCTCTTGAATCAAATGGTATTTGAATTCTGCTCCTGTATTTCCCAAGAGGAGTTTTTTTTTTTGGAAAATATATGACCCTTTTGGGCACCATGCATGGAGTGGAGAAGAGGGAGATGTGGTACACTGTGACTTTCAAATTTTCTTCCACCTTTTGAGAGAGAATTGCACTCAACCAGCTAGTTTTTTTTGAACCTCTCAATTTTAGGCTTCCAATTCCTCATTTATCCTTGAACTTGGCTCAAGAGGAAGGCTGCAGTAGTTCAAAGGAAAATTTCCAACTTGCAGCTTACAAATACCAGCCAAGAAAGTGCCATCAACCTCATCCTCAATATTCAATAGGGATGCGCTCACTCTTTCCCAATTTGACTTTCAAACCAACAACTGCCTTGAAGCAAAGAAGGATGCACCTCAGGTTGAGGTTTTGGTGAGCCTCTGCCTCATATTAAATTGTTTAGATCATAAATAAATGTTATGTTAACTAGTAAGTTAAGCAAATGTTAGAAGAGCAAAAATGTTTTGTTAACTAGTAAGTTAATTAAATGTCAGAAAAACACTGTAATGATTTGAAAATTGTTATTATTTTTTACTTTGCATGATTGTATGCTATAAATTGAGATATATGCGCTTCCTTTAGTTTATTTTGGTTCTATATCATGCACGATCATCTCTTTAAATATTTCCCATTGTTTCACTCATAATATTCATAATTCACTATAAGTCTTCATTGTTTCTTTAAATTGAAATCAAAATTCTTACCAAAAGTGAAATTCCTGCTGAAATTTCTATTGATTGAGATCCTAAAAATGTTCATTGAAATCAAAATTTGAGTCTCTGGTTGTTTTCCTGTTGCTGTAGCCTGCTTGACTGATGAGTATTTGATGTTAAAAGTTTGAGAATTATGATGTATGAACATGCGGACAGGCCTTAACCCAGTTGTAGTGATGTTACAATCAAACCCGAAAGTCATAGGTAATTCTGGTTTAAGTTATGCAAAAAACCTCTCCCAATGTGGAGGTTAAGGCTATGTACATCATATACCACTGATATTACATGGGAGCATTGTGCGTTAGGTGTTGCATTTATTAATAATGGATGTGAGCATTTTAATTCTTCTAGGATAGATGTTTATGTATTTTTTAGCATGACATGAGCTTATATTTGCCTTGTATTGTTGCGATTTCATGTTAAAATGCCATTAACGTTATATTTTAGAAAATTTTTGTTCATTAAAACATTTGAGAATTTAGCTTTCAACAAATATCACTTTTGTATATTTGAAACATTTGTGGATTTATTTTTCCCCAATACAATAGCTTCCATGATTTATCTAATTTAGTTTTATTTTTTAATTACTATTTTAACTTTTAAGGTGAGAAAATAGTTCATCATATGTTTACTTTATATTAACATTTTATCCCTGCTGTTTTAATGATGTTATATGTTATTATTAAACTTTTGTTCAATGTTTTTTAGTGATCTTATATTTGAGGGCATAGTTGTCAAATCGAGACTTCACTTGTGAGTCAAAATCCCAAGTGTGGGAATCGAGAATTGAGAATCAATCAAATTGTAAGATTCGGTACAAATTTCAAAATGGGTTCCAAATTATATGCATATATTGACATAAGTACAACAAAAAAAAATATCAAAATACTTCAAATATCTTACAATAAAAAAATCAATTTTTCATGTATGCTTTCTCTAAACAAAGAAAAGTAAGGGAAGGAGGCAAAAAAATTAATAAAAAATTGAAACTTATGTTTTTTAAGGGAAGGAATCAAGAAAAAATTATAAAAAACTGAATTTTTGGTGTTTATCGACAATATAAAAAATAATCTTTCATGCATATTATTTCTCTCAATAGCAAAATACTATACTCCTCTAAAAGTGAAGAATGGTTTCGTGAAGACAACAAATGACCTGAAGTTCTCTCTCTTCCCCCCACCCCCCTTCTTTTTCAGTTCAAAACAGACTTAGAGAAGGAATGAAAGGGAATTGTGTTTTTAAAAAAAACAGAATGTTTTTGAGGTTTTAAATCTGTCAGTTCTGACTAGATCCGATAGGTTTAGAATCATATCAGTTCATTGGATTCTGGGGGTGACTCAATAGATTCGACAATGATTTGATTGTTTTTTGATTCTGTAGCAAGTTTCAAATGGATTTGGAGTGGTATTGAAATGAATTGTATGATTCGAATCACATCTTAAGATTCTAACAACTGCGCTCGAGGGTTAGGGTGCTCAGTCTCAATTTGATTACAAAAGAAGTTGTTGTAGATGAGATGGTTGAAGAGCTTGATGCAAGTTTGAGCGCCTAAATTAATCTCAAATAAAACTTAAATGAACCACATTTGAATGATTCTTTTGTTGAAGAGCTTGCTAGAAATCTATTCTAATGTTCGTTTGTCTTTGAAATTCAGCACTACTCTCATTCCTCTGCATTCCTAGAGCGTTAGCTAGCCTTTTTTGTGAAATGGGTATTCCTTTTGATGGGTTTTGATTTCTTAGGACTTTGCGTATATATGTGTGTTTGTTGGATTTATTCTTTCTAAACAATGTATATCAATTTTGAGATTCACATTTGATATTGATATTGTACAAGATTGCCCAAGTAATCTCATTTCAACTATTGGCTTTAGTTTTTGAGAGCTCATTTCTTTTTTATTTTTCAAAATTTTTGGCTAGGTGTCAAGGGCTTAACTTTGTGGCATTAGTTAATTAATGGAAAAATTAAGAAGAATAGCTTTTGTCCTCTAGGATTATAGAATCGGAGATGGACTATCTCACGTTGTGCAGTTGAGGCGGGCCTCCAATGAAAGAAGAACTTCCATGAATGAGAATAATTTATAATGGGTCAACTTTGCAGTGAAGTGTTTTAAGCTGTTTTGGTGCTATCCCGTGATGACTGGTTATTTCTTGTAGGGTTTATGTTTTGGTGGAAGTTGGCCATTTTGTAGGACACTGAAAAATATCAAGGCGAATGGTGAAAATTATGACCAATAACTCTGAATTCTTTGCTCGAATCCAATAGTCAGCTATGTCAGTTTTCTTACGAACCACAAATACTTCATCACTGGTGTTTTGAACCCAATTGGATGATTTCAGGCTGATGTTCTTGCTTGTAAGATTTGTTAGTCTTTATGGGCTTATGAGTTAATGAGGTTGCCTTTGTAGGTCAATATGATTTTGATTTGTTTGCAGTAACCAAATTCAATATGGCTATCTATTTATTCTTATCTTGCTGTTTTCTGGTTCAATTATCTTCTTTTACCTTCTACACCTATGTATGATTCTTGAATATGCCCGCAGACGAATTTCATGTTTAAGGCATATGGGCTATGGTGTGTGTACATTTGGTTTTTGGGACACTTGTATCTCTCAAAAGATTTTTCTTTTTAACCAAATATAAAAAGAAGTTTGTATTTTTTTTTAAAAATGAGAGAGAAAGAGAGAGAGAGATATTGAAATATCAAGGTGAAATTTTTGAAATTTCAAAAAAGATTTTTATTTTTATTTAATTTTAAGAAAGTTAATATCTTTTAATCTTACTTTAATTTGGGTGGTAGAAAGTTCGGGCATACGACCACAACTCCATGAAACAATTTAATTCCGGATGCCCCAATTCCTTTGTGAGGAAATGGAAAATGATAATTGATTAAAATACTTAAATGGAGAGAGCAAAGCCAACAAATCAGCACATATAAAAGAGTAATGCTCTTTGGTATGGGCTGTGATAGCGATAATTTTACTTTATATAATCAAGGAAAAAAAAAAAAAACTTATGAGTTGATAATTTTTTCCTTCATTTTAAAGATAATCTAAATCTTATCACTTTATTTATTTATTTTTTAAAAATTATTATAGTTGCAAGCCACAAATGCTTATAAAATAATCTTAATTTTAAAATTTCATTAATGAATTAGATAACAAGTTAATTCTTATTTAGTTTCAAGTTGGCATGTCTATAAGTATAAATAATATGTTGTTCACAAATTTAGTTTATAATTCATTTAGATTGACATTATTTTATACATATGTTTAGAAAGTATTTCCTCTCAAATGATCACTAAACTTTATTTGTATTTTTAAAATTTTTTTCCCTATATTTCTTAGGAATAACTTGGGCAGATGTAGGGTTTGGCATGGGCCTCAGTGTGCCCTATGTTGGTTGGTTTAGTTGACAACACAAGAAGGGGGATGAATCAAGCCTGATGAAATCAATTTAGCATATTTTTTATTAAAGAAAGCAAATCACACAAATAATAAAGTAACTAAAGAAAATAAGGGAAGAGAGATACAAAACCGGCTATCTCAAGCTTATGTCCACTCTCACGAACTAACCGCCTTGAGGTTCCATTGAGAAATTTCCTTTCTTTAATGGAGGCAAGGTAACCAAAATACACCCTTGCTTTGATGGAGGTACGACAAGATTTGAATCCGAAGAGAATGATTCCTTCAAAAGGAAAGATGTACAACTTAGTGATCAAATTTGATTACAAAAACTTCTTTAAGACTATCAAAGGGGTAAGAATTTTTTAGTTTTTATCTCTTTGAATAAGATGAACAAATTTGAGAGATTGCAGAGACTTTAGGATTAGGAGACTGACCAAATGTATAGTTGTATCCTCTTGTTGCTTTCTTTGGGCTTATAGGGCATATATATATATATACAAAATTTGGAGTCAAAAGCTAGTCATTTTTTACCTAATGAAACTCAGTCTGGGCAATCGTCCTGCCGAGGCCTTTCAACCTAACCCAAGGGCTGGTCATCCTATCCCTTAGCACTATGCACAAGACAACCCACTCTTACTTCATTTCAAATTCCTTTTAAATAAAAATAATTCATTAAATTTGAGGTTTAAAACAAGGTTTTCTTGTGCTATAAGGTGATAAAAACATGACGTTTAAGCATACCAAATTACAATTGAGAGAGATAAATAAATATAAAAAGATAAATAAAGAATCTTCAAACTCTTCTAATTTTCAAGCTCTAATGACTTAAAATCTATTGATTCACAACTTAAAAGTAAATATATTAACAAAATAGTTTGTTATAATAAAAAATAAATTAATGAAAAATTAGAGTTAATGTTGTGTATTTGAAATTCTCCTGTGAGACATTATTTTAAAAAGCTTATCATCTTGAAAAAATATAAGCATAAATATTTATTAATAACTAAAATGAAAGGTATATGGTAACAAAAACAAGAAATTTTTTTACTTATAATAATTTTAGGTGTCAAAGGTACTTTAAAGGAAGACTTGTAGTAATGTCATTGGACAAAGTTAGCATACAAGTCAAGAAAAAAGAATCTTCAAAACTAAGTCTCATTATGTTTGAATGTAATGTTAATTTGCTATGCTATTGTTTAAAGAATAAACATGCGAAGTACCTTTTGATGAAGTGGAGGTTAGTGATTGGTTATGTACGTGATGAATTGGATGACAATGGACTTGTTATGCTAGCACTTGTTAGAGGTATAAAGATAGTGCCCTATTTCACAAGGGATACTATATGGAATAAAGATGGCGGAAAAGGAATTGTAGGATTTGTAGAAGTTCGTAGAAAGAAGGAATAAAAATAGGGAGAAGAATAGAGTTGGATCAAAAAGGGGAAGGAGGAGATGGAAAAAATAGGATAAAGATAGAGAAAAATAAGATATACACACACACACACACACACACACACACACATACAGGCGTTGTATTAAGCATTGGATTGGTTTGGATGTTCGATTTAAGGTTCTTTTACAATGGAAATTACACATATTTATACCCCTTTTAGCTCAAACTTACATGAATTCTATGGTTACAAATTATAAATTCAAGACATTAATTCTACTGATAAATTTGAAATGTTTCTAAACATTAATGTTAATAATAATTTAATACATTTCAAATATTAAAAATCATAATTATTACACTTGACAAAACTTTCAACCATTAATGACTATGTCTAATGCTTATTTCCTGTTTGTGTGATGTTTGGGCAACCTCTATCTCCCAATGATTAGGTGAGCTTTATTGTTGATGATTGATCTATCGCTTGGATGGCTACTTATAACTCCTTGAATAGTTGGTCAATGAATGACTTGCCTCGATAGGTGGCCTTCCTTTTTAGTCCCTACGCAACTAGGCAATAAGTGATTTGCCTTGCTTAGGTGATTGCCCCTTGCGTTGGGTAAGATTTGACTCACCTTACTTGGCCAACTACATTTATGTAGGACACAATTGATTTTTGGGTTAATGACTTCTAAAAATCACGTGATCTTCTCTTCTCATGCTTTACAGATGTGCACAAAAATTGCACAAACAATGCCCACCATGACTTGCTCCATTTAGTTGCATTTAATGCCTATAAATGAGCAACCATAGTAATTATTGTTTTATAATTATAATATTATTATTTTTACTTTTTGGTTTGAAGTGTGTATTTACTCTCACCATCTTCTTAGGTCAAACAATTTCCTGATTGGTCAAATATATTGTAAGCGATGGCCCCTAAGCATATAGGACTTAGAGCACATTTCGACTGATCAAAGGTGAAGAATAAAATTTGGTCACCAAATACAATCGACCTATTTAAGATCCTTTTGATATAATCTTTGTGCTCAAGAACACTCAAACCATCATCATTGGCAAGCTTTGAGTCCTTGACTTAAAAAAAAAGTTCTTGAATTCTCCATACTTGACTTAGATAGAATTTTCTTCCTCCTTAGTATGGTTGACCACTAAAGAATCCTCATAATTTTTGTCAATGGTGGGCTTGGGTTCTTTTTCCTTTTCTATGTAATCAACCAGTCAATGATTTTGATGATCCTCATAGTCGGTGACATTTGTAAAAGATTTTGATGGTCCTCATGTTGTTAAGTATGGTCGAAATCATTATAGGTGATGGTTCAGACAAGAGGAAATCATGGAATAATGGATGGTCCCCTCTAATGTCTACTTGATAAAGAGCGAGTGCCCAAACCCATCACAATAGGCGATGGTTCGACCATACTAATAGAAGGATTGTTGGGGAGTTATAGCAAGAGTTTCTATTGTGAATCCAAAATCATTGAACGTAGTTTTACACATATTCGCCATATATCTTAGATCTTATTTCACCCTTTAAATCATTTGTACGAAATTTTTTTTTGGAAATTTGTTGCTGAATTGTAGCCAAATGAACTTTGTGAGTCCAATTAGCATTGGAAACATAGTGTTTTGTGTCTCGTCATTGCATAAGCATGCCAAAGAAATGTTTATGAAATATATGCATAAATTTTTTTTTTTTGTAAAGATGGTGTGAAGGTTTTTGGTTGTGCCTGTCCCTGTAAAAGGTTTTGGGATTGTTCCTTACACAAGGAGTACACTATGGCAAAAGGATTTTATGATAAGAATCTTAGAATAATATAAAGGGAGGGAGAACAAAAGGAGGCGAACAAACTGAGATTAGAAGAAGTAATAATGGATAGAAAGAATTAGATTAATGATGAAGGAATAAGAGAGAGAGAGAGAGAGAGAGAGAGCGAGAGAGAGAGAGAGAGAGAGAGAGAGAGAGAGAGAGAGAGAGAGAGAGAGAGAGAGAGATAGATGGCATTGGGTCATTTAGGAATGGGCTAGTTGCACTAATACCTTATGTTGATTTAAGATCTTTTTTAAAACATAAATTAGACTTATTTATACTCTTTTCAAGGCAAACCTACACCAGTTCTATAGTTATAAATTATAAATTCAAAACACTAATTGGGTTGTTTCTAACATTAATCATAATAAAAAATTCTGGTGATTTCTAAACAATAAAAGACTTAAATATTACACTTGATAAAAACTTTCATGCCATAATGGCAATGTCCAATATCTTTTTGTTCCTCACATGATGACTGGCGAGCTCAATTGCCTGGTGATCATCCTCTGTTGTTCAGGTGACCACTTGTAATTTCTTAGATGGTTGGGTGATTAGTGATTTGTCTCGCCTTGAAAACCTTCCCTTTTAGTCCATAGGGTAACTAGACAATAAGTGATTTGCCTTGCCTAGATGACTATCTTTTGCCTTGGACGAGTTCTAACCCACCTTATTTGGATGATTGTATTTACCCAATATGTGAATGAGTCTTTGCTTAGTGACTTTCAAAATGCCATACAACCTTCTCACATAGAACTTTATAGATGTGCAAAAGATTGCACAAACAGTTATGGTCATATGACAAACTAGGAAACAACCTATTCATAATAGTTAAACTATCTTTAATAAAATATTAGGGGTGTATAGTCAAGTCAACACAGTAAAATACTCGAACTCGACTCAACTCAAAAATATTAAGTTCAAAATTCAACACGATCTTGATCGATTCCATAATTGTTAAACTCGAATTCAACTCAACTCAACTACAAGTTTATAAAACTTGAACTCGACTCAATTAAGCTCGACTCGATTATAAATTAATATTGAATACATATGTAAACATATATAATGTACACATAATATTAAATATATTTATAAAATATATATTATATGAAATGTATAATATAAAAAATAATAAAATAAAAAAGATCGATTAGGTTCGAACAAGAGTACTATTATTGAGCTCAAACTCAACTCTTTAAAATACTCTTTAAAAAAAGTTAAGTAATAATTTGTAATCTCAATTAAATTACATTTATTAAATGATATACTAGATACAAATATCAAATGAAGAAAATGAATATTTGGTCAAAGAACGTTTGGAAATGGAGCTGAAAATAGCTCTAAATGCTATCCCAAAAGATTGTAGTTTAGGACCTAATGGTTTTGATTCAGGATTTTACAAATCTTGTTGGGACTTTATTAAAGAGGATATGTTGGAAGCTGCCAAGGGATCATTTAGGGGTGTGCCTCTCCCTAGTAGATATTTCACTTCTTCTTACATTGTTCTTATCCCTAAAGTAAAGGATCCAAGAATCTTTGAAAAGTTTAGACCAATTAACCTGTGTTCTATTGCCTACAAAATTTTTTCAAAGATTATTGTAGGTAGATTGACACGATGCTTGAATAGAATTATCTCTCCGGAGCAAGGGGTTTTTCTCCCCGGTAGAAGCATTTTTGAAAATATTACTCTGGTGCAGGAAATGATTCACTCAATCAACAGAAAAAGTAAAGGGGAAAATGTAGTTTTAAAAGTGGATATGTCAAAGGCTTATGATCAGGTTTACTGAAAATTTTTTATTTGGGTCTTTGAGGGTTTTGGCTTTTCTAGTCAAGTTTGTAACTTAATAACAGAATGTGTTAAGATCCCATGGTTTTCAATCATGATGAATTGTATGTATAGCAATTTTTTCAAGTCTCAACGAGGCCTTCGGCAAGGTGATCCGCTATCTCCATATTTATTTATTTTGATCAAAGAGATTCTTTCTAGATTATTAAAAAAAAATTGAGGAAGGCGGGATTGGAAATTTTTATCTTCCGAGGGGAGCTCCTTTAATCTCTCATTTATTATATGTGGATGACTTGCTTGTTTTTGCTAACGGAGAAAGAAGATCTTTGAAGATGTTGAAGATGTTGGATTTGTATGAAAGTTGGCCTGGCCAATTAATCAACAAGGAAAAATTTAGTTAGAATTTAAATTCAATTGCAAAAACCTCAAAAATCCTAAGAAACTGAATCTGAACTATGTTCAGTAAATTTTTCTTTTCTTAATTTTTTTTTTTTTTGGAATTACACAAGTTTGAAATTAAAATGCATTCCCTAAGAAGACAATCTGGCCTTTGGGTTAAGTATTACATGACTGAACTCCTATACTTGGGATAGCTTCCGAGCTAATCATTTTTAGAGTGAGTTAATTACCATTCGTGCATTATAAATCATGATCCTATTCACAAACTCAATCGCACAGGTCAAATATCAAGTGATTTGTCATTATCAAAACAGAATTAGACTCATAGAGTCAGCACATGTTATTCCATAAAACCCATGAGAAGGGACAATGTAAAAACAAGTGCGAGAAGTTTTCCTCACTCCTAAAACAAATGACACAAACACTGGGAGTTATTCCATCCCCAAGTCAATATTGATCCCCTCAAAAGTGGATTCTCTCCCCACCACTGACTTAATAACAAACATTAGGAATACACAAGTAACATTAGGAAAGAAAGAACGAAAATAACAAATCACGCAAGTAACATTACATCCTTAGTAAATCAAGATAAGACAATCAAATTAAAACAACTCTAGGCACATGTCCCCACACAAAAAAAAAAAAAACAACACACACACACACACACAATCACACAGACCCCCACACGCACATTGTCACACACACACACACACACACACACAAACACAATCATTTGCAGCCACACACACACACACACAGTCATTTGCAAAGGAAGAAGAAGAAGAAGAAGAAGAAGAAGAAGAAGAACCTAGGAGTGGCAGCGGTGGCAATGAGAAGAGGGAGCAGTGGCGGCGGGGGTGAGAGGAGGGAACATTGCACGGGGAGGAGGAGTTAGGGAAAATGTGGGGAAAAACCGTGGGGGAATAGGGTTTTGGGTTTTATAGTATTAGTGACGGTTTCAAAACTGTCACTAATACTCTAAAAACTATCACTAATAGTTAAATAATTTATTTATATATATTTAATTAAAATAAAAATAAAATGATCATATTAATCTAAATGCAATTTACATAAAAAAAAATTTATAATTTTTTTTTTTAAATTTACAAAATGATGATGTCAATTAGAAAATATTTTTATTATTTTTCAATTGTCATTTACAATAAGATTGTTATTGTAAAGTTTATTTTAAAATATAAAAATTAAGTAAAATAATTATAATAATTTTTACTATAATATTTTTAATTGATATTGTTATGCATTTTGTTATTTTATTCATATTTTTTACATTTTAGTTGATTTAAAGACAAAAATGAGTATTTTTTTACTTAAGCTTTTTTTTTTTTTTTTCAATTTTCATATTTAATTTTTTTTAATAATTTTTTATAGTGATAGCAGACGTCCCTAAATTTCCCCTATATTTCAATTTCCTAAATCAAATTGGACACTTTTTTTGTTGTATTTCAAAGTTAGAAGTTTAAATGTCTAAAAATAATGTGCACAATTAAATTCCTAAAACCAAACTGTCAGACTCGCCCAAGGGTATTATTCAACTTGATCATTGTGCAGCCAAGACATTATACTCTCCTGTAGATTGATTTGGAAAGAACAAAGTCGATTAAATAATTGAGATATTAATGGCTTTAAGTTGTGGGCCTTAAAGGGGTAAATTTGGCATTTCACAAAGAAAAAGCAAGTATTTCTAGTTGTATTTTTATTTTATTTATTTATTATTTAATAATAATAATAATTATAATTATTATTATTATTATTATTATTTTTACAATAGAGGTCAAAGTCTAGTCCTAAAATTGCAAACGAGCCAAACCAAGTTGAGTTGTGGCGAGCTCGAGTTTGACTCAACCTTAAAGTTTTTTATTTGGGCTTGGCTCTTTAGTTTGGGCTTGGCTCTTTAGCATATATATAACTCGAATTCAACTCAACTAAAGCTTATATAAGCCGAGCTGAAGCTCAAACTTGACTTGAATGAAGGAAGTTCATTTCAAACTAATAAATGAACCAAATCACTAAGCTAATTAAATTGATTGATAATTAACAAATATAATTTCAAAAATATATATTTTAAAGTAAAAAATTTAAAATAAAATATTTAATGATATTAATATCGAGTTTGTTCACGAGCCTAATACGAAACTAGTTAGTTCGAGTTAGTTCACAAGTTACTAACAAACTAATAACTTGGAGAGCGTAGAACAACGGAGAGTTGTATATGCTGTGTGCGGGAAGGATGAATCGCTTTCGAAAAGGAATCTATTGATTCTCTCCCAATTGGTTGGACTATAGGTGTGATGATTTACTTCATAGGCGAGGTTTCTGGTTCAAGTCCAGGATGGCCCATCTGCGCCAAGGAAAAGAATAGAAGAAGCACCTTACTCCTTCATGCAAGCTCCACTTGGCTCGGGGGGTTATAGCTTAGTTGGTAGAGCTCCATTCTTGCAATTAGGTCATTGCGATTATGGGTTGGATGTATAATTTCCCAATTAGTAATGATAGTATCTTGTTCTTGAACCACTGGCTCACTTTTTCTTAGTAATAGGAAAACGAGTGTAACGCTCCGAACCCTTAAACCCGGATCTGGTGCATTATACCTGATAAAACCTGATAATCCATAAATCAAAACATATGCAGTGGAAAACATAAACATAGTCTCCATAAATATAATACCAGTGTCTGCTATTTACTATCTACAATCCATGTTATCCATTCATTACCAGCATTTCCATATATACACTTATCTCCAAAACATTTCAGTATTCACAATCATTCCTTTCTCAGCAAACTTAAAATATAAAAACATAACTTAAAATATTTACATCCCCAATATGTTATAAAAAATATACCCTTTATCTTTATAATCCTCAAAATGCTAAAAACCCTCGAGCTCTCTAAGCTCGACCTTGAGGATGTCTTGAAAAAGAAATATTCGTATTCGGGTGAGACATATCTCAGTAAGGGAAGAAACAATATATTAAAAATAACGTATGGCTAACATGAGATTTATAGATATCATTTTAATAACATTTGTAAAATGTTATCATAACACTGAAACCATTCTTTGAACCTAATCAATCACATGCAAAGATTTAACCCACGAGATTACCTAAGGATAGAGGTGATTACCAGCCCATACAAGTAACACCCCTCTGCTCTGATACTTAAGCAACTCTAGGATCGCTGACGAAGCATACCAGGACACTCACCTTATTCAGTAAGCCCTTAAGTATAAAATTGATCTCGTACTCACAAAGTTCAACAAAGGTTTACTAGTGAAGGCTCCAAAGATAGGGAAATCTACCCGCTCATACAAGTAGGTTCCCTCCACCCTAGTACGTTATGCAGCTACTGCCACATCTGAAGTTTCTAGCACTCTCGCCTTTCTCAGCAAGCCCTCAGGCGAAGAGTCTGCCTCGCCCAATCATAACATGTTCTACGTGCATAATTACTTCTAATATCATAATACATTATTCTTTCTGTCATTATTCAATCATTCACATCTATTCGTGTTCATAGCTTAAACATTGCATTACATTTCACATTAAGTGACTCTTTCCCATTTTCATCGTTCACATTTTACATTTCATTCCATTGTCATTTCATTGCCATTTCATTTCGTTTTCATTTCATTCATTCGTACTACAGCTAATCTTTAGCCGTCATCAGTTAGTCCACATAAAAATGCGCTAGAATTTGCTAACATAGCTCCTTTTAGCCATCATTAGTTAGTCCACATAGAAATGCATTAGAATATGCTAACATGGCTCCCTTTAGCTGTCATCAATTAGTCCACATAGAAATGCGCTAGAATCTTCTAACACAGCTCCTTTTAGCTTTCATCAATTAGTTCACAAAGAAATGTACTAGAATCTGCTAACACGACTTTTTTTAGTTTTCTTACGTTTACATGGTTGCACTAACATGCACAAGCAGTGTGGTTCATATCATATTTTATTCTCAATGCATTACTTACTTAACCTACATCTCATACATATAACGTATATTTGCACAGAACTTACATTTACTCATACCACACAATTTAATAGTAGAATTCGTACATATTCCTGTAAAAGAGGCCAACCCACATTTAGCATTTAAATACTGAAAATATAATTTCCATTTCTTACTTAATTTCCCAGAAAATACCTTTCACTTTCATAAGTTCATTTCCACATATACATAACTAAATAAATGGTCCCAGGCTCAGAAAACATAATTTACATGGTTGGCATTTTAATAATCCACACCAAAACATATACATAAATATAACATAATTTATTACCTTTAATTTCATAAAATTTTATTTAATATACAATTTCCCTTTACCTGACTTCTAAACTACACCGGTAGGATCCCCGAACTGATACCTACGACGTTTACTTGGACCCTTAATAAAAAATCCTAGTTTAGCTAATTATTCCTAAATAAACTACTATTTTCACATTTTCTCAACTGACTCAAATTTTAGGAAAAATACTTATTTAACACTCCCAAGGTTTCAAATAACAATATTCGTTAATAAAATTCCCAAAATAACTCACTTATCCTGATTTTGGGACGTGTTCCAAACCTCTTAAATCTACGATCGGCACCTATAGCCTTGTAGAGAACAATCCTACGACCTCGTGGTAGTTCGGGATCGTCAAACCAGATCAAATTTGGCTTGAAATTGAAGAGAGAAGGTTGGGAAAACCGTTTTTGAGAGAGAGAAAGAGTGAATCCTCGAGTTTTCTCGTTGAAAATAAGAAAAATTCTATTCATAGGCAGGACTTCGTCGATGAGACACGTGGGTTCGTCGACGAACCACTGAAGAGACTTCGTTGACGAGAAGATACATTCATCGATGAAATTCAGAGTTTAAAATTTACTCTCTCGGGATTCCTTCGTCGACAAGAAACATATTTTGTCGACAATTTCTAGGACACTCGTCGACGAAGGCAAAACATTCATCGACGAGGCCTACTATTCCTCCTCTAATTTCTTTTCTTTTTCCTTACTATCCTTTAATCCATTTCATTTATGATATTTCCTAATTATTTAATTAGTTTTAAATTTCTGGGTCATTACATTCTCCCTTCCTTAAGAAATTTCGTCCTCGAAATTTTGCTAACTAATCATCCTTTCACATTACTTGAATTCATTTGCTAACTATAACTATAAGAACTCAACATATATATTATCATATAAATCATTCAATCATTCTTCATTAAATTAAATCATCATTATCTTAAATATAATCTCATACCTGCTTCTATGATGGCATCCTCCTAAGCTTGAAGTGTGTACAGTGGGGGTGGAGCACCTCTCCAAAGTGGTACTTGCTGTTTTCCTCGGTCCTAATTCTGAACAGATACCATAGGTAATGGTTCCTGCCAATTTTTCTTGATATGCCCAGGCTTGCCGCACTTGTAACAATTCGGAGTCCCATACCAGCATTTGCCCCTATGCCTCTTATTACACTTTGGGCATACAGAGTCCACTGTCTCTTTTCCTTTCTTCGTTGATCCCTGACTGGCCTCAGACTAAAAACTAGATGGTGCAGGTCTCTTCTTCTGCTCTAAAGACTCAGTACTGCTCTGGATACTCTTCTCCAACATCGAGGCCTTATCAACTAGTTCTGAAAAACTCTGGACCTGAAACTCGACCACCAGCTTGTAGATTCTGTGCCTCTGGTCTTTCTCAAATTTCCTGTCTTTCCTTACCTCATTTGGAATCAGAAATGGAGAGAAACGCAATAATTCCACAAATTTAGCCTTATACTCTGCAACCGTCAAATCCTTGGGTCAGATTAGTAAACTCCTCAATCTTCTCCTCTCTGATAGATGAAGGAAAATACCTATCAAAGAACAACTCCTTGAATCTTTCCCAGGTAAAAGCTATCTTTACCACCCTCTAATCCTTTAGCAGCTTTGTAGAAAGCCACCAGTGCTTTGCCTCTCCAGTCATCTTAAAAGTAGCGTAACCGACCTTCTGTTTGTCAGTGCAGTCGAGTACAACCATGATCTCTTCTATTTCCTGTACCCAGTTCTCTGTAGCCACTGGATTAGGTCCTCCTATAAAGGCTAGAGGGTTCATCCTCATAAATTCCGTAATGCTGCAGTACTGTCCTGCAGGTGGACAATTATGTTTTTTTGGATCCTTCTTCATCTATGCCTTAACTTGATAGACGATACCCCGTAGCACCTTAGAGGTATCTATTTCTTCTTCACTAGAAGTCATTGAATCCTCTCTTCCTTCAACCTCTACATTCTCATCTCCAGAATCCATCCTGAAAATAGGCTAAAGAAGAGATAAGAATTCATTATCATAACCTCAAACAACATAATCATTAAATTAAATCCAATAAAAATCCAAAATCTCCATATAAGGATCAATCTCACGGCTAGGAAACATCACCGTTAATGGATTTACCTTGGTTTTCTGAGACCGTCGACTAAATCAGAAAATCACAGAAGTCCGCCAAGGGATTTCTACCTTCAAGCTATAAGACAAAATCCTATACTTCCTTAAAACTAATCTAACCTTTCCATATAATATCCGTATTCTAACTAATTCCTATACTCTAGTATAAATCATTTCCTAAGTTCTCAAAATATAATCCCCAAAATCATTGCTCTGATACCAATAATGTAATGCCCCGAACCCTTAAACCCGGTTCGGTTCGCTATACCTAATAAAACCTTGATAATCCATAAATCAAAATATACACAGTGGAAAATATAAACATAATCTCCATAAATATAATACCAGAGTCTACTATTTACTATCTACAATCCATATTATCCATTCATCACCTGCATTTCCATATATTCACATATCTCCAAAATATTTCCGTATTCACAATCATTCCTTTCTTAGCAGACTTAAAACTTAAAAACACAACTTAAAATATTTACATCCCCGATATGTTATAAAAAACCCTTGAGCTCTCTAAGCCCAACCTCGAGGATGTCCTGAAAAAGAAATATTCATATTCGGGTGAGACACATCTCAGTAAGGGAAGAAAAAATATATTAAAAACAGTGTGTGACTAACATGAGATTTATTGATATCATTTTAATAATATTTTCAAAACGTTATCATAACACTGAAACCATTTTATGAACCTAATCAACCACATGTAAAGATTTAATCCACGAGATTACCCAAGGATAGGGGTGATTACCTGCCCATACAAGTAGCATCCCTCTACTTTGATACTTAGGCAACCCTAGGGTCGCTGTTGAAGCATACCAAAGCACTCACTTTACTTAGTAAGCCCTCAAGTATTAAATTTATCTCGTACTCATATAGTTCAAAAATGGTTTACCAGGGAAGGTCCCAAAGATAGGAAAATCTACTTGCCCATACAAGTAGGTTTATCTGCCCTATTATGCTATGCAGCTACTGCCACATCTGAAATTACTAGCGCACTCGCCTTTCTGAGCAAGCCCTCAGGCGAAGAGTACACCCCGCCCAATCATAACATGTTCTACGTGCATAGTTACTTTTAATATCATATTACATTATTCTTTTTGTCATTATTCAATCATTCACATCTCTTCGTGTTCATAGCTTAAACATTGCATTACATTTCACTTTAAGTGACTCTTTCCAATTTTCATCTTTCACATTTTACATTTCATTCCATTGTCATTTCATTCCATTTTCATTTGATTCATTCGTACTACAGTTGGTCTTAGCCGTTATCAGTTAGCCCACATAAAAATGCACTAGAATCTGCTAACACAGCTCCTTTTAGCTGTCATTAATTAGTTCACATAGAAATGCGCTAGAATCTGCTAACACAACTCCTTTTAACTGTCATCAATTAGTCTACATAGAAATGCGCTAGAATCTACTAACCAACTCTTTTCAATTGTCTTACATTTACATGGTTGCTTTAACATACACAAGCAGCATGGTTCATATCATATTTTATTCTTAATGCATTACTTACCTAACCTACATCTCATACATATAACGCATATTTGCACAGAAGTTACATTTATTCATGCCACACAATTTAACAGTAGAATCCATACATATCCCTGTAAAAGAGGCCAACCCACATTTAGCATTCCAATACTAAAAATATAATTTCCATTTCTTACTTAATTTCCTAGAAAATACCTTTCACTTTCATCAGTTCATTTCCACATATACATAACTAAATAAATGGTCCTAGGCTTAGAAAACATAATTTACATGGTTGACATTTTAATAATTCACACCAAAACATATACATAAATATAACATAATTTATTACCTTTAATTTCATAAAATCTGATTTAATATACAATTTCCCCTTACCTAACTTTTGAACTATGCCAGCAGGATCCCCGAACTGATACCTACGGCGTTTACTTGGACCCTAAATCAAAAACCCTAGTTTAGCTAAATATTCCCAAATAAACTACTATTTTCACATTTTCTCAACTGACTTAAATCTTAGGAAAAATACTTATTTAACACTTCCTAAGTTCCAAATAACAATATTCGTTAATAAAATTTCCAAAATAACTCACTTACCATGATTTTGGGATGTTTCCCAAACCTTTCAAACCAACGATCAGCTCCAACAACCTTGCAGAGAACGATCCTACGAACCTTGTGGTAGTTCCGGATTGTCAAACTGGGTCAAATATGGCCTGAAATCGAAGTGAGAAGGCTGGGAAAATCATTTTTTAGAGAGAGAAAGAGTGAATCCCTGAGTTTTCTTGCTGAAAAGAAGGGAAATTCTATTTATTGGTAGGGCTTCATTGACGAGACACATGGGTTCTTCGACGAACCACTGAAGAGACATCGCCGACGAGAAGTTACATTCGTCGATGAAATTCAGCGTTCAAAATTTACTCTCTCGGGATTCCTTCATTGACGAGAAACAAACTTCATCAACGATTTCTAGAAGGACACTCGTCGACGAAGACAGAACATTCGTCGACGAGGCCTACTATTCCTCCTCTAATTTCTTTTCTTTTTCCTTACTATCCTTTAATCCATTTCATTTATGATATTTCCTAATTATTTAATTAGTTTTAAATTTCCAGGTCTTTACATTATCCCCTCCTTAATAAATTTCATCCTCGAAATTTTGCAAACTAATCATCCTTTCACATTACTTGAATTCATTTGCTAACTATAACTATAAGAACTCAGCATATATATTATCATATAAATCATTCAATCATTCTTCATTAAATTAAATCATCATTATCTTAAATATAATCTTATACCTGCTTCTCTGATGGCATTCTCCTCAACTTGAAGTGTGTATAGTGGGGGTGGAGCACCTCTCCCATGTGGTGCTTGCTATTTTCCCCGGTCCTGGTTCTGAACAGATACCATTGGTAATGGTTCTCGACAATTTTCTTGATATGTCCTAGCTTGCTGCACCTATAACAATTCGGAGTGCCGAACCAGTATTCGCTCCTATGTCTCTTATTACACTTCGGGCATACAGAGTCCACTGTCTCTTTTCCTTTCTTTGCTGATCCCTGATTGGCCTCTAACTGAAAACTAGATGGTGTAAGTCTCTTCTTCTACTCTAAAGACTCAGTGCTGCTCTGGATACAATTCTCCAACACTGAGGCCTTATCAACTTGTTCTGAAAAAACTATGGACCTGAAACCTAACCACCAGTTCGTAGATTCTACACCTCAGGCCTTTATCAAATTTCTTGACTTTCCTTACCTCATTTGGAATCAGAAATGGAGCGAAACAAGAAAATTCCACAAATTTACCTGTATACTCTGCAACCATCATGTCCCCCTGGGTCTGATTAGTAAACTCCTCAATCTTCTCCTCTTTGACAGATGAAGGAAAGTACCTGTCAAAGAACAACTTCTTGAATCTTTCCCAGGTAAGAGAATCTTTACCACCCTTTGATCCTTTAGTAGCTTTGCAGAAAGGCTCCAGCGCTTCGCCTCTCCAGTCATCTTAAAAGTAGCACAACAGACCTTTTGTTCATCTGTGCAGTCGAGTACAACCATGATCTCGTCTATTTCCTGTACGCAATTATCTGCAGCCATTGGATCAGGTCCTCCTGTAAAGGCTAGAGGGTTCATCCTCATAAATTCCTTAATACTGCAGCCCTGTCCTGTAGGTGGATAGTTCTGTTCTTTTGGATCCTTCTTCATTTCTGCCTTAACTTGACAGACGATACCCCTATAGCACCTTAGAGATGTCTTGTAACGACCCGAAGAATAATGTTATTTAAATAATAAAGAGGGAGGGAAATGGGAACAGAAATAGAAGGAGGCAACAGACTTCATTGACGAAATTGCACTTTGGATATAATAACCCAAGGAATTTTCTCATGGCCTTGTAGACGAACACATGGGATTCGTTGACAAGGGTACAAGAGTGTCTCGTCGACGAGGGCATGTTTCATCAATGAGAAGATACCGAGAGAATGTTTTGGGCAATTTTGAATTTCATCAATGAAAGGGAGAGTTCGTCTACGAATTTCTTATTAGACTCGTCGACGAGATGACGTGGCTTGTCTACGAAGGCCGCAGTATAAATAGCCCTAAACTTAGTTTAATCGTAGAAAAATCAACTCGAACTCTCCCTCTTCTCTCTCCTACGGTCCTTACCTTTTCTCTCTTCGATTCCGGCCCCGTTAGTCACCGAATCGACAATCTGAGGCCACCATGACGCTCTTGGCGAAGTTCTCTCAAAGTTTACCGGTATGGATCGTCGGCAGGATCGAGTTGAATTTCTTCCCAGAATCAGGGTAAGACCTTTTATTCAGTTTTTGGCCTTCTGGTAGTTGTAGGAAATGATGGAGACAAATAAATAATGATATTCTGTTCTGGAGAATGTTGTTTTTAGGGTGTTGAGTAGGAAGCCCTACGAGTGTTGGACCAGTATACCATAGGGGCTTTCCAGTAGTCAGGTAAGGGAAATATGCTATGCTAGGAAACCCTTTTACGATTTTAGTACGAACTATATGTTTTATTAAATTATTATTCAGATTACATATATTTGTAGTTTCTAGAACTTGATAATATTAATATTTATTTGTGTGGCTTGAGTTGATAACAGAACAGTACTATATCTATAGAATTTGTGAATACCATGTTTATAATTATTAACGGAAATACCATGATATTTGCATGTTTATAGAATGACGAATTTTTCAGTGTATAGTATACTCAGAAATATGCATTTTCAGTAATTTTAGAATAACATGCTTATCAGTACCATAATGCCCCAATATACAGGTATTCAGACAGCAGTTCAGTTATACATAAAAAAAAATTTCAGTTAGTTTATTTAGAATTTCAGATCAATTCTATGGGGTTATGGTTATTTTAGAAACCACAGTAAAAACAATATATTACAGATATCAATTACCTATATAGTATCAGACCCTGATGGATAAGATAACAGAGCATGGTACCGTAGCTACAGATATTCAGTTCAGAGTGCAACCACTTTACTCAGATAGTAAGTGGTATAAGGTCGATCGTGCCCACGTCGGGACAGGCTCTTCATCAGATTTGGATTGAGGGGGCCGATCAGACTGTCGAAGTTTAGTTGACTTACCTTGGTAGGTCATCTAGGATAGGTCCCGCCTTCAGGCCACACAACCCTGTCATAAAGGGTTAAATCATGACATACAACCATCCAAGGAAAATTTCTCAAATATTATAAGTATAAGTAGATTTTCTAGAAATAGTAGTAGTATTATGAAAAGTAAATTTATGTATTTTTAATATATGTTATTTATACCAGCATTTACAATTTCAGTTATTCATGATATTATTTCTAAATCAGATTATTAATACAGAAATATAACTTAGTAGCCACACATTAGTAATAACATGTTTCGTCTTACTGAGCGTTGACTCATCCCAATGTTGAATTATTTTTCATATGAACCAGTTAGGTAAGCGGAGCAGGCTTGCATGTAGAGGAGTCGTTGTACTGCCCTTTTTGAGAGTGAGTATTTCTGGGTGGCATGTTTTTGTAATCCCTTCGTATCAGTAAGGGTAGTTTCGAGTGAACAGTGATGATTGTTTATCGTGGGTTGATTTGTCACTTTGGTATTGTATTATGTGTGGATTTATTTTATATGATTGGTCTTCCACTGTTTAGGTTAATGATTGAATTTAAAACTAGGGGAAAATATTTTATTTTATTAGCAGGTTGTTTCATATCTATTTCTGCTTCACTAGAAGTCACTGAATCCTCTCTTCCTTCAGCCTCTATATTCTCATCTCTAAAATCCATCCTGAAAATAGGATAAAGAAGAGATAAGAATTCATTATCATAACCTCAAACAACATAATCATTAAATTAAATCCAATAAAAATCCAAAATCTCCATATAAGGATCAATCTCACAGCTAGGAAACATCATCGTTGATGGATTTACCATGGTTTTTTGAGACCGTCGACCGAATCAGAAAATCACAGAAGTCCGCCAAGGGATTTCTGCCTCCAAGCTATAAGACAAAATCCTATACTTCCCTAAAACTAATCTAACCTTTCCATATAATATCCGTATCCTAACTAATTCCTATACTCTAGTATAAATCATTTCCTAAGTTCTCAAAATATAATCCCCAAAATCATTGCTCTGATACCAAAATATAATGCCCCGAACCCTTAAACCCGATTCGGTGCATTATACCTGATAAAACCCTGATAATCCATAAATCAAAACATACGCAACGGAAAATATAAACATAATCTTCATAAATATAATACCAGAGTCTACTATTTACTATCTACAATCCATATTATCCATTCATCACCTGCATTTCCATATATACACATATCTCCAAAACATTTCAGTATTCACAATCATTCCTTTCTTCGCAAACTTAAAACATAAAAACATAACTTAAAATATTTACATCCCCAATATGTTGTCAAAAATACTCTTTCTCTTTATAATCCTTAAAATGCTAAAAACCCTCGAGCTCTCTAAGCCCAACCTCAAGGATGTCCTAAAAAAGAAATATTCATATTCGGGTGAGACACATCTCAGTAAGGGAAGAAACAACATATTAAAAATAGTGTGCGGCTAACATGAAATTTATAGATATCATTTTAATAACATTTGCAAAACGTTATCATAATGCTGAAACCATTTTATGAACCTAATCAATCACATGCAAAGATTTAACCCATGAGATTATCCTAGGATAAGGGTGATTACCCGCCAATACAAGTAGCACCCCTCTGTTTTGATACTTAGGCAACCCTATGGTCGCTGCTGAAGCATATCAGAGCACTCACCTTACTCAGTAAGCCCTCAAGTATTAACAATTCAACAAAGGTTTACCAGCGATGACCCCAAAGATAGAGAAATCTACTCACCCATACAAGTAGTTAGGTTCCCTCTGCCCTAGTATGTTATGTAGCTACTGCCACATCTGAAGTTACTAGCGTATTTGCCTTTCTCAGCAAGCCCTCAGACGAAGAGTACGCCTCGTCCCAATCATAACATGTTCTACGTGCATAGTTACTTCTAATATCATAATACATTATTTTTTCTGTCATTATTTAATCATTCACATCTGTTCGTGTTCATAACTTAAACATTGCATTACATTTCACTTTAAGTGACTCTTTCCCATTTTCATCGTTTACATTTTACATTTCATTCCATTGTCATTTCATTGCCATTTCATTCCGTTTTCATTTCATTGATTCGTACTACAACTGGTCTTTAGCCATCATCAGTTAGTCCACATAGAAATGCGTTAAAATCTGCTAACACAACTCCTTTTAACTTTATCAATTAGTCCACATAGAAATGTGTTAGAATTTGCTAACACAGCTCCTTTTAGCTGTCATCAATTAGTCCACATAGAAATGCGCTAGAATATGCTATCACGACTATTTTTCAGTTGTCTTACATTTACATAGTTGCATTAATATACACAAGTAGCATTGTTCATATCATATTTTATTCTCAATGCATTGCTTACTTAATCTCCATCTCATACATATAATGTATATTTGCACAAAACTTACATTTACTCATACCACACAATTTAACAGTAGAATTTGTACATATTCCTATAAAATAAGCAAAGCCACCTTTAGCATTTAAATACTGAAAGTATAATTTCCATTTCTTACTTAGTTTCCCAGAAAATACCTTTCACTTTCATCAGTTCATTTCCACATATACATAATTAAATAAATGGTCCTAGGCTTAGAAAACATAATTTACATGGTTGACATTTTAATAATCCACATCAAAACATATACATAAATATAACATAATTTATTACCTTTAATTTCATTGAATCTTATTTAATATACAATTTCCCCTTACCCGACTTCTGAACTACGCTGGCAGGATCCCTAAACTGATACCCACAGCGTTTACTTGGACCCTAAATCAAAAACCCTAGTTTAGCTAAATATTCCCAAATAAACTACTATTTTCACATTTTCTCAACTGACTCAAATTTTAGGAAAAATACTTATTTAACACTTCTTAGGTTCCAAATAACAATATTCGTTAATAAAATTCCCAAAATAACTCACTTACATTGATTTTGGGATATTTTGCAAATCTCTCAAACCTACGATCAGCTCTGATAGCCTTGTAGAGAATGATCTTACAAACCTCGTGGTAGTTCCGAATTGTCAAACCGAATCAAATACGGCCTGAAATCGAAGAGAGAAGGCTAGGAAAATCATTTTTTAGAGAGAGAAAGAGTGAATCCCCGAGTTTTCTCGCTGAAAATAAGAGAAATTCTATTTATAGGCAGGACTTCGTCGACGAGACACATGGGTTCGTCAATGAACCACTGAAGAGACTTTGTCGATGAAATTCAGAGTTTAAAATTTACTCTCTCGGGATTCCTTCGTCGACAAGAAACAGACTTCGTCGATGATTTCTAGAAGGACACTCGTCGACGAAGACAGAACATTCGTCGACGAGGCCTGCTATTCCTTCTCTAATTTATTTTATTTTTCCTTACTATCCTTTAATCCATTTCATTTATGATATTTCCTAATTATTTAATTAGTTTTAAATTTTCAGGTCATTACAACGAGTCTGTAAACAAGCTGATAAATGAGCCAGCTTGTGAGCCTAATAAGTCGAGTATGAACTAACTCAAACTCAGCTTATTTAATTGATGACCTTGAAATTTGAATTCAAGTTTCACTCGTTTAATTTGATAAATAAGCTTTAAGTGTCGTTATCAAATTGAGAAGCTCATGAGCAGCTTAAGTCATTTGTAGCCCTACTAATTGGTCATGGCTCGTCTATAGGTGAAACTTACATTTGCTTGTAGAGATGCCCTAGGATTGATTGGGTTATGTTCATTATTGTTTGATTTTGAACATGTTTCTCTAGGCTTAGACCCGAAGTTTTTAATAGAAATGTCACCCACTTAGATTTCGATAGAAACATGGTTGGTGGGTCGGCCACGTTCTATCAACAAATACTTCCAAGCCCACAAATTGGTCTCTCCTATGAGGCCCATCTTTCACACATGCTTGCACAATTTAAATTTAAGTAAGTTAGGTAGTGCTTGGTAATATGAATTTGAAATTTAATTTAAATTTATGTATTTTAAATATAATATTAAATTAAATTTAAAAAGGATAAATATTATACATAAAAAAAATGTATAACATACAATATAATAGTGGTCAAATTCATGAGAAAAATAAATTTTGAAAAAAAAGAAAAGAAACACACACCCTCACACACATACACGCACACACAAAGGTGACACATTTCATAACATAATTAAGAATTTGGCTACTAGAATAATTTTTGTGATACTAGCGATGCGTTTGTAATATATTTTTTAGTAGACTAATAGTAGACTATTAGTGACGGATCAGAACCGTCACTAATAATGTATTTTTTTGGCGGGAAATAAAGGTTAAGACTATTTAGTGACAGTTCTTATCAATCGTCACTAATAATAGACTATTAGTGATGGTTCTATAACCATCACTACTAATGCATTTTTTGGTGGCAAAAAAAGGTCAAGAATATTAGTGACGCTTTTTATTAACCGTTACTAATAGTGGCCTATTAGTGACAGTTTATGAGAAGCGTCGTTACTAGTCCACTAATAGTGACAGTTTTAATAAGTCGTCACTAATAGTTTTCTATTAGTGACAGTTCAGAAGCGTCACTAATAGGTCATTATTAATGACGGTTCTCATTCGTCACTAATACCCGAAAAAACGTCGCTACTATTTTTTCGTAATAGTTTGAGCCGGAAAACTGGTTTTTAGTGACGAAAGTATTAGTGACACTTTCAATTTCGTCACTAAAAGAGTATTATTAGTGACGATTTAAAAAACTGTCACTAACAGTGTGAGTATTCGGGACAACTTTAAAAATCGTCACTAATACTACTCTTTTAATGATGAAATTGAAAGCGTCACTAATATTTTCGTCACTAAAAATCAGTTTTTGTTGTGGTGCTCATTATGTTACCTAGTATTTTCCTATCTCGTCTTCCCCTTCCCAAGCATGCACTCTCTCTCTCTCTCTCTCTCTCTCTCTCTCTCTCTCTCTCTCTCTCTCTCCTCTCTCTCTCTCTCTCTTTCTCTCTCTCTCTCTCTCTCTCTCTCTCTCTCTCTCTCTCTCTCTCTCCTCTCTCTCTCTCCATCCCTATGTTCAGTTGTTCCCTCTTATAGTCCAATTCCTTCCCCACATGACAATTTGTATGGCTAGGGCTTAGGTACACACCGTTAAATGTTAATGCTGCAAATACTTGTCCCTAATTTCCTAAAGTCATATTTGATACGCTAGCATTATATATATATATATATATATATATATATATATATATATATATATATGCCTTCTTTGTATAGGCTTTTCAATGTTGTATATATGTCAATAATCTCTAAGGAAGATATTGGCCTAGATCCATCCTTGTATATTCTCAGAGAGATTGTCAATCCTTATGTCTTATTGAGAAATTTTCGACATACAATCTCTAAAAAATCTAGCAAAGTCCATCCTACTCAAGCACAAAACTCCCATGGTCAAAGTTGCTTTTGACTTATATTTAAAATTTCCTATATTTCTCATGATCAAATGTGTACTCATGGTGACAATGACTAGTATGCCTTGGGAGTGCATTGCTAGGTAATTTACTATTATCTTATTTTACTTTCTCTACATTTTGTAACAAATTAGGTAAACTATACTTGCCATTAATTATTTAGACTCAAGAGCAATCCAAATCAATTAGACCAAACACATTGCTTGCCTTAACGAGGCCTATCAAAATAAAGTATCTACACCATGTTCAATCACAATTTTAATTTTTTTTAATTTAAATTTATTTACAAGTAAATAGTAACGTATTGAAATCTTCATTTGTATCACCTACCATAAGTTCGAAGGAGACTAAAGCCCAACATTGTTGAGGGTAGCTACGACATAAGTCAACTGCGCGGTCAAAACAATTGACGCTAGTGCCATGATGACCAGAGTAATCTACGCCAACGCTGTAATAACCGGAGCGATTCACGCTCGCACCATAATTCACCAATAAATGACATATCACCCTTAGGTCAAACTCCATCGCTATAAATGGGGATTTAGGGAAGATGTTAAGGTATCTCATTCTAAACTCTACTTTACCGTTGCATAAAAAACTTCTCAAGCCAATCTCTGACCTAAGTATCAGAGAGATCCTTCGGAGTACACCCTGGGTCCTCCAAGCCTTACTTATTTATTTCTTTTCAGGTGGTCGTGATCAGGGATCGTGAATGTCGTTCAATTTTTGTTTGCAACAGTTGACGCCATCTGTGGGAACTTCTTGAAAGGTTTTATCTTTTAATTCTTGATCATGACTACATCAAATAATTGAAGGTCGATGCATTGGCTCAATTAAGATGGTCTGAAATGTCGCTGTCTAACACCTAGATGTACTTGACGCCGTCCCATCCATCACCGATTGGGACCTTACCCAGCGCAAACTGTTCATTTGTGGCCTTGGATGGGACACTACCATCAAGAATCTCTGCAATCTCTTCTTCACCTACGGTGACCTTGAAGAATCCGTAGCGATCCTTGGCAGGGTCACTGGGAAAAGTAAAGAGTAGGATTTTATCATGTTCACGCACGTCAATGGCACTTTGCTCGCGTTGAAGAAGTCAAGTAAGAAAATTGACGGATAAATAATTGGGACCAAACTTACGATATTGGGAAATTCCGCATCTAATGTGAATCTGACTATAATTGATGTTTCTATGCGCAAGATTTATATAGCCAACGTGCCTATTCTCAAGGAAGGTATGTTCTGCCTTAATGGCTAATAATAATTAATAGGATGTTCAAGTTATTTAATTAATTGAACAATGACCTATGCACAAAATGCATAGTGGGGTCATGACAGCTGCACTACAAGACAAATAAACAAAACCAAGCTTTGAAATTCCAATGGGTTGGCCAAATGCACCATGGAGTCGGCAATAATGACTCTTGCATATTAATGTGCGCTGAACAATGCTCTGAACAGTGAATTTGAAATTGCAATTGGAAATTTGAGTTGAAATTGCAACGTACACTGAAATTACACAATTGTAGCAACTGTAATTGGCAAAACCCTAAACAGCAAAATTGAGCTCCTTAGTGACATTCTGTCGAGCATTTAGAGCCCAATCAACTAAACAATCCACACCATAATTAAAACAAACAGTAACAAAATCACCGTCGTCAATGGTAGACATCTCGCAGATCTCAATCTTAAACTTCAATCTGCCACTACACTCACAACCTCATGTCCAAAAAATCCAACATGGGACTTACGAATCAACTGGGATACAATCGAATAATCTGAGTTTATAGACCTCAAAGATGACACAAACGACACGAAAATAGTCTTTCAAATCGATAATACTGCACGCTCACCTACAGTTCCCTTTGCCGCAAATGATCAAACACTTGGTGCATATACGTCCAAACCCTTTGAAACAAATCCATCTCGAACCGATTTCGAATCCTTACTAATATTGAAAATACCATAACTCACATATTTAACCCCAATGAAATCAAAACTGCAAGAACCTACCGAATTGAACAACCATCCCGGCATCATAAATTACCAAAATGTTCCTGAAGATATAGCCCAAAAAATGAGCACAACTCATTAGGTAATGAAGAATCGGCCCAACTGATGAGCAACGATCGTGAGCCAGAAGACTGCCCAAAAAGTGAGTACAACTCATTAGATAAAGAAGAATCAGCACAATTGATGAGCAATGCTCGTGAGGCTAGAAGACTACCCAAAAAATGAGCACTGCTCATTAGGCAAGGAAGAATCGGCCCAACTGACGAGCAATGCTCGTAAGGCCAAAAGACTGCCCAAAAAATGAGCATTGCTCATTAGGCAAAGAAGAATCGGCCCAATTGATAAGCAATGCTCACGAGGCAAGAAGACTACCCAAAAAATGAGCACAACTCATTAGGCAAGGAAGAATCAACTCAACTGACGAGCAACGCTTGTGAGACCAGAAGACTGCCCAAAAAATGAGCATAACTCATTAGGCAAAAAAGAATCTGCCCAACTGATGAGCAATGTTCGTGAGACTAGAAGATTGCCTAAAAAATGAGCACAACTCATTAGGCAAGGAAGAATTGACCCAACTGATGAGCAACGCTCATGAGGCTATAAGACTGCCTAAAAAATGAACACGACTCATTAGGCAAAGAAGAATCGGCCCAACTGATGAGCAATGCTTTTGAGGCCAGAAGATTGCCTAAAAAATGAGCACAACTCATTAGGCAAGGAAGAATCAGCTCAACTGACGAGCAACGCTCGTGAGGCCAGAAGACTGCTAAAAAAATGAGGACAACTCATTAGGAAAAGAAGAATTGACCCAACTAACGAGCAACACTCGTGAGACCAGAAGACTGCTCAAAAAATGAGCACAACTCATTAGGCAAGGAAGAATCGACCCAACTGACGAGCAATGCTCGGAATGCTCGGGAGGCTAGAAGACTACCCAGAAAATAAGCACAGCTCATTAGGCAAAGAAGAATCGACCCAATTAATGAGCAACGTTTGCGAGACCAAAAGACTGCCCAAAAAATGAGCACAGCTCATTAGGTAAGGAAGAATTGGCTCAATTAACGAGCAACGCTCGTGAGGCCAGAAGATTGCCCAAAAAATGAGTACAACTCATTAAGTAAAGAAGAATCGGCCCAATTGACGAGCAACGCTTGTGAGGCCCAAAAACGGCCCAAAATATGAGCACAACTCATTTGGTCAAAAACGGTAAAAAAGAAGAGCACGACTCATTAAGCCACAAGAAGCCCAAAATGCCTCGAGAAGAGCTGTTCGACAAAAAAAAAAAAAAAAAACCGATGACAACAACAACTTTCAAACTTTGGCAACAAGTTTCCAAAATTCGAAACTGAAGGGGGGACAGCTGATATACCCCAAATATATCACCTACCATAAGTTCGAAGGAGACTAAAACCCAACATTAATGAAGACCACATAAGTCAACTGCTCGGTCAGAGCAATTGATGCCAGCGCCATGATGACTAGAGTAATCTATGCCAATGCTATAATAACCGGAACGATTCACGCTCGCACCATAATTCACCAATAAATGGTATATCACCCTTAGGTCAAACTCCATCGCTATAAATGAGGATTCAGGGAAGAGGTTAAGGTATCTTATTTTAAACTCTACTTTACTGTTACATAAAAAATCTCTTAAGCCAATCTTTGATTAAAGCATCAGAGAGATCCCCCGGAGTACACTCCGGGTTCTCCAAGCCTTACTTATTTATCTCTTTTCAGGTGGTCATGATCAGGGATCGTGAATGTCGTTCAATTTTTTGTTGCAATAATATATATATACTGGCTTTTGTGCAAAATAAAACATGAATACTTTCACTATAGAATTTGTTCCTTCAAGCTCTTGCACATGGAAATTGTTTTCATTAATCAATTGGTAAGTGTGTCCTTGACTTAAGGATTCATGTCTCCAGCAAATCTGCTTCTAAGATTTGTAACCTTTTTAGGCCACCAATTTACCATAGTGATTTTCATTCAATAATAGACATAGCTGTCCTAGGGAATATATCGGTACTTAAAATGTTAAGACTTTCTTGCTTGAAAACGAATTAAAAATGACTGAGGAATGCAAGATAATTTATCTTTTTTTCTTCTTTTTTTTTGGTAGTCCATGCCTAATGTAAACTTTTAAAAACCGAAAAAAAAATATATATACTTACATGTCAATACAGTCCTAAGCAAATACGAAATTTTTAACTCATAATTTTTCTTTTGTTCGACAATAAAGTGTATGGTTTGAAAAGGTTGAGAGCAAAGAGACTGCCTCCCAAAATCTTAGAGGAGGGTTTCTGCTGCATCTGTCTTGTTAATTATGACTACTTCCACAAATAAATGAAATAAAATTTAAACTCAAAATATCTCTATTATTATTGAAAATTTGAAAGGAACATCAAACATTTTCTTTCTAATTTTTCTCCATATTATTCTGAAAGAATTTCTCTTTCTTATATTTATTAATTAAAAGAAACTTTCAAATGATTAATTTAGTAAATTAACAAATTAAATGCACCAATTTTTTTGCACATATTTATTCTATTACCGAAAATGACAAAAGATGTGCATTCACATGTGGCTAGTAATGAAAATATCAAAAAGAATACATGTATCTTTTTTATTAATATTCTATTATATATCCCTAAATACACCCCCACTCTCTATAATTATGTACACCCTTACTTTCTGTGAGTTAGCAGGGACCGTGGATGGTAATGAAGATGTGTCCCGAGGGTCGGGTTGGCCGAACGTCCAACTGATGTATGAAAGCTGTGTCCGCATCTGGACTTTACCCTGATTAACAAGATTTAGGGGCAGAGGACGCTGATCCGTAAGTTTGATGCCACACCAGGGGATTCGAAGGATTCGTTGGTGGCTGGAGTTCCTATGTAATAAAAAAAAAAGAATAATGTGAAGAGAATTGTGTGTAGAGATTATGTGTAGAGTCAATGTTTTAAGGTCTATTTATAGGCACACAAGATTTAAATTTAATGTACACTTAATATTTTGAATTTATAAAATAAATCAACCAAACACTTAATAAATAAAGCTCTAATTCCGAAGTATTTTTCTTTTCTAAAGATTCGATTAAATAGATTTCTAACTTAAGGTACACGTCCTTTCCAAAATGATATATAAACTTTAATAATATTAAGATATTAAAATAAATTAACAAAAGTTAAAATGAAGAAAACAAGGCAATCAAATAGATACAACATTTAAAAAGTAAGAAAAATAAAAGAAAAACTTTTTGGAATGAATAATGAAAAGTTTTATTTAGAAGTATAGATCTCATGTCTTCTATTGGAATCTGACATAAATAGAAGCCAACATAGTTTAAAATATGTTTTATTTAAATTCATATGAATTTAAATTAACACATAAATAGAAGCCAATATAGTTTAAATATAACGGCATAGTATACATCTAATAATCATCAAATGGGCCCCAAATAATAATAATAATAACAATACAAAGAAACTAACTTAGAAAATGATACCATAAATAATTAAATAAGGCAAGCATCGACATGAGTGATGACAACAGGCTAGCATATAAAAGTGATATAAACAATTTATTGCCAACATGATTTTAGACAAAAATATATTAAAAAAATAATATTGTAAAAGCCCAGGTCATGTGCAGTCACTGATGAGTCATAACTGTGCAAAAGCTAGAATGGTTTCGAAGATGAAGAAAGCAGAAACAAATAAACCAAGACAAAAGTATCACCATCACAGGTGCAAACGAAGTCGATCAGACGCTCACAGCTGGGGCTTCTACTACTAGGAAACCCAGACTGAGTTTTTCTCGTTTTATCTTTATTTTTAAATAGTATATTAAATAATATCCAATTTAGGAAAATATTTTTTAAAATGACGCTCAGATAATCTTGTTACTTGATTCAGTGAAATTTAAACAATTTTTTTCTAAACAAATCTCGCTAGCCTTTATATGAGGAAAACAATCTCTATTGGGAAACATGTGAAACGAGGATGCTAATCATCACCTAATGATTTTGAAAGCATGCATCACTAGTGAAGGAAAGAACAAATTTAGTAGCTTCATAGTCGTTATCGACAACATTTGCTTTGACATCTTTCTCATTATTTCTTTTATTTTTTTCTTTGTTTTTTCTCTGTATTATTGTTCTTAAGCTTGTAATAGTCAACTTTGATGTGCCAATTCTTCTTGCAGTAATTGAAAATTTTATTCACATGTCTTGATCTTGATTTAAATCTATGGTTTGAATTTCTTCCTGTTGGCCTAATAAAACTTAGAATCTTGTTTTGACGATAACAAATCAAGGGTACTTAACATGTTTGTTTAAGTAAAGTTTCAGGACTCAAATGCTTTCATGCAAGCATTATTTATTTGTCAAATAATGTCTTAATGAATTTTTAAAATGTGAGTCTGTAACAGTAAGAGGCAACATATGGATGGATTCTTTTGCTTTGATATATTTTGCATTGGTTGATCCTTATTCAAGTACAATGACCAACCTTTAATAGGAATGAGCCACGTAGCAGTCATTATATGTTTCTTTCCTAACTATCGTTTCCCTAACTATTAGTAGTGGCTTTGATCAAAGCATTTTCTGGGTGCTTGATACGTCTTGTTCAGGTAATTACATTCAACTTTGATCTTGTTTTATTTGTTGTTTTTAGCACTTATATATATATGCTTCTCTTCTCCTAATTGTTTAGAAAAGCTGAAAGCTGGAACCTACCTTCAGACTATACATTTTGGAAGTCCTGAAATTGCATCTCTCATTTGATGTGGTCTTCTCGATTTGTACGCCATGTGTGTATAAGATTTGTTTATTTTCTCTTTGGCTTGTACAGTTCATTAACTATCTTGTAGATATTAAAGAAGTTGTAGCATTGTACAAAGATAATCTTTTGGCCTTACTAGCATGTTGAAACCCCAAAAAAAATTCCTTTTGTTACTTGAATCATTCGCCTAAATAGAAACAAAAATGTGGCTTTTAATACTTGATAACATCAATATCCATATCCTTTGGATCCAAAGTATTAATGTTATCAAGTATTAAAAGGATGATTTGCTTATCAATTATTTTCTTCATTTATCTTAGATTAATCTTCACTCATTAGTTAATTAACTGTTTGATTTTGGGATGGAGTTAGCGAATCCTAGTTCAACTAGGTTTTGAATAATGAGCTAGATCAAATTATAGAAGTGTTTGTACTTATCCAAGTCCTTTTGTTACACTTGTTACCCCCACTATTTCCTTAGATTAATTTGAAATAGATTTGTGATCATGAATTTTTTTAACAATGTTTTATATGTGTAGGCATGTAAGTTCCTTGATGAGAAGTGGTGTCCCAAATTTGTGGTAATTGTTGCTTAGAAAAATCATCACACTAAGTTCTTCGAAGATGGTGGGTGTCCAGACAATGTTCCTCCTGGTAAGCACGCTGTTGACCTTATAGGTCATGCCCGATTTTGATTATGACAAATACTTATTGTATCTAATGGGTGTTTGAGGTTTAGTATAGGAACTAAGATTGATAAGATCAAGATGGGCACAAAGCAAGTAAAGCTTGAAGAGCAATTACTGTTTTCAATTGTATTTAATTCATATGCAATTGGTCTGTAATAGTAATTAGGATATTTGGTTTGTAATAAGCACACACAACACATGCATGTTTTATTATGTAAGCTCAAACCAAATACGAACTAAAAGTGACAGTAGAAAGACCTTAGCACCGGACTTTTACGGTGTCTTTAATTGGACTTAAATGACCCTACGACATACACCTTTGCACCTATGTTTAATAGGCACTTGATTAGGGTTTATGTGATGTATAACATGACCGAAATGCACAGATTGTGCACTTTCGGTCGACCAGCCAAGATAGTTCATTTTGCCCTGGTCGACCGAAACAGGCCTGGGTCAACAGTTGACTAAGGTCCCGGTCGACCGAACCATTGCAGTTCAAAACTTTTGGTCGACCGAAAACCTCCTAGGTCAATTATTTAACCATCTGGTTGATCGAGACAAAAATGAACTCCAACTACCTGGTCGATCGAGGATCCTTGGAAAAAATCCTAACGGTCTGGTCGACCGAACCAGTTAGTTCAAAATGACCCGGTTGACCGAACCTCGGAGAAATGGGAAATCGCTCACTTTTGGTCGACCGACCATTCAGTTCAAAAATGCCTTGGTCGACCGAACCATATTAACTCTAGTCGATCGAAACTGTTCTGGTCAACCGGACCTCTCGGGTTGTCCTGATTTTTACCACAGTTAAATATTTTTTTAAACAGGGTTAAAATATTTGAAATGTCATTAAACTTCCTTAATAGTACCCAATAGGTCCCTAACAGTCATATCTCTTCCCATGTCTATATATATGAGATCATTTATGCAAATTAGATAGTGATTAGCCACTTTGATTAGGAGAAATTGTCTGAAATTTCCAAATCTTATAATACTCATATCTAAGCCCCAACCACTCATACTTACCTTCTCTTATTGCTCAAACTCTCTGTAAGTTGATTGAGTGCTTGATTAGAAAGGTTTGCTCTCTCATTCTGATTATATTGAGTTGATTTTTACGAGAGCTAAACCTAAGTGTTCTTAGGGGACTTTGTTAATAAGTCTCTCCTAAGAAGACTTATATAAAATTTTTGAGTATTGTATATTCATTGCAATATCTTAAGAAGTTTGTATTTGTTTTTGGATTGCAAAAACTTATCAAACATTTTCAAATATCTATTGTGACTTTATCTTGAAAAATATTTGAAGAGATATTTGTTTATGTGATAAAATCTTTGCTGCAATATTCATTAACTCATATATCCTTTGCTGAATACAAAGATTGAATATCTTTTTGCAAACCAAACATATACATTACTAGAGCATTATACGATTGAGAAAACCCGCTCATTGGAATATACATATATATTGTCTGGCTAGTATTAGATTGAGCACATATTGTGATACAAAGATAATACTAGTTGATACTCTCACGCACTCATTACATTGATAGTAAATATATATATTTGAGAGTTGAAATACTAGACCACACTGAGCTTACATATTAAATCATATTGTGGTGTATGTAATTGCGCGTATTTGGGTACATATCTGCTTTACACGAAAGCGCAATCACTGTATCGTTTCATTTATTGAGCAAAACTGTTGTATATCAGGCACGGGCCTGAAGAGGGAGACTAGCCCTGGAATAGTCCCGGATTGGCTTAGACCCGGTTATGAAAGCTAGGTGCATCATCCTGTTAAGGTATGTAGATTGAGGTTAGCCCCGCTAATTGACTTGGTTAAGGTTGAGGTCAACCCTGTGCTAATTGACCTGGTTGTAATCGATGTTGCTCCACCCTTAAGTGAGCTATTAGTGAAATCCTCGAGCTTGCAAGTTAAAGGTGGGGACGTAGGCACAGTTGGCCGAACCCCAATAACATATCATGTGTTTGTGTATATTGTCTCACTTAATATTTACCGCACGTGTAAGTTATTATGTAAATGATGCGCTTGATTTAAATTTCCACATATTATATTTATCGGCGTATTTGGAACTGGATAGAAAGACCCTTGGTTGTAATACTCAGCTGACATCTAGTTCAACTTAGGAGAAAAGTTTGAAATTCCAATTCACCCCCCTCTTGGGAATACACCAATTCTAACACGCGCACATACTGGAATGGATTGGTTCTATCTTGCCAATTTTCATTTTTCTTCTCCTCTCATATTGACCTATTGGTTGGATTGGTTCTATTTAATACTAAAATCAATGCATCTTAATCCCTTCCATGTTTTATCTGTGAGATCAACTAGGTCATCTCCATATGAGATGTACTCGGAAGGACTCTGCTATAGTCCAAAGGAATGATGTAGCTGTAGATATCATGTTTTCAAATGTGAACTAGTGCCTAGTTAAAACACCGCTATTTCTTTATTCTTCCGTCTTCTTGGGTTTTGTGGATTGGGATGTATAAAAAAATTCTTAAACTGACTATTTAACGATCCAAAATCTCAGTTATATTTTCACATGTTATTGAGGTGGGATAATTAGATTTATTTACGCCTTACAACCATATATGCCAATTGTAATTATTTTATTATTTACTTTAATTTGCAGGGGCCCACAATGCCCACACATTACCATGTGTTGTTAGATGAGGTTGGTTTTTCTGCAGATGACCTGCAGGATCTTATTCATTCTTTGTCATATGTGTAAGTAGATTCGGGCCATTGTAGCTACTGAAATGATGGTTATTGAATAGATTTAATTAAAAAAAAAATCTTGTTATTAGTGTATATTTAAAACGTTTGACTGTTATATTGTTGACTAGTGACTCCCATTGCTCATATTCAGTCATGCACTTTGAGTTGTTTATTTGTTGTTGAACTAATATTTTATAATATGAATAATATCAAGTAAGTATTGGAGCTCAAAATTTGATATACATATCCACCTTACAACTTACTAACTCATGTTCTGGTTAACTAATTCTTAAAATATAATTAATTTATCATTAACGTACAAAAATTAAATTATAAATTTATCATTTGTTAATACAAAACTTAAATTATAATTTTTATTTGTTGTTGAACCAACATTCTATAATATGAATAATATCATTTAGCGTGGTGTGAGTGTCCAATTATAAAGAATCATTACTGTAAAAATTTCAGTAGAGTTTTCTTTTAAAAAATGACCATATCCCATCCATGCACCTGTTCAAAGAAAACATTTTTTCTAGACAATCCATACCGACCAATATGTTCACAAACTTCATTCATAACTTCATTTTTTTTTTTTTTAACTAAAGGAGGGCGGCACCTCCAATTATTTATTGATATACCCTCACTTTTGGCGGAGGAATACCATGGTTACAAGACGAGTATTGGGAGATTACAGATAAAAAGACATTAAAGGCCTCCTAAAAACAACACCAAAAACAAACCAAAACAGGACTACAAATCTAATCAAAGCTAAATAAGAAACAAATTTAAATAGGCCTAGCAAAAAACAAACATACTAAAATAGACTAAAATCAAAAAATCTAAACCAACCAAACAAAAATCGAGAGGATGAACTAATGACAAAGGGAAGTTAGACCCAACCTATCCATCCAAAGGATACTTTTCAGAGAACGTGGTAAAAGATGTTGTTCTTCGTAAATGACATTGTTTCTCATTTCTCCTTCTCTAGTGAGAAAATCAGCCGCACTATTGCCTTCCCTGTATTGATGGATCACCATGAAGTTCATACCTTCTAACTCCGCCACAAGGTCCTCCTAAAAATCTCAAAGATACCACAAGGTACATTTACCTTTCCAAAGCCAATCAACAACAATTCTTGAGTCACTTTCAATAAACATATTAAAATAATGAAGTCGTTTGCATAAACGAATTCCTTCCAGGATTGCTTTTAATTCCACACTATTGTTCGTACCATTGCCAAAATAGCTTGAAAAATATTCTTGCACCATGTCATGGCAGTCCTGAATGACTCCTCTACCTCTTAAAGTACCCGGATTGTCCCTACAGCTCCCATCACAATTAAGTTTTATCCACCCTGCTGGGGGTTTAACCCACGAGATAATTTTTCAGGCCTTGCACAAACTCCCTGATGCTGAATTTAAAATTCTTTTAAAATCGTAATGTATGATATCTTCAATTTTCAAAAAGAATTAAAGCTCTCAGCTAAAGAACTAACCCAGTATCGAACACTTCTCTATGTTTGATCCGTACTTTGGTAAACTCCTTCCATTCTTGCTTTGCATCTTCGATTCTAGAGGCAACACGTAATCAAACACGGAATCAGGTCGATTAAAATACCTTTAATATATGATTTTCGAGCATAGTGGAACCAGTTTGCAATTCTGTTTTTCCACGGAAGGAACCGTTGGAAAGGAATCCCCAACACCACACTAGCCCAACGCCAAACCTCTGAAGCCACCTCGCCTAAAGAAAGAATGTGATCAGTGTTTTCCTGACTTCTCTTCTCGCAGCAATCACAAGCCGAAACCATCGAAATTCCTTTTGACGTATCAAATTATTATAAAAATTTCAGCAAAGTCTCCTTTTAAAAAATGAGCATATCTCATCCATGCACATGTTCAAATGAAACATTTTTCCTAGACAATCGATACTAGTATGTTCACAAATTTCATTCACAACTTTCATACACATTCAATGTATCAAATTACTGTAAAAATTTCGGCAGATTCTCCTTTTGAAAAATGACCATATCTCATCCATGCACCTGTTCAAAGAAAACATTTATCCTAGACAATCAATATCAGTATGCTCACAAATTTCATTCACAACTTTTATACACATTCAACATATCAAATTACTATACAATTTTCAGCAGTCTCCTTTTAAAAAATGGCTATATCCTATCCATGCACCTATTCAGAGAAAACATTTTTCCTAGACAATCGATGCCAGTATGTTTACAAATTTCATTCAAAATTTTCATGTATAAGTTCGTGGGAAACAATACATAAGAGCACCTGTTCAAATTCATGCAACTACTAAAAGAAAATAATTTTAATTGGGATGGTGGGAATGATCACAACATTCATTTACAACTTTCCTTCACACCTGTCATAAACAACTTTCATTCACATATACACGCTATGGAAAATGAATAAATATTCCTAATTATACATAAATAATACAATGATGCTATACAAATGAAAAAAAAAAAAGTTGTACAAATGAAATAAAATAATCGATCCTACTACTCTGTGCCGCATGGAGGTCGTCTCCGGTTTCAAGGTGGCTGTTGTTTGTGTCTACCCTCTTTTAGCTACTCCTCTGCATTTGGTGTCTTGTCCTGTCGATGTGCTGTATGTCCAGCATCTCCGCCAATAGGTACTGCATCATCTACATCCATGAGAAGCAAATGGGGAGATAACGCATATGAAGGCTCTGGACGAGACCGAGGCGGCATAGCGAGTGCATCCACCTCCTCCGCATCAAGAAGGTCGTCTAATAGGTATGACATTGACTGGGTGGCAGCAGAGTTAGACAGGGCATTTGCCTATCTACTAGACGGGCCTGCAATATCTGCCCTTGTCGAAGGCATATACGGTGCGGACGGGCTGAATACGTACTCTGCTTGTACAACCTGCGGCGAGAAGGCCGGACTGGATGAAGCTGCTCGACCTCCTCGTACAAGCGGGGCAGGTTGCTGTCTAGGGATCCATTATATTCTAATGGAATAAAAATTTTGATAAAAAAAATATGAACAAATTGAAACATAGATTTGATTTTATTTTGTTTGATTCTACTCTTTTTTTATGTACCATTAGTGTTTTACTATTTTTTCAGATAATATAATTTTAGGTTCTATTAATATTATTAAGTTGAAAATTTCAACCTAAGACCTAAGACCCTCACTAAAATTATAAAAATATATTTTTCAAACTTTTTCTTAAAAAAATTCTTACAAGTATACGTCTGTGTTTACTCATGCTATGCATTAAAATAATTCAAATTGGGCCTAAGAGGACTTTTGTAGTGCACACATAAGCCTGTTGGCAGGATACCGTGTACTATAGCAAGTCCAACGAGTAGATATCTGGCAGGCACATAAATATCAATTGTTAAATTCCTCAATTTACTAGATTGAACAACAATTATTGTATTAGTACTGCAGATGAAAAGATAATCCTAATTTTATTTCAAGAATAAATTTGAGTTTTCAGGTTAGGTGACATATATATTTTTTAAAAAAGTATGCAAACAAAATTACATATTGCAAAGAATACATTCTCATCTAAATATTAACACTTAATGTATTAAAACTATTTTTGACGTCTATAAATTTTCAAATCAAAACTTTATAATTTTGTATTTAATAAGAAGGAAGTCTTATTAAGAAATTGATATCTTATTGGTATATCTAATTTTAGTTAAGATTACAGTTAAAAATGATTTTATTAATCTTATTTCTTCCAATTAAAATTTTATTTTTTTTTATAAAAAGAATTTCAAATTCCTTTTAAACAGTTTGTATGCACAATTTCAAAATTTTGTTAAAAAATTCTTCTATTGATATTTACAACAAATTAATTTTGCAACAAATAGAATTAAATTAACAATTTGATCAATTAAACTACATTATAGCATACTAAAAATTAAATTTCACATAACAAATAACAAATGAAATGAACTAAGAAAAACCCTAACCTGTAATTTTTGGGCATTTCAGTAGTAATAATTTATAAGGTCCACTAACAATTTGATCAATTAAACTAAGAAAATCTTGATCAGCGAGACCTGGAGGCAGAGGACGCTGATTCGTAGGTTTGGTGCCGCACCAGGGGGTCTGAAGGGCTCGTTGGTGGCTGGAATTCCTATGTAAATAAAAAAAAAAGTTTAAACTAACAAAATCTTCAATAAAAAAATATGAAGTTCAATTTCAAAATAAATGAGCAAACAGTATATATAACTTACCCCATCTCTGTTTATATAGGTACTCCTCAACATTCACAACGACCGTTCGGCTAGCAACGGTCACTTGGCACACGTCTGGCCTCTGCAATCTACCCTCTGCCCTCAACAATGTTCACCTGCAGTCCTCTTCAATTCTCTTTTTGCGTAGCTTCTGCTGCTCTCTATTTGTGCACAAAAGTGAAGGAGATAGGGTTGTTGAAGGGTCAAAACAAATCTCGCTGCTTGGTCCAGCGAGATTTGTAACCCGTCAGCTCACGGATTATTTTCGAAACAAATCTCGCTGTTTCATCTAGCGAGATTTGTAGGAAAATAATACCACGCATCACCATTGAAGCCTTGTCCGTGACAAATCTCTCTGGACCAAGCGAGATTACGTGAACGTCATTCTAGGAAATATTTTCCCAAATAGGATATTATTTAAAAATAAAGATAAAACAGGAAAAAACTCAAATCTGACTTGTACATCCCTATGTCCATGTTAATATATAAGTAGAATGCTCACCCATCACACGTTTAGTGAAGATTTATCTTAATTCTCTCTGATTTTGAAGCCATATCCATGGCCATTTCGTTCCTAGTTCTAGGCATAATAGTCCTACAATGCAGCTTCTCTGCCAGTGATTTCCTTCATCCCCTGGACCCTCTCAATGCAACTGAAATAAATCAAATAAGGTTCCTAGTCCAAAACAACACCGCCCTCTGCTCCCTCCCCAATCTCACCTTCCATTTTGTGGACATTGAAGGACCGAATAAGGATGATGTTCTTGAATGGCTATCTTCCAACACAAATGGAACTTCTCTTCCCCCCCGACGTGCTAAGGTTGTGCTTCGAGCTGCCGGGCAGACCCTCGAGCTCATCTTGGACTTAGCAGCTGGTTCCTTAATCTCCCACAGCGTCTATACCCGTCACGGGTTTCCTCCATTCACATTTGATGAGCTTTCCCGAGCTATCAAGCTTGCAGAAAGCTTTCCCCACTTTCAACAATCAATAGCAAAAAGAGGCCTGGATATGGCTCAAGTTACTTGTGTTCCACTCACTGTTGGGTGGTACGGTGAAGTTGTGACAGGCAGAATTGTGAAAGTTGTAGCCTTCTACAGAGGAGGAACTAGCAATATCTTTGCCAGATCCATTGCAGGAATAAGCATGCTAGTTGACGTAGAGTCCATGAAAATTACACAATATGCTGATACTTCCATAGTACCCTTGCCAGGAGCTGAGGGGACTGAATACCAGCCATCAGTGAAGAAGCCCGAATTGTGCCCTTGTCCTATTGGAATAGGGATCACCATCGAAGGCAACATGGTAAAATGGGCTAATTGGAACCTTCATGTAGGTTTTAATGCCAGGGCAGGCTTGATCATATCGACAGCATCAGTGTTGGATGAGCAGAGAAAGCAGTTCAGGCAGGTGCTTTATAGAGGGCATGTGTCTGAGACTTTTGTTCCATATATGGATCCTACCAGTGAGTGGTATTACAGAACTTTTATGGATATGGGGGAGTACGGGTTCGGGAGATGTGCATCCAGCCTCATGCCACTGACTGACTGTCCCGAGCATGCTGTTTTCAAGGATGGGATTATGGCTGGTGCCGTGGGGCAGGTGGAGGTGGTCCCCAATGCAATCTGCATTTTTGAGCGCTATTCGGGCAACATTGCGTGGCGACATACTGAAATTGGGGTTCCTGGAAAACTGGTAAGAATTGAATCAACTAGTGCCTTAATTAATCATATGTGCATCTAGTATTCATATGCAATATTGGGGTTGTTTTGGTTGCAGATCACAAGAGTGGAGCCAGAAGTGACTTTGGTTGTTAGGATGGTATCAACAATTGGAAATTATGACTATATTCTTGATTGGGAGTTCAAGCAAAGTGGTTGCATCAAAGTTGGGGTAGTATCAATTAACAAGAGAACATTGTCCTTTTCCATGGCTATGTTAACTTTATTTTTACCGAATTAAACATTGTAATCCTATTTGCTTAATTGGCAGGTGAGTCTAACAGGTACTTTAGAGCTGAAGGCCACACCATACACCGATGTCAATCAGATAAAACAAGAAGTTTATGGCAACTTGATTGCGAACAACAGCGTTGGGGTTAACCACGACCACTTCTTTACATACCACCTCGACCTTGACATCGATGGCCAGGAGAACTCATTCATCCAATCAAAGTTACAAATCCAGAAGGTGAAGAAAGGCTGGGGTACTACTCGCAGGAAGAGTTACTGGAAAACCTTTCCAGAAATAGTGGAAACTGAAGCTGATGCTAAATTTCAGATTGGCCTGGAGCCAGCAGAATTGTTAGTAGTGAACCCCAATCAGGAGACACTGCTCGGAAATCAAGTAGGTTACCAGTTCATGCCTGGACCATCAGTTACTGCCCTGATGTCAGACGATGATTACCCACAAATCCGGGCTGCCTATACCAAGTACCAGTTATGGGTGACTCCCTATAACGAGTCGGAGAGGTGGGCTGCAGGGTTCTATGTTGATAGGAGCCAAGGAGACGATGGCTTAACCACTTGGACTTCCAGGTAAAATAAGGCCATTGCATTCCAACATTTTCTTTTTTGGGAAATTGAAGGTGTTTGCATATCAATTTAGGTGCTGAATGTGCTTAAACGCTTGGAAGTATGAAATACAGTTTGAAAATAAACAAGTTTTGAACATATAGTATGAAGAACAGATGTTGAAACCTCATCCACATTTCTTGGATATGCAGGAACAGATCAGTTGTCAACAAAGATATAGTCCTATGGTACACCGTAGCGTTCCATCACAATCCCTCCCAGGAAGATTATCCAGTGATGCCAACTCTACAAGGAGGATTCGAGTTGAGACCAAAAAATTTCTTTGAAAGGAATCCAATGCTTAAACAACAATAGTGTTCTCAAACATGTAACATGTTTACTTAGCAAGCATAAAATTCTTATTTTATAGATTTTCTTTTTTGCAAACATTTCATACTGATATTAACATGCATGTCAACTGGATCATTGCAATCTCTTCTGTATTTCAAATACAATTTTTTTCATAGCAAGGAATGGTGACATTTGGTTTGGGACGGGGCCGCTATGTGGGTGGCTTCCGACTCTTTCCCAAAAAAAAAAAAAACATTTGGTTTGGAAGCCAAGGAAATGTACAATTTTTGTTTTCCCAGAAAATAAGAACATTAAAAGAAATTTGATCCTTGACAGTCGACAGTTTCTTGCTCAAGATTTTGTAGGGGTTTGAAATGAAGGCCTAAATTGGATGTGTGACTGATCTATTGTCCAGTGCATGTACCACCTTCCCCATATTGTGGCAACTGCCAGGCAGAGGAGATTTTTACGAATTTTTCTTCGACAAACAAATTCAGAATATTGGTGAAGAGTGACTTGCAATCAGCTGTATCAGCAGTTGCACTGAGGATGGACCATGTAGGTTTAGACCATGCTTCCGTGACTGAGTGTGGCAGTGTACAAAGCAGGGGAAGTCGAATTCATTCATATAACACTTGGTGACTTAATACCTTGATCAGATACTTTCTTCCACTTAAATATGTTTTTGGCTCATATTATTTTCACTTACATAATTCCACTGCCCTGATTTTCTTTTAAGTCTACCTCTGGATTTTTGTTTGTTTGTGTTTGTTTTTTGCTTTTTTTTTTTTTTTCTGTTCTGTTTATTTTTTGGATTAATTCACTTCAATTTGTATTTTGTTAAAACCAGTAACCTTTCTCATGGTATGGTTGTGTTGGCAATCTCAGAAAATTAATATAATTGATTTGTTGGTGATGAATATCACTCATAACTTTCTTTTCTACTTTTTTCAGACTTAATTTCAACCAAAATGATGCACAACCGAGAAAAATGAAGACCTCACTCAATAAGGCTTTTGCTAGTACGTGGCTTCAAATTGAAAATCTAAAACCCTCATGATGTATCAGTTTTACAAATCTCGCTTTTTTCTCCTTAAGCATACAAAATGAGATTGGAAGTACATAGGAACTAAAACACCCAGAAAGATACAACACAAAATGCAGCCTCATCAACCAAAGAGAATCTAAAATCGTGCAGCCATTGTGCGGCAAAATAAAGAAACAGAGGAGGCACATAGCCAGCTGAAGACACAGATACAAAGGACTGTAGAAACCTCAGCACAATTCTGATTGAATCCTGAGGATTTAAAGGAAGTGCAAAACCAGCATTTATGTTGATGAAGTGACAGAAGATGAAATCTGTCCATTCCCATTTCAACAACATGATCATTAATTAGGTTCTTTCAGCACATTTGCAACTGCTAAACCTTTCAGGCTCCCCTTAGTATTGGTTACTTTCTTAAAACAAGTGTTTGAGCTTGCAGGGCTCATCAGTTTCCGCAACCCGAGTTACACACTAAGTCACCTTCTCTCAATGAGCCTCCTTCTCTATGGCCCAATCATATAAGATTGACAGGCTATCTCCATTGCTCGACTATGCCCCGTACTTTGGAGAAGAAACACTGAATTTCACCCAACACCTACAGTACCTACAGACACTGATCCCTTATTGTACAACAGATGTGGCCAAAACTATCACTACACAAAAGCAAGTCCTTGCAGCTTGTACTTATTTTCTTAATCTGTTGCAAGAGTACATCAACATGTAAAAAATTCAACCAGCTAGGGGCTTCTGGTGCAGTTAGGCCAGGGTACATGTTTAGGAGTTCTTGTCTTAAGCACCGGATTACTCTCAAAGAAATTGGTCAGCTGGAGCTCAAATCCAGCAGTTCTTGTTGACATCACTGGAAAATCTTCCTGGTACGGGACATGGAGAAATGCCATGTTGTGCCATAACACAATGTCCTGGCTTTCAATCTTTCTGTTTCTGCACATTAAGCAAAAAGAAGAGAAGAAAAACTAGTTTAAGATTTTCCATCCCATGGATGCTAAACACAATTAAATGGTACCTGAGGCTCCAAACAGCTAAGGTTTCATCCCCTCGGCTCTGATCAGCATATAGCCCTCCTGCCCATTTTTCAGACTCGTTATAGGGAGTAACCCATAAAGAGAATTATTAATTTTGTAAATATTCCTATTCATAATACATTGCTGTACATGGCATTTTATACATAGTCAATGATGAATGCGGGAGCTATACACAGTGAATTCAAAGTAATCTCAGCCAAGATTCACAGAGATAATGGAGACTTGACTAGTGGAGTGATTGACGACTTGATTGAAGGAGCAATGGTAGGTGTTGACTTATCATGCCCCCGCAAGATTGACTGGCCATTGAGGATACCAATCTTGGTTCGATGAGAAAGAAAGGAGAATTGAGGTAGCGGCTTGGTAAGAGAGTCAGCTAGTTGATCAGAAGTATGAACATGGGAAACGCGTAGGCGACCTGTAGCAACTTGATCGCGAACAAAGTGGAAGTCGATAGCGATGTGTTTCATACGAGAATGAAAGACTGGATTGGCACAGACATAAGTAGCACTCATGTTATCACAGTAAATGACCGGAGTAGAGGTTACAGGTACACGCAACTCTTGAAGAAGATTCATTACCCAATTTATTTCAGCTGTAGTAGAGGCGATGGCTTGGTATTCAGCCTCAATGGAGGAGCGAGCGATAGTCTTTTGCTTTTTAGAACTCCAAGAGATGAGATTGGCGCCAATAAAAAGAACATAAGCAGAGGTTGAAGTTTGATCATTAGGATCACCATCCCAATCAGCATTGGCAAATGCATGAAGTATCTGTGGCGATTTTTTGCGAATCATGAGGCCAAAGTTAAAAGTTCCAACCAGATAGCGGAGCAAGCGTTTAACTACAGACCAATGAAGAGTGGAAGGAGAATGCATGAACTGAGACAACTTGTTAACGGCAAAGGACATGTTAGGACGTGTCAACGAGAGATATTGTAACGACCCAAGTGTTTGACAGTACAAGGTAGCATCAGTTGGTGGAGAGTCATCCAACAATATGAGAGCTTCAGTAGTTGCAAGAGGGGTAGAGACAGGCTTGGCATTGTCCATGTTAACTCGATGCAAGAGGTTTTGGATATATTTCCTTGAGACAAAAACAAACCATTAGAGGCAAAGTGAGCTTTAATCCTAAGAAAATATGTGAGATTACCAAGATCCTTAAGAGAAAATCATTTGGAAATATTGGTGATGAAGGTAGTCACATGAGCAGTAGAGGATCCAGTGACGACGATGTCATCCACATAAACTAATAGATAAAGAACTATGCCGGAAGAGTGAAGCATAAACAAGCAGGTGTCCGACTGAGAGTTGGTGAAGCCTTCCAAGATAAGAAAATTGCGAAGTTCATGGTACCATGTGCGAGGTGCTTGTTGAAGCCCATATATGGCCTTGTGTAAGCAACAGACATGATCAGGAAGATTGGGGTTGGTGAAGCTAGGGGGCTGATCCATGAAAATCGCCTCAGATAAGGAGCCCTGCAAGAACGCATTATTTACATCTAGTTGGTGAAGAGACCAATCGTTAGTCACAGTAAGAGTAAGTAATAATCGAACATTTGCAGGTTTGACAATTGGGTTGTAGGTTTCAGAAAAATCTATCCTAGGTCGTTGATGGAAACCTTTAGCCATTAAGCAAGCTTTATAACGAGTGATGTACCTATCAGAATTTTTCTTAATTCTATAGACCCACTTACACCCAATAACGTTTTGTGTAGGATTGCGTGGAACAAGAGACCATGTGTGATTGGAGAGGAAGGCATTGTATTCGTCGCTGATGGCTTGTCGCTAGGAGAGGTGTTGTTGCGCCTGTTTGAATGTGGAAGGTTCAATAGTGGAAGGAGTGGTGGTTGTGTGAAGGTCAAGGATACGTTTTGGCTTTCTAATGTTATTACATAGCCACATATTATAAGGATGAGGTTGTGCTGGAATGGTAGATGAGATACTTACCTAGGAAGGAGTTGATGCATCCGATGGTGGAGGCGTGGAGGAGGGTCCCAAGGATGAAATGGCCTGGTGGGGAGATTCACTCTGATAAGGAGAAGACTCACCATGTGAAGTAGAAGTAAGAGGAGGAGACGCAGATTCAAATCGAAGAATGGGGGTGACAGGCACTTGGAAGTATTTAGGAGAAGTTGTAGGAGTGGACACCTGAGTTGATTTAGATAACCAATTGGTAAAGGAAGGTATGATGAAAGGTGACGCAGTGTGAGACTTGGTATTCTGAAGGGGAAATGTATGTTCCACATAAACGACATGTGTAAAGACCTGAAAAATGAAAATGATTAAAATAATAAAAGAATAGATAAAATAATAAATAAATAAATAAAAGGAATGGTATGGGAAAAAGAAGAAAAAATAAAATAAAATTAAAGTTAATTAAATTAAATTAAGATAAATTAAATAATTAGTTATTAAATTAAATATTTTTACATTGGATTTAAAAAAAAACTAATTGAAATAAGAGAAATATATATATATATACTGAAGAAGAAGAAGAAGGAGAAGGAGAAGGAGAAGAAGAAGTACAGACGCAACCCCCCCCCTCTGAAATTTTTATTTTACTGCGCGTTCGTTTTTGTCTCTCTCTCTCAATTTTTCGACGGATTTGCAACGGATTGGGAAACGGAAGGTGTCATTGGATTCTTGGTTTCGCTACCAACATTTCTACTGGAATAGATTTGTCGTGGGAACGGCTTACGCACTGCTCCTGGGAAAAGGTAATTTTTTCCTATATTTCTAATTTCTTTGTAAATATGCGATTAAATCGACGATTGGACACCACCATGGGGTCCTAGTCGTCGTCGTCATCATTTTGGCGTAGGTAATTTTCCAATTGAGGTTTTTTAGGCCCGACTCCAAAGCGAGAGTGAGATTTGGGAAATTTGGCAAATTAGTTAAATTTGCGAGTATAACTGTTAATTTAAAAATTATGACCCTAAAAAATATTTAAATAGTATTTTATTTAGGAATAATTTAAATGGAATTAGGGTTTTTGATTCAGGGTCCGGTGAGCGCCGCAGGTATTTTTTGGAGTCCCTATTGGCGTAGTTCAAGAAATCAGGTAAGGGGAAAAATATATATTAAATCAGAATTTTTATGAATTTAATGGAAAAATAAATTGTGTTATATGTACGTATATATGTTTCGGTATGGGTAAAATGCCAACTGTTTAAATTATTTTTTTTTTTCAAGTTTAGGGTTGTTTATTAGATATGTATATGCGAAAATGAACTGATGAAAGTGGAAAATATTTTTAGGATAATTATGTAAGAAATGAAAGGTATTTTCAATATATAAACATTAAATGTTGGTTGACTTATTTTACAGGCATTGTATGAATTTTATTGCTAAATTGTGTGGCATAAGTAAATGTAAATTTTGTGCAAAAATATGTTAAATGTATAAGATGCAGGCTAAGTAAGTAAAGCAGTGAGAATAAAATATGATATGGACAATGTTGCCTATGTTAAATGCAACCATATAAAGGTAGGACAGCTAAAAGCCGGGCTAGCAGATTCTAGCGCATTTCTATGTGAACTAATTGTAGTAGATTCTAGCTCATTTCTATGTGGACTAACTGTAGCAGATTCTAGCGCATTTCTATGTGGACTAACAAATGACTGCTAAAGAGCGGTTGTAGTACAAAGGAATGAAATGAAAATGTTATGAAATAAAATGACAAGGAATGACAATGTAATGAAATGAAATGTGAATGATACAAATGGGAAAGAGTCACTTAAAGTGAAACACAAGGAAATGTTAAGTTATGAACATGAAAGAATGTGAATGATTGGATAACGATGGAAAGAATGATGTATTATGATATTAGAAGTATCTATGTATGTAAAACATGTTACGATTGGGCGAGACATACTTTTCGCCTGAGGGCTTGCTGAGTAAGGCGAGTGCACTAGTAGGTTCGGATGTGGTAGTAGTTGCATAACGCACTAGGGCAGAGAGAACCTACTTGTATGGGCGGGTAGAATTCCCTATCCTTAGGGCCTTTTCCGGTAAGCTGTTGTTGAATGTGTTGACTTAACTGGAGTTTTCAATCCTATTTTGATGATAACAAAATGAAGGATGCTTTAACATATGATGTTAAGTGATGCGTTTTAGGTAAAAGAACTCTCAAGGTTGATAAATTGAAGCTCAATGTTAATCTAGTGAAAGCACCTCAGAATATTGAAGGCAATGAATAACAAATGAAGAAGCTTAAGGGCAAGCAAACTCAAAGTCAAAAGTGAATCTCAAAAGGCTGAAGGAGGCTGAAGGATTTAAGAAGACCATAATTAGAAGAACTGTTGTAAGTACTTCAAAACCAAATGTCATTTAGATATGTGAAGCTCTTATAAAAACAAAAGAAACTAAGAAACACTTTGTTTTAAAGAGCTTAAAACATGTTTTTGAAATTAAAGTAACAAAGGTCTTAAAGGAAGGAAAGTGTTCAAAATAAAAATTGAATTTCTGATAAGCAGTGCACCTGACAGATGACTGTCTGTCTATGGACAGACGACTGGCAAGTTAAAGGGTTTAATAAAAGTATTTTGGGTTTAAATTTTAACTATGACAGATGACTACCATGTCAATAAAAGTATTTTGGGTTTAAATTTTAACTATGACAGATGACTGCCATGTCATGGCAGACGACTGCCACGTGGAGCAAATTTTAAATCTCAAAGGGAAGCTTCTTTTAAAATTTTGAATTTCAAAGTTTAATCAACAATTTAATGTTTTTTCAAAGTTTACCTAATTTGATATGGACTACATCTTTCAAAGTTTTGAATTTCAAAATTTAATCAACAATTTAATGTTTTTTCAAAGTTTACCTAATTTGATATGGACAACATCTTTCAAAATTTTGAATTTCAAAATTTAGTCAACAATTTTAATGTTTTTTCAAAGTTTACCTAATTTGATGTGAATGTTGATCTTTCAAAATTTTGAAATTCAAAATTAAATATTTTTTTCAAAGTTTACCTAATTTGATGTGGAAGTTGATCTTTTAAATTGCCTATAAATACCTCTTTGGGTAATGAAAAAACACAAGACTTGAAAACACAAGAAAAGAGAGAAATCAGACAAAATTTGAAATTCATCTTGTGCTGAAATTCTTCTGAAGTTCTTCTTTGCTCACATCTTTTGCTGGAGAGGAATTCTACAATTCTGGTAGATTGAAAATATCAAAGTTCGGTTCCGGGTTGCAATTCCATTTCTCTTTTAAACGAACCATTGAATTTATATTATATTCTTGTAGATTGTGACGATTCCAGGTTTGCTGGATCGTTGGCTAGGCGAGGGATTATCGCTTAGAGAGGTGCTGCTCTAGCCTTCTGAAGGAGTGTATAAAGGTATTGTTCCACCCGGTAAAGGAACAGGTTTAGTGAATCCTTTGGTGGTTTTGCCAAAGGCGAGGACGTAGGCTGTGTTGAAGCCGAACCTCGTAAAATCTTGTGTCTCACTCTCTCTTTCCCTTACTCTTTATTTTCAGCATATTTATATTGCGTGGATGGTTTAAATTTGAAATCATATACACTACGTTTATTTGGAAATCAAACAAACTTAAAGTTTAATTTTGATTTGGGTTGCGGAAACCGAAAGGGAGTACGTTGGTTAAACCATACTTTGCGGAAACCATACGGGAGTACGTTACTTGGTTAAAACACCTAAAGAAAATTAACTAAGAGTTTATTTGAATTCTGAATTTTGGGAAGAGTGTGGATGTGTGGTTGTAAATCATATAAAAGAAGCAAATTTATTTTAACAAGCATATCATTCAACTATAAGGCTTGATTCATATTTATAAGGCATACATAAACAAATAACCATCCTAATTTCTTACTACTGTATATCTTAATTTTGGTTTGGTTGTTTGCCTTCAAATTGTGTTTGGTTAGTTTGGGTAGTGTGGTTAATTGAAAGGTTGATTGGTGATTTAGTTGTTTAAGTGCTTGTGTTGTTGATTCTATAAAAGAAACCAAGTTATTGTTTGACAAATTAAACAAACAAGTAAAATAATTAGATAAACAATAAAAGAAGTTAAGTATTCTTAAAAGGAATTAAAAAGAAAGTTTTTAAATTCCCAATTCACCCCCCTCTTGGGAAGCTATCCTAATTTCAGAATGCGTGAGTACGAGATCAAGTTAACACTTGAGGGCTTACTGAGTAAGGTGAGTGCTGTGGTATGCTTCAGTAGTGACCTTCGGGTTACCTAATTATCAGAGCAGAGGGGTGCAACTTGTATGGGCTGGTAATCACCCCTATCCTTGGGTAATCTCGTGGGTAAACCTTTGCATGTGATTGTTAGGTTCAGAAAATGACTTCCAGTATTATGTTAATGATTTGCAAATATTATAAAATGATATGTATAATCTCATGATGACCACACGCTGAGTTTAATATATTGTTTCTTCCCTTAGTGAGATGTGTCTCACCCGAATATGAATTTTTTTTTTTTTTTTTTAGGATTTCCTTGAGATCGAGCTTTGAGAGCTCGAGGTTTTTATAGCATTATTGGGAAATAGAAAAAGGAAAAGGGTATATTTCTATGTTAATTTTGGGGAATGTAAATATTTATGTTTTATGTCTTTATGTTTTAAGTCTGTGGAGAAAAGAATGTTTGTGAACATACTAAAATGTTTTGGAGATATATGTAATTATGGAAATGCAGGTGTTGAAGGATATTATGGTCTATGGGTAGAACTAGGAAACTCTGGTATTATTTGTATGATTGAGGTTCATAGTTGTGTTTTCCGCTGCGTATGTATGGTTTAATTATGGAATATCAGGGATTTTATCAGGTATAACGTGCCCAGACCCGAGTTTAAGGGTTCTGGGTGTTACAGATGGTATCAGAGCAATGTCCAGCAGGAAGTGTGATTAATTTCACATCGCCTGGATATGGAAATGTTAGAGTATTAGGTTAGAGATGATTTATACCAGAGTATAGGAAAAGTTAGGATAAGGATGCTAGATGGATAGGCCAGGTTAGGTGTTGAGAAGTAGGTATGGTGTAGGGAAGTATAAGATTTTTTCTTATAGCTTGGAGGCAGAAATCCCTTGGCAGACCTCTGTGATTTTCTGATTCAGTTGATGGTCTCAGAAAATCATGGCAAATCCATCGACGGTGATGTTTCTTAGTTGTGAGATTGGTCCTTATATGAAGAACTTGGATGTATATTAGATTTAAAGTATATAATTGTGGTTGAGATTATGGTGTGGGATATGGTAAATCGTAGAATTATGGAAATGAAAGACCGAGTAACAAATTTCAAGGACGAAATTTCTTAAGGAGGGGAGAATATAAAGACCCAAAAATTAAAATGATTAAAATAATAAAAAAATAGATAAAATAAGAAATAAATAAATAAAAGGAATGACAAGGGAAAAAGGAAAAAAAATTAAAATTAAAGTTAATTAAATTAAATTAAGATAAATTAAATAATTAGTTATTAAATTAAACATTTTTACATTGGATTAAAGAAAAAAAAACTAATTGAAATAAGAGAAATATATATACATATATAGTTAAGTTATTATAATATATATATAAATATATAGATACTGAAGAAGAAGGAGAAGAAGAAGTACAGACGCAACCCCCCCCTCTGAAATTTTTATTTTACTGCGCGTTCGTCTCTGTCTCTCTCTCTCTCTCAATTTTTTGGCGGATTTGCAGTGCATCGGGAAACAGAAGGTGTCGTTGGATTCCTAGTTTCATTGCTGACATTTCTGCTGGAGCAGATTTGTCGTGGGAACGACTTAGGCACTGCTCTTGGGGAAAGGTAATTTTTTTCTATATTTCTAATTTCTTTGTAAATATGCGGTTAAATCGACAATCGGACATCACCATGAGGTCCGAGTCGTCGTCGTCGTCATTTTGGCGTAGGTAATTTTCCAATTGGGGTTTTTTAGGCCCCACTCCGAAGCAAGAGTGGGATTTGGGAAATTTGGCAAATTAGTTAAATTTGCGAGTATAACTGTTAATTTGAAAATTATGACCCTAAAAAATATTTAAATAGTATTTTATTAAGGAATAATTTAAATGGAATTAGGGTTTTTGATTCAGGGTCTGGGTGAGCATCACAGGTATTTTTCAGAGTCCCTGTTGGCGTAGTTCAAGAAATCATGTAAGGGAAAAAATATATATTAAATAAGAATTTTATGAATTTAATGGAAAAATAAATTGTGTTATATGTACGTGTATATGTTTCGATATAGGTAAAATGCCAACTGTTTAAATTATATTTTTTTTCGAGTTTAGGGTTGTTTATTAGATATGTTTATGCAAAAATGAACTGATGAAAGTGGAAAATATTTTCAAGATAATTATGTAAGAAATGAAAGGTATTTTCAGTATATAAATATTAAATGTTCGTTGGCTTATTTTATAAGCATTGTATGAATTTTATTACTAAATTGTGTGGCATGAGTAAATGTAAATTTTGTGCAAAAATATGTTAAATGTATAAGATGCAGGCTAAGTAAGTAAAGCAATGAGAATAAAATATGATATGGATAATATTGCCTGTTTATGTTAAATGCAACCATGTAAATGTACAACAATTGAAAGCCGGGTTAGCAGATTCTAGCGCATTTCTATGTGGACTAATTGTAGCAGATTCTAGCGCATTTCTATGTGGACTAACAAATTACAGCTAAAGAACGGCTATGGTACAAAGGAATGAAATGAAAATGTTAAGAAATGAAATGACAAGGAATGATAATGTAATGAAATGAAATGTGAAATTTGAATGATACAAATGGGAATGAGTCACTTAAAGTGAAACACAAGGAAATGTTAAGTTATGAACATGACAGAATGTGAATGATTGAATAACGATGGAAAAAATGATGTATTATGATATTAGAAGTATCTATGTATGTAAAACATGTTACGATTGGGCGAGGCATACTCTTCGCCTGAGGGCTTGCTGAGTAAGGCGAGTGCACTAGTAGCTTCAGATGTGGCAGTAGTTGCATAATGCACTAGGGTAAAGGGAACCTACTTGTATAGGTGGGTAGAATTCCCTATCCTTAGGGTCTTTGCCGGTAAGCTGTTGTTGAATGCGTGAGTACGAGATCAAGTTAACACTTGAGTGCTTACTGAGTAAGGTGAGTGCTGTGGTATGCTTCAGTAGTGACCTTCGGGTTACCTAATTATCAGAGCAGAGGGGTGCTACTTGTATGGGCGGGTAATCACCCCTATCCTTGGGTAATCTCGTGGGTAAACCTTTGCATGTGATTGTTAGGTTCAGAAAATGACTTCCAGTATTATGTTAATGATTTGCAAATATTATAAAATGATATGTATAATCTCATGATGACCACACGCTGAGTTTAATATATTGTTTCTTCCCTTACTGAGATGTGTCTCACCCGAATATGAATTTTTTTTTTTTTAGGATTTCCTTGAGATCGAGCTTTGAGAGCTCGAGGTTTTTATAGCATTATTGGGAAATAGAAAAAGGAAAAGGGTATATTTCTATGTTAATTTTGGGGAATGTAAATATTTATGTTTTATGTCTTTATGTTTTAAGTCTGTGGAGAAAAGAATGTTTGTGAACATACTAAAATGTTTTGGAGATATATGTAATTATGGAAATGCAGGTGTTGAAGGATATTATGGTTTATGGGTAGAACTAGGAAACTCTGGTATTTTTTGTATGATTGAGGTTCATAGTTGTGTTTTTCGCTGCGTATGTATGGTTTAATTATGGAATATTAGGGATTTTATCAGGTATAAAGTGCCCAGACCCGGGTTTAAGGGTTCGGGGTGTTACAACATGTCTAGAGATGTAAAGTTTATTGGTGAAGGGATCAAGACACATATAGGCATGATGTGGAGTTGAGTAGCCAACAAATATAGAAGGACGGGACCGTGGTTGGAGTTTGTGAGAGGTGTAGGGGTGCAACCATGGATAACACAAACAACCAAATAATATCAAGGATAAATAATTAGGTGACTACTTAAAGAGATGAGAGAATGGAGATTGGGTACGTGTTACCAGAGAGGGCATTCGGTTGATAAGGTAAACGATGGCTTGAAATGCTAAGGACCAATATTTGAGTGGAACAGATGCATGATGTAGCAAGGCTAGTGCAGTTTCAACAACATGGTGATGTTTACGCTCATCCGTACCGACGTGTTCTGGGGTATGGGGAGGAGATTTGAGATGTTGAATACCAACACGTGAGAGAAAATGTCTGAGGCTAGTGGCTTCGCCACTTCCATCTGCATAAATTTTTTAAATCTTTGTAGAAAAATAATTTTCAACAAGAGATTTAAATCGTTCAAATACAGAAGTGACGTCCGATTTTTTTTGATAGGATACAACCAAGTATATTTAGTAAAGTAATCCACAAAAATAACGTAATAGTGAAAATTATCAAAGGAGGGGAGAGGAGCAAGACCCCAAACATCCTTAAATAAAGTTTCCAAAGGTATAGAACAAGTTAAGGATGAGACACCAAAAGGGAGTTTGTGACTTTTATTACATAAGCATGCATTACAATGATGAGACAAGGAACTAGACTTAGAGAAAGGTAGTTTATGAGATGCAAGGATTTGGTGAAGAATTTTGGAGGATGGATGACCAAGATGATTGTGCCTGAGACTAATGGTGGGAAGTTTAGATTTGGATAGGGTTGTTATGAGAGCCGAGTGTTGTGGTGAAGAGGTTGTTCTGCTAACTGAAATGGGCCACTTATAAATGTTTCCTCTATTTCGGCCTCGCACCAAGGATGCCCTCGTGGTTAGATCCTTCACTAGAAAAAAAATCAGGAAAAAAATCAATAGAGGTTTTATTCTGAGAGCAAAATTAAGAGACAGAAAGAAGATTTTTCTTGATGTTAGGTGCACACAAAACATTATTGAGTTTGAAAGTGGAATCACATGAATTAAGAGTGGTAAATCCAATATGAGTGATAGGAACGTTATTACCATTTCCAACCATGACATCATCATTGCCACCATACTCAGAGTGAATGGATAGGTTATGCAAATCAGAGGTTATGTGATGAGATGCCCCAGAGTCAACTATCCAACCTGACTGATTACTCAGAGTGTCATGAGTCGTGAAGTTGGCTCATGGCCAAGTGATGGGTAAGGAATGTGATCTGCATACTTTGGAAACATGACCAGGCTTGTCACATAGTTGACAGACAACTCAAGGTTGATTCCCATTGAAGTTAGGTCGCCAAGTCTGATTTGAGTAGTTTGACAAGGGTCCTTGAGTTTGTAAACTGCTGGAAAAATTTTGGTTGCCATGGTTTCTATAAGAATTCTGTTGGAGCTGATTGTTGTTGTTCCTTGGGTAGCCATTATTGTTTCCTATGAATCGAGACTATTTTGGAAAGGAATTGAAGGTGTCGTTTCTGTCTTTCTTGCTGTGTTGCTTTTGTGAATATTGGGCAGTGATGTGAGAGTCTATCGAGTGTAATTGCTTGAGGCTCGTTTCATAGTCCATGAGTTTTTCTACTAATTCTTCAAAGGATATGGGTGATTCTCTTACAAGTAAGGCAGCTTTGAGTTCTTTGTAATCATCTGTGAGACCATTGAGCATATGTACCACTATTTCTCCATCACTCATATTGTACCCAATTATAGCAAGATCATCAATAATGGTTTTAATAATTTGCATAAATTTAGAAATGCTCTTTTCTGCTTGACTGACCTTGGTGAGGGAATCAATTAGACTAACCATCCGAGTATTAGATTTGTTGGCATGTGTAGTTTTGAGTTTGCACCACGCTTCCTCTGCATTTTTGCATCGAGATACAATTGGTGCTACTGGTCTAGTGATGGCTGTTTGGATAACAAGAAGCAATAGTCGATCTTGACGAATCCAAATTTTATACTTTGGATCATTAACTGGTGGGCATGGATGAGTTCCATCTACAAATCCCATAAGATCATACCCAAGAAGAAGATTTGTCATCTAGGAGTTCCACATTGAATAGTTTTCGCCGCTTGAAAGTTTGGAAGTAATAAGTGTGATTGAGACAACATGAGTATTTTTGCCGACAAATATAACTGTAGCTTCATTGGACAAAGCCATAATTAAAAGATGGGAGAAGATAGGCTAGTTGTATGTATATACAAGAGTACAAGAGTCTGGGTTTTATTAAGGGAAAATATAGAAGAGGACAAATGGTTGGAAAAGTGAATGAGGAGATGGGTGCAGGGCCCGCAGTATGGGTCTTTAGGAAGGGAGTATTTAATGGATGGGTTGAATTATTGTATTGGAAGTGGGGCTGGAATTGTTGAAATGGAAGTGGGGCTTGAATTGACAAATTGGAGATGTAAGAAAGTTTTAAAATATGGAGTGGTGCCAGGAGCAATATTTAATTGGAAGTAGGGCTTGAATTATTGAATTAGAGATGCAGAAGAATATTTAATTGGATGGTGGTGTCAAGTGAGATGTTGAATTGGACCTTGAAATGTTTGAATTTGAGATGAGGGTTGTGCTACACAGCTACGGCAGAGAGTTGCCGGGGAAGATGCCGCAGGTGTTGTTGTTGCAGCCGAGGCGGGGGGCGGAGAAGCAGTCCTCGCCGCAACTATTGGATCTAGTGAGGGAGCACTGGTTGGAGCTACAACGAGCAAGGTGGTAGGAGGAAGAGACGTAGTTTTGGTCGCAGTCAGCCTAGAAGAACTCGACGCCAAGATCAAGGACGAGAGACAAACCACGAATTTTCTATGGAAGTTGATGGTAGAAGCAAGCTGGGAGGGAGGTGCAATGCGGGTGCGGCCGAGCACCTGGAATAGAATATGGCATCGGTGAGGGAAAATTTCACGGCATAGATTCATCGGCAGAGAGGTCGCAGAGACTTGTCGATTTTAGGAATCGGCGGGCTTTGATACCATAATGAGAATTATTAATTTTGTATATATTCCTATTCATAATACATTGCTATACATGGCATTTTATACATAGTCAATGATGAATGCGGGAGCTATACACAGTGAATTCAGAGTAATCTCAGCCAAGATTCATAGAGATAATGGAGGCTTGATAGGTGGAGTGATTGACGACTTGATTGGAGGAGCAATGGTAGGTGTTGACTTATCAACCCAGGCAGGATACTTGGTGAAGGCTGCACGGATTTGTGGGAATTCATCATCAGACAAAAGAGGACTACACACAGGCCCTGGAATCAACCTATACCCAACATAGTTCCCAAGCTTGGTCTTCTTGTTAGGATTCACCACTAGGAGCTCTACTGGATTCAAGTAGTCCACTTGAATTCGGGCATCCAATTCTATTTTGGAGGTTTTGCTAACAACAGTCCAATAGCTCTTTCTTGGTGAGCCATTGTCCTTTACTCGCTTTCTCACCAATTTGGCCTTGACAAAGGAGTTGGCATTGCCATCCATGTCGGGGTCAAGATTATAATTCCAGAAGTGATCATGGTATACACCCACAGTATTTTTTACAAACAATATCCTGTAGACATCCTCCTATGTCTGGTTGACATGGGTGTATGGGACACCCTTGGTTTCTAGTACACCTGTACACCCAACATGTAAGGCAAAAAAAAAAAAAAAAAAAAAAAATAGTAACACGGAGAACATAAAATAATAAACCATCAATTTTTTTTGTGAATTTTGGTATGCTGGAATGGAGTGGACTAGAAGTGGAATGAAATCAAAAACTGTGTGACGAACATGTAGAAATAGAGAAATCAATTCAATTCCATCCATTCCATTTACATTAGCCAGGAAATAAGCTATTTACAGTACTTTGAGGACTTGATGTAAATCACACGTTTCAAACAGTGTAGCAGCAGCTTATTGTCAATATAAGAAAGCCATGTTGTACCTGGACTATTGTAATAACCCCAAGAAATTAATCAGGGCTTCGTTGACAAACACAGGGGTTTTGTCGACGCAAGTTCATGAGGATATCATCGACGAGGGATGAGGAGATACTGAGAGAGGGTTTGTGGGTAGTCTGAAACTCATCGATGAGGGGTGCAGGTTCATTGACGAACTTTCTACAAGACTCGTTGACGAGATGACATGTCTCGTCGACGAATTCAGCTCTATAAATAGCTGAAGCTCGGATTTTTGGCAGATTTCTAGTGTAGGGAAAACCTCTCTCTCTCTCTCTCAAATGTTCCACTCCCCTTCTCTCTTCGGTCCCAGCTCCATTTCTCACCGGATCGATGATCTGACGCCACCACGACGCTCTTGGGAAAGTTCTCTGCAAGTCTACTGGAGCCAATCGTTGGTGGGGCTAATTCGAATTTCATCCCAATCTCAGGGTAAGACATTTTATCTAGTATTAGCTGTTCTCACAGTTATAAGAAATGTTGTATGCAAAGAAATACTGATGTTTGATTCTAGGAGATGTTGTTTTCAGGGTGTCAAGCAGGAAACCCTGCAGGTATAAAACCAGGATATAGTAGGGACTTTTCAGAATTTAGGTAAGGGAAATATATTATGCTAGGATATTTTTAGAATGTTTATCAGCAGAATATGTATATATATTACAAACATGACGATCATTCCAGAATATCATGAGTATTATCATTTCAGTAAAATTATAGATATGAAGTATGAGTTTTCAATTACACAGTTGTGTGGCCTGAGTTTATTATAGCTTAGCATGATTGACTATGCAACTTCACAGATATTCAGTTATACAAATTAATATCAGAAAGTTAGATTTATAGTATTTATCAGAATAACATGATTTCTAAACCATAACACTCAAACAGATATTACAGATAGATATATAGATATTACAGACAGATATATAGATATTATAGAAAAATATCACAGATATTACAAATAGATATTACAGACAAATATTACAGCTCATATTTTTAGTGTTATGGTTGTTTTGAAATCATATTAAAAGCAGCAAGATAAATATATATTTATATACATATATAGTATTACACGATATCAGAACCCTATGGAAATTACAGACAGATAAATATACAGCAGAGCACGGTACCATTGCTATTTACAGAATGGAGTACAACCACTTTACTCAGCTAGTATGCGGATTTCGTCAAACGAAGCCAGTAGAGATTGTAGTCTCCCTAGCTAGCTGGGTTGAGGTGGCCGGTTAGACGATGATAAAGATGGAGATTGCCTGGAGAGATTGCAGTGGGATAGATTGGCGGATGTTACAAATATAGATTGATTTGCCTAGTAGGCCAATCAGAGTAAGTCTAGCCTATGGGCCGCACAACCCTATCATGAGGGGTTATATCATAATACATAGATCCCAGGGTACAACATAAGTTCCTATGTACAGATATATCACACAACAGCAGTTTGTATTATTATATTAGCAGTATGTTCAGATAGCTAACTCAGAGACACATATATACTTTAAATTACATTACATATATTCTGTACAGTTTATCAGCTTATTCATATTATAGTATCAGTGTTTTAAATATATAACTTAGCCGCCACACACTAGTAATAGAATATTTCCTCTTACTGAGCGTCGACTAATCCCAGTGACTTACTATTTCTTAGGAGATCTAGGTAGGCAAGCAGATCAGACTCATCGGTAGAGGTTGTCCTGTTCTGCCCTTGTTGAGGGTAGGTGATATTTTGATGCCAGTGAGTTGGGATGGATTCCAAGTTTTTGATATTGTCACTTGGTGTTTTGTGTTGAAATATACTTCAGAGTATTATAGTTTTCTGGTATTGTACATGTGTATATGACAGTTTATAGTTTTACGATTACCGCTGCTTAGGTGTGTATGGCATACAGAGTTTCTCTTAGTGCTCCCTTGAGCTTGAGATATATCCTGTAGTATTTCAGACATATGATATTGATGATATATATATATATATATATATATATATATAATTAAAATAAAGAGCAGGTCGTTATAGTTTGGTATTAGAGCTTAGGTTGCTAGGTTCTGTAGACTTTAGAATGCAGTGGGAATAATACCAGAATATAGGAAAAGAATTTGAGGTTTTGTTCTATGGTCTGAATATAGGATTTTTCGTGGTGGTTTATGTATTTTTCCTAGGGTGACGATTTCCAAAAAACTATAGTAAACTATCGACGAGTCATGTGTTTGGTTTGCAGGATTGGATTTTGGGGTAAAGAAAAGGGGAGTGGTTAATAGAGAATTAGAAGTTTTAGTTGAATGAGTAGATTAGATCTGTATGGGGGATAGGATACTGAAATGATGTTCTATATGTTTCAGGATGGATCCAGGGAGCAGTGGGACGAATGCAGGATGTGACAGACTAGGACCCTCTAGTATTGGAGGTGGGGATACATATGCTGTTTTACGCAACGTCACTAAGTAGGTGATGGCTGAGATGGCTAGGAGCAGAGGAGAGCGTGGCTGCATGATTGAGCAGTTTACACGGATGAAGCCTCCCTTTTTTGCTGGGGGACCTAACCCGATTATAGCTGAGAATTGGGTTAAGGATGTTGAGGAGATTTTAGCAGTGCTGGCATGTATAGATGAGTAGAAAGTGGCATTTGCATAATTTAAACTGACAGGAGAAGCAAAGCACTGGTGGAGATCAGTGTGTTTGATTGAGGAGCAGAGGTTGGATCCAGTGCCAATATCGTGGAGTCGGTTCAAGGAATTATTCTTTAAGTGATATTTCCCTGCTATCGTTCAGAGCGCGAAGGCAGCATAATTCCTGCATTTGGCTTAGAGGCAGACGACAGTGTTTCAGTATGCTGCATGATACATTGAGTTGTCCCATTTCGCCCCGCACTTAGCACTAGATGAAGAAAAGAAAGCCAGAAAGTTCAGAGATAGCCTGAGGAAGAATTTTTTTAAGCAATTCATTGGCTTCCGAGCTTAGATGTTCGCGGAAGTGGTGGATATAGATGATATTATTGAGAGTGGTATGCAGAGAGATGCTACAGCTCAGGGTCAAAGAAAGAGGTCCGTGACTCAGGATCTATAGGGGAGTTCCAGCCAAGGGCCATGGAGAGGAGATCGATACAGAGGTAGTCAGGGACGGATGGTGGGCCGCGGTGGTCCTCAGGGTGGATGAGTTATTTCTACCTGTCCCAGATGTGACCGTAGACATCCAGGTGAATGTCGGATGGGTGAGGACGTTTACTATCGATGCGGGAGATCCAAGCACAGATCTTGGTCATGTCAGGGATTTCCAGCTCAGGCAGTAGCTCCTAGATCATATCAAGGTGGTTATCAGGTGCACCGTGGAGGCCAACAGAGGAATACTGCAATGGCGGGAGTGTACGCGCTGACGCCGGGTGACGCTGATGCAATTGGAGACATGGTTACAGGTACCCTTACTGCTTTCTCATATACAACTGTTATTTTTTTTGATACAGGTGCCACACACTCTTTTATTTCATCGGTATATGCAAAATTAATGGGGTATGAGGCACAGTTGTTGGATATTGGGTTGGCTGTAGCTACACCGACAGGAATAGTGGTGAGATGTAGGAGGGTACTCAGGGGCTTTCTAGTGACTATTCAGGTAAAGATATTACCAGCTGATTTTGTGATATTAGATATGCAGGGGTTTGATATAATTCTGGGTATGGATTGGTTGGTAGTTAACCATGCTAGTATTGACTGTCATTTGAAAGAAGTGACTTTCAGACCTCCAGGCGAGCAAGAATACAAGTTTCTTGGTTCACGGGTTCGTTCTTCACCACAACTTGCGTCAGCTATTCAGGTGAGGAAATTGATTTAAGAAGGCTGCTAGGGATTTGTCACCTATGTAAAATAATTGCCAAAAGAAGAACTAAACCAATCTGATATCCTTGTGGTCAAAGAATTTTCATATGTATTTCCAAAAAAATTACCTGGTTTGCCACCCGACTGTGAAGTTGAATTTACTGTGGATCTTCTACCAGGATCAGCACCAGTATCCAAAGCTCCTTACTGAATAACCCCAGTCGAGTTAAAATAATTAAAAGATCAATTGCAAGAATTGCTGGATAAGGGATTTATTAGGCCCAGCGTGTCGCCCTAGGGAGCACCAATTTTATTTGTAAAGAAGAAAGATGAAACCATGAGAATGTGTATAGATTACAGGGGGATAAATAAACTGACAGTTAAGAATAAATATCCTCTTCCCAAGATCGATGACTTGTTTTATCAGCTTCAGGGGACCCAAGTTTATTCTAAAATTGACCTACGGTCGGATTATCATTAGGTGAAAGTGAGGGCAGAAGACGTCTCAAAAATGGCATTTTGAACGAGATATGGGCATTATGAATTCTTGGTGATGCCATTTGGGTTGACTAACACACCAGCAATATTCATGGATTTAATGAATCGAGTGCTCTATCAGTATTTGGACTAGTTTGTGGTTGTATTTATTGATGATATACTGGTCTACTCGAGGAGTTTTGAGGAGCATGAGCATCATTTGAGGCTAGTGTTGCAAACATTGAGAGAGAGAGAAAGCTGTGCGCGAAGTTCAAGAAATGTGAATTCTGGCTGAGGCAGGTTTCTTTTCTTGGCCATGTGATCCCTGAGGCAGGTGTATCTATTGACCCAAGCAAGATAGAGGCAGTGGTAAATTAGGTAAGGTCTGGAAATGTTCAAGAGGTTAGGATTTTTCTAGGTTTAGCAGGTTACTATCAGTGCTTTGTGGATGGTTTCTCCAGTTTGTCAGGTTCGTTGACGTGACTTACGAGGAAAAATGTAAGATTTGAATGAACTGATGACTGTGAGTATAGCTTTCAAGAATTGAAAGAGAGGTTGGTGACTGCCCTAGTGTTGACTATCCCATCAAGGGAGGACGGGTTTGTGACATACAGTGATGTGTCCCTGAAGGGGCTTGGGTGCGTATTGATGCAGCACAACAGGGTGATTGTGTATGCTTCTAAACAACTTAAAGAATATGAAAAGAATTATCCTATGCATGATTGGAGTTAGTTGCTGTGGTGTACACTCTTAAGATCTGGAGGCACTATTTGTATGGTGGAAAGTGCGAAATTTTTACAAATCAAAAGAGCTTAAAATATTTCTTTACCCAGAGAGAATTGAACATGAGGCAAAGAAGGTGGATAGAACTTATTAAAGATTATGACTGCACTATTAGTTACCACCTAGGGAAAGCGAATGTAGTAGCTGAAGCTCTGAGCAGGAAATCAGTGGGACCAGCACTGGCAGCCATAGAGATTCATCACCCAATCCTGATGGATTTGGAGAGACTTAGCATACAATTAGTAGAAGATAGTCCTCTAGAATTTGTTATCAGTTTGGTTGTACAACCTACACTATATGAGAATATTAAAGCAGCTCGTGATGATGCAAAATTGGCAGAGGTAATGGCTAGAGTATGGGATGGTCAGGGAGAGGAGTTCAGCATATCAGATGACGGAGTCCTGTAGCTCTATACTAGGCTATGCATTCCTGCAGATACCGAGTTCAGGAGAACTATATTGGAGGAGGCTTACAGATCCCTATACACTGTACATCCAGGTAGTACTAAAATGTATCGAGATCTGCGAGAATATTTCTGGTGGAGTGGGATGAAAAAAGAAATTGCCGAATTTGTACAGCAATGTTTGATGTGTCAGTAGGTTAAGATTGAGCACCAGACACCAGCAGGACAATTGCAACCACTCTTCATTCCAGAGTTGAAGTTGGATCATGTTTCCATTGATTTTATTATGGGATTACCACCAGTGCGACAAGGATTGAATGCAATTTGGGTGATTGTTGATCGTCTGACGAAGATCGCCCATTTCATCCCTATTAAAGTCGGCTATTCCATGGACAGACTGGAGAAAATATATGTTCAGGAGATAGTTCGCGTCCATGGTGTACCAGTATCCATAGTCTCAGACCAGGATCCTCGGTTTACTTCACAATTTTGGAAAAATTTTTAGGGCGCTATGGGTACACAGTTAGCATTTAGCACTGCTTTCCATCCCCAGATAGATGGTCAGACTAAGAGAACAATCTAGACATTAGAAGATATGCTTCGGGCATGCATGTTAGATTTTTAGGGTAGCTGGACTCAGTTTTTGCCGCTAGTTGAATTTGCTTATAATAACAATTATTAGGCTAGCATCGGCATGACACCTTATGAACCACTGTATGGTAGGAGATGTCGTTCCCCCTATTTTTTGGGACGAAGTAGGTGAAAGGCGAGTTTTGGGTCCAGAGATAGTATAACAGGCGTATGATAAGGTCTGACTAATTAAAGAAAGAGTCAGTACTGCATAGAGTCAGCAGAAAAGTTATGCAGACACTCGCTACCGGGAGTTAGAGTTTGACGTGGGATATCGAGTATTTTTTAAGGTAGCTCCTCTGAGAGGGGTTATGAGGTTTGGAAAGAAGGGAAAATTAAGCCCTAGGTATATTGACCCTTTTGAGATACTATAAAGAATAGGGTTAGTTGCCTATAGGCTAACTTTGCCGCCAGCATTATCTAAAATACACGACATGTTTCATGCTGCTATGTTGAGGAAATATGTTTTAGACCCGTCCCACATAATCAGCTATGTAGAAATAGAGCTTAAAGATTCATTAGCTTATGAAGAAGTACCAGTATAGATCTTGGACAGAAAAACACAAGCATTGCGCACCAAAGAAATTCAACTAGTAAAAGTTTGAGGAGGAATCATGCTATAGAGGAAGCTTCTTGGGAACTTGAGGAGCAGATAAGACAGAGATACCCGTAGTTGTTTCAAGATATTTAGTGGTATTAGGTAAAGTATAAGTAGTTAGATAAAGTTTCTTTTGCAAGTACATGTATTGATTTAGTTAGTAGGTATTCTTTTAGTTTTAAATGTGTAGTCTCCAAGAACTTAGGATGTAACCATGGTATTCCTCCGCCATAAGTGAGGGTAAGTAATAAAGTAAGTAGATCATTTGCCTCTATGGGATGATAGATTGTATGGATGGTGTTCAACACAGATAGTAAATTTCGAAAACAAAATTTTATAAGGAGTGAAGAATGTAATAACCCCAAGAAATTAATCTGGGCTTCGTCGATGAACACAGGGGTTTCGTCAATGAAGGTTTATGAGGATCTCGTCGACGAGAAGATAGCGAGAGAGGATTTGTGGTAGTCTAAAACTCGTCGACGATGGGTGCAGGTTCGTTGATGAACTTTCTATAGGACTCGTCGACGAGATGACGTGTCTCGTCGACGAATCCGACTCTATAAATAGTTGAAACTCTAATTTTTGCCAGATTTTTAGCGCAGGGAAAACCTCTCTCTCTCTAAAATGTTCCCCTCCCCTTCTCTCTTTGTTCCCGGCTTCATTTCTCGCTGGATCGACGATTTGAGGCCACCATGAAGCTCTTGGGAAAGTTCTCGTTAAGTTTTCTGAAACAGATCGTTGGTGGGGCTAATTCGAATTTCATCACAATCTCAGGGTAAGACATTTTATCTAGTATTTGCTGTTCTCATAGTTATAAGAAATGTTGTATGCAAAGAAATACTGATGTTTGCTTCTGGGGGATGTTGGTTTCAGGGTGTTGAGTAGGAAACCCTGCAGGTATAAAGCCAGGATATAGTAGGGACTTTGCAGAATTTAGGTAAGGGAAATATGCTATGCTAGGATATTTTCAGAATGTTTATCAGCAGAATATGTATATATATTACAAGCATGATGATCAGATTATTTTCTAGAATATCATGAGTATCATCATTTCAGTAAAATTACAGATATGAAGTATGAGTTTTTAATTACACAGTTATGTGGCCTGAGTTTATTATAGCTTAGCACGATTGACTATGCAACTTTACAGATATTCAGTTATACAGATTAATATCAGAAAGTCAGATTTATAGTATTTATCAGAATAACATGATTTCTAAACCATAACACTTAGACAGATATTACAGAAAGATATAAAGATATTAGAGACAGATATCACAGATATTATGAACAGATATTACAGACAGATATACAGATATTATATACAGATATTATAAACAAATATTACAGCTCAGATTTATAGTGTTATGGTTGTTTTGAAATCATATTAAAAGCAGCAAGATAAATATATATTTATATACATATATAGTATTACACGATATCAGAACCCTATGGAAATTACAGACAGATAAATATACAGCAGAGCACGGTACCGTTGCTATTTACAGAATAGAGTGCAACCACATTACTCAGCTAGTATGTGGATTATGTCTAATCGAGCTAGGAGAGATTGTAGTCTCCCCAGCGAGCTGGGTTGAGGTAGCCTATTAGATGATGATAGAGATGGAGATTGCCCAGAGAGATTGCCGTGGGCTAGATTGGCGGATGTTACAGATAGAGATTGACTTGCCTGGTAGGCCAACCAGAGTAAGTCCAGCCTATGGGCCACACAACCTGATCATGAGGGGTTATATCATGATACACAGATCCCAGGGTACAACAGAAGTTCCTATGTATAAATATATCACACAGAAGCAGTTTATATTATTGTGTTAGCAGTATGTTCAGACAGCTAACTTAGAGACATATATATACTTTAAATTACATTACATATATTCTGTACCGTTTATCAGCTTATTCATATTACAGTATCAATGTTTTAAATATGTAACTCAGCCGTCACAACTAGTAATAGCATATTTCCTCTTAGTAAGCGTCTACTCATCCTAGTGACTTACTATTTCTCAGGAGATCCAGGTAGGCGAGCAGATCAGGCTCGCGGGTAGAGGTTGTCTTGTGCTACCCTTGTTGAGAGGTGGGTGATTTTTTGACACCAGTGAGTTGAGGTAGATTCCAGGTTTTTGATATTGTCACTAGGTGTTTTGTGTTGTAAATATACTTTAGAGTATTATAGTTTTCTAGTATTGTACATGTGTATACGATAGTTTACAGTTTTACAGTTACCACTGCTTAGGTGTGTATGACACATAGAGTTTCTCTTAGTGCTTCCTTGAGCCTGAGATATATCCAGTAGTATTTTAGATAGATGATATCGATATATATATATATATATATATAAAATCTAAATAAAGAGTATGTCGTTATTGTTGGCCTTACAAGGCTTAAAATCTTGTTATCTTGTTTTGATGCTAACAAACAAGTGAAATTTAATGTATTTGTGTGAGTAATGATATTTCAGGGCTCATATATGAGAAAACAAGGTCAAAGTGCTCACAAGGATCAAATGAAGCTTAAATGAGTCAAAGCATGGATTTAAAGATGATATATTAAACCTTGAAGAATATGAGGTCATGCATGATTTGTTGAAAGCCAAGGACTGTTTAAAGTCAAAAGAGTCAAAGAAAGGCAAAGTGAGAAAGCTCAAAGAATATTGAAGCTTGAAGAAAATATGGACTCAATCCAAGGACAAAGCATGAAGACTCAAGAACCTAGAATGTTAATGTCTTAGAAGTCTCATGTAAGTGCTTTAATGTTTAAAATATTGTTTGAAATATTATGAAGCTCTTAGGTTAACTTCTTGGACCTAGATACCTTTTAAAATACATGAAAAATATTTTTATAAGGTCAAAAATTATTTTAAAAGGGTTAGAATCATTTTTGGAATGAAAAGCACCAAAAAGAGTTTTTCCAAATGCTGTTAGTTTTTATACATCCAAATTGAGGTAAACTTTTTTCTATCAAAAAATCCTTATTTTAAAATATGTTCAACATTAAAGTTTTAGGATTTTATATTAGCTTTCTTTTGACACCAAGAACACCTAATTTGGAGTTATAACGAAAATGTTATGGCCAAAACATTGAAGCGGGGTCACAGCTGTTAGACATCTGAATACTACTCACGGGAGGCACTTCAGCTGTATGAACAGCACACAGAAGCACTTCAGACGTCTGACCTTGAAACTTCAGACGTCTAAAGATTTTTTGGGACAAATCTGAAATAGGCAGTAACTTTTCAGATGTCTGAACTTGACTCTTCAGACATCTGAACACTGTTTAACGGGCAAAATTTTAAATTCTAATATTTTAAAATATAGTCGTTTTGAGCTCCAAATTTTCTAACAACTTGGGAAACTTTCTGAGAAAACTTTTACAACAAGGAAACAAGTTTGAGAGCCTATAAATACATGGTTTTGCAAATCAAAATACATCCAAGAATTGAAAAATCTGTTTTGAGAAGTTGAAAGCACTCTTGTTCTTCCAAAGCTCTGTTGCTCACTCATTGCAAATCTCTTTTGCTGAGACAATCTGAAGTTCTAATACTTCCTTCTCTGAATTCCTACTATTAATCCTCATCTAAGAAGGATATTGGTGAATTCTACACTTGAGCTTCATTCTATTTCATATTGATATTTTACATAGAAGTAATAGTGATGAACTTGTACTAACTTGCTCTTTGTGAGAGTATATTTGTACACATACTATATCTTGTTTCTTGTAGTTCTTTGATGTTCTAAGGATTGTTTGGATCATTGGATAAGCAAGGGGATATTGCTTAGAGAGGCGGGCTCTAGCCTAAAGGAGTGACCGAACGAGGGGACATCGTTTGGAGAGGCGGGCTCTAGCCTAGTGAAGGACTGTTTGAGCATGGGGCATCGCTTGTAAAGGTTTTGTTCCACCCGTCAATGGAATAGGTTTAGTGAATCCTTTTGTGGTTTCCAAAGGCGAGGACGTAGGCTGGGTATAAGTCGAACCTCGTAAAAATCCCCGTCTCACTCTCTTTTTCCCTATTCTTTATTTTCAGTTCATATACAATTTCGTGGATGTTTTAGATTTATAAATTATACAAACTATGTATATTTGGAAATCAATTAAACTTAAAGTTCAATTTTGATTTGGGTTGCGGAAACCGAAAGGGAGTATGTTGGTTACACAATATCTTGCGGAAACCATACGGGAGTACGTTACTTGGTTAACATCCCAAAGATAAATTTTCTAAGAGTTTATTTGAATTCTAAATATTTGGAAAGAGTGATTGGATTCATTTATACAGGGCTTTACATCAGCAAGCATAAATTCTCATTCACGACAGGGCTTGGTTCAAATTTGGCTAATATAAACAAAAAACCATCTTGAGTTTTTAAATTACATAAGTGCTGTGTATTGGCTTGTTTGTTTACTTTCTAATTATAGTTGATTGGTTCGGTTGAATGATTGGATGTTTGTATGGTTAAAGATTAAATAAAGAAAATAAGTTCTTGAGTGCTTAACAAATTAAACAAATAACTCACAAATTGGTTAAAAGAAATAAAATAAGTTTAAGAATTCTAAAAGGAACTAAAACGAAAGTTTTAAAAGCCAATTCACCCCCCCTCTTGGGAAGCTATTCCTAATTTCAGTTACAACTATGATGGAACCACTAGGTTTGAATTCCCATTCAATTATATAGTCATAGTTGCCCACTGTGGAGACAATCCTCGCTACGAGGCTAACCTCTGGTCTAACCTCCCTTATCTGTCAAAACATCTTATCCTCATTTAAAGCCACCACAACTGGGATTGCGTTTGGAAACAGTTAGAAATACTGAATAAGTATTGTTGTATTTCTTATCTCTAAGAGTATACATGGGTGCCTATTTATATAGGAGGCATGGAGTGTTGTACCAGTAAATAGGAGTGCAATACAAGTAATAAGACTATAGTACAAGTAAATAAGGGTTGGGCTTAAGCCCAAAGCCTAATACACGTTAACATCCCCCCTTAAACTCAAGGTGGGTGGGATACCAGCTTGAGGTTGTCAATCAAAGCATGATGACATCCCTTAGGATGTGACTTGGTGTAGATATCTGCAAACTAATCTTTAGAAGAAACTGAGAAGAGCTTGAGAGCACCATGGGCAAAATGATAACAGATAAAATGACAATAAATCTCGATGTGTTTAGTCCGTTCATGGAATACATCATTGTGAGCAATGTCAATGGCGCTTTGATTATCACAATAAAGAGGAGTAGCAGAGGATGTGAACACACCTAAGTACTTGAGAAGCCATTGTAGCCAAAGGAGCTCAGATGTGGTATCAGCAAGGGCCCGATGTGGTATCAGAAAAGGCTATGGAAGAGAGTGCCCTTCAGATATTGAAGAATGCGCAAAATAGAAGCATTGTGAGTCGAACGTGGAGCAAAAAAATACTAGCTCACGTGGTGAACAACATAAGAGATGTTTGGGCGAGTGATAGTGAGATAAACTAGGTTGCCAACCAAATGTCTGTAAAGAGAGGGATTAGACAATGCTTTCCCCCTGGGGGAGTCAGATGCACATTAAGTTCAACTGGAGTGTCAACATTCTTGCTATTAGTGAGTCCAACTTGAGACAAGAGTTCAGATGCATACTTGGCCTAAGAAATGTAAAGACCATTTGTGGAATGAGTGATTTCAAGACCCAAGAAGTAGCTGAGATGACCAAGATCTTGCATCTCAAACTGTTAATTGAGAAAATCCTTGAGTTCTTGAATGCCATTGCGGTCATCACTAGTTATGATCATATCATCCACATATAGGAGAAGAAAAATGGTGCCTTTGTCAGTGCGATGAAGAAATAAGGCAGAATCATAAGGGCTGGCAGTGTAACCCAAAATAAAGATGGTGGATCTGAACTTGGCAAACTAAGCTCGTGGAGCTTGTTTTAAGACTATAAAGTGCACGACGAAGGTGAAAAACCTTGTTTGGTTCAACAGAGAGACCAGGTGGAGGTTGCATACAAACTTCTTCACTTAACTCCCCATTAAGCAAGGCATTTTTGCCACCTATCTGAAAAAGGTCCCACTTACTAGCAGCAGCAACAGCTAAAAGGGCACAAAAAGATGAGATACGAGCAACTGGAGCATAGGTCTCCTCATAATCAATCTCGTACTCCTGTGTAAAACCTTTTGCAACAAGACGAGCCTTATAGCACTTTATGGACCCATTATAGCAAGTTTTGATCTTGTAGATCCACTTACAACCAACAACAGACTGTCTAAGAGGGAGAGTAACCAAATCCCAAGTATGGTTCTTAGATAATGTATCAAGTTCCTTTTATATTGCAATATGCCATAAAGGGTCAGTGGAGGCCTCATGATAGGTGTGAGGCTTGTGTAGTGTATCAAGGCAGTGTAACAATGATAGTCAAGTAAGTGAGCAGGAATGGGTAGCCCGTCATCGACCTGTTCATGAAAGGGTGAAATGGAAAAAAAATCAAAATTATCTGGTGATTGGACAAAGAAGTCTATAGGAGGATCATGAACATCTATAGAGGAAATAGGTGAGTCATGTGGAAAGATTTTTGACATAGAGGAGGTAGACAGGGAAGAATGAAAATGAGAGAGCTCAACAAAGAATTAGTGTTCCCAAAAGGCAGCATTAGGGGAGGCACGAAGACGATGAGAGATAGGATTATAACACTGATACCCTTTTTGATTTTTTCCATAGCCAAGGAAACAACAAATTTTGGATCAAGGCTCAAGTTTGTCAGCTCGAGTGAGCGTCTAGAGGGGAGGGGGTGTGAAAGTAGAATATGATTCCCAAGAGGGGAGTGAATTGGATTATTTAAAACTTTTACTTGTTGTAGTGCAACAACAAGAACGTAAGTAAATCAATCAAACCAAAACACACCACAAATTCCAATCAACCACAATATTAAAATCAATCAATCAAAATAAACATGAACTCGATGCTTTCAGCCTTTGGTAATAGTCCCCTGTGATTATATGCAAGCCCTATTTTGTTTTTGTTTTGTAATGCGCTCTCTTAATCAAATTTTTTGCAAATTAACTAACGTACTCCCTTGAGGGTTTCCGCAAAAGGTTAATTGAAACGTACTTTCTAGAATTAAGAGTCTTCTCTAATTTTTTACTTAAGCCCTACAATCAATCAATTTGCATCCAAAAAATACAAGTAAAATGCAGAAAGTAAAGAGTAAGGAGGAGAGAAGAATACCGAGATTTTATGAGGTTCAGCTTATCCCCAGCCTATATCCTCACCTTTAGCAAACCACCAAAGAATTCCACTAGCTTAGTTCCTTTGCCAGGTGGAACAACACCTTTTACAAACAAGTATGCTAGAGTCTGCCTCTCCAAACGATATTCCCTCATTTGGTCAATGATCCAACAAGCCTAGAATCGTCCAATAACTACTTGAGAAACAACAAGTACATGTGTACAAAGAGTGCTCTCACACAAAGCTGATTAGTACAATTCAAATCTATATACTTTAGAATTTAAATATCAAATTTGAAATACAATTCGAAGCTCAAGATTAGAATTCATCAAGTCCTTTTTTCTCCAAATGAGAAATCAGTATGTAAAACTCAGGGATTGATGATCAACACTTTTAGAATATCAGCACTTTCAGATTGCAAGAGGTTGAGTAAGCAGTGACTTTGAATGCAGGAGAGCTTAGAGCAGATTTTTCAATTCTTGGTATAATTCAATTTGTAAAACCAAGTATTTATAGGCAAATAAATTTAGTTTTGTGTTACCCAAGATTACTTGGAGTGTTTCCCAAGTTTTAAGAAAATTTGGAACACAAGAAACCAATTTAAAACATTTAAAATATTTAAAAATTTGACCGTTAACAGTGTTCAGATGACTTAACTATCGGGTTCAGTCTTCTGAAGTTCCTTAAAGTTTTGAAAATTTTGAACTGGACACAGGGTCAAGCGTCTGAAGTTGGGGTTCAGACTTATGAAGTTGCGGGTTCAGAAGACTAAAGTCAGGGTTCAGTATTCTGATATGCTTTTGCCTGTTTTTGTGTTTCACCAATAAATCTTTAGACGACTGAACTTAATCTTCAGACTTTTGAAGTAATTCTTCAAACGAATGAGCTCAAACCTCAGTCTTCTGAAGTTAAATCTTCAGACTTCTGAGCAATAATTTCAGTCTTCTGAGTAGTACACTTTTTGGTTTTTTATTTTAGTTTCAAAAAATTGTTTTGCTCCCTTTCTTTCCTCTTTTATAAAACATTTTTTCTTGGTTTTAAAATAGGTCTCTAAGTCCATGTATTTCCTCTAAAGAGCTTAAAATGATATTTCAACAGATATTCAACTTTGAAGAACATACATTGCTCATCCTAATACCTTATACTCTAAGCTTAAAATCTTCCATGACATAGTCATGTTGAAATCCCTTGGACTTTAGCTTGAGTTGGTTTTAGATTCCTCATACATTGATGGTGATTGGTCTCATCACACCTTGGGCCCCACCTGGCAAGTTCGGGGCGTGACAACATTGCGTTAGGAAGGCTTCTAACAGGGTACAAATTACATGACAAGACATCTGAAAAAAGTTGATTAGTTAAGTGGATGGTTTTTCCTCTTATAGTAGAGTATGTTGTGCAACCGCAAGTAGAGGGGACAAAGTTGGCGTAAAATTCTTGAACTAAATCAGTGTATACAGGTTCTTGCAACTAGAACAAAATGTCCTACCCAACAACTTGGAATTTTGCTAACAAAGTGGGAAATTTTTCTTTAAGAAACTTGGATGGGACAATCTTACCATGAATAATATCTCGCTTGGAGATATTGTTATGGTAGCGATATGTAGCTTCTAAAGACATGAAAATCTGGTCAACTTCAGCGGCAGCCTTGTGGGATTGCTCAGTGGGAGGGTTTTGAGAGGACCCTTTGCTGTCGACGGGTTGTCGAGGAGTGTCAACAACCCTTCTCTTTGAGCAAGATGCAATGGAGAGTGAGAGGAAGAGACGATTTGAGGGTGAGAGAAGTTCATGAGAGAGAGAGAGAGAGAGAGAGAGAGAGAGAGAGAGAGAGAGAGAGAGAGAGAGAGAGAGAGAGAGAGAGATTAGGGCTCATATGGTTAGGAGGAGACGAGGAGAGAGGAATTTGGGGTTATAGGGCTCAAATGACAAATCTTTGTGCGTTGGCTCTTAGGTTGCCCTATTGACACTCATCAATGAGTATCGAACATACGTCAACAAGAGGCTATTGAAAGTTCATTGATGAGAGCCTTTGGCTCATCGACAAAGACAATAAAAAACTGCTGCCTTAAGATTCAGTAGAACCATCAAGGAACAAGATGATCGAGTGATATTTTCATTTATCCTTTCAAAAACAAAGACCAAGTTTATTCGCTTCTACCCTTTTATTGCCAAGGTCCCTTTTTTGATAGAAATCTCTCCCATATTGGTTCAAAAGACCTTTGCAGCTTGTTAATCTAAAGGCATCTCCTTATGGTAAAATTTAAGATAGGTCCTCTGGAGTGCACATGCCTAATTCATGCTTGATTTTACTGATTCTTTCTTCGTTTAGGGGTTTTGTTAAAATATCAGCCAGTTGATCTTCAGTATTCATGTATACTAATTCAACGTCCCCCTTTTGTACGTGATCTTGAATAAAGTGGTGTCATATCTCAATATGTTTAGTCCTAGAGTGCGGGCACAATTTTTTCAAGATATTGATGGTACTAGTGTTTTCACAATGAATTGGTGCACCCTTAATCAAAATTCTAAAATCCTCGAGTTATTTCTTCATATATAAAGCTTGAGCGCAATAACTACCTGTTGCTATATATTCAACTTCGATGGTTGAGAGAGCAACTGAAATTTGCTTCTTGCAAAACCACGAGACAAGTGAGTTTCCTAGAAAGTGACACGTACCACTGGTGCTTTTCTTGTCAGTTTTGCATCCCCTGTAGTCAGCATCTGAATAGAAAGTGAGGTCAAAGGGAGCATTTTTATGGTAAAAGAGCCCTAAGTTATGTGTTCTTGCTAGGTAACTAAAAATTCTTGTTGACTCTTTAAGTCTAATCCTATTTTGATAATGACAAATCACTTGGTATTTGATCTGTGCATTGAGAATGTGAGCGGGAACATTACATAGCATGCACAAAAAGTGATGAAGTCATGGAAGCCATGAGGATTAGAGCATACATAACCTGGCACAATCCATGGAATTAAAAGAGTAGAAGAATGAAGATGCAAGCGTCAAGTTCAAGATCATCATGGAAATGAGTATTTAGAATTGATGTATGTGCAAATTTTATATGATATAGCTAGAAGCTCAAAATATACCCTAGACATGCATCTCATGAAAACCTTATAGGGTTAAACATAGACTTACAAAACTTATTTTGAACCCCAAAAAATGTTTTATAAGAGATTAAAGCAAGAGAGCTCAAATGATTTTGAAAACTAAACTTAAAATTCTGAAGTTGGCTTGCCCAGACGACTGAGGAGTACCCTTAAAGTATGAAGATACAACCTCAGACGACTGAAGTTTTACTTTAGCCATATGGAGAATTTCCTTAGAAGACTGAAAAATAAATTCATCCATCTGAAGATTTAATTGCTGAAACACAGAACAGGCAGAACACCTTCAGATGTATGAAACTTTAGTTCAGTCGTCTGAGCTAGGACTTCAGAAGACTGAACCCACAGTTCGGTCATTTGACCCTGTGCCCAGACTATATTTTTCAGTACTTTAAGGAACCTCAGACATCTGAACCTAAATGCTCAGTCGTATGAACTTGCGGGAACTTTAAAAATTTGAACTTTAGCGAGAAAACACGCGAGTTATTCACTTGATCAAATTGATCCGATGGTCAGGACTTATCCTAACGCCGAGATTACTTATATAAACAACCTCTAAACCCTAGTGCCTCACTTTTGGCATATGATTGGGAGCCTTGAATGTATACACAACTCTGAAAATCGTTGAACACATTGCTAAGCTCTTGTCTGCAATTTCAAAGTGTTTACTACATATCTAAGCTTAGGCTACGTTGATTTTCAAAAAAGGAGTTCCAACAAATATTGTGCAAAAAACTTGGGTATTGAGGTTTGGTAATCAAACTAATTGTTTGCTTATTCTTAAATATTTTTTCATCTCACAAACTTATTCTTGAATATTAATTTTGAGAGATTGATCTTGAGTTATTATTTATATATACTTTTGTGAAAGATCATTACTTGAGAAAAGTTTTTGTTTAAAACTAAAATCTTGAAGAAAGTGTTAAATATATCTTCATTCAAAGATTTGCTATTTGATTAGTGTAAGAAGTATTTGATTGCAAATCCTAAGAGCCTCTAAATACGTATTCTTGAGGGATATTATTTTTGAAACATAGTGTTTAAATCTTTGGCTTCTCTCTTCCCTTAACTTTGAATTTCCGCTTGCATTTCACTATCAGCTTTTGCATGTTTGTATGTTGATTAATATTACATGCACTTGATAATTAATTGGGTATAACTGAATTTATTGAGAGAATAATTTGAATTAATTTCAAGCCCCTACAATTATTTTGTTAAATATTAAAATAGGGATTAAGTGGTAAAATAAATTTAAATATTTTTGAAATACCCAATTCACCCCCTCTTGGGATAACACCGTAATTCACATTTGGTATCGGAACGGGTTTACATAGACTTAACTGCCATTTTTTGTAAAAAGATTACATGGCACACATTTGTGTAACTCCATTTGGTGAGAGACACTCATCCACTAGACCACCGATCTTCTGCGGTGTTAATTACACCTACTGGAAAAGAAGAATGAGTATACATCTTTTAAATATGGATTGGAAAGTGTGGAAAATTATTTCCAAGGGAAACCATGTCCCTATGAAAGTAGTTGATAAAGTAAATGTACCCAAAACTGAAGATGAGTATATTGAAGAAGATTGGAAATATGTGCAAATAAATGCTACTACAATGAACTTGCTATTCTGTGCACTAGATGTAAATGAGTTTAATAGGGTGATGGTTTGTAACACTACTAAAGAGATTTGAGAAAAATTAGAAGTTACATATAAAGGTACTAAGGAAGTACAAGATAGTAGGATAGACATGCTTACTAGTGAATACGAGGCATTTAAAATGACTGCTGATGAATCTATTCAATCCATGTATACTAGATTCACACACATCATGAATTCTTTAAATGTTCTTGGTAAATCTTACCCTACTTATAAGTTGATCAAGAAAATACTTAAGGGACTACCGCCAGTTTGGGAAGTTAAGGCTACTACAATAGCTGAAGGAAGGAATCTGAAGGAGATGTCAGTGGATGAACTGATCAAATCGCTCATCACTTATAAGCTAGCGATAAATGAGAGAAAGAATGAGTAAAATAAAGCAAAGAAACTTACAGCACTTAAGGCATCATCTAACAGCTCTATTGAAGGAAGTGATTCAGAATTGGATGATAACATGACTCTTCTCACTAAGAAATTTGGAAAGTTCATGAGAAAGAATAAGAAATACACCAGAAAATTCAAGGGCTCAAAATAGAAAAGGGAGAGACAAGCTGAATGAAGCAAAAGGAGGATCTCCCTATGTGCTATAACTGTAAAGAAGTTGGGCATATCAAGCCAGACTGCCCCTAGCAGAAGAAAGCGTCTAAGAAGAAGAAGAAGGCACTAAAAGTTGGTTGGGATACTCACAGTACCAGTAGTTCAGAATCTGATTCCAGTGATGACGAGATTTCAAATCTGTGTCTGATGGCTCACGAAGACCACGAGGTACAATCCGTTTGTTCTGCTTTATCTTATTATTCCAGCGATTCAGAAAATGAAAATGGCATGCTTTCTTATGATGAACTACAGCAGGAATATTTATATACACTTAAAATGTTTGAGAAGATGAATAAGAAAAAATTCTATTTTGAAGTTAAAATTGAAGGAACTTTCAAAGTCAGTAGAAAGTCAAAATGAATCTCATGCATCCTTAATGAGAAACAAAGATTTGAAAATTGAGGAGTTAGAAAAGAATTTGAAAGATAAATCTAATATTATTTGTAAATTTAAAGAAGGTCAAACTTATTTTGAAAAACTCCTTGGAGCTCAAAGAAATTCCCTAGATAAAGAAGAACTTGGTTTTAATGGAAAAGAAAATTTGAAACAAAAACATCTTTACATGGGTTATTGTGTAAAAGAATCAAAGACTTATGTTCCATCAAAAGATTCTTATAAATATACCACATGCTTTCAATGTAAAAGGATGGGTCATATAAAATTTGACTGTCCTTTTAAGAATAAAGATGTTAAGACGAAAATGGTATGGAGAGTTAAAGGAGGGTCAAGCACTAACCCTCGTGGACCCAAGAAAATTTGGGTACCAAAAGTAGTTATCTGATTATGTTTTGCAGATGTGCTTAAGATTGTCCACTTCGAAAGATAGATGGTATATGGATAGCGGATGTTCACATCATATGACTGAGGATAAAGCTAATTCGCATCCATCACACCAAAGGATGGAGGATTTGTCACTTTTTGGGACAATGCAAAAGGAAGGATCACAGGTGTAGGAAAAGTTTGTAACGATTCATCACTTATTATTGAAGATGTTCTGCTAGTTGATGGTTTAAAATATAATTTATTAAGTATAAGCCAACTATGCGATAAAGGTTATAAAGTATCTTTTGAACATGACAAGTGCATTGTCAAACATAAAACTGATAACAAAATCCTATTCATTGCTGAGCATTATGAAAATGTATATACCACTAACTTTGACAATCTTGCTTCTCAACACGTAACTTATTTTTTTGCGATGAATGAGATTAGTTGAATTTGGCATAGGAGATTAGGACACGCAAACGTAAACATGGACTTAATATCTAAACTAGTTAAGGAAGACTTAGTTAAGGGATTGCCTAAGAAAAAATTCGTGAAAGACAAAATCTATGATGCATGTCAACTAGGAAAACAAGCAAGATCCAGTTTTAAAAAGAATAAAGTAATCTCTATTACTAGGCCACTTCAAATGTTACATTAAGATTTATTTGGTCCAAACCCAATTCAGAGTTTAGGAGGAAAATCATACACATTTGTTATAATTGATGATTATTCTAGATATACATGGGTGCTATTTTTAGGTTACAAAGATGAAGCGTGTGAACAATTCATTAAACTATGCAAGAAAATTCAAAATACAAAAGGATATACAATCAAAAATATCCGGAGTGATAGGGGTAGAGAATTTAAAAATCAAGATATTGAAGAATATTGTAATTCATTAGGAATATCTCATAACTTTTCAGCTCCTAGAACACCCCAACAGAATGGAGTAGTTGAAAGAAAGAATAGGTCTATATAAGAAATGACCAAAATTATGCTTAATGAACATAAGTTACCTAAGTACTTCTAGTCTGAGGTAGTGAATAACACCTGCTATGTTCTAAATAAAGTTTTGATTAGACCATCTCTAAATAAGACTCTTTACGAATTATGGAATGACCATAGACCAAACATCTTGTATTTTCATGTCTTTGGCTGTAAATGCTTTGTGCTCAGAGACAATGAACATTTAGGAAAGTTTGATGTGAAATTAGATGAAGGTATTTATCTAGGATATGCCTTAGTTAGTACAGCCTACAGGGTATATAATAAACGATCATTAACCGTTGTAGAATCCATTCACGTAGTATTTGATGAATCCAATCCATTTGCTCAAAATATTGATGACGATGAAAGTTAGATTAATAAGGAATTTGAAAAAATGTCTATTGAAAATGATTCAGATAAGAGAAATGTAATTAAGGAACCATCTACTGAAAATAATCAATTTGAAAATGAAGTTAATGAACAACCTAAAGAATGGAAGTACATAAAGAATCACCCCATTGATCAAATAATAGGTGAACCATCCAGTGGAGTAGTCACACGATCCTCACTTAGAAATATGATTAGTCATTGTGCATTTCTATCTCAAGAAGAACCTAAGAATGCGAGTGAAGCAATTGAGGATGAATCAAGGGTGATGTCCATGCAAGAAGATTTAAACCAGTTTGAGAGAAATAAAGTATGGACATTAGTTCCTAGAATTGAGGATAAAATAGTTATTTGAACAAAATGGATATATAAGAACAAGAAAGATGAACATGGGATAGTTGTTAGAAATAAGGCAAGACTAGTAGCTCAGAGATATAACCAATAAGAAGGAATAGACTTTGAGGAAACCTTTACACCTGTAATTAGAATGGAAGCCATTCATATGTTGTTAGCTTATGCTGCTTTTAAGGACTTCAAACTATATCAAATGGATGTCAAAAGCATGTTTTTAAATAGCTACATAAGTGAAGAGGTATATGTAGAACAACCCCTAGGTTTTGAAAACCACAAGTATCCAAAACATGTTTATAGACTAACTAAAGCCTTGTATGGTTTAAAGCAAACTCCTATAACTTGGTATTTTCTACTGGATAAAGGATTTATCAGAGGAAAGATAGACACAACACTATTTATAAAATTGAAGAATGAATACATGCTCCTAGTTCAAGTATACGTAGATGATATCATTTTTGGAGCAACAAATGAAGAATTGTGTAATGAGTTTGCAAGTACTATGCAAAATGAATTTGAGATGAGCATGATGGGTGAACTCAATTTCTTCCTAGGACTTCAAATTAAACAAGCAAAACATGGAGTTTTTATAAATCAATCAAAGTACATTAGAGACTTACTCAAAAGGTTTAATATGGAAGATGGAAAAATACTAGGAACACCTATGAGCTCTTCTTTGAAATTAGACAAAGACGGACAAGGTATACCAGTAGATGTTAAGCTCTATCGTGGGATGATTGGTAGCTCACTATATTTAATTGCCAACAAGCCTGATATAATTTTTAGTGTATGTTTGTGCACAAGATTTCAAGCTGCACCTAAAGAGTCACATTTATTAGCTGTCAAACTAATACTTAGATACTTGATAGGAACTATGGAACTTGGATTATGGTATCCTAAGTATACATCCTTTGAGACTGTTAGCTATTCCGATGCTGATTTTGCCGGAATTAAAGTAGATAGAAAAAGTACTAGCAGCACATGTCATTTCCTAGGACATTCGTTAGTATCTTGGTTTGCAAAGAAGCAAAATTCAGATGCTCTATCCACAACCGAGGCTGAATACATAGCGGCTAGAAGTTGTTGTGCTCAAATGCTATACATGAAGCAGCAACTTACAGATTTTGGATTAAGCTATGATACAATTCCTATAAGGTGCAACAATACTAGTGCAATAAATATCTCAAAGAATCCTATATCACATTCACGAACTAAACATATAGAAATTAGACATCATTTTCTTTGTGATCATGTGCAAAAAGGATATGTGATACTTGAGTTTGTATGCACAGATGAACAATGGGCAAGCATATTCACAAAACCACTCCTGATGCATAGTCGAGAAGTTGTCTAGAATTATATTAGGTTACATAATTCAAGGGGAGAAACATCACTTAATATTTACAATTGGTTAAAAATTTCAAATTTTGCTCATTTGTTCACATTTGGTATTAAACTCATAGCATGATGATTGCATGTTAAATGACACATGTTAATCCTCACGTAAACCTTTGAACTTTAGTGACTGTTTTGCTTATCCATGTCTATGTAATTTGACACACTGTGTATGTTCACATTTAAATTTACTTCAACAACACAGGTTTTGCATTAGCAAGGGGGAGAAGTAAATTGAATAACACAGGAAGACACATTTCACAGTACAATTTTGACATATAAAAGTTGCATATTTAAAAAAAAAAAAATGAGATATAGTTATGCTAGAACATTTTTGTTATATACCTTTTTGTTGATGTCAAAAGAGGGAGAAGAATATAAGGTTATAGAAAAAATAGTTAGAAAAATAAAAAAATAAGCTTGCAAAAGTTTTTTTTAATGCAAGGGGAGAAAAGAACATGAGTACATGAGTTATACGTGCAAAACTATTGTCTATTTTACATTGTGCTGAAGTTTATATCGTGCATTATTTGAGGGGGAGCCTTGTTAGGCATAAGCCATTTTATATCTTTGCTCATGTATTTGTCATCATAAAAAAAAGGGGGAGATTGTTGACTCTATGAGTCCAATCCTATTTTGATAATGACAAATCACTTGGTATTTGATCCGTGCATTGAGAATGTCAGTAGGAGCATTACTTAGCATGCACGGAAGGTGATGAAGTCATGGAAGCCACAGGATTAAAGCATACATAACCTGGCACAATCCATGAAACTAAAAGAGTAGAAGAATGAAGATGCTAGCGTCAACTTCAAGATCCTCATTGGAATGGGTATTAAGAATTGATGTATGTGCATATTTTATATGATATAACTAGAAGCTCAAAATATACCCTACACATGCATCTCATGAAAACCTTTTAGGGTTAAACATGGACTTAGAAAACTTATTTTGAACCTCGGAAAATGTTTTATAAGAGATTAAAGTAAGAGAGCTCAAATGATTTTGAAAATTAAACTGAAAATTTTGAAGTTGGTCTGCCCAGACGACTGAGGAGTACCCTCAGAAGTCTGAAGATACAAAACCTCATACGACTGAAGTTTTACTTTAGATGTCTGAAAAATTACCTCAGAAGACTGAAGAATTAGTTCAATCATCTGAAGATTTAATTGCTGAAACACAGAACAGGCATAACACCTTTAGACGTCTGAACCTTCAGTTCAGTCGTCTGAACTGGGACTTCAGCAGATTGAACCCACAGTTCAGTAATCTAACCATGTGTCTAGACTATATTTTTCAGTACTTTAAGGAACATCAGACGTCTGAACCCGAATGCTCACTCGTCTGAACTTGTGGGAACTTTAAAATTTTGAACTTTAGCAAGAAAACATGCTAGTTATTCACTTGATCAAATTGATCTGATGGTCATGACTTATCCTAAGGCCGAGATTACTTATATAAACAACCTCTAAACCTTAGTGCCTCACTTTTGGCATATGATTGGGAGTCTTGAGCATATACACAACTCTAAAAAACGTTGAACTTATTGCTAAAGTCTTGTCTATGATTTCAAAGCGTTTGCTGCATATCTAAGCTTAAGCTACATTGATTTTCAAAAAAGGAGTTCCAGCAAATATTGTGCAAACAACTTGGGTATTGAGGTTTGGTGATCAAACTAATTGTTTGCATATTCTTAAATATTTTTTCATCTCACAAACTTATTCTTGAATATTCATTTTGAGAGATTGATCTTGAATTATTATTTATATATACTTTTGTGAAAGATCACTACTTGAGAAAAGTTTTTGTTTAAAACTAAAATCATGAAGAAAGTGTTAAATATATCTTCATTCAAAGATTTTTTATTTGATTAGTGTAAGAAGTATTTGATTGCAAATCCTAAGAGCCTCTAAATACATATTCTTCAGGGATATTATTTTTGAAACATAGTGTTTAAATCTTTGCAATATTCAAAGTCATATATTTATTCAAAGATTCAACTTTACAGATTACTGATAGCAAGAATATAGATCTGCGCATTATCAAAGATTATTTTTGAAAGGATCTTATTTTCTAATCTTGCATAAGTATTTTGAAATCGAACCTTAAATTTCTCCAAAGCATTTATTTATAAAACCATTTTTGGGAGATATTGATTTAAAGGATTGATTTGTGAAGCATATCATTCATATAACGATATCATCGTTACATACATACTGAGCTTCAAGTTTTATCATATGAATATGTGTTAGGATTTCTATTGTACTCACTAGCTTGGTTAGAAGCAATATTGAGTTTTGCAGAATTGAAATTCCATATTATAATCACAATTCGAGTTATGAACCGAGTGAGGAGAAAGCAGTGCCTCTTGTAAGCAATGGAGTAGGAGGAAACTGTGCCCTTTGTAAGTAGCGGATTGTAAGGGAAGATCCGTCCCAGTCAAAGGAGTAGGGATTTAGTAGAATCCTTGAGTGGGTTGCTCAAGGCGAGGACGTAGGCCGGGTTGGCTGAACCTCATAAAATCGTGTTCACCTTCTCTTTTCCCTTAACTTTTTAATTTTCGCTTGCATTTCATTATCTGCTTTTGTATGTTTGTATATTAATTAATATTACATGCACTAGATAATTAGTTGGGTATAATTAAATTTATTGAGATAAAAATTTGAATTAATTTCAAGCCCCTGCAATTATTTTGTTAAATATTGAAATAGGGATTAAGTGGTAAAATAAACTTAAATATTTTTGAAATACCCAATTCACCCCCCCCTCTTAGGATAACACTGTAATTCACATTTCTCTTTATGGCATTGAGATGTGACTCATTGGGACATGATTAGAATCTAGCACATAAGAAAACGCTGAACATGATGTCAGATCTGCAAGAAGTGAGGTACAGCAAACTACCAATCATCCCTCTGTATAGTTTTTGGTCAACATTCTTCCCTTTTTCATCATTATCAAGTTTCGTTGTTATGCTCATAGGGGTTGCTTTTGATTTTACCATTTCAAGTCCAAATTTTTTAAGCATGTCCTTGACGTATTTAGCTTGATTAATGAAAATTCCATTCTTCATTTGTTTTATTTGCATCTCAAGGAAGAAAGTTAATTTGCCCATCATACTTATCTCAAATGTTTCTTGCATAGTTTGGGCAAATTCTTTACACATATTCTCATTAATGGCACCGAAAATAATATCATCTCTATAAATCTGTATGACTAGCATATCATTTTCTTTATGTTTTAAGAACAAGGCAATGTCAAATTTTCCTTTTGTGAAGCCATCTTCCAAGAGAAACTTACTTAGTTGTTCATACCATGCTCTTGGTGCTTGCTTGAGTCCATAAAGAGCTTTTGAGAGTTTAAATACATATTCAGGGTGTGTATGACTCTCAAAACCCTGGAGTTATTTAGCATAGACTTCTTCATTAATGTACCCATTTAGAAAAGTATTGTCCTAATTAGGCTTTTCAATCTTGTTTTGATGATAACAAAATGAAGGATTGTTTAACATGTGATGTTGAGTGGTTTTATTTCAGGTCTAAGAACACCCACGGTTAATCATGGAAGCAAGCTAGAGACCAATGTCGATCAAGTGAAAGTTTTTTAGCATATTGAAGTAATAAATGACAAATGAAGATCTTAAAGGCCAAGCAGATCTTGAAGTCAAAAGTGAATCTCAGGAGGTTGCAAGATTTAGTAATTAAGGAAATCATGTTTAGAAGGATATTTGTAAGTACTTCAAGTCATTGCTATTTAGATATGTGAAGCTCCTTAAGATACAAAAACTTAGAGATTAATACTTGAAAAACTCTTGAAAATGTTTTTGAAAAGTTATAATTAAGTTTTTCAAGTAAACTAGATTTTAAAGAAATCAAAAAATAGAAATTATTTGAAAAAGAGGACTGTCTAGCCGACTGACTCAGTTCCCATCCGATTGACCATATTTGAACGTGGTTTAGTCAGCCGACTAATAGGAAACCTTCAACAAAGTTAAATGTCCAGCCGACTGACTCAATGAACTGAAAATGCCCAGCCGACTGACAGTGCCCAGCCGATTGACTATTTGGTATGTGGTTCAGTCAGCCGACTAACAATTTATCAGAATAATTTTTTAAGAGACAGAATGATGTCAGCCGCCTATCTAGCCAACTGACTAGTGCAAAAAAATGACCCATTCGAGTGGGTCAGCCGACTGACTCTGTAGGGAATTTTAAAATTCAAACTTATGGGAAGTTTTTCAAAATTGATTCTTTGCATTAATATCTTTTAAAAAGTTACCTAAATGCTCCATGTTAAATGAGGAAAATTTTTCTTAAAATGGTCTATAAATACATCCCTTACTCAATGAAATAAAACAAGCAAGCAATACACGATTTCTATGCTAAAACTCTTCTAAAGCTCATTCCTGCTCACACCTTTTAGCTGGGGGAAAACTCTACGAAATTTATGGATTGAAAACAAGGGTTTGGTTCTTAGTTGCATCTAAAATCTTTAAAGAACCATTGGTGACTTCTAAACCTTGAGTTTCACATTTTCTATTTGGTTTTGGTTTTGAAGTACGATTTGGGATTTAACTTATACAACTTGCTCTGTGTTTGAGAGTGTTTTTGTACGCAAATATCCATTCCTTTCTACTGGGTCTTTGACGGTTCAAGGTATTGTTGAATCGTTGGACCAAGCATAAGTTGTTGCTTAGAGAGGTTTCTTTTCTTAAAAAAGAGGTTGGTTATTGTAAAAGTTTTTGTTCCACCTGGAAGGAACAAGATATAGGGAAATCCTTAGGTGGTTGATCTAAGGCGAGGACGTAGGTTAGGGTAAGTCGAACCTCGTAAAAGCAGCGGTGTCACTTTTTTTCCCTTACTCTCTTTAAATTTCTAGCAAACATATAAACTGCGTGGATGTTATAATTTTTTCAATTATAAAAACAACGTATATTGGAAGTTAAATAAACCAAAGTCTAATGTGTTATTGGGCTTGCGGAAACCGAAAGGGAGTACGTTGGTTAATCAATTTTTTTCAGAAACCGTAAGGGAGTACGTTGATTGGTTAACAACCCAAAACCCATTAGCTGAAGGTTTATTTAAATTCTAATCTTTAAAAAAGGTCTTTGGATGCTATTTTAATCTTCAGTTCAAAAGCCAACTACAAGACTTGCACATTCATATATAGGGCTGCTGAATATTGCAAATCAAAATTGATTACTTGTGTTGTGGTTGTTTTTCTTGAATAGTTAATTAATTGGTTTTGTTTGTTGTGGTTGTTGATTGAATAGAGGAAGTTAGTGATTGTGTGGATTGCCTAATCAACAAAAGTATATGAGTTCTTTAAAGGATTGTAACAAGTTAAGAATTCTTAAAAAGACTTTAAGGAATTTTTAAATAGCCGAATTCACCCCCCTCTTGGGACTACACCTTAGGTTTCAATTGGTATCAGAGCCAAGTTATAGCAAAACCTAACAAGTAGCTATATAAAGATCTAGATGGCACAAATAGGAGTAGCTCCCTTTGGTGAGGGTCAATCTTCAACTAGACCACCCATTTTTTGTGGATTAAATTACACTTTTTGGAAGCAACGAATGAGAATCTACCTTCAAACAATGGACTGGAAGGCATGGAACGTCATGACAAATGGAAATCTAATCCCCACTAAACTAGTAGATGGAAAATAAGTACCTAAAGAAGATAAAGAACTAATCAAATCAGATTACAAAATGCTGCTAATTAACTCAAGTGCAATAAATGCCTTATATTGTGCACTTGATGCAAATGAATACAATGGAGTAATGGCGTGTAAAACAGTTAAAGAAATTTGGGATAAATTAGAGGTAACCTATGAAGGCATAGTAGATGTTAGGGAAAGTAGAATTGATGTGTTAACTAGTGAATACGAAGCTTTTAGGATGAATTCCGATGAAACTATAACAAGCATGTACACTAGGTTTGACCCATATCATAAACTCACTAAGTGTCGTAGGAAAAACATATTCCACCCATGAGATGATTCGCAAAATTCTAAGAGCACTCCCACCTATTCGGGAACCAAAAGCAACGGCCATAACGGAGGGTAGAAACCTTAAAACAACTTCCTTAGATGAACTCATAGGATCACTTCTAACCTATGAAATGATTTTGAAAGAAAGAAACACTAAAAATAAGAATAAGAATTCTATAGCTCTAAAATCCTTGAAAGAACATTCAAGTGAAGAAGATGATGAATCTAGTGAATTAAAAGATGAAGACTTAGCCTTCATAACAAAAAAACTTGGAAAATTCTTCAAAAGAAACAAGAAATTTGCAAGAATATTCAACAGATCGAAAATTGAAAAAGGTGAAAGCAATAAAAGGGAATACAAAAGCAAAAATGAACCTCCCACTTGCTATCACTGTAAAAAGACTGCCCACAACTCAAGACGGAAAAGAAGAAAAAGAAGCTTGCAATGAAGGCAACTTGGGATGATACAAGTTTGAGTGAATCGGAGAGTGAGTCAAGTGATCAAGAAGTAGCAAACATGTGCTTCATGGCACATAACGAAGAGGTAAACTCTTACTACTCTCTCTCTGAAGATTCGTGTGATGAATCATGTAGTAATTCATATGAAAGCATGCCTACTTATAAAGAACTTCAAGATGAATTATTCTCTTTGCATAATAAGTTCATTAAGGTCTCAAAGAGAAACATAAGCTTGAAACAACAAAAAAAACACTTAGAAGTCATCTTGAATCCTCAAAACTTGTTGAAGAAGAAAAAGACTTAAAGATTGAAGAGCTTGAGAAGAAAGTAGATAATTTGTATAAAAAATTAGCTATGTCTCAAGTGAATGAAGATAGCATGAGAGTGCAAGAAATAAATGATCTTAAAAACCAAATTCAAGAAAAGGAAAAGGTCATTTACAACTTTACCAAAGGTAAAGATAACTTTGAAAAAATGGTAGGAAAACAAAGGGTGGCAAACAACAAAGAAGGAATTGGTTATAATGGAACACCAAACAAAAGAAAGTAATACTTGTTTATGGGATATTTTGTAAATCAATCCAAACATTATGCAAGTACTTCATCAACAAACATTTATGAGCATACTACTTGCTACATGTGTAAAAATAAAGGACACATAATGTTTAATTGTCCACTTAAGAAAAAGTACATTAAAGTAAAAAATGAATGGAAAATAAATACTAAAACTAGACAAGATTTAAAGAAAGTTAAGAAAGTTTGGGTTCCAAAAGTAACAACATAAATCCTTTCTTGTAGGTTTGCTTTAGGACCACTCCGTCTAAGGATAAATGGTACTTGGACAGTAGATGTTCAAGGCGTATGACGGGAGATAAATCTAAGTTCACTTCTCTCACTCAAAAGGATGGAGGGTTTGTAACCTTTAGTGACAATGCAAAAGGCAAGATCATCAGAATTGGTAAAATAGGTAAAGACTCTTCACTCACTATAGATGATGTCTTGTTAGTAGTTGGTCTAAAGCATAATTTATTAAGCATTAGTCAACTTAGCGACAAAGGATTTGAAATAATATTTAAGAAAGACAAATGCATAATTCAGAATTATAAGGATCATAAGACACTATTCGCTGCACATAGAATGAACAATGTATATTGCATAAACCTTAATAGCTTGATCTCTCAAGATATAACTTGCTTAGATGTCATGAGTGAAAATAGTTGGCTTTGGCATAGAAGGCTAGGAAAGGCCAACATGGATCTTATATCCAAGCTTTCTAAAAAAAATTTAGTTAAAGGCTTGCCTAACACCAAATTTGTCAAAGATAAAGTGTGTGATGTCTGTCAACTAGGAAAACAAATCAAGAAAAGTTTCAAAAAGAAGAAACATATATCAACTAGTAGACCCCTAGAACTCATACACTTAGACTTGTTTGGCCCTACTAGAACCCAAAGCTTAGGAGGAAAGTAATACGCCTTCGTAATTGTTGATGATTACTCTAGATATACATGGGTGTTGTTTTTAGCCAACAAAGAGGAAGCTTGTAATTCGTTAATCTCTTCATGCAAAAAGCTTCAAAATGAGAAAGGGTACAATGTCTCAAATCTAAGAAGTGACCAAGGAAGAGAATTTAAGAATCAAGACGTTGAAAAATTTTGTAATGAACATGGCATAAGTCACAACTTTTCAGCACCTAGAACCCCACAAAAAAATGGAGTTGTGGAAAGGAAAAATACAACCCTTCAAGAAATGGCAAGAACTGTGCTAAATGAAAATAACTTACCCAAGTATTTTTGGGCCGAAGTTGTAAATACAGCTCGCTATGTAATTAATAGGGTTTCTATTAGATCAAGCCTCAACAAAAAACCCTATAAATTATAGAAAGGAAGAAGGCCTAACATAAATTACTTTCATATCTTTGGATGCAAGGGTTTTGTACTCAATAACAAAGACAACTTAGAAAAATTTGATGCTAAATCGAATGAAGGTATTTTCCTAGGATACTCCACAAATAGTAAGGCCTATAGGATCTATAACAAAAGAACACTCACCATAATTGAATCAATTCACGTAAACTTTGATGAATCAAATCCTTTTTCAAGAGAATTCAAAAATGAAGAAAAAATGATATTTTCAAAAAGAAGGATGAAATAGAAATCAAGGAAGAAAAGGAAATAAATGAAGAAAGCCCAAAAGATGAACTTATAGAAAATCCGGAATTACCTAGAGAATGGAAGTATAAGAAAGATCACCATCAAGAACAAATTATAGGTGAACCATCTAGAGGTGTAACTACTAGATCTTCTCTAAAGAATCTGTGCAATCACTATGCATTCCTATCTCACAATAAACCTAAAGATGTTGAAGAGGCCCTTAAGGATGAATCTTGGATAATTGCTATGCAAGAAGAACTAAACCAATTTGAAAGAAGCGAAGTATGGCAATTAGTACCTAAACCTGAAAATCATTCGATCATAGGAACTAAATGGGTATTTAGAAATAAAAAAGATGAAAACGGTATAATCATTAGAAACAAAGCTAGACTTGTAGAGAAGGGGTATAATCAAGAAGAAGGGATAGACTATGATGAAACATTTGCCCCTGTAGCTAGAATGAAAGCTATTAGAATGATATTAGCTTATGCTTCCTATAAAGAATTTAAGTTATACCAATTGGATGTCAAAAGTGCATTCTTGAATGGGTATATAAATGAAGAGGTATATGCTGAACAACCCCCTGGTTTTGAAAATATTAAAAATCCTAACCATGTATTTAGACTAACTAAGGTTTTGTATGGATTAAAACAGGCCCCTAGGGCTTAGTATGAAATAATTAGTGGATTTCTAATTGAGAAGGGATTTTTAAGAGGAAAAATTGATAGTAACTTGTTCATTAAAACTAAGGAAGATGATATACTTTTAATTCAAATCTATGTAGATGATATAATTTTTGGTGCCACTAATGAACATCTATGTAAAGAATTTGCAAAATGTATGTAAGATGAATTTGAAATAAGCATGATGGGGGATATAAACTATTTTCTTGGGCTTAAAATCAAACAAGAAAAAAATGGGACTTTTATAAGTCAATCCTGATACATAAGAGAAATTATACAAAAGTTTGGTATGGAAAACAGTAAATCCATAGGAACACCTATGAGTACTTCTATCAGCCTAGACAAAGATGAAAAGGGAAAACCCATAGACACAAAGCATTATAGAAGTATGATTGGAAGTCTACTATATCTAACAGCCAGTAGACCCGACATAATGTTTAGTGTGTGTATGTGTGCACGTTTTCAATCAGCACCTAAGGAATCACACCTAATAGCGGTTAAGAGAATAATAAGATACTTAATAGGCACTATGGACTTAGGACTATGGTACCCTCAGGACACCAGTTTTGAAATGATAAGTTATTCAGATGTGGACTATGCAGGATTTAAAATAGATAGAAAAAGTACAAGTGGCACATGCCACTTCTTAGGAAGATCTTTAGTTTCTTGGTTCTCTAAGAAACAAAACTTCGTGGCTTTGTCAACTGCTGAGGCTGAGTATGTAGCAGCTGGGAGTTGTTGTGCATAAACACTTTACATGAAATAGCAATTAAGAGATTTCAATTTGAAATACACAACTATACTAATTAAGTGTGATAATCAAGTGCGATAAGCATATCTAAAAATCCTATTTCACACTTAAGAACCAAGCACATTGACATAAGACACCACTTCGTAAGAGATTATGCTAAAAAACAAGACATCATTATGGAATTCATCAATACAAATTATCAATGGGCTGATATTTTCACTAAACAACTCTCAAAAGATAGATTCATAACCATTAGAAGAGAGCTTGGTTTACTACATAGTAGAGAAACTAACTAAAAGGACAAGCTTAAAGAAAAATCTACAATCAGCCAATTGAATCTGAGGTCAGCTAACTGACTGATGCAGTTTCTCCTAGAACAAAGGCCAGTCAACCAACTGACTCTGAGTTCAGCCGACTAACTAAGGTAATTTTTTCATGGACTAGAGAGCAATCAGCCAACTGACCCTAAGGTCAGCCAACTGATTGATAGAGCAACCCTAGACTCATTTATAAAACTCAAGTCATTTGAGTTGTCAATCAAAGGACCAAGGGTTTGTCTCTCTGTGTGTTCTAAGTTTGTTTTGGCATGTATGTTGATATGTTGCATGACACAACACTCAGCTTGTTGCTTTCTTTCCCCTTGTTTCTTGAATAATAGACTTCATGCCTATGTGATATGCAATATTCTACATGTGTATGTTTTAAAATTGGTATCTCGACATTGGTATTTTGAAAATCTGAGCATAAAGTTATTAAGCATGATTTAGAAACATGAATTTTGAAATATCTTGACCATGTATGCTTATGATGGATCACATGAATAAATGAAAAATTGGCATCTATAAGCAGTGCATGATATGACATCATCATTAGTATCTAAAAAGTATATTGGAATCTATGAATATATCACTTGGTATCCCTTGCCATGATCTTGGTATTTGAATGATGCATTATGAATGACAAATGTGACTTTTAAAGTATTTTTTGCAAATATGAATGTTGTATCTTACTCTTTTTGATTGATGTCAAAAGGGGAAGTAATATTTGAGCAAAAATTGAGCATGATATTGAAAAACATGATATTTCGAGCATTAGATATGTATCAAAAGGTAGAGGGAGAAGTATTTGATATTGAATAAGCATGATATTGTATGATGAGCATGATATTGTATGATATTAAAATTGGTCTTGAAACTACAAATATTGTTAAAATGGTGCTTATTGTAAGGGGAGTAAAATGATGCTTGTAAGGGGGGGTCTTTTTTTTAAGGCTTACTCAAAATTTTTGCTCCTCATTTGTCATCATAAAAAAGGGGGAGATTATTGACCTAATTGGGCTTTTTAATCTTGTTTTGATGATAACAAAATGAAGGATGGTTATGTGTTGTTGAGTGGTTTTATTTTAGGTCTAAGGACACTCACGGTTAATCATGGAAGCAAGCTGGAGACCAATGTCAATTAAGTGAAAGCTTCTTAGAACATTGAAGTAATGAACGAAAAACGAAGAGCTTAAAGGCCAGGCAGATCTTGAAGTTAGAAGTGAATCTCAAGAGGCTGCAAGATTTAGTGATTAAGGAGATCATGCTTAGAAGGATATTTGTAAGTACTTCAAGTCATTACTATTTAGATATGTGAAACTCCTTAAGATACAAACACTTAAAGACTAGCACTTGAAAAACCTTTGAAAATGTTTTTTAAAAGTTATAATTAAGTTTTTCAAGTAAACTAGATTTTAAAGAAATCAAAAAATAGAAATTATTTAAAAAAAAGGACTGCCCAGCCGACTGACTCAGTACCCAGCCAACTGACCATATTTATACATGGTTCAATCTGCCGATTAACAGGAAACCTTCAACAAAGTTAACTATCTAGCCAATTGACTCAATGAACTGAAAACGCCCAGCTGACTGACTATTTTGAACGTGGTTCGGTCAGCCGACTGACAATTTATCAGAATTAATTTTTAAAAGACTAAATGGTGTCAGCCGCTTGTCCAGCCGATTGACTAGTGCAAAAAATGACCTAGTCGAGTGGGTCAGCCGATTGACTTTATGGGGAATTTTAAAATTCAAACTTATGGGAAGTTTTTCAAAATTGATTCTTTGAATTAATATCTTTTAAAAAGTTACCTAAATGCTCCATGTTAACTTTTTCCTTAAAATGGTCTATAAATACCTCCCTTACTCAATGAAAAAAAAAACAAGCAATACACGATTTCTACGCTAAAACTCTCCTAAAGCTCATTCTTGCTCACACCTTTTTGCTGGGGAAAAACTCTACGAAATTGCTAGATTGAAAACAAAGGTTTGGTTTTTGAGTTGCATCTAAAATCTTTAAAGAGCCATTGGTAACTTCTAAACCTTGAGCTTCACATTTTCTATTTAGTTTTGGTTTTGAAGTACGATTTGGGATTTAACTTGTACAACTTGATCTATATTTAAGAGTGTTTTTGTACGCAAATATCGATTCCTTTCTATAGGAACTTTGACGGTTCAAGGTATTGTTGAATCATTAGACCAAGCATAGGTTGTTTCTTAAAGAGGTTTCTCTTCTTGAAAAAGAGGTTGGTTATTGTAAGGGTTTTTGTTCCACCCGAAAGGAACAAGGTATAGTGAAATCCTTAGGTGGTTAACCTAAGGTGAGGACGTAGGCTGGGGTACGCCAAACCTCGTAAAAGCAGCGGTGTCACTCTCTTTCCCTTACTCTCTTTAAATTTTTAACAAACATATAAACTGTGTGGATGTTGTAATTCTTTCAATTATAAAAACAATGCATATTGGAAGTTAAATAAACCAAAGTCTAATTTGTTCTTGGGCTTGCAGAAACCGAAAGGGAGTACGTTGGTTAGTCAATTTTTTTCAAAAACCGTAAGGGAGTACGTTGATTGGTTAACAACCCAAAACCCATTAGCTGAAGGTTTATTTAAATGCTGATCTTAAAAAAAAAAAAGGTGTTTGGATTCTATTTTAATCTTAAATTCAAAAGCTAACTACAAGACTTGCACATTCATATACAAGGTTGCTGAATATTGCAAATCAAAATTGATTACTTGTGTTGTGGTTGTTTTGCTTGAACAATTAATTAATTGGCTTTGTTTGTTGTGGTTGTTGATTGAATAGAGGAAGTTAGTGCTTGTGTGCATTGCCTAATCAACAAAAGTATAGGAAGTCTTTAAAGGATTGTAAAAAGTTAAGAATTCTTAAAAAGACTTTAAGGAATTTTTAAATAACCCAATTCACCCTCCCCCTCTTGGGACTACACCTTAGGTTTCAAAAAGCACTCTTTACATCCATTTGAAATAACTTGAAGCCTTTATAGCAAGCAAAGGCAAGTAGCATCCTAATGGCTTCAAGTCTTGCTACGTGGGTATAAGTTTCATCATAGTCAATTCCTTCTTATTGGTTATACACTTGTGCAACAAATGTAAAGACTCGAAAAAATTTAATTTATGAAAGTAATAAAAGAAAAGACAAGAAAGATAAAGAAAAGAAGGAAAAGAAGGGGCATCAGTAGGGATTCGTCGATGAACCCATGGTCTTCATCGACGAATGTCCTTCTAAGTCTCGTCGACAAGTACATGTCTCGTTGATGAGGAGATACCAAGAGCAAAGAATTTCAAGTTATTAAGGGTTCATCGACGAACCCAATATGTTCGTCAACGAACACCCTTCTATGGTTCGTCAATGAGTAAATGTGTCTTGTCGACGAAGCCACATGGCTAGTAATTTATATATATGTTAAAAATCATATTTTTCAGCAAAAGACTCTTCTCTCTTCTCTCTCGATCTCTCTCTCTCTCTCTCTCTCTCTCTCTCTCTCTCTCTCTCTCTCTTTCTCGCTCTCTCTCTCTCTCTCTCTCTCTCTCTCTCTCTCTCTCTCTAGGTTCGGCCAACACACCTTCTCTCCTCGATTTTTGCTCCGCTTCAGCTCGTTTCGACGGTCAGAAGCCACCACGGGGTTCATGGGGAGATTCTCTACAACTTAACCGAAGCAGAATGTTGATTTGGAGTCCTTGGGCACCACTCCAAAATCAGGGTAGGGTATTTTAGAGTTTAAGTACTTATTTGGAGTATATAGGGCTTAGGAGACACTAAATGAGAAATATTCTAGGGTTGAGTTGATTGACCTAGGGATAAATGAAATTTCAGGATTTGGAGTACTGAACGCCGCAGGCGTGAATTAGGGTTTTTCAACAGGTTTCTCAGGAAACAGGAAAGGGGGTAGACTAAGTTAGATATTTTCAGAAAATTTATTATTGAATATATAGTATTTAATTCTGAAATTTATATATGTGATTAGTATAGATTTTGGGAATACTGATGTAGAACTGAGAAAACCCTAGAACAGATCTAATAATATTTTTCAGCAAAATATGTTTTTCCTAGAAAGATAGCACTCACTCATGTGGCATAGGTATATATATTTTACAGCATTAATAGATTGTCAAAATATTTTATGACTCCTCATAACAAACATGATTTGATAACGGTTTATTTTTAGAAAAACTATAAACAGTATAGAAATTATATTTTCAGTATATTATGATATTCAGCCGGCGCATATGCTGTGATTATTCAGTTGGCCCAGATGTCGTGATATTTCAGTTGGCCCAAATGCCGTAATATTTTAGCCGGTGCAGATGCCGTGAACAAATTTATAAGTATTTAACAGTTTATTCAGAAATATTATTATGTCAGATTTTACATAGGATCATGAAACAGTATATATAGTATTTATGAAATTTACTATATGATAGCAGAACCCTAATGACTTAATTTAGTTTCGGAGTACGATACCGTAACTATTCAGATCAGGTAGTGCTACCATATGTCTCAGATAAAGTTTGGAAGATGGGTAGTCAATTGAGCCCAGAGAAGAGTAGAGAGCCCCTTGGAAGTACGGACCAGGCTGGGTAGGCTAGTCGTACTTACAGACTAATCAACTTTCGCTTAACGTGGTAGGCCAACCATTACTAGGTCCCGCCTACGGCTGCACAAACTAGTCATGTGGGGGTAATACATGATGTTAGCTAGCTATCTATACAGGGTGTGATTTCAGTAATATACAAATATAACAGGTGATTTTTATGTATACAAAAATTTAGTATGATACAGTATGTTATGTTAAATTATGTTTTATTCAAATTTTATACAGAACAATTTTACCAGATTTGTCAAAAGCAAGTAAAAATGATATATAGAATTTCCTTGCTTATCAGACACAATTTAACATGTATAGTATATGCTTATAACACAATAATACTCATGTAGCACACACTAATATTAGTCTATCTCCTTTACTGAGAAGTGGCTCACCCCATCATTACAAACATTTCTGAAAACCCCGACAGACGAGTGGAGTGAGCTCTAAGATAGAGGAGTTCGTTGGTACTACCCCAGTTGCAGGGTAAGTAGTTGTGCCAGGATCCATATGGAATTTTGGGTATGACTCTAGGATGTTTGGTCCTTTTCGGCCATAAGGGGTAAGAAGGAGTCTGACAGCACCAAAGAGAAGATGAGTATAGCCTTCTTTGATCCATTGATTGATCAGATCTTGGTGGAGCTTAAGATCAACGTACTGTTCTTTGGAGGAGGCTGGGATGAGGCATTTATCTAGGGTTGTAGTCTGGACATATTCTTTCATATGAAGTCTATTGTGAGAAGCAAGGATGGTTCGAACTTGACTGGCTAAAGAATTTTTCCTTCTGAAAATATTATAAGGATTTACAAGGGGGAGAGAGGTTTCCGGAATCTGAGCAGAATCAGGAATATAGGAATATTCAACTATATATGTGTGTGTGTGTGTGTGTGTGTGTGTGTGTATTGGAAACAATAAAACTCTGGTATTGTATAAAAGGTTAAGTATATTATGGTTTCTGTTGCATAGTTGTCATGTATTTATAAACAGGTGTATCCCCGGTTTCCTTGAGATCCGGGTTGACTTTGACTATGTTTATGGTATCAGAGTTCTATTATTATTATGATAAAAAATAAATAAATATATATAGCAGAAATTTGGGATCCTGACATTTTGGTATCAGAACCTAGGTTGCTAGATTTTGTTGACTTTAGTGCACAGCGGAAACAATAAAAGAGTATCGGAATAGATTTTGGAAGAGGATACGAAATAGGGTGGATCAGAATTTTAGTGAGTCAATGTTGGGAAGTTGAGATGAGAATTTAGGATTTTATTCTGCAGTCTGGAAGCAGGATTTTCGTAGTGGTTTCTGTGTCTTTCCTAGGGTGACGATTTTAGGAAAGTCATAGTAAACTATTGTCAGGTTGTGTTTCTAAATTTTTAGGACTGAATCTTAAATTGAAAATAAGGACGTTAGGTTAATTGATGATGTGAAATTTCAGTTAGATAAATATAAAAGTTATGTTATGAAGATAGGGTCCTCAGATCATATTTATTTTCTTTTTAGGATGGACCCTGGGGGTAATAGTGCTCACGCCAGTGGTGATAATGGTGCAGGGCCCTCTAGTATGGGCGGCGGTGATTTAGATGCAATTCTTGTGCAGTATAGCTCAGTAAGTTATGACTGAGATTGCACGGAGCTCTAGGGAGCAGGGAGGCCCATCAACAAGCCAGGGTTGCACTATGGAACAGTTCGCCAAAATGAAGCCTCCAACTTTTTCAGAGAGTACAGAGTCTATTATAGCAAAGAATAGGGTGCAGGAAATAGAAAAGATACCAATTGTACTATGTTGCACCGACAAGTAGAGAGTATTGTATGCCACCTTTAGACTGACAGGGAAAGATGCGCATTGGTGGTCTGCTGTGAGACTCTAGAAGGAGCAGAGACCAGTACCTGTAGCCATGACCTAGAGTTGGTTTAAAGAGATGTTCTTCGATAGATATTTTCTTGCCACCACTAGAGAGGCAAAAGTGGAGGAATTTTTTAATTTGACCCATGGGCATAAGAAAGTCCAGCAATATGCAGCGAAATTTATTGAACTGCTCCGTTTTGCCCTATACATAGTCCCGAATAAGGCAAAGAAAGCAAGGAAATTTAAGAGAGGTCTGAGACAAGAAATTTGTGAACAGGTGGCGGTATTGAAAGTACAAGATTTTGTAGAGCTGGTAGATGGGGTTGCCATGGCTGAAGCGAGCAGGCAGAAGGTTGCTAAGATGCAGGGACAGAGGAAGAGACACACACCTCCTAGATCTCAGGAAAGTTCTAGCCGAGGCCCATAAATGAGAGGTGGATACAGCGAAGGACAGAGGCAGGAGACGAAGAGTCTAGAAATGTAGGGCGAGCAGACTTATCCCGTTTATTCCAGTTGCAGTAAGATACACATGGGAGAGTGTCGAGCGGGGAGAAATATTTGCTACCAGTGTGGTGGACCGAGTCACCTGGTACGAGACTGTCATGCACTATGAAATAATGCTCCCGCTCCTAGACCATCTTGAGGAAACATCCAGGTGCCCCGAAGCGGTCAGCAGAGGAATACTACACAGGCGCGGTTCTACACACTGACATTAAGAGATGCTGAGGCGGCTGGCGATGTGGTGACAGGTACATTTAGTACACTTTCAATTAAAGTTGTTGTTTTATTTGATTCAAGGGCCAACACTCGTTTGTGTCGGTGGGATACGTCAAGTTATGTGGAGTAGAAACACAGCTGTTAGACACCGAGTTATCAGTAGCTACACCGACAGGATCAATAGTGAGGTGTCGAAGGGTGCTTAAAGACAATCCAATAGATATTCAAGGGAGAGTGTTATCATTTTTTGTGCACATTTCATCATCTCATAATAATATATATCGTGTTTCACATATTTCAACATTTCTCAAAATAATCATATCAATAATTCACAAAATCTCATTTTTAAAAAAAAACATATCTACTCACATATAAATACCATATTTCATTATTTTTCACTAATCGCATCAATAATTCTCATTTTAATATTTTCTCAAAAAATACTCATCGTTATATTTCACATTTTGCAACATACATCGTATGCCACATAGTTTTCATCTATTATTCATAAAATATCTATTTCACACTCCAAAATATCACAATTTAAAATTACTCAAATGCTACACAATTTATATGATATTCATATCATAATAATTTCTAGACAAAATACCATGTGCTCATATTCACAATTAATTCAAACATTAATTCTAAAAGTACTGTTATAATTTATTCCCCTTACTAGACTTATTGAGAGTCTCGTTAACACCCAGATCCTACGCCCTTGGCGTCTGAAACTCAATTTCTGCAATTTACATTTTTTTCAGATTAATTAACTTATTTCCCCAAAATAATACACATCTAACCTTCCCTTGGCCTCATGTACTCCAAATTAACATGTAGTCCAATATTTGACATAGGAGAAGGGGCGGGGGCTTATGTAACCTGAATTCTCCTGAAGCTTAAAGAAGCTTCAGATGAATGGTTATATAATAATAATAATAATAATAATAATAATAATAATAATAATAATAATAATAATAATAATAATAATAATAATAATAATAATATATTTAATTAATATTAATAATAATATATTTTATTAATAAAAATAAATATAAATTTTAATTTTTTTTCTTTTTTTTTTATAAATTTAATTAATTAATTAATTTTTTTTTTTGGAAATCACTCCACTAATCTTGTATAGCCCTTTTTGGGGTTATTACATTCTCCCCTCATAAAAATTTCATCCTCGAAATTTGCTATTCCCCTGCTTTCCATCCATAGCGAAAATACTTCCAATTTTATTAATTACCCTCACTTATGACCGAGGAATACCGTGGTTACAAAGAGGGTTTTGGGAGATTACAACTATTTAAAATTCTCCCAAAACCATTCACGTCCCAAAACTAGAAACTCTATCTATTCTACGTTTCACTATACAAATAAAAATATACAGTATTATTCCTGTTATTCTGACTGACTTGACTCTAAACTCCACTGAATAAGTGTGGATATCTCTAGTGCATCAGATCCTCCAGCTCCCAAGAAACCTCCTTAACGGCATGATTGCACCACAAAACTTTCACTAGTGGAATCCTCTTCGTGCGTAGCTCCTGTTCCTTCCAGTCAAGAATCTGCATTGGCACTTCCTCATAAGCTAAAGTATCTCTCAACTCCAGTGCTTCATAACTGATCATATGAGAGGGGTCTGGTACGTATTTCCTCAGTAAAAAACATGGAATATGTCATGGATCCTAGATAGGACCGGTGGTTATGCCAAACAATAGGCAACTAGACCTACTCTTTCAAGAATCTCGAATGGTCCAATATACCTATGGCTCAGCTTACCCTTCCTCCCAAATCTCATAACCCCCTTCATCGGTGCCACCTTCAAGAACATGTGATCTCTTGCGTCAAACTCCAATTCTTGCCTGCAAGTATCTGCATAACTCTTCTGTCAGCTCTGTGTTGTTCGGATCCTGTCTCTAATGAGTCTGACTTTATCCTGAATCTGTTGTATCAGCTCTGGCCCCAATATCTGTCTCTCCCCAATCTCATCCTAGTATAATGCAGATTGGCACTTCCTTCCATACAGTGCCTCATATGGTGTCATCCCAATGCTAGCCTGGTAGCTGTTGTTATACGCAAACTCGACTAGTGGCAAATACTGCATCCAACGACCTCCAAAGTCTAGCACACATGCTCGCAGCATGTCCTCCAGAATCTGTATCATCCTCTCCATCTGCCCATTTATCTGAGGATGAAAAGTTATGCTAAACGATAACTAAGAACCCATGGCCACTTGCAGACTCTTCCAAACACGAGATGTGAACTGTGGGTCTCTGTCTGAAACTATGGACACTGGGACACCATGGAGCCTAACTATCTCCGGACGTTTAACTCAGCCAATCTGTTCATGGAGTAGCTAACTCTAATCAGCAAAAAGTGGACAGTCTTTGTCAGTCAATCCACCACTACCCAGATAGCGTCCTGTCCATGCAAATCCAGTGGCAATCCTGTGATAAAATCCATCGTTATATGCTCCCACTTCCACTCAGGAATGTGGAGTGGTTGTAATGACCCCGCCGGTCTTTGATGCTCAGCCTTCACTTGCTGGCACGTCAAACATTGATCCATATACTAGGCTATCTCCCTCTTCATGTTGCTCCATCAGAAGGACTCTCGAAGATCCCTGTACATTTTAGTGCTACCTAGATGTACAGTATACAGGGACCTATGTGCTTTCTCCAGAATAACTTTCTTGATATCAGGGTCAGCAAAAATGCATAACCTGGTATGGAGCCACAAGGCTCCATCATCTGAGATGCTGAACTCTATTTCCTAACCATCCTGTACCTTCCCCATAAGCTCTACTAGTTCTGCATCATTTCTATGGGCTACTTTAATCATCTCCTGTAGAGTCGGCTACAAAACCAAGTCAGTAATAAATGTTTGGTGATCGCCCTCTATTAGCTCCACACCGAGCTTCTCTAGATCCATCTGGATCAAATGCTGAATCTCCACCACAGACATAGACAAATCCACTGATTTTCAGCTCAAATCATCAACAACCACATTAGCCTTTCCTGGGTGGCAGCTGATAGTGCAGTCAAATCCTTTATTAGCTCCAGCCATCTCCTCTACCTCATATTCAATTCCTTCTGCGTGAAGAAATATTTTAAGCTCTTATGGTTAGTAAATATCTCACACCTACCCCCATATAGATAGTACCTCCAAATCTTCAGCACGTAAACAACCGCCGCCAATTCTAGATCGTGGGTAAGGTAGTTCTTCTCATACTCTTTCAACTATCGTGAGGCATAGACTATTACTCTCACCCGCTGCATCAATACGCATCTGAGCCCTTTATGGGACACATCACTATAAATTAGGAACCCCTCTTCTCCTGAAGGAATCATCAACACAGGCGCACTAATGAGTCGTTGTTTTAATTCTTGGAAGCTTTGTTCACATTCATCAGACCACTCAAACATCACTTCCTTCCTGGTCAATTTGGTAAGTGGGTCTGACAATCTAAAGAAGCCCTCAACAAACCTGCGGTAGTACCCAGCCAATCTTAGGAAACTTCTGATCTCGTGCACGTTCTTTGGTCGTACACAGTCTACTACCGCCTCAATCTTACTCAGATCTACAAGAATACCACCCCTAGATATAATGTGTCCAAGGAAGGTAACATGTTCCTGCCAGAACTCGCACTTCTTGAGCTTCGCATATAGCTTTTTCTCTTGCAACACCTGCAGCACTATACTCAGATGCTCTTCATGCTTCTCTGGGCTCTTCGAATACACCAGTATATCATCAATAAATACCACCACAAACTTATCTAAATATTGGTGAAAAACCATGTTCATCAAATTCATAAACACTGCAGGAGCATTCATCAAACCAAATGACATAACTAGAAATTCATAATGGTCATACCGTGTTCTAAATGCCATCTTTGGAATATCTTCCGCCCTGACTTTCACCTAATAATACCCGGAGCGTAAATCTATCTTCAAAAAGATTTGTGCCCCCTGTAACTGGTCAAACAAATCATCGATACATGGGAGCTATTATATATTCTTGATAGTCACTTTGTTTATTTCTTGATAGTCGATGCACAACCTCATCGAGCCATCCTTCTTCCTCACAAACAAAATCGGTGCTCCCCAAAGCGACACACTGGGTCGAATAAATCCCTTATCTAATAGTTCCTGCAACTGTTTTTTCAATTCTTTCAGCTCTGTCGATGTCATCTATATAGCACCTTTGAAATCTGCGCTGTCCCCAGAACCAAATTAATAACGAACTCTACCTCACGATCAGGAGGTAGCCCCGGTAAATCCTCGCGAAATACATCAGAAAAATCCCTCACCACTGGGATCTCCTCCACCCTCAGCTCCCCTTCTGATACTACCTTCACACAGGCTAAATATCCCTGATAGCAACCTACGTGCCTGAATAGCAAATAGTAACTGAGGTGGGGTGCACACACGTGATCCCAAAAATTTGTACTCCTGTCCCTCTAGAGGTCTGAACACTACCTCCCTCTGATGGCAATCAATGTTAGCATAGTGGGCAACTAGCCAGTCCATACCCAAGATTATCTCAAACCCATGCATGTCTAAAACCATCAGATTAGCTAACAAAGACCTCCCCGAATATCCACTGTACAATCCTTGAGTATCTTTCTACATATCCCAACAGCCCCAGTCCGCATAACAATAGACAAACTAATATCTAACTGCTGAGACTCAAACCCACACAATCTAATATATTCCCGGGCGATAAAAGAATGATTCACCCCAGAATCAAACAATATAGCAGCTTTAAATGACAATATTGAAACAGGACCTATCACCACATCTCCCGTCGCCTCAGCATCTCTCGACGTCAGTGCATAAACTCGTGCTGGAGCAATATTCCTCTGTTGTCCACCTCGAGGTGCCTAGTAGCCTCCTCTATATGGTAGAGGAGCAGCTACTACCGCTGGCGATGCCTGACAGTTCCTCGCGATATGCCCAAGCTCGTGGCACTGATAGCAGACAACCTCCCTCGCTCAGCACTCTCCTAGGTACCTCCTCAAACATCTGGGGCAAGGAGGGGGCATCTGTCTGCCTTGCACTGCTCGCTCTCCTCCTCCCTGTCGTCGTCCCCCTTTGCTATCATATCTCCTCCACGGCCCTTGACTGGGCCTTGCCTGAAAATCAAAAGGCGCAAGCCTCTTCCTCTAGCTCTAGGCTACTGCACCTCTCTATATGCTACTCTTAATCACCGCAGCCCTATCCACTATCTCCGAGAAGGTCTGAACTCAGAATCCTACCACCTGCTCATACATATTCTGCCTCAAGCCCTCCTCAAACTTCCTCGCCTTCCTCTCCTTATTTGGCACCATATACGAGACAAAATCGGGACAGCTTAACAAATCTCGATGCGTACTGCTGCACCGTCATAGACCCTTGTGTCAGATACAGAAACTCTGACGCCTTCGCACTCCTAACCATAGCAGGAAAGTACCGCTTGAAGAAAATCTCCCTAAAGCGACTCCACGTCATCGCTACAGGGTTAGGCCTCTGCTCCTCAAGTAATCTCACTGATCTCCACCAGCGCTTTGCTTCCCCGGTCAATTTAAATGTAGCAAATAACACCTTCTGCTCGTCTATACATGAGAGGACTGCCAGTATATGCTCTCTGTCTTGAACCCAGTTCTCTGCTACCAGTGGGTCCGCTCCTCCAGAAAAAAAAAAAAAAAAAAAAAGGGGCCGCATATGCGTGAACTGCTTGATCGTGCAGCTCTACTCCCCCGAGCTCCTAGCCATCTCAGCCATCACCTGCTGAGTGACGCTACGCAACACTGCGTCAGGGTCTCCACCACCCATACTGGAAGGCCCTACTCCATCACCTCCCGCATTCGTGTTGCTGTTTCTCGGATCCATCCTGTAAAGAGAGGAACTAATCTCAGCATACAATTACTATCACACAACCCATACACCACTATAACTCATAAATTACTCTTCTATCCACATCCTTAATCCCTATTTAGGATTCACCCCTACCACTCAGAAACAAGACCCAGCGGTAGTATCCATGGTTTTTCTAAAATCGTCACCCTAGGAAAAACATAGAAACAACCCCAGTACTCCTGTCTCTAGGCCGCAAGATAGAATCCTAAATTCTTACCTCAACCTCTAACAATCACCAACTCACATTTCAATCTACCCATCTCTTATTTCCCTTAAAATCCACTCCTATACTCTAGTAATTGTATTCCACTGTTTACTAAAGTCTACAGAACCTAACAACCTAGACTTTGATACCAAACTGTGATGCCCCGATTTTCGTACAAAATTTTTTTTCCAATATTAAATGAATTTTCACTCGTCATAAACAACATTCATAAATCGGCCACGCCAACAACCCTACCACCATTCATATGACCCGACCTACATTAGGTATCGGGTAAAAAGTTATTTCATTATTACAACCTAACAGCGAAAGACAGTACATTTATATCATCCACAATACAATACCCATAGTATCTACATGCACATATATACATCATTATCACAAACTCAAAACAACCTAACTCTAGGGAAATTACACCACCCCTTAGTCAAAAAACTCACCCTGTGCGTCCGAGTCCTAGCTCCCTATGGTCACAGAGCTCTATCACCTAGCCTATCCTTATTCCCTGAAAAATTTAGATAGTTTGGGTGAGACACATCTCAGTAAGAAGGAATAAATTATTTACAGTGTGTAGCCATAAGAATTCAATTATAATACACTTTACTTTTCAAATCAACATTTTATCTGAGAAACATACCCTGATAAACATATTCTCATAATCATATAGATATACAACACAAGATTTTATAAGTTTTAAAAAGCATTTCTCAAATTCAATTATTTCCATCACATATTTACCCGTGAAGTTCCTAAGAATAGGGAAGATTACCCGCCCATACAGGTAGCCTCCCTCTGCCCTAACAAATTATGCAACCAGGTATGACTACATCTGATACCTATCAGGGCACTCACCTTACTCAGTAAGCCCTCAGGCGGAGAGTTTCACTTCGCCTTAATTATTTATTTTATAAAACACATTCTCTTTCATTTTTCATAATCATTTCCCATTCTAACTCATTACATATCTATATATACATAAATTCACATTTATGTACTTTACATAATACAATAGATCACATAATTCCGACTCTCAACATATTCACGATTTTCATACTGAGCATACCTCCCAAACGACATCAGTAGGAACCTCACAACACAATTTCCATACCAAGCATACCTCCCCAACAACATCAATAGGAACTTCACACACAATTTCCATACTGAGCATACCTCCCCAACGGTATCAGTAAGAATTTTACACACACAATCTCCTTACTGAGCATACCTCCCCAACGGCATCAGTAGGAACTTCACACACACAATCTTCCTACTGAGCATACCTCCCCAATGGCATCAGTAGGAACTTCACATGCACAATCTCCTTACTGAGCATACCTCCCCAACGGCATCAGTAGGAACTCCACACACACAATCTCCCTACTAAGCATACCTCCTTAACGGCATCAGTAGGAACTTCATACACACACAATCTCCATATTGAGCATACCTCCCCAACGGCATCAGCAGGAAAGGAATATCACCTACACGCAATTATTATGCGGTATTGGCATATCATTAATCATATATCAGTATATCTCAATTCATTTCAACATAAATGTTCTCATCATTTTTTGTGCACATTTCATCATCTCATAATAATATATATCGTGTTTCATGTATTTTAACATTTCTCAAAATACTCATATCAATAATTCACAAAATCTCATTTTTCAGGAAAAACATTTCTAGTCACATATAAATACTATATTTCATTATTTTTCACTAATCACATCAATAATTCTTATTTTAATATTTTCTCATAAAACACTCATCGTTATATTTCACATTTTGCAACATACATCGTATGCCACATAGTTTTCATCTATTATTCATAAAATATTAATTTCACACTCCAAAATATCACAATTTAAAAATACTCAAATGCCACACAATTTATCTAATATTTATATCATAATAATTTTCAGACAAAATACCATATGCTCATATTCACATATTAATTCAAACATTAATTCTAAAAATACAGCTATAATTTATTCCCCTTACCTGGTTTACTAAGAGTCTCGTTAACACCCAGATCCTACGCCATTGGCGTTCGAAACTCAACTCCTTCAATTTACATTTTTCCCAGATTAATTAACTTATTGCCCCAAAATAATACTCATCTAACCTTCCCTAGGCCCCATGTACTCCACATTAACATTTAAACCAATATTTGACACCCCCACTTAATTTTCTGAATTTTTCCTATGAATCCTAAAATTACACCCGTGGCGCTCACCCAGGCCCTAAATTTTGAAAATTTTACTTCAACTCTAGATGCTCAACATTTTAGCATTTTTAAATTAAACCTAGTTAATTAAAAATAAGCCTCTTAATAACCCTTGTACCCCAAATTTTGGGGTTTTGCCCACGACGACCCCACGAAAATTCCGTCCCACTAGACTTGTAGAGAATCATCCCTAAATTTTTGTGGTGGTATATGTTCATCAATCAGACTTATAATTTGCAAGATATTAAAGAAAAAATGAAAAATTGGCTAACCCCAGGAGATACGTCTACGCCGCTCCTACTACCGATCTGCTCCAGTAGAAATGACGGCAATGGAGAATGGAGTCTAGCGATATCTTCTGATTTTTGATCGGGCGAAAATCAGTCACAAAACTGAGAAAAGAGGGAGAGAGAACGAGAGAAGAGAGAGAGAGTGAGTTGTATAAGAAATAGAAGAAGGGGGGCTTCTATAACCTGAATTCGCCTGAAGCTTAAAGAAGTTTCAAATGAATGGTTATATATAATAATAATAATAATAATAATAATAATAATAATAATAATAATAATAATATATTTTATTAATAAAAAAATAAATTTGAATTATTTTTTTCTTTTTATATAAATTTAATTAATTAATTAATTAATTAAATTTTTTTTTTTTTGGAAATCACTCCGCTAATCTTGTATAGCCCTTTTTGGGGTTATTACATCTTCATATATATTTTTTGATGCATGTGTGGCCTATAGGGATGATTATACTGGTCGAATGGTAAAATGAATAAATCTTAATCCAGTATATTTGTTTTAAAAGACTTAAAAAATGATTGCTTATACTACTTGGCATACTTAATAAAATTAATCCTTATTATGTATAAGCAGTTTATTTCATCTAAGCTTGGATTCAATTTGAAAGGGGGAGCATCTTAAACTAAACTCTTATCTTGCTATGCTCACCAGTATTTTAGGCTTAGATGTGTTTTGAAATTACTGTGGCATGTGCTTGATTATTATGTTATTATTGAATACTGTAAGCGAAAAATATAATACTTGCAACATAGTCTTTGAATTTGCCATATGATCCTGCATGTGATGGATAAATTTTATTTTTTTTATCTATATGGTTGTCCTTTCTAGTTATATTATGAAATTGTGCCTAAATGTCAAACCAGAATGACAGTTGCTTGCTTTCTTTAAATTAAAATTTTTTTGGCAAGCGATCCCCAGTACTTTAAGCAAACATCATAAAGGGGAATATATATATATATATATTTACATATATTTTTATTAGTTGGCAAGAAATGATTTTACATGTGACATATCTTATTTTCTTGCTTATGTGCCTAATTGTTATATCCTTAAAATTGTTGTAATGCCCAAATTACTATACGATAAAAAAGGGAGAATTTTTTAGTGCTTAAATGTTAAAAGGGGGGAATGTTTTTCAAATGGGGAGTTTCTCTTGAGCTCAGTTTTTCTCTATGACCAAATTTCTTTCTCTTAACTTAACCCTTTTGCTGATGACAAAAGGGGGAGAATTTATGTGAGCAAAATGTTAAATCTTTCTATAACCAAAAAGGCAAGAAGTTTGCTAAGCTGCATGCATGCCCGTGCTTTATTGTCTGTCAAAACTAAATGCATATTATTTGATATGTCTTCTTTTGTGAATATGCTTGACCTATATTGTTTATTTTCAAGTTATGCATATTCTTAAAGGGAGCCTTTTTAAACTAAACCCCATTTTGCTCTGGTGTGTTTGTCATCATCAAAAAATGGGAGATTGTTGACTTTTTGAGTCCGATCCATGGTTTTTGATAATGACAAACAACAAGTTTCTTATGTGTGTTTCCAGTGATTGAATAAGTAACATTTTAGAACACACACATAAGGAGACTGAAAATGGACGTCAGAAGAAAATCGAAGGACATGTACATCAGCTGGCGTATTCCAAGGAAGTCACAAGAGTAAAGAAGATTAAAGACATTTAAATTTCATTTGTATTGCATTTAGTTTTTCTATTTGGCCTATAATATTTGAATATGCATGCATGATATGAATAAAGATCAAATAAGACCGTAGATTGACCATAGGGATCCAAATGACCTCAAGGCATCCTTCGGTTGACCTTGGTCAACCGATGCCAGATTTTTAGGGTATCTCTCAAAGGCCTTAAACTGACCTTAGGATTCATAATTCTGCATGAAAAAGTTTCCTATTCACTTAGAATTATTTATCATGCGACTAGGGACAATCTTATAAAGAGTATAGGACCGAAATGCTAAAATTGGCATGTTCGGTCGATCGAACTTCAATACGCAGAACCATTTGGTTGACCGAACCTCCCTAGGGTCAATAGTTTGACCCTTTGGTCAACCGACCTTAAAATGAGCTACAATGCTCTAGTTGACCGAACTGACACGTGAGGAGATCCCAATGCCCTAGTCGATCGAACCTTCAATAGAAAATTGACCTAGTCGACCGAACACCCAAGTTCGGTCAACCGAACTCATATCTGGTCGACCGAACCTTGGAAGGTTTCAGAATCGCCTTTGATTGGTTGATCATCTTCCTAGTTCAAATTCATCCTGGTCAATCGAACTAAGCACCCCGGTCGACCAAACCTTAAAAATAGTCGACCGAACCTCTCGGATTGCTCGAATTTTACCAAGGTTAAATTGGGTTAATTTTAATTAAACTCACTTAATCTTTTTTCAAAATACCCAGCGTGTCCCCAATGGCTATAATTTCCCCCAACTCTATAAATACCCCCTTATTACTCAAATTTACATAGGAGATTAGATTGGAAAATCCTCTGAAAATATTTTTGATATTATACTCTCCTATACTTATTTTATTGAAATCTTTCAAGAGAGATTTATTTTAAGCATTCATTTGGGCTTTTGTTTTACAAATCAAATATCTTTTAACTCTCATATCTTATTTATTTTCATATCATATTTTGAGAGTGTTCTTCAAGTTCCTCCACATTATTCTTTGATAAATATTTTTGGTGGAGAAATATTTTCATTGCTTGTGAATCTTGCACATCCATTGCAAGATTCAAAGGCTCACGTGCATGTGCTTACAAAATCATTCTTGAGCCAAAACCCTAGGTTCTCCTATACTTTACTTGAAAAATATTTTTGGGAGAAAATCATTTTTATTAGGGTTTGAATCTTTGAAGTGCTATATTATATACATCTAAATCAAAGATTGCGTAAGGTATTTTAAGAAAATCACATACTCACTTGAGCTTATATTTCAGATCATGTGTGAGTGTATTTGAGCTTCATATTGTACACATCGGCTTGTATTAGAAGCATTTATTAGTACACATTTGATTATCTTTTGTATTCCCAACGTATAATCAGAAGAGGGAGACTAGCCCTGTGAATAGTCCCAGATTGACTTTGACCCTGTTAGGAAAGTTAGGTGCACCATCCTGCTAAGGTGTAGTTGTAGGTTGAGGTCAGTCCCGTTAATTGACCTGGTTGTAATCAGTGCTGCTCCACCCGTTAAGTGAGCAATAGTAGAAATCCTCAGCCTTGCGAGTTTAGACGAGGACGTAGGCAGTATTGGTCGAACCCCGATAACATATCTGGTGTTAGTTTTATTTTTCACAATTTACTTTTTGCACCTGTATGTTTATGTTTATTGTTTGAATATTTAATTAGGTTTTTGATTACATAGAAAGACCTTAGGTTTGTATAATATTGCTTTTGGAACCTAGTTTAACCTAGGAAAAAATTTTAAATATCCAATTCACCCCTCCCCTCTTGGGAATACACCAAAATCAACATAAATTATTATACATAAAAAAAAACATACAATACAAAAGTGGTCAAATTCATGAGAAAAATAAATTTTGAAAAAAAAAACACACACACACACATGCACACACACACGCACACACACATATACACACACAATCAAAGGTGACACATTTCAGAACATAATTAAGAAATTAACTACTAGAATGATTTTTGTAATACTAGTGATGCGTTTGTAATATATTAGTAATAGTTCTTATCAACCGTCACTAATAATAGACTATTAGTGACGGTTCTATAAATCGTCACTACTAATGCATTTTTTGGTGGCAAAAAAAAAGGTCAAAAATATTAGTGACACATTTTATAAACCATTACTAATAGTGGCCTATTAGTGACTGTTTACGAAAAGTATCACTACTAGTCCACTAATAGTGACGGTTTTAATAAAATGTCACTAATAGTTTACTATTAGTGACGGTTCAGAAGCGTCACTAGTAGGCCATTATTTGTGACGATTCTGATTCGTCACTAATACCTGAAAAACTATCGTTAATATTTTTCCAGAATAGTTTGAGTGAGAGAACTGGTTTTTAGTGACGAAAGTATTAGTGACACTTTCAATTTTGTCACTAAAAGAGCATTATTAGTGACGATTTAGAAAACTGTCACTAATAGTGTAAGTATTTGTGACGGTTAAGTGACGAAATTGAAAGCGTTGCTAATACTTTTGTCACTTTACATTTTTTTTGTAGTGCTCATTATGTTTTTTATTAAAAAAAAGCATACTTTATTAATATGCCTTTGCTTTTGGTAGAGGAATACTGTGGTTACAAGACAAGCATTGGGAGATTAAAGATAAAGAAATTAAAGGTCTCCCAAAAACAACACCAACAACCAACCAAAACAGGACTACAAATCCACTCAAAGCTAAATAAGAAACAAATCTAAACAGACCTATCATATACAAAAATAATAAAATAAAATCAAATCAAATCAAAAAATCTAAACCTATCAAACAAAAATTGAGAGGTTGAACTAATGACGAAAGGAAGTGAGACCCAACTTATCCATCCAAATGATACCTTTTAGAGAACGTGGTAAAAGATGTTGTTCCTCGTAGATGACATTATTTCCCATTTCTCCTTCTCTACCGAGAAAATCAGTCGCACTATTGTCTTCCCTATCTTACAAGGCTTAACATCCTATTTTGATACTAACAAACAAGTGGAACTTAACATATTCGGTTAAGTGATGACATTTCGGGACACAACCATGAGAAAGCAAGGTCAAGTGTTCAAAAGGATTCATGAAAGCTTATATTTCAAAGGAGGATGATTATATGAAGCCTTAAGCTTGGATTCAAAGATTATTTAATAAAGCTTAAAGAAAATGATCACATGGAATGTTTTCAAAAGCTTACATAAAATTTAAGTGATCTAGAATTTAAAGTTTGAAAGAAGTTATAGGACATGTTCATATATGAAGACTTCAAGGAGTTCAAGAAATGAAAAGTTGAAAAAGTTCATAGGGCATATTATGTAAGTACTTCAAGTATACTCAAATATGAAATTCTTTGAAGCTCATTAAGTACAAGAAACCTAGAGACCTAAAATTCAATCTTGGAAAATATTTTTTAAGTAAACAAATTAAAATTTCAAGATTTGAGAAGCAAATAAAGATTTTGAAAAGTTATCTTAAAATCAGCATTTTTGAACTAGACAGAAGCTTGCCTGAAATCCCTTAGTAGGCTGAAAAATTAAATGTTTTTAAGATGGACAGACAGAAGGTCTTCAGGCTACTGACCAGACCTCGACAGGCGCCTGACGTGATAAATTGAGAAGCCTGACTGGGTTCAGCCAGGCAACTGCCACCCTTTGGCCTTTGTTTTAAAACTGAGTTTTAAAGTGACAGGCACCTGACCAAAAGGTGATAGGCTGCTGCCACGAGGGAAATTTCAAAATTTTTATAATGGTAAAGTTTTTTAAAAATTGATTGCTTAGGGCTCAAATTTGTCTAAAACTTGGACACTACTCTAAGTAAACTTGGAGATCAAGAAAAATACTTTTCCATGTTTATAAATAGGCTCCAAGGCTATTGATTTTAAACACCAAACATACAATTCGACTCTCAATCTCTCTCAATTGCGCTCATCATTCAAAGGCTCTCTTGCTACCATATTGTGCACAAATTCTACTGAGTGTTGCTGACTTTCAATCACTGATCTTGTGCTTCAAATCTAAATCTTTCATTCATTGAAAGAATTAATCAGTGATAAATTCCCTTGACCTTCAATTTCAATTTCATATTGATTTACTTTGAAGTATATAGTTTTGAAATTGTACTAATCTACTTTATGTGAAAGCATTATTGTACGTAGCTCTTGTTTCTTGTTTCTTGTTTCTTTGACGATTCCAGGTTGTTGGATCGTTGGCCAAGTGTGGGGTATCACTTGGAGATGTGAAGCTCTAGCCTATTAAAGGAGTGACCGAGTGTGGGGTATCATTTGGAGAGGTGGTGCTCTAACCTATTGAAGGAGTGCGCAACGGTTTTGTTCTGCCCAGAAAGGAACTAGTTTAGTGAATCCTTAGATAGTTTGCCTAAGGCGAGGACGTAGGTTGGAGATAAGTCGAACTTCATAAAAAACATGGTGTCACTCTCTTTCCTTTTCTCTCTTTATTTTCAGCATAAATTAACTGCGTGGATGATTTATATTTCTTAATCATAAAAACTATGTGGATTGAATTTTAAATAAGCTGAAGTTTAATTTGGTTTTGGGATTGCGGAAACCAAAAGAGAGTACGTTGGTTGATCAATACTTTGCGGAAACCTCAAAGGGAGTACATTGATTGGTTAACACCCAAAGACAAATTAACTAAGAGTTTATTTAAATTCTGAGTTGTTGGGAATTTGAGTTGTGGTTTGCATTGAAGAAACAAATTTCATTACTACAGGGTTGAATCAAATACACAGGGCTGCAAAAGTTGAAAGCTGAATCTTATATCTTGTTTAAATATATTGTGGTTAATTGGTTTGGTTGATTGATTGAATGATTGTGTGGTTGTGGATTGAATAAAAGAACATTGAATTTTGTGTGATTGCTATATCAACAAGAAGTCAAGAAATCTTTGAAAGAATTTAAAAGAGGTTAAGAATTCACAAAAAGATTTAGAAGAAATTTTAATAACCCAATTCACCCCCTCTTGGGACTACACCTTAGTTTTCAGATGGATCGTCATGAAGTTCACTCCTTCTAGCTCCGCCATGAGGTCCTCCCAAAAATCCCAAAAATACCACAAAGTACATCTACCTTTCCGAAGCCAATCAACAATAATTCGCAAGTCACTTTCAATAATCACATTAAAATAACGAATTCGTTTGCATAAACAAATTCCTTCCAGAATTGCTTATAATTCCTCACTATTGCTTGTACCATTGCCAAAATAGCTTGAAAAAATCATTTTCACCATGTCATGGCAGTCCCGAATAATTCCTCCACCTTCTAAAGTACCCAGATTACCCCTACAACTCCCATCACAACTAAGCTTTATCCACCCTGCTAGGGGTTTAACCCACAAAATAATTTTTCCAGGCCTGGCGCAAACTCCCTGATGCTAAATTTGAAACTCTTTCAAAATTGTAATGTCCAATATCTTCAATTTTTGAAAAGAATTAGAGTTCTCAGCTAAAGAACTAACCCAGTATCGAACACTTATCCACGTATGATCCGCACTTTAATAAACTCCTTCAATTCTCGCTTTGCATCTTCGATTCCAGAGGCACCACATAATCAAACACAGAATCAAACCGATTAAAATACCTTTAATAGATTATTTTCGAGTATAGTGGAACCAGTTTGCAATTCTATTTTTCTAGGGAAGAAACCATTGGAATAGAATCCCCAACACCACACTAGACCAACGCCAAACCTCTGAAGCCACCTCGCTTAAAGAAAGAATGTGATCAGTGTTTTCCTGGTTTCTCTGCACACAGCAATCACAAGTCGAAGCCATCGATATTCCTTTGGCCTGAATTCTATCATCTACTGTCAAACATCTGAACAAGGCTTTCCATAAACACATTGAGATTCTTCTAAGCAATAAAGAATGCCAAAACCAATCATTCCACTCAAAATTATCACTTCTGCTCCTCACTGCCTCCCATGCCATTTTTGTAGAGAAATTGCCATCAAGGGCAAGCTTCCAGATGAATATATTCTGACCACTTTTACCAACTGGTACATTATGCAAGATTTCCATTGTTCTGTCGACCCCAACCAATTCGAGTAATAAATTAGAGTTCCAATTGTTATTCAACCAGAAATCCTTAATACACAACTTTTTGTTCAAAATATCCTCAATGCGCACAACTAACGGGCCTGATGTAAGCCACCTATCGAACCAAAAAGAAGAGTTCCCACCTCTCACCAAAAATTTAACATTATCCATAACTTTTGGAATTGTGGCCATCATTGATTTTCAGAATCGAGAGTCATTTGGTCTCCCCTTCCTTATTAATAAATGATCATTTTTTCAATATTTAGCCCTAAAAATACCTAACCATAGATCGTTAGAAGTGAGCAGTCTGGAGGCAAGTTTCATGAGAAAAGATTTTTCGACTTCTTTAAGATCTCTCAAGCTCATACCTCCTTCCGAGGTAGGTTTACAAATTTTCTCCCAAGAGTGCCAATAAATCTTCTTTTTACCTTTCACCTCTCCCTATAAAAAATTAGCAAGAAGAGTGTTGATGCTAGAAAATGTGGCTTGTGAAACATTAATAACCGACATCAAATGTATCGGCATGCTAAACAAAACATGTCTGAATAAAATCAATCTTCCACCTTGCGAGAGCAACTTAAATTTCCACCCTACAATTTTATTCCTAATCTTCTCTACAAGAGGCTCCAAGATCCTGGAAGACAATTTTCCAGAGACTAAAGGCACACCCAAATACGTAACTGGGAATTTACCTTCCATGAAACCTGTAATTCTCAATAAACCAGGTTTCTAAGCAGGAGTAATGTATTTCGAAAGGAATAACGTAGACTTTGTCTTGCTGATTTTTTGACCTGACCACTTCTCATACATCTCTAGAGTGTAAACCAAATTTCTAATAGACATTTTCCCACCATTTGCAAAAATAAGAATATCATCTGCATAAAGCAAATGCGAAACCAAAGGGGCCCCAATCGGATGATTAAATTGTCCAATACGACCTATCTCATAGTTTTTCCTAAGCAACCTTGTCAAAACCTCCTCCATTATTATGAATAAATAAGGAGAAAGTGGATCCCCTTGCCTCAAGCTCTAGTTGATTGAAAAACCCTTTAAAGGTTCCGTTCATCATAACGAGAAACCATGAGGGCTCGACACATTTTTTTATGAGCTTGCAAAACCTCTCAGAAAAGCCAAACGCCTTAAGAATCTCCAGAAGAAAATTCCAATTCACTCTATCATAAGCCTTAGTCATATCCAATTTTACCATCACATTGTCGTTGGCCTTTTTTTTGTGCAAAGAATGAACCATTTCCTATGCAAGCATAATATTCTCAAAAATATTACTCCCGAGAATAAAAGTACCTTACTCATGTGAGACCAACTTATCAACAATTTCAGTTAGCCTAAAAAAATTAATCTTGGAAAAAAATTTGTAAGCCATAGAGCACAAACTAATAAGCCAGAATTTATCATTTACCTAGTGTTTTCCCCTTCCCAAGCCATGCTCTCTCTCTCTCTCTCTCTCTCTCTCTATCTCTCTCTCTATCTCTCTCTCTCTCTCTCTCTCTCTCTCTCTCTCTCTCTCTCTCTCTCTCCCTCCCTCCCATCCCTATGTTTAGTTGTGCCTTCCTATAGTCAAATTCCTTCCCCACATGACAATTTGTATGGCTAGGGCTTACACCGTTAAATGTTAATGCTGCAAATACTTGACCCTAATTTCCTAAAGGCATATTTGATACGCTAGCATTATATATATATATATATTCTTTGTATAGACTTTTCAATGTTGTATATATGTCAATAATCTCTAAGAAATTGGCCTGGGTCCATCCCTGTATGTTCTCAGAGAGATTGTCAATCCTTATGTCTTTTCAAGAAATTGTCGACATACAATTTCTAAAAAATCTAACAAAGTCCATCCTGCTCAAGCACAAAACTCCAATGGTCAAAGTTGCCATTAATTATTTAGACTCAAGAGCAACCCAAACCAATTAGACCAAACACATTGCTTGCCTTAACGAGGCCTATCAAAATAAAGTATCTACACCATGTTCAATCACATTTTTAATTTAAATTTATTTACAAGTAAATAGTAACCTATTGAAATCTTCATTTGTATGTAGCAAAATATTATTTTATATATATGCTGGCTTTTGTGCAAAATAAAACATGAATACTTCACTATAGAATTTGTTCCTTACTTCAAGCTCTTGCACATGGAAAATTGCTTTCATTAATCAATTGCTAAGTGTGTCCTTGACAAGGATTCATGTCTCCAGCAAATCTACTTCAAAGATATGTAATCCTTTTTAGGCCACCAATTTATCATTGTGATCTTTCATTCAATAAAACACATAGTTGTCCTAGGGATCATATCGGTAATTAAAATGTTAAGACTTTCATACTTGAAAACGAATTAAAAATGACTAAGGAATGCAAGATAATTTATCTTTTTTCTTCTTTTTTTCTTTTTTTGGTAGTCCAAGTCTAATGTAAACTTTTAAAGACCAAAAAAAAATATACTTACATGTCAATGCACTCCTAAGCAAATACGAAATTTTTAACTCTATAATTTTTCTTTTGTTCAACAATAAAGTGTATGATTTGAAAAGGTTGAGAGCAAAGAGACTGCCTCCCAAAATCCTACCGGGAGGATTTCTGCTGCCTCTGTCCATTTAATTATGACTACTTCCACAAATAAATGAAATAAAGTTTAAACTCAAAATATCTCTATTATTATTGAAAATTTGAAAGGAACATCAAACATTTTCTTTCTAATTTTTCTTCATATTATTCTGGAAGAATTTCTCTTTCTTATATTTATTAATTAAAAGAAACTTTCAAATGATTAATTTAGTAAATTAACAAAATAAATGCACCAATTTTTAGCACATATTAATTCTATTACCGAAAATAACAAAGGACGTGCACTCGCATGTGGCTAGTATACAAAAAAACAAAAAGATTACATGTATTTTTTTTATTAATACTCTATTATATATCCCTAAATACACCCCTACTCTATATAATTCTGTACATTATTCATGTCATGACCTAAAATTCATCTAACATCACGGCAGATTTTGCTCAATTCAAAATTTGAAGTCTTGAATCGTGACATTCCCTTGATTTTCTCTTTATTCAAAGTACTTTTTTTTTTCCCCTTTCTCTCGTGTTAAGTGTATTGCTCGTCTTCTAGGGGACATTCAGTAGCTTAAAAACTAGGGACTTAATCCTGTAGATAAAAAGGCATATGAGATGGGAAATGAGCTACAACTACAAATATATAAATAGAATGCTCACCCATCACACGTTTAGTGAAGATTTACCTTAACTCCCTCTGATTTTGAAGCCATGTCCATGCCCATTTCGTTCCTAGTTCTAGGCATAATAGTCCTACAATGCAGCTTCTCTGCTAGTGATTTCCTTCATCCCCTGGACCCTCTCAATGCAACTGAAATAAATCAAATAAGGTTCCTAGTCCAAAACAACACCGCCCTCTGCTCCCTCCCCAACCTCACCTTCCATTTTGTGGACATTGAAGGACCGAATAAGGATGATGTTCTTGAATGGCTATCTTCCAATACAAATGGAACTTCTCTTCCCCCCCGAAATGCTAAAGTTGTGCTTCGAGCTGCCGGGCAGACCCTCGAGCTTATCGTGGACTTAGCAGCAGGTTCCTTAACCTCCCGCAGTGTCTATACCGGTTACGGGTTTCCTCCATTCACATTTGATGAGTTTTACCAAGCTATCAAGCTTGCAGAAAGCTTTCCCCACTTTCAACAATCAATAGCGAAAAGAGGCCTGGATATGGCTGAAGTTACTTGCCTTCCACTCACTGTTGGGTGGTTTGGTGAAGTTGCGAAAGGCAGAATTGTGCGTGTTGTAGCCTTCTACAGAGGAGACAGTACAAATATCTTTTCCAGACCCATTTCAGGAATAAACATGCTAGTTGACGTGGAGTCCATGAAAATTACACAATATGCTGATACTTCCATAGCACCCTTGCCAGGAGCTGAGGGGACTGAATACCAACCATCAGTGAAGAAGCCCGAATTGTGCCCTTGTCCTATTGGAATAGGAATCACCATCGAAGGCAACATGGTAAATTGGGCTAATTGGAAACTTCATGTAGCTTTTAATGCCAGGGCAGGCTTGATCATATCGACAGCTTCAGTGTTTGATGAGCAGAGAAAGCAATTCAGGCAGGTGCTTTATAGAGGGCATGTGTCTGAGACTTTTGTTCCATATATGGATCCTACCAATGAGTGGTATTACAAAACTTTCATGGATATAGGGGAGTACGGCTTTGGGAGATCTGCATCCAGCCTCATGCCGCTGACTGACTGTCCCGAGAATGCTGTGTTCAAGGATGGGATTATGGCTGGGACCGAGGGGCAGGTGGAGGTCGTCCCTAATGCAATCTGCATTTTTGAGCGCTATTCGGGAAACATTGCGTGGCGACATATGGAAATTGGGGTTCCTGGAAAACTGGTAACAAGAATTGAATCAACTAATGCCTTAATTAATCATATGTGCATCTAGTATTCATATGCAATATTGGGGTTTTTTTGGTTGCAGATCACAAGAGTGGAGCCAGAAGTGACTTTGGTTGTTAGGATGGTATCAACAGTTGGAAATTATGACTATATTCTTGATTGGGAGTTCAAGCAAAGTGGTTGCATCAAAGTTGGGGTAGTATCAATTAACAAGAGAACATTGTCCTTTTCCATGGCTATGTTAACTTTATTTTTACCGAATTAAACATTGTAATCCTATTTGCTTAATTGGCAGGTGAGTCTAACAGGTATTTTAGAGGTGAAGGCCACACCATACACCAATGTCAATCAGATAAAACAAGAAGTTTATGGCAACTTGATTGCGAACAACAGCGTCGGGGTTAACCACGACCACTTCTTTACATACCACCTCGACCTTGACATCGATGGCCAGGAGAACTCATTCATCCAATCAAAGTTACAAACCCAGAAGGTGAAGAAAGGCCAGCGTACTACTCGCAGGAAAAGTTACTGGACAATTTTTCCAGAAATAGTGGAAACTGAAGCTGACGCTAAATTTCAGATTGGCCTGGAGCCAGCAGAATTGTTAGTAGTGAACCCCAATCAGGAGACACTGCTCGGAAATCAAGTAGGTTACCAGTTCATCCCCGGACCATCAGTTACTTCCCTGATGTCAGACGATGATTACCCACAAATCCGGGCTGCCTATACCAAGTACCAGTTATGGGTGACTCCCTATGACGAGTCGGAGAGGTGGGCTGCAGGGTTCTATGTTGATAGGAGCCATGGAGACGATGGCTTAGCCACTTGGACTTCCAGGTAAATTAGGCCATTGCATTCCAACATTTTCTTTTTTGGGAAATTGAAGGTGCTTGCATATCAATTTGGGTGCTGAATGTGCTTAAACTCTTGGAAGTATGAAATACAGTTTGAAAATTAACAAGTTTTGAACATATAGTACGAAGAACAGATGTTGAAACCTCATCCACATTTCTTGGATATGCAGGAACAGATCAGTTGTCAACAAAGATATAGTCCTATGGTACACCGTAGCGTTCCATCACAATCCCTCCCAGGAAGATTATCCAGTGATGCCAACTCTATATGGAGGATTCGAGTTGAGACCAAAAAATTTCTTTGAAAGGAATCCAATGCTCAAACAACAATAATGTTCTCAAACATGTAACATGTTTACTTACGCAAGCAGAAAATTTTTATTTTATAGATTTTCTTTTTTGCAAACAATTCATACTGATATTAACATGCATGTCAACTGGATCATTGCAATCTCTTTTGTATTTCAAATGCAATTCTTTTCATAGCAATGGTGACATTTGGTTTGGAAGCGAAGGAAATGGAAAATTTTGGTTTTCCCAAAAAATAAGAACATTAAAAGATATTTGATTCTTGACAGTCAACAGTTTCTTGCTCAGGATTTTGTAGGGGATTCAAATAAAGGCCTAAATTGGATGTGTGACTGATCTATTGTCCGGTTGTCACGAACTAAGCTTGTTCAGGGCATCATGCTTGTCTGTGACCGCTTATCTCGTGTGCTTGGAATGGGTTTCCATCATGTAAATACTAGTGTATGGTTATTTTCTGCTAGTAGTATCTTTGTATGGCAAATAAGGCACTATGACTCCTCGGTCACTTTGATGTTTCCTAGTGTTAGAGTGGGAATGGCCTAGAAAGCTCTTTAAAGGAGGGTGAGTGTTCATCAGTCATTGTAAAACTCACTTGCTATTGTCAACATGTTTGGCCTACTTGCCTCCTTTGCTAAACACACGATGTCAACGGGGGTGTTAATGAATTTCGTAGATTCAATGTTTACTGCTTGCTTGCCACTACTTTCATGAATGCTTACTGTTTCCGCTACCATTTGATTGAATGTTATGAAAGTGTTTCGTGGATGAATGTTGGTAAATGATAGGCTGGCTAGTTAAACAAGAGTGTTTTAGCTAGCGCCGCATGACCCTTCATACCAGTGTGAAAATAGTCGGACCGTGACACTTGGAATCAGAGCCCAAGGTTGAGTTGCTACATGAATTCGATTGCCTTTTTGTGGGATTTGGAAAGTTTTGGTAAGTGACTATGGCACCAAATAATGCTGAGAGGATCAGCATGCTAGAAGCACGGGTTGAGGCAACAACCAATACTATGGCCGCGGAGGTGGCCCAGATGAGAGAACTTGTTGATGAACTGATGGGATCACAAAAACATCAAGTAGGTTTGATAGGTGACATGTCAGAGGACTTTCATCATACAATTGAAACTTTGTAGTCGCAGATGGCTAATCTGGATGGAAAGGTGAATTTGATGGCTCTTACTATAGGAACTCCAACACTCTGGGAGTTAGCAAGACCAAGGTACTAGAACCTAGGACGTATAGGGGTACTCGAGATGCCAAGGAGTTAGAGAACTTCTTATTTGAAGTGGAGCTGTACTTTCGCGCTGTGAGGATGGCCTCAAAGGTGGATACTACGACCATGTACTTGGTTGGTGATGCCAAACTATGGTGGTGTACCTAGTATAGAGAAATTGAAAATGGAAGTTGTGTAATCGATAGTTGGGCAAACTTGAAGAGAGAGCTCAAGGCCCAATTCTTTCTTGAGAATGTTAAGTATAATGCAAGGAAAAAGCTAAGAGATCTCAAGCATACGGGGTCAATCAGGGAATATGTGAAACAATTTTCTACTTTGATATTGGATATTTGGGATATGTCAGAGAAGGACAAGTGGTTTTATTTTCTTAAGGGGATGAAACCGTGGGCAAGGACAGAAACTCATAGGTAAAGGGTTCAAGACTTGTCAACTACACAAGCTACTACAGAACTACGTTGGTGATGATACCGTTTCATCCAAATAGTTTGGCAGAGAAGGAAACAATGGAAAGTCTTTCAAGAAAGGCAAACCCAAGAGTGGGGGAGCTGACTCTAAATCAGCAACCTCAAAGGAAGCTCCGTTGTCTCAAGGGTTCAACGCACCCAATGGAAAGGAGAAGAGTAAAATTTCATACTACTTGCGTGGAGGATCTCACAGAGTGAGTGAGTGTCAACACAAGGGATTACTCAATGTCTTACAAGCTTCCACTTCGGGAAAAGTGGTGGAAAGCGAGGAGGAAGAGGATGATGCCCCGAGGGAAGGTTCAATGCGGCTGGTGAGCGCATTGGAAAAGCAAGCAAAAGCACCGAAAGTTACATAAGCAAAAGAGTTAATGTTTGTAGACTTGAGGATAAATAGGAAGAGTACCCACGCTATGGTGAATACGGGGGCTACTCACAATTTTGTTTCGTAGTTGGAAGCATGGAAACTCAACTTATCCTTAGAGAAGGATACAAGACGCATGAAAGCAGTTAATTCTGTAACCCAGCCTACTCTGAAAGTAACCAAGCAAGTGATTATGAAGCTTGGACAGTGGGAAGGTCATGCGAATTTCACAGCAGTACCATTGGATGACTTTCCAGTCATTCTAGGAATGGAATTCCTAAGGGAGACGAGGGCAGTGCTGATTCCTTCGGCTGGTTCCCTGTGTCTGATGGGAGATCACTCGTGCATGGTGCAAGTCGCTGCAACGAAAGGATACAACAGGAAGTCCCTTTCAGCCATACAACTCAATGAGGGATTGGGTCAGGGTAAGCAGATACGTCTAGCCACGGTAGTGGTAAACAAAGAAGTAGGCCAAGAGCTGGAGCCTACGACCATCCAAGCGGTGTTGGATGAGTACAAGGAGGTGTTGTCAGATAAGTTGCCTCACAATTTGCCTTTACGACGGACTGTGGAGCATGAGATCGAATTGTTATCAAGAGTGAAACCACCTGCTAAAGGGTCATGTCGGATTGCGCCTCCAGAGATAGTAGAGTTGGGGAAACAGCTTGATAAATTGGAAGCGGGATGTGTTCGCCCTTCCAAAGCACCGTTGGGAACATCAGTGTTGTTTCAGAGGAAACATGAAGAGCATCTACGGAAGGTATTCGACAAGCTGAGGGGAAACAGACTCGATGTGAAGAAAGAGAAGTGCTCTTTCGCTCAGTGGAGCAACAAATTCCTTGGTCATGTGGTTGAACAAGGTCGTATCCAGAGGGGTATGGAGAAGGTAAGGATGATTCAAGAATGGAAGATCCCCACGATAGTGAAGGAGTTGCATTCCTTTCTTGGCCTTACTAGATATTGCTAGAAGTTCATTGAGGGGTATTCGCAGAGAATGACTCCAATGACAGGACTACTGGGGAGGTATTGTTGGCCGCACACACGGGATGATGTGGTTGATGATACCAAAACTTGCCTCACTTGCCAATAAGACAAGGGGGAGCGGAAGAAGTATGATAACTTCAAGGCCGCACCAAAGTACTATTCGGCAAAGGAGATTACACAATTGTTCCTTGTGACTGTTGTGAAACATTAGGGTGTTCCCTAAGTTATTATTTGTGACCGAGACTTAATGTTCACTTACAACTTCTTGACAGAATTTTTCAGGATATTCAAGTCACATCTTAACATCTCTTCTAGTTATCACCGACAGATAGACGGAAAGATGAAGAAATTTAGAGAGCTGCTAGATGAGTACTTGCGCCATTTTGTCAACGACAACTAGAAGAACGGCGTGCAACTACTTGATGTGGTTCCGTTCTGTGGCAATGCCCAAAGGAGCTCAATAACCAACAAGAGCCCTTTTGAGCTTGTTACAAGCCAGCTACCATTGTCACCTCACACAGTGGGCAAGCCATACAGATGAAAAAGTCCTAGGGCGTACATCTTCACCAGAGAATGGAGACAGAATGCAAAGTTTGCCTGAGCCTATCTAGAGAAAGTTTTTAAGTAGATGAAGAATTGGGCAGATCAAGGGAGAAGACCACAGTTTCATGTCAGCTTCCTCAAGTCGTTCAACGCCAACACCCTTTATCAGATACTTTCTTCCACTTTAATATGTTTTTGGCTCATATTATTTTCACTTACATAATTCCACTGCCTTGATTTTCTTTTAAGTCTGCCTCTCGATTTTTGTTTGTTTGTGTTTGTTTTTTGCTTCTTTTTTTTTTTTTGTGTTTGTTTTTTGGATTAATAAACTTCAATTTGCATTATGTTAAAACCAGTAACCTTTCTCATGGTATGGTTGTGTTGGAAATCTCATAAAATTAATATAATTGATTCGTTGGTGATGAATATATCACTCATAACTTTCTTTTCTACTTTTTCAGACTTAATTTCAACCAAAATGATGCACAACCAAGAAAAATGAAGACCTCACTCAATGAGGCTTTTGCTACTACATGGCTTCAAATTGAAAAATCTAAAACCCTCATCATGTATCAGTTTTACAAATCTCACTTTTTTCTCCTTATGCATACTAAATGAGATTGAAAGTACATAGGAACTAAACACCTAAACAGATACAACACAAAATGCAGCCTCATCAACCAAAGAGAATCTAAAATCGTGCCGCCATTGTGCGGCAAAATAAAGAAACAGAGGAGGCACATACCATCTGAAGAAAAAGATACAAAGGAATGTAGAAACCTTAGCACAATTCTGATCGAATCTTAAGGATTTAAAGGAAGTGCAAAACCAGCTCTTGTGTTGATCAAGTGATAGAAGATGAAATTTGTCCACTCCCATTTCAACAACATGATCATTAATTAGGTTCTTTCAACACATTTGCAACTGCTAAACCTTTTAGGCTCCCTTTAGTATTGGTTACTTTATTAAAACAAGTATTTGAGCTTCCAGGGCTCATCTGTTTCTGCAACCCGAGTTACACACTAAGTCACCTTCCCTCAATGAGCCTCCTTCTCTATGGCCCAATCATATAAGATTAATAGGCTACCTCAATTGCTCCACTATACCCCGTAGTTTGGAGAAGAAACAGTGAATTTCACCTAACACCTACTGTAGCGGCAGACACTGATCCCTTATTGTACATGAGATGTGGCCAAAACTATCAAAACACAAAAAGCATGTCCTTGTAGCTTGTACTTATTTTCTTAATCTATTGCAAGAGTACATCAACATGTAAAAATTCAACCAACTAGGGGCTGCTGGTGTAGTTAGACCAGGGTACATGTTTAGGAGTTCTTGTCTTAAGCACCGGATTACTATCAAAGAAATTGGTCGGCTGGAGCTCAAATCCAGGAGTTCTTTTCGACATCACTGGAAAATCTTCCTGGTATGGGACATGGTGAAATGCCATGTTGTGCCATAACACAATGTCGTGGCTTTCAATCTTTCTATTTCTGCACATTAGAAGATAAGAAAAACTAGTTTAAGATTTTCCTTCCCATGGAAGCTAAACACAATTAAATGGTACCTGAGGCTCCAAACAGCTAAGGTGTCATCCCCTCAGCTTTGATTAACATATAGCCCTCCTGCCCATTTTTCGGACTCATTATAGGGAGTAACCCAGACAGGATACTTGGTGAAGGCTGCACGGATTTGTGGGAAATCATCATCAGACAAAAGAGGACAGCACACAGGCCCTGGAATCAACCTATAACTAACATAGTTCCCAAGCTTGGTCTTCTTGTTAGGATTCACCACTAGGAGCTCTGCTGGATTCAAGTAGTCCACTTGAATTCGGGCATCTAATTCTGTTTTGGCGGTTTCGTTAACAACGGTCCGATAGCTCTTTCTTGGTGAGCCATTGTCCCTCACTTGCTTTCTCACCAATTTGGCCTTCACAAAGGAGTTGGCATTGCCATCCATGTTGAGGTCAAGATAATAAGTCCAGAATTGATCATGGTATACACCCATAGTATTTTCTACAAACAATATCACATAAACATCCTCATGTATCTAGTTGACATGGGTGTATGGGACACCCTTGGTTTCTAGTACACCTGTATGGCCAACCTATAAGGCAAAAAAAAAAAAAAAACAAACAAACAAACAAACAGTAACACGAAGAACATAAAATAATAAACTATCAATTTTTTTGTGAATTTTGGTATGCTGGAATTGAGTGGATTAGAAGTGGAATGAAATCAAAAACTATGTGACGAACATGTATAAATAGAGAAATCAATTCTATTCCATCCATTCCATTTACATTAGCGAGGAAATAAGCTATTTTCAAAACTTTGAGGACTTGATGTAAATCACATGTTTCAAACAGTGTAGCAACAACTTGTTGTCAATATAAGAAAGCCATGTTGTACCTAGACTATGATGGAACCACTGGGTTTGAATTCCCAATCAATTATATAGTCATAGTTGCCCACTGTGGAGACCATCCTCGCCACGAGGCTAACCTCTAGTCTAACCTCTCTTATCTGTCAAAACATCTGATCCTCATTTAAAGCCACCACAACTGGGATTGTTTTTGGAAACAGTTAGAAATACTAAATAAGTATTATTGTATTTCTTGTCTCTAAGAGTATACATGGGTGTATATTTATATAGGAGCCATGGAGTGTTGTACAAGTAAAGAGGTGTGCAGTAAAATTAATAAGACTGTAGTACAAGTAAATAAGGGTTGGGCTTAAGCCCGAAGCCTAATACACGTTAACAGCCCCCCTCAAACTCATGGTGGGTGGGAGACCAGCTTGAGGTTGTCAACCAAAGCACGATGACATCCCTTAGGATGTGATTTGGTGTAGATATATGCAAACTGATATTTAGAAGAAACTGAGAAGAGCTTGAGAGCACCATAGACAAGATGATAACGGATAAAATGGCAATCAATCTTTGTGTTTAGTCCGTTCATGGAAGACATCATTGTGAGCAATGTCTATGGCCCTTTGATTGTCACAATAAAAAGGAGTAGCAGAGGATGTGGACACACCTAAGTACTTAAGAAGTCATTGTAGCCAAAGAAGCTCAAATGTGGTATCAGCAAGGGCCTGATATTCTGGTTTAATACTGGAGCGGGCCACAAGGGTTTGTTTCTTACTTCACCAAGAAATCAGAGAAGTGCCAAGAAGAAAACAATCACCACTGGTAGACCTACGATCAGTGGGATCTCCTACCCAATCAGCATAAGAGAATGCACGGAGAACAAGTGGAGATTGAGCAAAGTAGAAAAGGCCATGGAAGAGAGTGCCCTTTAGATATCGAAGAATGCGCAAAACAGCAGCATAGTGAGTCGAACATGGAGCAGACAGATACTGGCTCACCTGGTGAACAGCATAGGAGATGTCTGGGTGAGTGATAGTGAGATAAACAAGGTTGCCAACCAAGTGTCTATAAAGAGAGGTATTAGACAATGGTTTCCCTCCTGAGGGAGTCAGATGCGCATTAAGTTCAACATGAGTGTCAACAGTCTTGCTATCAGTGAGTCAAACTCGAGACAAGAGTTCAAATGCATACTTGGCCTAAGAAATGTAAAGACCATCTGTGGAATGAGTGATTTCAAGACCCAAGAAGTAGCTAAGATGACCAAGATCTTTCATCTCAATCTACTGACTGAGAAAATCCTTGAGTTCTTGAATGCCACTGAGGTCATCACCAGTTATGATCATATCATCCATATATAGGAGAAGCAAAATGGTGTCTTTGTCAGTGCGACGAAGAAATAAGGCAGAATCATAAGGAATGGCAGTGTAACCCAAGAGAAAGATGGTGGAGCTGAACTTGGCAAACCAAGCTCATGGAGCTTGTTTTAAGACCATAAAGTGCATGACGAAGGTGACAAACCTTGTTTAGTTCAACAGAGAGACCAAGTGAAGGTTACATATAAACTTCTTCACTTAACTCCCCATTAAGCAAGGCATTTTTAGCATCCATCTGAAAAATGTCCCACTTACTAGTAGCAGCAACAACTAAGAGGGCACAAATAGATGAGATACAAGCAACTAGAGCACAAGTCTCCTCATAATCAATCTCGTACTCCTGTGCAAAACCTTTTGCAACAAGACGAGCCTTGTAGTGCTTAATGGACCCATTATAGCGAGTCTTGATCTTGTAGATCCACTTACAACCAACAACAGACTGACCAAGAGGGAGAGTAATGTTGATTAAGGTGTAATCCCAAAAGGGGGGGTGAATTGGATTTTTAAAAAATAATTCACTTAATTTTCTTTTACACACTTCTTATAAGTTTACCAACTACTTCTAGTTGCTCAATTATGTGCGAGTATGGCAATCATATCTATGCGTACAATATACTCAATTTAAATATAACATGGAAAATAAAGAGTAAAAGGAAGAGAGAAGACAAACGCGATTTTACGAGGTTCAGTCGACTTGGCCTACGTCCTCGCCTTGAGCAACCACTCAAGGATTCATTAAAAACTCTGCTCCTTAAAGTGGGATGGAGCTTCCCTTACAAATCGCTGCTTACAAGAGGTACAGCTCCCTCCTTATCCGCTTAGCCTTTCATACCAAGCTTTAGGAGGTTGCTTTAAACCGTACAAGGCCTTTGTTAGTTTATATACATGATCTGAATTCTTATGGTTTTCAAAACTAGGGGATTGTTCTACATACACTTCCTCATTTATGTAGCCATTTAAAAATGCGCTTTTCACGTCCATTTGATATAGCTTGAAATCCTTAAAAGCTGCGTATGCTAATAACATTCGTATGGCTTCCATCCTAGCTACAAGGGCAAATGTTTCTTCAAAATCTATACCTTTTTCTTGGTTATATCCCTGAACTACTAATCTAGCCTTATTTCTCACAACTATTCCATTTTCATCTTTCTTATTTTTATATATCCATTTGGTCCCTATGATTGACTTATCCTTTAGTTTGGGAACTAAAGTCCATATTCTATTTCTTTCAAATTGATTTAATTCCTCTTGCATGGATAGCACCCAAGATTCATCCTCTATAGCTTCACTCACATTCTTAGGTTCTTATTGTGATAAAAATGCACAATGACTCATCATGTTCCTAAGAGAGGAGCGAGTGGATACTCCTCGTAGTGGTTCACCTATTATTTGATCTATGGGATGATTCTTTATGTATTTCCATTCTCTGGGTGGTGCATTTACCTCAGTTGTAGTTTCTTCAATTTCAATGGATGGTTCTCTAAGTTCAATTTTCTTTTCTGAATCATTCTCAATTGATAGTTCCTTTAGTTCCTTGTTTAATTCAGGTTCATCTTCATCAATTCTTTTGGAAAAAGGATTTGTCTCATCAAATACTACATGAACAGATTCGATGACCGTCAATGTTCGTTTATTATACACTCTAAAAGCCTTACTATCTAACGTATACCCTAGGAACATACCTTCATCAGATTTTACATCGAATTTTCCTAAATGCTCATTATCTCGTAGCACAAAACACTTACAACCAAAAACATGAAAATATGATATGTTTGGTCTATGGCCAATCCATAACTCTAAGGAGTCTTATTAAATGATGGTCTAATTAGAACTCTCTTTAGTACATAGCAAGCGGTATTCACTGCCTCAGCCCAAAAGTATTTGGGTAATCTATGTTCGTTAAGCATAGTTCTGGCCATTTCTTATATAGATATATTCTTTCTTTCAACTACACCATTTTGTTGTGGTGTTCTAGGAGCTGAAAAATTATGGCCAATTCCTAATGAGTTGCAATAGTCTTCCATGCCTTGATTTTTAAACTCTCTACCCCTATCATTTCGAATTTTGGTAATTGTGTATCCCTTTTCATTTGGTACTCTCTTGCATAGATTTATGAAATTTTCACATGCTTCATCTTTATGACTTAAGAATAGTACCCATGTGTATCTTGAGAAGTCATCAACTATGACAAAAGCATATGATTTTCCTCCTAAACTCTGAATTTGGTTTGGTCCAAATAAGTCTAAATGCAGCATTTGAAGTGGCCTAGTAGTGGAGATCTCTTTCTTCTTCTTAAAGCTTGCTCTTGCTTGTTTTCCTAGTTGGCATGCATCACAGATTTTATCTTTCACAAATTTTGTTTTGGGCAGTCCCTTAACTAATTTTGAAATTAAATCCATGTTTGCGTGTCCTAGTCTCCTATGCCAAATCCAACTTATTTCATTCATAACAGATAAGCATGTTACACTTTGTGAAGTTAGGTTATCAAAACTTGTGGTGTATACTTTTTCATGTCGCTTAGCAATGAACAGTATCTTATTATCAGTTTTGTGTTCAACTATGCACTTGTCATGTTCAAATGATACTTTGTACCCTTTATCACATAGTTGACTTATGCTCAATAAATTGTGCTTTAGACCTTCAACTAATAAAACATCATCAATAATGAGTGAGGAATCATTACAGACTTTACCGACACCTATGATCCTTTCCTTTGCATTATCTCCAAAAGTAACAAACCCTTCATCCTTGAGTGTGAAGGATGTGAATTTTGATTTGTCTCCGGTCATGTGACGTGAGCATCCACTGTCCATATACCATCTATCTTTTGAAGAAGTGGTTCTTAAGAAAATCTGCAAGATACAATTAAACAACTAGCTTTGGTACCCAGATTGTCTTGGGTCCAGGAGGGTTAGTGCTAGTTTGACCTTTCACCTTCCATACTCTCCTAATTTTTACATCTTTATTTTTTAAAGGACAATCAAATTGTATGTGACCCAACCTTCTACATTTAAAGCATGTAGTATATATCTATAATGATTCTTAGTAGGGACAAATGACTTTGATTCTTTTGTGAAATACCTCATGTAGAGTTGTCTTTTCCTTTATATTTTCTTTACCATTAAAACCGAGCCCTTCTTTTTCTAGAGAATTTCTTTGAGATCCTAAAAGCTTTTCAAAATTGTTTTGTCCTTCAGTAAATTTATAGATAATTTCAACTTTGTCTTTCAAGTCCTTTTCTAACTCCTCAATTTTCAACTCTTTATCCTTTATGAATGATGCATGAGATTCATTTTGGTGTTCAACAAGATTTGAAAGTTCTTTGACTTTGCTTCTTAACTCAGAAATTTTCTTTGTTTTCTTCTCAAGCATTTTAATAGTGTATAGGTATTCTTGTTTCAGTTCATCATATGACATCATATCGTTTTCATTTTCAGAGTCACTAAAGTAGTATGAAGATGATGAACGAGATGATAGTACCTCAAAGTCATCATGTGCCATTAGACACAGATTGGCAACCTCGTCGTCGCTGGATTCATATTCTGAACTGCTAGTGCTGTGTGTATCCTAGCCGACTTTCAGCGCCTTCTTCTTTTTCCTTGAAGCTTTCATGAGTTTGGTTCACTTGGGCTTGATGTGTCCAACTTCTCGGCAATTGTAGCATGTTGGTGGATCCTCCTTCTTTTTCTTCATGCTTTGCTCTCCTCTTTCTGATTTAAAGTTCCAAAATTTTCTACTGAACTTTTTGTTCTTCTTTAAGAACTTTTCGAACTTCTTTCTTAGCAAGGCCATATCATCATCCATTTCAGAATCGCTTCCTTCACTTGAGTAGCTTGATGATGCCTTCAGTGCAGTGACCTTCTTAGCTTTGCTTTGTTCATTTTTCCTCTCGTTTATCGTCAGCTCATAGGTGATAAGTGAGCCAATGAGTTTGTCCACCGACATCTCCTTGAGGTTTCTCCCTTCTGCTATTGCAGTAGCTTTAGCTTCCCACACTAGAGGTAATCCTCTGAGTATTTTCCTGATCAACTCATAAGAAGGGTAAGTTTTTCCAAGAGCATTTAAAGAGTTAATGATGTGTGTGAATCTAGTGTACATGGATTGTATGGATTCATCAACCATCATTTTAAATGCTTCATATTCACTAGTGAGCATGTCTATCTTGCTATCCTTTACTTCCTTAGTGTCTTCATATATAACTTCTAATTTTTCCCAAATTTCTTTAGCTGAGTTACATGCCATTACCCTATTAAATTCATTGACATCTAGTGCACAGAAAAGTATATTCATGGCTGTGGCATTACTTTGAACTAACTTCCAATCCTCTTCAGTATATTCATCTTCAGTTTTAGGTATATTAATCTTATCAGTTACTTTCATGGGAATGTGATTTCCCTTAGTCACAATTTTCCAAACTTTCCAATCTACGTTCAATAAATATATGCTCATCCTACGTTTCCAATAGGTGTAATTTACACCACAGAAAATGGGGGGTCTAGTGGATGAGTGTCCCTCACCAAATGGAGTTACACCAATGTGTGCTATGTGATCGTTTTAAAAATTAACTATCAAGTCTAAGTAATCCCACTCTGATACCAAATGTTGATTAAGGTGTAATCCTAAGAGGGGGGGTGAATTGGATTTTTAAAAAATAATTCACTTAATTTTGTTTTACACACTTCTTATAAGTTTACCAACTACTTCTAGTTGCTCAATTATGTGTGAGTAGTGCAATCCTATCTATGCATGTAATATACTCAATTTAAATATAACGCGAAAAATAAAAAGTAAAAGGAAGAGAGAAGACAAACGCGATTTTATGAGGTTCAGCCGACTTGGCCTATGTCCTCGCCTTGAGCAACCACTCAAGGATTCACTAAAAAACCCTACTCCTTAAAGTGGGACAAAGCTTCCCTTACAAACCGCTGCTTACAAGAGGTACAGCTTCCTCCTCACACCCGGTTCACAACCTGAACCGTGTTTACAATGAAATCTGAAAATAACACTCAAAATAATACTTCTAAAAAGAGCTTATGAGTATAATTCAATTTCCTAGTACATTAACATATGATATAACTTGAAGCTCAAGAATGTATGGAAAACGATACAATCGTTTGATGTATGATATGTGTCAGCATACAAATTCGTATTTAATCAAAACTCCCAAGTGTAAATATATTTGGAATGCTTTGGAGTCTACTAGGATTCTTGATTCACTTTGTAAAGATGCTCAAGTATATTTGAAGTGAGCTATTTAACAAAAATTTGACTTGAATACAACTCAATCAAAAATCACAAAGTTTTCCTTAAGTTCCAATATTTTAATCAAAGTAGGTTTTTCAATAAGAAGCCCAATGAACAATATATATGAATATGTGTTTATGTACTTCTTGAATTTCAAATCAATCAACCAAGCTAACAAGTTTTTCTCAAAACATGATCTTCCCGAAAATCAGTTTTTATATGTGAATACACACTCAAGATCAAAACCTCTTTCTAATGATAAACACGCAAAAAGATGAGAGGTTCTTGAAAAGTAATAACTTGACAGATCAAACCTTAATACTGGATCAAAGTTTAGTTAGATGAATGAATGCCCTTTTGATTTCAGTAGAGATTTTCCCAAACGAAGATGAAAGAAGATTGAAGTGCAGAAAACCGGCTCTAGGGTTCAAATCTTACAATGAGAAGTATATGTTTCTTGTTGTGTCCCTTAGCTTATGTTCTAGGGTTTAGATATTCATAATATATATTATATTACCCTTAGAATTAATCTCAGCCGCTATATCAATAAGATACTTCGCGCGTCTTTTTAATAAAGAGCTGATTTTTAGGCTTTCCCGCGAGTTCAGGCAACCGAACTCGACTTCAGGCGCCTGAGGTTCCAAGGTCAAGTGACTGAAGAGCCTTGGCCAGGTTCTATCTTCTCCATTTAATTCTTCAGGCGATTAAACTTAATCTTTAGGCAACCGAAGAAATTCTTCAGGCTACTGAGGTTTGAGTTCGGGCGACCGAACTCCCCATTCTCTCAAATTTTCATTTCTAACTAAAAATCTGCTTGGCTTCTTTTCTTGGGTCTTTCATAAAATATATTTTTCATGATTTTGAAAACATTTCAAGGTCCATGAGAGTTTCCTAATGATGTACATGAAATGCATGAATCCTAAAACCATTCTAAGTTATAATGAGCCTCAAATTAAATCATATGAAAATGTTAATACATGAGTTCTAAATACCCTTTCCCAAGATATTCTTGAACTTTGCCGCTCGCATCTTGATTCCCGTACTCTTTGAATTCCATGGTGCTTTCCAAAATGTATCAGCTTTACTTTATGGCTTCCATGACTCGTTATCTTTCCGTGCATGCTTAATATAGGTCATGTTCACAAACTCAATGCACAGATCAAATACCAAGTGATTTTTCATTATCAAAACAGGATTGGACTCGTAGAGTCAACAGTAACAAAATCCCAAGTATGATTCTTAGATTATGTATCAAGTTCCTCTTTCATTGCAATCTGCCATAAAGGGTCAGTGGAGGCCTCATGATAGGTGTGAGGCTCGTGCAGTGTAGCAAGGGCAGTGTAACAATGATAGTCAAGTAACTGAGCAAGAATGGATCTTACCCAAGTTGAGTGACAACGTCGAATGTCTTCTACATGATCTTCAGGCGGAGCAGGGGACCCAAGCTCAAGGTTGGGTAGCCCGTCGTCGACCTGTTCATCTTCCACCTGTTTATGAAAAGGTGAACTGAGAAAAAAATCAAAACTATCTCGTGGTTGGACAGAGAAGTCTATAGGAGGATCATGAGCATCAATAGAGGAAATAGGCGAGTCATTTGGAAAGATTTTTGACACAGAGAAGGTAGACATTGAAGAACAAAAGTGAGAGAGCTCAACAAAGAATCGGTGTTCCCAAAAGACAACATTACGAGAGGCACGAAGACAATGAAAGACAGGATCATAACACCGATACCCCTTTTGAGTTTTGTCATAGCCAAGGAAACAAAAAAAATCTAGATCAAGGCTCAAGTTTGTCGGCCCAAGTGAGTGTCTTGAGGGGGGTGTGAAAGTAGAATATGATTCCCAAGAGGGGGGGTGAATTGAATTATTTAAAACTTTTAGGCTCTTTTTAAAACTTTTACTTGTTTTAGTGCAACAACAAGAACGTAAGTAAATTAATCAAACCAAAACACACCACAAATTCCAATCAACCACAATATTGAAATCAATCAATCAAAATAAACAAGAATTCGATGCTATCAACCTTTGGTAATAGCCTCGTGATTATATCCAAGCCCTGTTTTGTTTTTGTTTTGTAATGCGCTCTCTTAATCAAGATTTCTGCAAATTAACCAACGTACTCTCTTGAGAATTTCCACAAAAGGTTAATTAAAACGTACTTTCTAGAATTAAGAGTCTTCTCTCAATTTTTACTTAAGCCCTGCAATCAATCAATTTGCATCCAAAAAATACCAGTAAAATGCAGAAAGTAAAGAATAAGGAGGAGAGAAGAACACCGAGATTTTATGAGGTTCGGCTTATCCCCAGCCTACGTCCTCGCCTTTGGCAAACCACCAAAGGATTCCACTAGCTTAGTTCCTTTGTCGGGCGGAACAACACCTTTTACAACCACACCTTCAAGTAGGCTAGAGCCCACCCCTCTAAACGATATTCCCTTGTTCGGTCAACGATCCAACAAGCTTGGAATCGTCCAATAACTACAAGAGAAACAACAAGTAGATGTGTACAAAGAGTGCTCTCACACAAAGCTAATTGGTACAATTCAAATCTATACACTTTAGAATTTAAATATCAAATTTGAAATACAATTCGAAGCTCAAGATTAGAATTCACCAAGTCTCTTTTTCTGCAAAGGAGAAATCAGTATGTACAACTCAGGGATTGATGGTCAACACTTTCAAAATATCTGCACTTTCATATTGCAAGATGAAACTTAAGGTGTAGTCCCAAGAGGGGGGGTGAATTGGGCCTTTTAAAAATTCCTTAGATCCTTTTTATTCCTTTTTACAATCTTTTAAGCCTTTCTTGTATTCTTGTTAACCAGGCAATCCACACAAACTCCTATTTCCTCTAATTAATCCACTATCACAACAATTACAATCAATCAATCAACTATTCAAGCAAAACAACCATACACCAAGAAATCAATTTGGAATATTTAGCGACCCTGTATATGAATGTGAAGTTCCTGTAGTTGGCTTTTGAATTTGAATATTAAAATGACATCCAAGCACTTTTTAATATCATAATTTAAATAAACCTTCAGCTAATAAGTTTTGGGATGTTAACCAATCAACGTACTTCCTTTCAGTTTCCGCAAAAGATCGATTAACCAACGTACTCCCTTTCGGTTTTCGCAAGCCCAAAAACAAATTAGACTTTGGGTTTACTTAATTTCCAATATGTGTTACTTTATGATTAAAAATATTAAAACATCCACGCTGGTTATATCATTGCTGAAATGTAAAAGAGAGTAAGGGAAAGAGAGTGACACCACCACTTTTACGAGGTTCGGCTTACCCCGGCCTACGTCCTTGCCTTAGGTCAACCACCTAAGGAATTCACTATACCTTGTTCCTTCCGGGTGGAACAAAAACCTTACAACAATTACCCTCTTATTTTAGGAAGAGAAACCTCTCCAAGCAACAACTTGTGCTTGGTCCAACGATCCAACAAACCTTTGAACCGTCAAAGATCAATATGAAGGAAATAGATCTGCGTACAAAAACACTCTCACAATTCAGAGCAGGTTGTACAAATTAAATTCTAAATCGTACTTCAAAAACCAAAACTAAATAGAAAATATGAAGCTTTAAAGGTTTAGAAGTCACCAATGGTTCTTAAAAAAAAATTGAATGCAACTTGGAACCAATCTCTTGTTTGTCAATCCGCTAATATCGTATAGTTTTTCTCCAACAAAATGATGTGAGCACACAAAAACTTTTAGGAGAATTTCAGCGTAGGGATCGTATATAACTTTGGCATATTGCTCGTTTGATCTTTTTGCTACTTTTGCTTGTATATTTTTTTATCGCTCAAAGGAGGTATTTATAGACTTTTTCAAAGAAAAGTTTCCTCATTTAACATGAAGCATTTAGGTAACTTTTCAAAAAGTATTAAATTATAGAATTAATTTTGAAAATCTTCCGTTTAGGCAAATTTTTCAAAAAATATTAAATTATAGAATTATTTTTAAAAATCTTCCATTTAGGTAACTTTTAAAAAAATATTAAATTATAAAATTAATTTTGAAAATTTTCCCACAAGTTTGAAAATCAAAGATTTTTATTTTTGACAATCTACCCGCAAGTCAAAAATTCTTAATTTTGACAATCTCCCCACAAGTTTGAAATTCAAAGATTCTTAATTTTGACAATCTTTCCGCAAGTCAAAAATTCTCAATTTTAACAATCTTTCCACAAGTTTGAAATAAAAAAATTTTCAATTTTGACAATCTTCCCACAAGTTTGAAATTCAAACATTCTTAATTTTGACAATCTTCCTGCAGGTTTGAAATTCAAAGATTCTTAATTTTGACAATCTTCCCATAAGTCAAAAATTCTCAATTTTGACAATCCTTAAAATTGTAGTTTACTTGAAAAGCTTAATTGGAACATTTTAAAAACATTTTTAAGAGTTTTTCAAATAATGATCTCTGAGTCTTTGATTCTTAAGGAGCTTCACATATCTAAATAGCATTGAATTTGAAGTACTTACAGCAACCCTTCTAATCATGGTCACCTTAATCACTAAGTCCTTCAACCTCTCCAGGCTCACTTTTGACTTTAAGATTTGCTTGACCTTTTAACCTCTTCATTTGTCATTTATTGCTTCAATATTCAGATTAGTTTCCACTATATTGACATTGATCATCAGTTTATCAACCGTGAGTGTCCTTTTAGACATTGAAATCAAATCGCTCAACATCACATGTTAAAGAATCTTTCATTTTGTTATCATCAAAACAAGATCGAAAAGCCTAGTTAGGCCAACAATCTCCCCCTTTTTTATGATGACAAATAAGGAGCAAAAAAATATGAATAAGCTTTAAAAAAAAAAAAATCTCCCCCTTACAACTAGCATTATTCTACTCCCCCTTACAATAAGCATTATTTTAACAATTTGTAGATTCAAGACCAATCATACTCATTGCTCAATTTTTCATATGATTTTTCGCTATCATGCTATCATGCTCAACATGCTAAAATATGATTATAATGCTCAACATACTCAAAATTCAATATCATGCTCTCAATCATGCCAAAATTTTTGCTCAAAGACTACTCTCCCTTTTGACATCAATCAAAAAGGGTAACCATTCAAATGAACATATGATCACACACTTCTCAATCATGCCAAAATTCAATATCATATTTCATATTGGGCATTCTTATTTCATATGTGTTGTGACATCTTTGAATTTTCAATCATGCATATGGTGCCCAACATTCATATTTGTGAAAAAATACTTTAAAAAAAATTACATTTGTCATGCATAATGCATCACTCAAATACCAAGATCATGACAATATTACCAATGCTCATAATTATGTTGTATTACTCAAAAATCAAGTGATATATTCATGGATACCAATATACATCTTAGATATTCATGTTGAAGTTTTGTCATGCACTTCTCATAGATGCCAATTTTTCATTTATTCATGTGATCATAAGCATACATAGTCAAGACATTTCAAAAATCATGTTCCATACTTAATAACTTTATGCAAAGATTTTCAAAATACCAATTTCAAGATACCAATTTTTTCAAACATCCACATGTAGCATGCCGCATATCACGTATCATGAGCCTATTTTTCAAGCAACAAGGAAAGCAATCCAAGTTAAGTGTTTTATTATACGAAACATCAAAGTACACACCAAAACAAACTTAGTTCACACAAAGAGACAAACCCTAGGTCAGTTAACTGACACTTAAATTTCACAAACAAGTCTAGGGTTGCTTTATCAGTCAGTAGGTTGACCTCAGTGTTAGTTGGCTGACTGCTCTCGGGTTCAAGGAAATTTACCTCAGTCAGTTGGCTGACCTCAGGGTCAGTTGGCTGACTGGCCTTTGTTCCAAAAGAAAAACACTTCAGTTAGTCGGCTGACCTTAGAGTCAGTTGGTTGACTGTAAATTTTTCTTTAAGTCTTATCCTTTTAGTTTATTTCTCTACTATATAGTAGATCAAGTTCTCTTCTAATGGTTATAAATCTATCTTCTGAGAGTGGTTTAGTAAAGATATCAGCCCATTGATCATTTGTATTGATGACTTCTAGAATGATGTCTTCTTTTTTAATATGATCTCTTAGGAAGTGGTGTCTTATGTCAATGTGCTTTGTTCTTGAGTATGAAATAATATTTTTAGATATGTTAATCACACTCATATTATCACACCTAATTGGTACAGTTGTGTATTTCAAATTGAAATATCTTAATTGTTGTTTCATGTAAAGAGTTTGTGTACAACAACTACCAGCTGCTACATATTCGGCCTCAACAGTTGACAAAGCCACGGAATTTTTTTTCTTAGAAAACCAAGAAACTAAAGATCTTCCTAAGAAGTGTCATGTGTCACTTGTGCTTTTTCTATCTATCTTACAACCAGCATAGTCCACATCTGAATAACTGATTATTTCAAAATCGATGTCTTTAGGGTACCATAGTCCTAAGTCCATAGTGCCTATTAAGTATCTTAGGATTCTTTTAACAGCTATTCGGTGTGATTCATTAGGTGCTGATTGAAAACATGCACACATACACACACTAAACATTATATCGGGTCTACAGGCTGTTAGATATAAGAGACTTCCACTCATACCTCTATAGTGCTTTGTGTCTATAGATTTTCCCTTTTCATCTTTGTCTATGCTGATGGTGGTACTCATAGGTGTGCTTATGGGTTTACTATTTTCCACACCAAATTTTTGTATCATTTCTTTTATGTATTTGGATTGACTTATAAAAGTCTCATTCTTTGCTTGTTTAATTTGCAATCCAAGAAAATAGTTTAATTCCCCCCTCATACTCATTTCAAATTCTTCTTGCATACATTTTGCAAATTCTTTACATAGATGTTCATTTGTAGTACCAAATATTATATCATTTACATAGATTTGAACTAAAAGTATGTCATCATCCTTATTTTTAATGAACAAGGTACTATCATTTTTTCCTCTTGAAAATCCCTTCTCAATTAGAAATCCACTAAGTCTTTCATACCAAGCCCTAGGGGCCTATTTTAGTCGATACAAAGCCTTAGTTAATCTAAATACATGGTTAGGATTTTAAATATCCTCAAAACCATGGGGTTGTTCAACATATACCTCTTCATTAATATACCCATTCAAGAATGCACTTTTGACATCCATTTGGTATAACTTAAATTCTTTGTACGAAGCATGGGCTAACAACATTCTAATAGCTTCCATTCTAGCTACAGGGGCAAAGGTTTCATCATAGTCTATTCCTTTTTCTTGATTGTACCCCTTTACTACAAATCTAGCTTTATTTCTAGTGATTATACCATTTTCATCCTTTTTATTTCTGAATACCCATTTAGTTCCTATGATCGAATGATTTTTCAGTTTGGGTACTAATTTCCATACTTGGCCTCTTTCAAATTGGTTTAATTCTTCTTGGATTGCAACTATCCAAGATTCATCCTTAAGGGCTTCTTCAACATCTTTAGGTTCATTTTGGGATAGGAATGCATAATGATTACAAAGGTTCTTTAGTTAAGATCTAGTAGTCACACCTCTAGATGGTTCACCTATAATTTGTTCTTAGGGGTGATCTTTCTTATACTTCCATTTTCTTGGTAATTCCATATTTTCTATGAGTTCATCTTTTGATTTTTCTTCGTTTATTTCCTTTTCTTCCTTGATTTCTATCTCATCCTCCTTTTTGAACATATCATTTTTTTCTTCATTTTTAACTTCTCTTGAAAAAGGGTTAGATTCATCAAAGTCTATGTGAATTGATTCAACTATGGTGAGTGTTCTTTTATTGTAGACTCTATAGGCTTTACTATTTGTGGAGTATCCTAGGAAAATGCTTTCATCTGATTTAACATCAAATTTTCCTAAGTTGTCTTTTTTATTTAGGACAAAACACTTACATCCAAAGACATGAAAGTAATTTATGTTAGGCCTTCTTCCTTTCCACGATTCATAGGGTGTCTTGTTTAGGTTTGATCTAATGGGAACGCTATTAATTATATAGCTAGCTGTATTTACAGCTTCGGCCCAAAAATATTTGGGTAGGTCATTTTCATTACGCATAGTCCTTGCCATTTCTTGGAGGGTTCTATTTTTCCTTTCCACAACTCCATTTTGTTGTGGGATTCTAGGTGCTAAAAAGTTGTGATTTATGCCATGTTCATTACAAAATTTTTCAACATCTTGATTTTTAAATTCTCTTCCTTGGTCACCTCCAATATTTGAGACATTATACCCTTTATCATTTTGAAGCTTCTTACATAAAGTGATTAATGAGTTGCAAGCTTCTTCTTTGTTAGCTAGGAACAACACCCATGTGTATTTTGAGTAATCATCAATGATTATGAAGTCGTATTGTTTTCCTCCTAAACTTTGAATTCTAGTAGGACTAAACAAGTCTAAGTGTATGAGTTCTAGGGGTCTACTAGTTGATATATGTTTCTTATTTTTTAAGCTTTTCTTGATTTGTTTTCCTAATTGACAAGCATCACACACTTTATCTTTGAAAAATTTGGTATTAGGCAAGCCTTTAACTAAATTATTTTTAGAGAGCTTGGATATAAAATCCATGCTTGCATGTCCTAAACTTCTATGCCAAAGCCAACTATTCTCGCTCATGGCTGCTAAGCAAGTTATGTCTTGAGAGATCAAGCTATCAAGGTTTATGCAATATACATTGTTCATTCTAAGTGTAGTGAATAATGTCTTTTGATCCTTAGAATCTTGAATTATGCATTTGTCTCTCTTAAACATTATTTCAAATCCTTTGTCGCTAAGTTGACTAATGATTAGTAAATTATACTTTAGACCATCTACTAACAAGACATCATCTATAGTAAGTAAAGAGTCTTTACCTATTTTACCAATTCCGATGATCTTGCCTTTTGCATTGTCACCGAAGGTTACAAATCCTCCATCCTTTTGAGTAAGAGAGGTGAACTTAGATTTATCTCCTGTCATATGCCTTGAACATCCGCTATCCAAGTACCATTTGTCCTTAGACGGAGTGGTCCTAAAGCAAACCTACAAGAAAGGATTTAAGTTGTTACTTTTGGAACCCAAACGTTCTTAGCTTTCTTTAAATTTTGCCTAGTTTTAGCATTTATCTTCCACTCATTCTTTACTTTAATATACTTTTTTCTTAAGTGGATAATTAAACATTGTGTGCCCTTTACTTTTGCACATGTAGCAAGTGGTGTGCTCATGAATATTCGTTGATGAAGTGCTTGCATAATATTTAGATTGATTTACAAAATATCCCATAAACAAGTTTTTCTTTCTTTCATTTGGTGGTCCATTATAACCAATTCCTTCTTTATTTTTTGTCATCCTTTGTTGTCCTACCATCTTTTCGAAGTTATCTTTACCGTTGGTAAAGTTGTAGATGACTTTTTCTTTCTCTTGAATTTGGTTTTTGAGATCATTTAATTCTTGCACTTTTTTACTATCTTCATTTACTTGAGACTTAGCTAATTTTTTGGACAAGTTATCTACTTTCTTCTCAAGTTCTTCAATCTTTAAGTCTTTTTCTTCTTCAACAAGTTTTGCGAATTCAAGTTGATTTCTAAGTGCTTCATTTTGTTGTTTCAAGCTTGTATTCCTCTTTGAGACTTTAATAAACTTGTTATGTAGAAAGAAAATTCATCTTGAACTTCTTTGTAAGAGTGCATACTTTCACACGAATTACTACAAGATTCATTACACGAATCTTCAGAGAGAGAATAATAAGAGTTTACCTCTTCGTTATGTGCCATGAAGCACATGTTTGCTACTTCTCGATCACTTGACTTACTTTCCGATTCACTTGAACTAGTGTCATCCCAAGTTGCCTTCATTGCAGGCTTCTTGTTCTTCTTTTCCTTCTTGAGTTGTGGGCATTCTAGTTTGATGCGTCCGACCTTTTTGCAATGATAGCAAGTGGGAGGATCATTTTTGTTTTTGTATTCTTTTTTATTACTTTCTCCTTTTTCAAATTTTGATCCATTAAATTTTCCAACGAATTTTTTGTTTCTTCTTAAGAATTTTCCAAGTCTTTTAGTTATGAGAGCTAAGTCCTCATCTTCTAATTCACTAGATTCATTATCTTCCTCACTTGAATATTCTTTCAAAGCTTCTAGAGCTATAGAGTTCTTATTTTTGTTTTCAGTGCTTCTTTCTTTCAACATCATTTCATAGGTTGGAAGAGATCATCTAAGGAAGTTGTTTTAAGATTTCTCCCTTCCGTAATGGTTGTGGCTTTTGGTTCCCAAATAGGTGGAAGTGCTCTTAGAATTTTGCATATCATCTCATGGGTAGAATATTTTTTTCCTAAGGCACTTAGTGAGTGTATGATATATGTGAACCTAGTGTACATGCTTGTTATACTTTTATCGGAGTTCATCCTAAAAGCTTCGTATTCACTGGTTAACATATCGATTCTACTTTTCCTAACATCTATCGTGCCTTCATAGGTTACTTCCAATGTATCCCAAATCTCTTTGGCTGTTTTACATGCCATTACTCTATTATATTCATTTGCATCAAGTGCACAGTATAAGGCGTTTATGGCACTTGAGTTAATTTGCAACATTTTGTAATCTGAGTCGTTTAGTACTTTACCTTATTTAGGTACATCTTTTCCATTAACTAGTTTAGTGGGGATTAAATTTCCATTTGTGACAACATTTCATGCCTTCATGTCGATTGTTTGTAGGTAGATTCTCATTCGTTGCTTCTAAAAGGTGTAATTTAATCAAAAAAAAATGGGTGGACTAGTTAAGGTTGACCCTCACCAAAGGGAGCTACTCCTATTTGTGTCATTTTGATCTTTATATAACTACTTATTAGGTTTTGCTATAATCGGTCTCTGATACCAATTGAAACCTAAGGTATAGTCCCAAGAGGGGGGTGAATTGGGTCTTTTAAAAATTCCTTAGATCCTTTTTGTTCCATTTTACAATCTTTTACGGCTTTCTTGTATTCTTGTTAACCGTGCAATCCACACAAACTCCTATTTCTTCTAATTAATCCACAATCACAACAACCACAATCAATCAATAAACTATTCAAGCAAAACAACCATACACCAAGAAATCAATTTGGAATATTTAGCGACCCTGTATATAAATGTGAAGTTCCTGTAGTTGAGTTTTGAATCTGAATATTAAAATGACATCCAAGCACCTTTTTAATATCATAATTTAAATAAACCTTCAGCTAATAGGTTTTGGGATGTTAACCAATCAACGTACTTCCTTTCGGTTTCCACAAAAGATCGATTAACCAACGTACTCCCTTTCGGTTTTCGGAAGCCCAAAAACAAATTAGACTTTGGAGTTACTTAATTTCCAATATGCGTTACTTTATGATTAAAAATATTAAAACATCCACGCTGGTTATATCGTTGCTGAAATGTAAAAGAGAGTAAGGGAAAGAGAGTGACATCACCACTTTTACAAGGTTTGGCTTACCCCAGCCTACGTGCTCACCTTAGGTCAACCACCTAAGGAATTCACTATACCTTGTTCCTTCCAGGTGGAATAAAAACCTTACAACAATTACCCTATTTTTTTAGGAAGAGAAACCTCTCCAAACAACAACTTGTGTTTGGTCCAACGATCCAACAAACCTTTGAACCATCAAAGATCAAGATGAAGGAAATAGATCTGCGTACAACAACACTCTCACAATTCAGAGCAGGTTGTACAAATTAAATTCTAAATCGTACTTCAAAAACCAAAGGTAAATAGAAAATGTGAAACTTTAAAGGTTTAGAAGTCACCAATGGTTCTTTGAAAAAAAAAATTGAATGCAACTCGTAACCAATCTCTTGTTTGTCAATCCACCAGTATTGTATAGTTTTTCTCCAACAAAATGATGTGAGCACACCAAAAACTTTTAGGAGAATTTCAATGCAGCGATCGTATATAACTTCGGCGTATTGCTCGTTTGATCTTTTTGTTACTTTTGCTTGTGTATTTTTTCATTACTCAAATGAGGTATTTATAGACTTTTTCAAAGAAAAGTTTCCACATTTAACATGAATCATTTAGGTAACTTTTCAAAAAGTATTAAATTATAGAATTAATTTTTAAAATCTTCCATTTAGGTCAATTTTTTAAAAAATATTAAATTATAGAATTATTTTTGAAAATCTTCCATTTAGATAACTTTTAAAAAATATTAAATTATAAAATAAATTTTGAAAATTTTCCCACAAGTTTGAAATTCAAAGATTTTTAATTTTGACAATCTTTCCGCAAGCAAAAATTCTCAATTTTGACAATCTCCCCGCAAGTTTGAAATTCAAAGATTCTTAATTTTGACAATCTTCCCGCAAGTCAAAAATTCTCAATTTTGACAATCTTCCTGTAAGTTTGAAATTAAAAAATTTTCAATTTTGACAATCTTCCCGCAAGTTTGAAATTCAAACATTATTAATTTTGACAATCTCCCCACAGGTTTGAAATTCAAATATTCTTAATTTTGACAATCTTCCCACAAGTCAAAATTTCTCAATTTTGACAATCTTTAAAATTCTAGTTTACTTGAAAAACTTAATTAGAACATTTTAAAAATATTTTTAAGAGTTTTTCAAATAATGACCTCTGGGTCTTTGATTCTTAAGGTGCTTCACATATCTAAATAACATTGATTTTGAAGTACTTACAACAATCCTTCTAATCATGGTCTCCTTAATCATTAAGTCCTTCAGCCTCTCAAGGTTCACTTTAGACTTTAAGATTTGCTTGGCCTTTTAACCTCTTCATTTGTCGTTCATTGCTTCAATATTTTGAGTTTCCACTAGATTGACATTGATCTTCAGCTTATCAACTGTGAGTGTCCTTTTACCTAGATCTGAAATCAAATCACTCAACACCACATGTTAAAGCATCCTTTTTGTTATCATCAAAACAAGATTGAAAACCCCAGTTAGGCTAACACAAGAGGTTGAGCAAGCAGTGATTTTGAATGCAAGAGAACTTTGAGCAGCTTTTTCAATTCTTGGTATAATTCAATTTGTAAAACCAAGTATTTATAGGCAAATAAATTTAATTTCATGCTACCCAAGATTACTTGGAGTGTTTCCCAAGTTTTAAGAAAATTTGGAGCACAAGAAACCAATTTAAAACATTTAAAATATTTAAAAATTTGACCGTTAACAGTGTTCAGACAACTTAACTATTGGGTTCAATCTTCTGAAGTTCCTTAAAATTTTGAAAATTTTGAACTAGACATAGGGTTAGACGTCTGAAGTTGGGGTTCAAACTTCTGAAATTACAGGTTCAGACGACTGAAGTCAGGGTTCAATATTCTGATATGCTTCTGCCTGTTTCTATATTTCACCAATAAATCCTCAGACAGTCAACTTAATCTTTAGACTTCTGAAATAATTCTTCAAACGACTGAGCTCAAACCTCAATCTTCTAAAGTTAAATCTTCATACTTCTAAGCAATAATTTCAGTCTTCTGAGCAGTACACTTTCTGGTTTTTTATTTCAGTTTCAAAAATTTGTTTTTCTCTCTTTCTTTGCTCTTTTATAAAACATTTTTCGTGGTTTTAAAATAGGTCTCTAAGTCCATGTATTTCCCCAAAAGAGCTTCAAATGTTATTTCAACAAATATTCAACTTTGAAGTACTTACATTGCTCATCCTAACCATTCCAAGTTAGATTATCCTTTGTTTGCTAACACCAAAATTGATTGAAAAGTCCGGTTAGGCCAACAGGGTGAACAGATGTCTTTCGCAGATATATAACTTTTTCTACAAAATAACTTTGAGCTAGAAACAAGTGAGATATACCACAATAAATAACAAATAAAAAGATTCACAACAAATAAATAGTGAAGGGAGAGAAAAGCTCAACACAACGATGTTAACGTGGTTCGGCACCAAGCCTACGTCCATACCTTGAGACCAACTCAAGGATTCCCAAAATCCACTAAGCAATCCTCCTTCAAGACAGAGAAGCCTTTACAATCACTGGTACACACCCCAGCTACTCACCAAGAACTACAACAAGATGCTCACCAAGAGTCACGTTACAAAGGCTCACAAAGAAACCCTCAATACAACAAATCAAAACAACTAGATGCAACTTCAAAGTGCTCCTTCTTGAGCTAATAATACAAATCAAACCTCCCACTACTCTCTTTGTAAATAATGTGTAAGACAAGAGCAAGGAGCAAGAGAGTATGAGCAAATATGAAAACCTAGAAATGAATGTTCAATTAATGTGCTTAACAAGCAAGTGCTCAACTCATTTTAAAGTGAATGCACAAGAATCATATAAAGGGCAAAGGGACGAGCAGTTCGCTAGAGAGCCATTGGACATTAATGGATAAAATACAATTTGAAAACTAGTCGTTATTTGCATTAAATACTTTCTACCGCTCGACACTCGTCGACAATTCCATGACCTCGTCGATGAGTCTTACACATTCAAACGTCGACAAATCCCCTGTGTTCGTCGACAAGTCTTCTCTGCTGAATTCAAATAGGTCTCAGTTTCTCTTCGTCAACGATTCCCCTATATACGTCAATGGTCCACCCATATAAATTCGTCAACGAATCCCATGTGTTCGTCGACGAGTTACTATATTTTACTTAAAAAATGAGACTTAAACAAATTTGGACAAGTTCAAAAATGATCTTTTTTTCAAGTTAAAAACTAGTCTTGTCCAAAATTATTTTTACTAGTTATAAGATGTTTTGATTTTCTAAAATAAGTTTAAAAGCCATTTTGACATCTTATCCAATTTAGTGACTCGATATGCATGTGTAAACTCAGTTTTCATGTCTTAACCTGTTGTGAACTATATGCATATGCAATTTTCTCATCTCTTGCAAGATACTCTTGACCACACCATATTCACAAGAGTTGTAACATACATCCTACCTCTCACGCACACAACCTGACAAATATACAATTAATGTAGAGTTCTATATATGCTTTGTTTGGGTGGTTGAACTCCGGATGTACCATGTGTGAAACTTTGTTGATGGTCATTTGCTCTTTGCTTGTTCGATATATGCCTAACCCTTATGCTTGCCTTGAAACTTTCCTGTATATCTGAATTGAACTTGAGGAAAAATATCAAAAAACCTAAGAACCACTAATGGGTTGTTGTCATCAAAAGAAGTTGGAATGAGAACCCTTAGCCCCTATGGCTAACATTCTCCCCCTTTTTTATGATGGCAAACCATTGGTGTTCTTTTAAAAAAATAATTTCTTAAAAATGCTCCCCCTTAAGATATGCATACATGTTTAAAAGATTTTAATAGTTCCTCCCCCTTAATGTATGCACTTTATCACCATTTTATAACATTTTATTTTTGGAAAAATCAATAGAAATTTTGGCAACATATCGTCTGTAAATAGAGCATTTTTCCATATATTCAAATCTGAAACAATTCAATATTTCAACAATATTTCATTCAAACCAAGCAGTTCAGTATACTCAATATATCATCATATTCCATTCAACACAAATAGTTAAGTATGATCAGTCCATTCAACACAAGCAACACAAGCAGTTCAGTTTGATCAGTATTTCACAACATTTCATACATGCAATTGGGTTAAGTATTTCCTTACAAGCATCAATGAAGCATGATTTTTCTTCATTACAGAGTTAAAATAAACAAAAAGTACAAGATGATTTGCATCAGGACACCCAAATTGATGCAAACAGTCAATGATATCCTCAACAAAAGAAAGAACTTTTTTTTCTTCCAAGTGCATCATACATCAATGCATTTTTCAAGCCATAAAAAAACAAACATCGTTCCTCTACCACCATGTCTCCCCCTTTGCCATTATAAAAAAAATAGGGGGGGGCTACTACCCAAAAACTTCTACTGATGACGATCTAATTTCGCTAAGATGGCAGCGAGATTAGCATCTAGCGAATCAAAACGAGCATCAAAGGAATCAAAGTGGGCACGATTTTGATGAACCAGATGTGCCACGATTGCACGAAGGGAGTCGAAGCGAGCACGATTACATTGATCTATTTGTGCCATGGCCAATTGAATCCCATCCAAGCGCTCAATGACTGGATTAACTTGTGGTTTGGTGGCTACCTCATCCTCATTCATTGCAGCTTCCACCTTGTCTAACGGTGCCCCGCCCAACTCATGAGCTTTCACCCAAGTGTTAGTGTCCTCATCCTTCTCAAAACGCATATGATGAAGAGTGGCTTTTGTGTAGAAATTGTCCTCAATGGGAGCCACACTAGGTGTGTCGGCGCCAGTAAGAGCAAAGTGATCGAAGAGTTTGGTGAGCAGTCGACCATATGGCAGACAACCTCGTTGTCATTTCAAATTTTCTTCCATATGTTGAATAATGATGGATGGAAAATATATTCCCTTTCCATTCCACAAGAAAAACATGGCAAATATGTCTCCCAGGGTTACCCAATCACTCCTGCCCTTTCGCGGCGAGAGGTTATCACTACAAAAAAACTGGTTTTTAGTGACGAAAGTATTAGTGACGAATTCAACTTCGTCACCAAAAGTTGGTATTAGTGACGGTTCTTAAACACCACCACTAATAGTCTAAGCATTAGTGATGGTTTTAGTAGTCGTCACTAATACGAACTATTAGTGACGATTTTAAAACCATCACTAATAATTTTGTCACTAAATAAAGCACGGTAAACAATTTCCGCACGAAAATTTTTTTGGGAAAATATTAGCGATGATTCTAGGGTATTAGTGACAGTTTAAAAACCGTCACTAATAATCTTTCATTTAAAAATATTTTTAAAAAAGAAATAGTTAAGGGTATTAGTGATGGTATCAATAACAGTTTTAAAACCGTTACTAATAGTTTTTTCATTTAAAAAATTTTTAAAAAGAAGAACTTAAGTGTATTAGTGATGATTTTGGAGAACAGTCACTAATAAGGGGTTATTAATGATGGTTTGGAGTCTGTCACTGCTAGAGTTTTCATTTAAAAAATTTAAAATAGAAATAATTAAGGGTATTAGTGACGGTTTGGGATAACCGTCACTAATAAGTTATTATTAGTGACGATTTTAATACCGTCACTACTAGTGTTTCATTTAAAAAAATATTAAAAAAGAAATAGTTAAGTGTATTAGTGACGATTTGGTAAAACCCTCACTAATACCACCGTATTAGTAACGGTTTTGGAACTGTCACTACTAGTTTTTTTAAAAAAAAATTTATAAAAAAAAATAGTTATGGGTATTAGTGACGATTTAGAGGTATTAGTGATGGTTTCGAAATCGTCACTACTACTTCAGCCTTTAGCTAACACCCAAAAAAAAAACCCTAAGGGCCCCTAATTAACCCGCGCCGCGGCTCTTCCCCTTTCCTCATCCCTGACCTCTCAGCTGTCACTCTCTCAAATCTCAATCCTCTCCTCTCCTAAGCTACCTCTCCTCTCCTCTGGTGTGCTGTTACGTGCCGGACCTACCGGTGCTACGAGCATGCGAAGTGCAAATGATCTCCAGCTCGAGTCGTCGTCTCCTCCAGGCTCCATGGACCACAGCCACAGGCATCAGTCATCCCTATTCTAATTGTAAGCAGGATTATCTGGAATAATGAAGCAACAAGAAATTCTTTCATAGCTACTTCTAACACCATGTTGCTTCCGTAGATAGTATTTAATTCTTTGTTGTGTTTATTCATTTGCCTTCTAGTGTGCTTGTTATCTTTAAATTAAACATTCAGTACAAAACCCAACAAATTCTTGATCCTGTGTCTTGGAGTCAGCAACCTTTCTCAAAAGAATATTTTTTAAGGCCACTTTCCGTTAAAAATTATGCCAGTGCTTTTTGGGTTTCCTTGCACATGGCTGAACTGTCTGATATGAATTTATCTCTGTTTTTCTAAATTGTTGCCATTTTTAACTCATCATGATGTATGCAATTGATTTTAGGCTTCTATTATATGTCATTCATAATCTCACTTTACTAAGAAAAATGAAAATAAAAGGTAGTATACAAATATAGTTATATTTTGGTGTGGTTTCAATGATAAAATGCAATTAGGCCAAAGCCACAGCAGTCCACTGTATACATGGGGTTATTTCACTAATCTCTATTGTAGAAGTAGGATCTTTGGTGTTAATAGCGTGTATGATTGGATTATGTTGCTAAAAAATGAGGTCTGAATGAGTTCAGGTGGAAGAAATATATAGAAAATTAAGGATTTTTCTTATTATAGGAAGAATTATAGTACTATAGAAGAGAAATTTTATCTAACTGGATGGATCACTCCAAGAGGCCCCAGGTATAATCTGGTTAGGAATTTCTCTTGATAAGGATTTGATATGTTTTTGTTTATTTTGTATAAGATTTATCCTACTAATTCCTAAGTCTTTTAGGGTATTGACTTCTTTTTCATGCATTTTGTGTTGTACATAGTTTTATTCAAATTGACAATTATCATAAGTATGCTCTGCACTTGCGACTCTGATCAATCTGGTGCATCAGAAAAACTGCTTAATTAAATTCATTCAATATTTTCTCAAGATTGCTCAAGGGTTGTCAATCACGCCTGGCTCGGCCAGTTAGTCTGACGTAATAGCAAGTTCCCCCCTGCGGAACTCTTAGTCATCCCTTAAATCTAGGAAAACTTTCAATTTATCTAAGATATTCAAAAGAAACGAAGGAGAACTTGGTGATTTCTGTGCCCAGTATGGGTACGAGAAAATTCAAGCTCCTTCAAGAAAGCACCAAAAGAAAACTCATAAGAAATACAAACCTTCAAAAGAATACTACAAAAAACATGACATGAAATATTATAAGAAGAAAAAACGAAAATCCAAAGGAACTTCAAAAATTTGAAACAAAGACAAATCTCAAAAATATAAAGATCAAAAAACCTACTTCAAACGTGGAAAGAAGGGTCATTATGCAAAAGATTGAAGAGTTAAACAAGAAATAAAAGAACTCAATATAGGGAAAGAACTAAAAAAGAAAATGCTCAATTTAATTATCAATAGTGAATCAGAAGAATCTGAATTTACAACCTCGTCTTCCGATAAAGAATTCGTCAATGAAATTATTTCAAGTTCTAAATCTTCAAAAGAAACTGCTTCTTCTGAAGAACCTTGTCAAGAAGAAATAGGGTTTTGTTCTTGTAACAAATGCTCAAAAACAGTCAATGTTATTTCAAAAGAAAATGAAATCATATTTGAAATGATCGAACATATCCAAGATCCAGAAGTTAAGAATAAATATCCTCAAAAATTAAAATTTCTTGGTTTAAAAGATTTGGAAACACACATGACACATGTCAAATGTGTTCTCAAAATGATCTCTAGTGCATAAATAAACATCTTCTTGTTAAAGTTCAATTGTTTGCATAAGATTTTCAGAACTTATATATTGATTTTAGTTTTCAATTGGTGCTGCACGACTTTGTTGTGGAATTTGTTTCTAAAACCTTGCAATTTTCATTCTAATTAATTATAAGGCATGCACCTGTTGTATTATCAGGTCTCACGAGTTTCAGATGTGGTGTTTGTTGGCCAGCAGCTTTCTTTAATGTGGTTCACGAGTTTCTTGAATGTCTATTGTATTTTTGGGTTGGATTTTGAGAAGGCGTATGATAGGGTTAGTGGGGTTTATTCTTGGATGAGTCTTAGTGGAGAGGCTGGATTAGGGTAACTTTCTTCATCCTCCTTTAATTTGATTATTCCTTCGACAAATTCAGGGCTATTAAATCTGTACTATCTCATTCAAAGTTATTTTAGGTCTACCCCCTACCCCTTCTACTGCCCCTTACAGCAACTCACTCTTCCTCATTGGCACACTATGTGGCCTACACTACAAGTCGCCAAACTATTCGAGTCGTCCCTCCCTTATTTTATCTCACATTTCCTTCAGAAAAAGTAAATTAATTAAGAATATTTGCAATAACCAACAAAGAGAATTCATCTAAGCTATGTGTTTGGTCACATGCAATGATGGTAAACGATTGTGGCACAAAAGAAAAAAGAGTATGATTCATAATGCAAGCCTAAAAATAGGAAGAATCAAAGCTGAAAGTGACTATGAACTTAGTTGAAGTAACTCACCAACTTGTTTTTAACCATTGATTGGGAAAAAAAAAAGAAAATCTGAAAGAGATCCATAGAGATTAACCTTGGAATAATTAATTATTTAATTACATACAATCGTATAGTGATGATATTTTCTATATTTTGTTTATTATTTTGAATATCACTTATAAGATCATGAACACATTCAACAAAATAAAAGTAAAAAAGGGAAAAAATAGAAGACAAAATAATTTACGTGATTCATATAGTGTTTATGTCAATAGAGTTGTTATAAAAATTTCTACTACTTCATGAATAAAATGTCTTAGTGTTTCAATCCTTGACTCCACATATAAATAATATTAATATATGAATTCAAAATAATCTCATATACATGGACTTTGCATTGGGTTAATAAGAGTCATAAGACATCCATCAACCATGCATGCATCATTATTTTCACCATCACTATCTTTGAAGAACATGAAAAATAAGATCCTTATATCAAGGGAGAGTCCCATCTAAAGAGAAAAAACCAAAGAGGGAGGGAAGGAGGAGGGAGGGACACAAATTAAGGAAAGAAAGTCTTCAAACCTTTGAGAGAGAAGAGGCTTTGATTTGTCAAGTACATGTAATTTATTTATGTATTTTTATCTAAAAATTGAAATTCTCAAAAGGTTTACACCTTAATGCCATAAGGCTTATGCCTTGCCTACTTATCACGGGCTCCTTATGCAAAATTAATTATTGTCATTTCATGTGTGCATCTTAGACCCGTTCAAGAATGGTTATTATACATTCATGCCTCATCGTACATGTGGGACAAATTAATTGTTAAAATTTAATTGAGTATTAGTCATATTATGTAGACTAATAATCAATTGAACATGTCGATTATTTGTTTCATTTACGATTAGTCATGTTTGTATTTCAACCATTATTGAATTGTTCAATGTGGACAGTTTAGGAAGTTGTATTTACATTCTTGTCATTGTTCACGCTTTCGCCATTGTCATTATATATTTCAATCGCGTCTCTACTTGTGTTCTTTGGGTGCATAGTGGGGTGTGGTGACAATTTGTTAGTGATGGAAAACTAACAGATGATGTGCACTTCTCCCATCTCATGTACTTGGAGAGCCATGGGGAGATGCTTCTGAAATTTATAATGACTACGACGAAGGAATTTGAGCGATTGATCACAATTTAATTGCAACATTCCTGAATGGGATAGGATCCGTACCCTTTAGACGGAAGGTGATTGATTATAGGATTCACAATGCATGCATCATGGACATTCTGACAATGTAATCAACACCATTTACTTGAACATGTTATAGGGAATTAATGAACATGGATAAGAGTTGGATGAATGCTAGGGGTAGGTTTTTGCCAGAATATGTGAAAGGGGTACATGATTTCATAGAGTTTGTGAGTCCTCATGCTAACGGTGCTAGTAGAATAAGGTGTTCTTGCAAGAAATGCCAAAACATAACATTCAAACACATTGATCTAGTCCATTCACATTTATTAGACATTGGAATGGAGAAAAGGTACACAAGATGGGTGTTCCACAGTGAAGATTACGCAGTTCAGAGCGATGATGATGACGATGAAGATGAGGGGGCAAATATAGTAGGTGGTGATGCACGTTCGAAAGGGTTAATCGAAATGTTAGGTGACTTACAAAGGGAGATTGCAGTGGACACAGAAGATGTCAGTCTGTCGCATACTGGTGATGAATCTACTTCAGTAGGTACCATACCTTGCGATCCTAGTACGTTAAATCGATTTGGTAAACCATTTGCTAATCTCGTGAGAAATGCATGGGTGCCCCTATATCCAAACTGTACAAAATTCTCAAAATTAGAGTTCCTGATAAAGTTGTTTCATGCAAAGACAATGCATAGGTTATCTCAGAGTGCATTCAACATGCATTTAAGCCTCATTAAGGCAGGACTGCCTGATAGTGAAACACTTCCAAAGTCCTTTTATGAGGTGAAGACATACATGCGTGAATTGGGTCTCAGTTACACTACAATACATGCGTGTATGTATGATTGTGCACTCTTTTATGGTGAACATCAAAATGCAAATGAGTGTCCAGAATATGGTGAACCGAGGTATACAACTAATCAGAAGAAGGGTAAAAAGATCCCCCAAAAATTTTTGCAATATTGTCCATTAATCCCGCGGTTGCAACGATTGTATATGTGCAAAAAGACTGCTACAGATATGAGATGGCATAAAGAGAAACGTCTTCAAGATTGAAACACCCTTAGCCATCCAGCGAGCTCTGAAGCTTGGGCCGAGTTTGATAAAATCCATCCGTGGTTTGCTAGTGATCCTCGCAACATCAGACTTGGCCTTGCTTCAGATGGGTTCAATCCTTTCGGTAACATGAACAACCCATATAGCATGTGGCCAGTTATGATGATGCCATACAATATGCCGCCATGGCGATGTATGAAAGAACCCTTCATTTATATGTCTTTGCTTATTCCTGGACCAAGGGCACCTGGTAATGATATCGATGTTTACTTGAGGACATTAATTGATGAGTTGAAAGAACTATGGGAAAAAGGAGTGGAGACATTTGATGTGGAAATCGGGACAACATTTCGGATGCATGCTGTACTTTTGTGGACAATTAATGATTTCCCCGCCTACGGCATTCTGTCGGGCTAGAGCACAAAAGGTTACATAGCATGCCTAGTGTGTAATAAGGATGCTGGGTCCTTATCCTTAAAGTATGGACGCAAGTTATGTTTTATGTGTCATCGTCATTTTTTACGACCTGGACATCTTTGGAGGACTCGTGGTGTTAGAAGCTTTAATGAAAAACCTGAACGAAGGTTGCAACTAAACTGACTAAGTGGGGAAGAGATATTAAACCAGTTCAGGTTGATCGGAGATATGAAATTTGGGAAATCACCTAGCAGTAGAAAAAGGAAACGTGCTGAGTGGGAGTTAAATTGGACAAAGAGAAGCATCTTCTTCGAGTTGTCATACTGGAAAGATCTTCCACTATGCCACAACCTGGATGTCATGCACATCAAGAAGAACATTTGTGAGAATGTCATTTGTACATTGTTGGATATAAATGTGAATACAAAGGACAACACAAATGCTCGTCGGGATATGGAAGATATGGGAATACGGCCTAAGTTGCATCTAATTTGTGATGGGGACAAACTTCTTATGCCATCGGCCTATTACACATTTTCGAAGGATGAGAAGAATAATTTTTTCGAATGGTTGAAATCAGTGAAGATCCCTAATAGATATGCATCGAACATATCTCGATGCATAAGCACGAGGGAAGGGAAGATGTTAGGAATTAAAAGTCATGACTGTCACATCCTTTTGCAACGAGTTCTGCCCATTTTCCTTTGTGGACACTTGACCGAAGATGTTCACTCGGTCCTGATTGAATTGGGGATCTTCTTTCGACAGTTATGATCCAAGAAATTGAGCGTAAACGTACTTGAACGGTTAGCGGAGGACATTGTGATCATACTATGCAAGCTGGAGAAAATATTTTCGCCAACATTCTTCGATGTGATGGTCCACCTAGCTATCCATTTACCAATGGAGGCCATAATTGGAGGACCGGTCCAATATCGTTGGATATATCCTATTGAGAGGTAAATTATAAAATCCTACAATGTTCTCGTGATTTCCTTGCTTTTTTTTTTCTTTTTTTTTGTACAAGTCACAAATGATGTGTAAAATGCATAGGTTTTTATCCACTTTGAAGGGGTATGTGCGCAATAAGGCACGACCAGAAGGTTCAATCATTGAGGCATACATTAACAGTGAATGTCTTGCATTTTGCTCAATGTATCTACATGATATTGAAACAAGGTTCACTTGTAAGGAGCGAAACACACGTTCATGCTATTAATGCTGAAGATGAAGAACCGAGGAGCTCTATATTTTGAGGAAATGTTCAGTCGTTCGGTACACGGGTTTACGATTTCATTGATATGGATGACCTACAAAGGGCACATTTTTACGTCCTCAATAATTGTGATGAAATTATTCCATATATCGAGTACGTGGTTCAAATGTCCTTACTTTGCATTGTATTTACATATGCATATATACTTAGTTGACAGTAACATGTACTATTGTTGCATATAGCGAACATAAAACTGAACTTTTGGCTCAAAATGAAAGGAATGTTGACGAAAGACATAAGAAGGAATTTGTCAATTGGTTTGGGTGCCAAGTAAGTAACAACTACTGCCTGAGTTCGTTACAATGTACATTATCAATATTGACGGTTTACTCATCTAAAGTCCTTTATAATTAATAGATGAAAGTCATGTATTATAATAAAGAACCAACATCAAGTAAAGATTTGTACGTGTTGGCATGTGGCCCTGATCAACGAGTTAACCGCTACAGCGGTTGCATTGTCAACGGCTTACGCTTTCATACGAAGTCCCTCGAACTGCATAGAAGAACCCAAAATTATGGAGTTGTGGTGCTAGGCACAGAAGGAGATGAGAAAATTGACTATTTTTTTGTGTTAGATGACATTATAGAGCTTCACTACGGAGCTAACAGACTTGTCCACGTCTTCAAGTGTACCTGGTAGGACATTAGGAATAAAAAGAGTGGGATAAATACGGATGCCTACTTTACTAGTGTCAATTTCAGTAAAACATGGTATCAAAACGACCCTTTTGTGCTTGCGACGCAGGAAGAAAAAGTGTTATACCTTAAGGACACAAAATTAAAGGGTGAATGGCATGTGGCCCAAAAAATTCCTCCTCGAATGGGGAGAAGAGTGTCAGCGATGATACTTTCCAAGAAGATCAGCCATCTGATCCCGTAGCAACGCAATCTGCTATCAATGTTGCTGAGGAAGGAGCTGATCCTATACCATTAAATAGGGTTGGTGCCATGGCAAAATACGTAGGAACTTCTGACATTAGAATTGAACCCTCTGTACACGTTGACTTCATCGATAGTGATGAAATTGATAAGGAAGATGAAACTATGCTTGAGTACTGCAGTGAAAAGGAAGACACTCTAGAAAGTGAGGATGATACTGATATTGAGGACGTACAGGGGGTAAGCATGTTATGTTGTCACCGTGTATTTGACATGTGAAAATAAGTGAAAATATATTTACTATGCATCCATCTAATATCCAATCTTCTTATATTTACTTGTGAACTGTTTTGCAGACACGGCACCAGGAGGTCGCCGTCCCTTACTTCAGTCTAGGCTATTGACGACATCATCCCACGAGGGTGATGGGTCATCCTCAAAAGCGACTGAGCACGTCGGGGCTGATGTGGCACCATCTGATCCCTCGGGACTCCAACCCGACATCGATCCATCAGTTAGGGATCAAGCCCAGGGTGAGTTGCCGTCCATAATCAATAGCATTGGTAAGGTTACGAGTATTTGATTTAGAATAATATATTTACTGTCATTTCACATGTATAATTATCTTATTGTTCTTTAACTCTTCTTTCAGCATCGACCTCTATGACGCATACGAGTGTAGGCCGCGGTGCAACGAAGAACATTGTACTAAAGAAGCACCTGGAGAGGACTAGGCGGCAGATCCGTATTGACATTCCCCCAGGCTTTACAGTCCCACTTGACGATTGGTGCATAGCCTGGTCACGGGAGCTTGGCATTATATGTCGCCAATATGCTCCAGTCACTTGCTTCACCTGGCCAAAGGTGACAGAGGCTCAACGTTTGGTTCTATATGAGCGCATCTTGGTAAGTAACCCTAAAACATTTCTTTCACTTTTAATATATTGCCCTAAAGATTCTCTAACATTCAATATATATTTCATATGCAGGAAGAGTTTGATATGGACATTTTCACCGCAGACCATGTGAAAAAGGCGGTGAACACGCAGTTGTGTTCTCGGTTTAAGACATATTGCAACAAAATGTGCAACCATTTTAGGGAGATGGGAAATGAGGCAGAAGCGCACCCATACAATAAGATCTCCCTAGAGGATTGGTGGGTGGTGGGTGGCCATTTTCGCGACCCTAACTATCAGGTGATGTGTTTCTATTAATTACCATAACTACTTTTTCATATTTATGTGAATAATAAAAAGTGATTACATCTATTTTGTAGGCTATCTGTGAGAAAAATGTTGTGAATCGCAGCAAACTAGATACGACGCATTGTGGTGGCTCGAAATTGTTCATCAATCATCGAAAGGTAATTGCTACGAAAATATCTGACCATTACCTGACAAGTGCTATTTATAATGACACCATTGAATTCATGTTAATGAACATTTATATGATAATATAGCGTGATCCCGTCACTGGCGACCTGAAGTCGAGGCCGGATCTGTATCAGAGAACACATCAAAGGACATTGGGGAGTGGTGCTAGGGTGCGCAGATAAAACATGTAAGTCAAGTAGATTATTTAGTTCATTGTCTTATTCAAAACGTCAGTTGTCTTCTTATTTCTTCATTTTCATCATTTTAATGACTGAAAATAGGCAAGGATGCTTGAGCTGTGGGATGCACCCATTGCATAGGGTAGCCAGCCGATGATGGATGACGAGATCTGCACTCAAGTGCTTGGGCAACGATCAGGTGGCTGGTTGAATGGTCTTGGAAGTGGATACGTCGCCCCAACATCATCATCTTCTTTTAGTGCGGTGTCTCGTGCTGATATTGACCAAGAGCGTTGAGCCGCCGAGACTCGAGAGGAGGCAATGGTTATCCAAGTGCAAATGGTGGAAGCGAAGAACTAGCAATTGAAAGAAAAGATCTCAAACTGGGAAGCGGAGATGCAAGCCATCAAGAATTGGAAAGTGCAGATGGAACAAATGATGCGCCAATCCTGTCCAGATGATGCGGATGACTCCTCCCATTAGAAGGTATGTCAAAGCTAGTGACAAGTATTTCAAATAAAAAATGCATGAGGATTTCAATTAGAATAAATACTTTATCCTTTTTTTTTACTTTCAAAATACATCAATAGATATTTAATAATTATTGGTATAATGTTATGGTCTGCCTGTCTAATCAATGAAACAACCCTAGGATAGGTCCTAGCCTGTCCAATAGCCTCTTGCAGATTCACTTGAAGCATGAAGAACAAACTAAACCTCATATAAACATCACCAACTTAGGCCTACTGTATATGTTTAGGACTGCAACTACACCAAAGGCAACCCTCATCCCTTCTATGGATTCCATGACAGCATTAATAACATGCAGAGAAGTCTCAAATATGTTTGGCCATACATAATTCAGCAAGTGTACTAAAGCATCCTCACAACCTAAACAAACCACTCCCAAAGCCATGTGCTTAACAGCTAGGAAGCAGTTTGCCTATGCACCAAATCTCTATCCATGAGAGCATCCTCAAGTAGTGGAGTGACTGCATAAATATAATCTTTACCCATTTTACCAATGTACTCAAAAAGAAAAGAGAGTGATTTTAAAACACCATTCTGCACATTGAGTTCTGGTACACGATACTCATTCATTAAAATTTACATCCCTCTTGGATTTTGCATGCATTGGCTTAGAGGTTCTGGAGAAGTCTCAAATTGTCTCTTTTCAAGGCCTCTGTTCTCTAAACAAACCACATAGAGGCAATGATGGTCAACTTGGATTTCATCTTTCAAGTTGCTTTTTAATAGCAAAAAGTTGTCAAATGGGCAATAAAAGAAACTCTTAAAGTAGCTTTAAACAAGAGAAATGGGCAAGGAGTTTGTGTTGACTTATGGAAGGGCTCCAATAACATCTCCCCCTCCTCATGATATTAGAAATTAGAAAATAGGAAGAGTGATGAGAACCAAAATAAGGTGACCTTGAATAAGATCCAATTAGGATGTCCTCTATAGTCATATAGGTCTTGATGCGTCCTCTTAAGTTGAATTATATCCTTCAATGGGATTTAGATACTGATAGGATGTGGGTCCTAATCATGCATAGAAAAATAGAAATCTTAAAGTAGTAGGCCAATTGCTCTTGCTAATTATTCAATTTAGAGGTTACCATTTATTAGTAAGTAAGATTGTGTTGCTAACCAAACTAGAAGACATTAATTGATATATTTTATAGGTACCAATCTAAAGGGAGATTAGCTTGCTGACAAACAAATTCACTTGGATAAATCAAGGAAACTTTAAAAATTTAAGCTATTTTGAATCTAAAAATACTAGCTTACTTTGTGTACAAATATATCACTATGGACAAGCACGTCGGATACCTTTTTTATGGGCTTTAAGCATCTCAATAAGCTCAAAACAATTTACTCCAAAGAGGGAGTGCCATAGATGGGTTGATTCCTAAAACTTTGTAACCTCAAGCTTTGCCAAAATAACTGAGAGTTGTATCTTAAATATTGAAAATATTTTGAACTTTGTATTGTTATGGCTATCTCTTGTCATGATTTACTTAATCAATTCAAGTTAATATTTCATGAGTGGCCAACAAGTAGAATTATTATTAATTGTTATAGTTTGGTTCGTAACAAGTGTAAGTTAGAGGGAGAGACCTATTTTTGAGTTTAGGTCTACCATTTTACCCAATTATTCAACATGGTATCACAGCATGATTCTGAAACCTAAACCCTATGTGTTAACACCACCATCAAAACTGAAGCCTAAAACCCAAAATTCGTTGCATGTCTATCAGTATAGAAGATTTTTCAACGATATTATAACCCTAAAAAACAGCTAGCAACAGCAAGAAGTCAGACCAGTCGCTAGTTTTCTAGGTGAGACTGTCAGTTCAAGAACATCAAACCCACTATAGATTTGTCAAGATCAACACCATAGTCACCCACAGACACTGCCGATCTGCCCCCACCGTGTGCAGATATGCTAATCCAGTCCTCTGGATAATATATGTTGTCTCAACAACCTTATATCTGCTGCTGGTTAGTGTTTTTCTTTTTTTTTTTTTTTTTTTTTTTTTGGCATTGCCACTTTATCATTTGTTTAGTGCAATAACGAAATGAAATGGAATGAAAAAAGTTTTTATAATTTTATACATTTACCATATAATTTCTTAATTCCATTCGATTCCTAATCCATTTTATTCCAATTACCAAACACTGGGTTAGTCCTTTGTGTACTACTGTTGTGCTACTGCAAGTTTCCCATTTATATCAATCTGTCGCTATATCTTGCTCATCTCAGATCTTTTTCAGGAATAGGCTTAGAAGACGCTTTGGGTAGAAATAAAAATTATGTACAAAAAATGACAAAATTATTTGGATCGCTTCTTGGTTTGCATAACATTGGAAACACATTTTGTTTGTTGTCTCAGTAATGAATTATATAGGCGTAGTGAAATAGAAGATTAAATAACATGTTAATAGAGGCTAGTTGCCTTTTGGAAGGCTATTTGCTTGCTCAACAATAAAGAAGATAAAAAACAAAGCCTCAATAAGCCATTACCTTCTAAAATTTGTAGCATGTTCAATCAATCAAAAATAGTGAAGGATCAAAAGAGTACGCTAGCCCTTGATTATGTTTCAATTTATCAGAGATAAGCATCCTTTCAATTAGCTACTTTTATCTTTTTATATATTATCTTTATCTTTAAAGAGTCACTTACCCTATGCTTGGAGAGGTCTTGGATTTGTAGTTGTATTGGATTTGGATATAATAAAATATAAAATTTTATTGAAATATGACTAGTTTATCAAAATACAAAGTCAAGATTTGAAATCCATACTCCCAAATGCAGCATTAATATAGTTAGGTTTGATTTTTTTACAAAATCTATAAACAATATAAAAAATGTATTTTGTCAAATTCACATGATTAGCAATGTTTTTGCCTCTTATCCTCTTTGTTTGCCTTCATCTGATTCTTAGCCTCTTCTTGCTATCTAGAGTTCTTACATTCAAGTCTTTTTTAATTCTTGTTCTCTTCCATTAATTCTTTCTTCATCCCCAATCTATACTTTTACTCTATTTCTATGGGTCATGCAAATTCTCATTCCTAAAAATGTTTTACTATAGCATCTTTCTGACACCCCTTGTCACACATGATTAGCATGCTACAAAACGCTCTTTTTGACATTTTGATATGCTAAACTTAAAATTACACAACTACTATCAATGCTAGTGTGCTACTAAGCTTAAATTACACATTAACACGTCTAATATTGTAGAAGTTCTGGTGACAATCCTCTTCTGATTTTGCTTATAGATTTAAACTTTAAATTTCAATCCCCAACTTAGGAATTGCTTACCATGTGTTTATGATCTTGGATTTTGTCATCTTGCAAATTGAAATCTAACTTGTGCTTCTACATAAAATAAAATAAAACATAACAATTCACCATGGCATGATTTAGAGCCAAATTCATTTTGCAAAAATGAAATACATCTAGATGAACAAGTTCTAGTTGTCAATGGGGAGATCTATGCATTCTAAACATTTATTGTTTAAATCTTTTCAGTGGACACACCATTTTTAGTAGAGCTGCCCTAAAATCCAACCAAAAGTGAGAACTTTTAATAACTTTGATTGACAAGATTTTGCAAAAAATAACTTCTCAGTTATACTCAATTCCAAAAGGGGTTTTGCAAAAACAAAATCGGAATCAGTATCATAGTCCTTTTTGTTTGTTAGCATTGAAAATCAAAATCCTTGTTACTAATATTGAGCCATTTTTGCATTCTACTTGGCGGCTAGAAATTCTACAAACACGGCCTAAAAATTCTATGGGCACAAATTTATGTTAATTTTGATGTATAAACTTAGTGTGTACCTATATAGGAAAATATGGAAAAATATGTTTAATATGCCTTAGCCAACACTAGCCATGGGGGAGGACTATCCAGCATTGTCCTATATAAACGAGCGAAGTCTATTTTTCTTGTCCAATCTTATTTAAGAGTAAATTGTATCAAGCACAAGTTAAAAATTTTGAACCTAGTCAAACATGGTCTAGCCATCAAAACAAATATGCCCTTAAGTAAATTGTATGGCTCATGTGAGCCTGGTTAGTTAGTACTTGTGTGAATTTATTTGTTTTTCATGTAATCTATTGACAATCCTTTCTTGTAAGAAATCTCTTATGTTCAATGACAAAAAAAATATCAACTAAAAGAGTACTTTGGATAAACAAAACTAGTGTGTAAAACAAAAAAAAACAAAAAATTGTAAACTTAGAAGAACATAGACCAATTATAAAACACGAGTACATATATTAATTAAAAATACTAGTACATACAAATGACTGGATCCTCTATAACATTGGGATTGTCAATGCATGACAATGTTTATTCAATTTATACCTCAACAAACAATTTATTAAAGATAACACAATAAATATTTAAGGCATAATAAATATCATTTTAGTTGTTGTTATCCATCCAGAATTGAGCTTGCAGATAGTTGATCACATTTTTGTCAACTTGGAAGGCCTTGGTAGAACATCAATAGAGATGGGCGGCTTTGAACCAAAAACTGCATTTGCAATAGTGATGACTCCCAGATTCCGGCTACTTAAACCAGCTATGGCCACTGCATTGGTTTCTCCAACATTAAACTGGAAGTGAATGCGTCCCACGGGAAACACAAAACAAGACCTGGGTTAAGAACCTTGGTAATTAGGCGATTTTCTGGGTTTGAGGTAACAAAACCGACAAAGAGGGTGCCCTCCAAGACAGTAAGGAGCTCAATGCCACGAGGGTGCGTGTGAGGAGGGTTGATACCATACGGCGCAAAATCCAAACAGACTACTGAGATACCAAGGGTGTTAAGGCCAGCGAGTTTATCAACATTTACTAATGTAACATTTGAACCAACCCGGTTCGATGTGTTTCCAGGCACATTTAGTCCCAAAAAGAAGAAATCATTGGCTGTTGCAAGCTTTGGATCCTTGCAGAATTTTCCATTCACAAACACCGTAAATATTCACACAAGATAACATATCAAATATTACTTACGGTAAAATTTAAAATTTTGTACATTCACACATACAGACATAACCTAGAAGTCCGGCGAAGGAAAACTAACATGTACCCCCTTCAGTGGAATCATTAAGAGCAACACAGAAGTCCTGCAAAGGGCTGGGATCAGCAGCAGAAGCTAAAGAAAAAGCCACAGCTAAGAGGGCAATGCATGCAAGTGTGTTGGCTGCCATCTTCTTCTTCATGCTCATCATATATGCAATTTCTTGCTTTGCCAAAAAAATGTTTTTGCTTTGGATATATCAGCTGTGATGATAATGGCAAGGTAGCTTTATGTATTTATAATGAAACCAACTTTGAAGTAGTCTTCTTCTTCCTTATATATTATATGTTTTTTTTTAATCAAAACTCAAAGCTGATCAATGAATTTACCCATTCCACAGAAGTTAGTAAAGACCCAGCCTCATGCTTTTAAGGCAGAATGTATCTGAGAAAGGCCATTTTAATTAAATAAGTATAAATTGTTCTTCTTGTTTTTTGTGAGCCATGGAAATTTCAGTGATCACTTCTCCAAATGTTCCAGTGCTGTGAGTTGCTTTCTTGGGGTTGTGTTTGAGTTTCTGGGTGCTACGGCAGTCTTGTATTGATTTATTTGTGACTTGTTCATGGTTCCAATTGTTCTAGCAATTAATTTCTTGATTTTTTTGTGAAGCCACTTTGCAGCAGCTTTAATCATGGTCATAGCTCTTTTGATACCCAGCCAACATTTGATATTATTTGACACAGCTGGTGTGAATATCTTAATAATATGAGTCAATTTTAGGCTATTTTGGACATTTTAGTTATGCTGAGTTTCTTTTGATACTTTAATAGTTTGAGGTTTTTAATGGTTATTTTGGTCATTTAGCACTACTAGTATGTGCTAGAGTTATGTAAGGGTATTTACTTAGTCATTGGTATATAGTAGACAAATATTATGAATAGAGGGAGAGACCTACCATTGAGATAAGGTCTTTGATTTTACCCAATTATTATCATGGTACTAGAGCAAGATCCAACCTAAACCCTAAGTTAATACCAAAACCAAATCCTAAACCCTAAACCTCATTCCTGCTACTATATATAAGGATAATCTGCACTACTAAAGACCAGAAACAAAGTCAAGGAGCAGCTAGAAAAATACCATAGTTGCTAGAAAATCCTAGATGCTGTTGTCTTTCAGAACCTTTAGTATCCCTTCATATTTTTGCAAAAATAACCACATAGCCACCCACATAACCTGTGGATGTTGTTGCCCAGTGAAATTTCACAGCCAGAGTGTGTCCTCTGCTCCCTTTTTTTTTTTTTTTTGAATGCTTTAAATACCTCCGTAGATCATAGTATTAAGTTGTTCATTATGTATCTTGTTAAAAAATAACTTCAATTTTCCACTTAGAGCACTTTTTTAATGTTTGCTTGGTACCATTAGGGTTGTGTGTTGGTTTTGAGGCTGGTGCAAGCTTCTTGGTGTTGTGGCAGCCTTGCGCTGGTTTATTTGTGACTCGTTAACCTTGTTCGTAGTTGTTCTATTTGTTTGGTACTGTTAGGGTTTTGTGTTGGTTTCTTGGGGCTACATATAAGCTTCTTGGTGCTATGGCAGCCTTATGCTGGTTTATTTGTGACTTGATCGTGATGTGTCACCTTGTTCATGGTTGTTTTGGCTAGTAATTTTGTTCTTATTGGTATAAGTTTTTGAGGTTGGGATGGAGTCCCCAAATCCTAAAAGTATGTTTTCCTCGTCAATCACTTGTATGAGTCAACCACATACTGTAATTGTTTTAGAGTAGGAGTATTTGAGGTTTCTATAGTATCAAGCATCCTAACAAGCATCTCATCTTTTTGAACACTGCATACAAATTAGAAAATGGAATTCAAGGAAACACGGATCAGGGTAGGGAATTCAATGCATTATGATTTTATTAGCCAAAGATGAGGAATGCAAGTGATGTGAATAGTCATAATCATTACTTTCATAATATTTTTCAATTTTTTTTTCGAGATTATAATATTTGTAATATTGTTCATAGTTTGATATTGATGAGATAACAATATCAAATTTTCATGGGCGGGAAACTTCTCGGGATACTTTCGACACACCCAAATCGGAGAATCCGACCAAATTAGAGGTTAAAATCAAGTCTAAGATAGAATCTGCCGCAAACAAACCCAAGATCAGCCTCAAATCACACCAAGAAAACATCAATCTGCAAGATTTAAGGAAGAACACCACCCTCCACTCACGGCTTGCCCTTTCTAAAGAGAAGGGAGAGAGTCTCTCTCTAACAAGCGAAGTGCCTGCAGTTATTCGTTGTGGACTATGTGGTCAAAGCGAACCTTGGAGAGGCTATTTATATCTGTGATTCCTCCTAGATGAATATTGAATTCTGTAGTCATGACTGCTTTTTGAACTTAACCTTTCAAGTTCTATAGCGTTGCTTTGTACTAGTGTATGCTACCTAATTTGCATTATTGCTGTGTTTTTCATTCGTTGTATTGGTGTGTACTGTTTATATTGAGGGGTGGATTTTTTCATCCTATACAAAGAAAGCTTTGCTGATATTGTTTACATTCAAATCGCTGCAATCAAACTATTGTTTACAATCTGATGTTTCCTCTTACAATGATGTGATTTATTTTTTATGCCTGTATATGTGCTAGGTAGTGATTTATTTTCAAAAACGGTATACTAATTTTTTTAACTTTCTTAATTTGTAGGGTTTGCAACTGTAACAACGTCAGGACGATGTCACGCAGCTCGGATGCAGCTTTTCACTTTTTTTTAATCTAAACAAATGAAATGTATTTAAATTTGAATTTGTATAATATATTTGTATTCGAATTTGAATTGAATTTGAATTTGAATTTGAATTTGTATAATATATTTGTATTTGAATTTGTATAATATATTTGTATTTAAATTTCAATTAGAATTTTTAATAATTTATGAATTTTATTGCAATTATGATTTAATGTTATGTATAAGAAAATGTAATTTAATTACATATTTTTATAGGAATTAATAATTTGGAAAAAAAATTAAATTCACTATTAATTGTGCAATTTAAGTATTAGTAACGATTTCAAAATCGTCACTAATACTAGGCTTTAGGGATGGTTTAAAATCGTCACTAAATCCATCAATGATCTGCAGAGCAATAGTGACGAATATAAAACCCTCACTAATACTATGGTTTTAATGACGATTTTTGGTCGATCTGGTGTAGAATTTATAGTGACGGGCTTAGGTCTTTAGTGACGGTTTTAATCCGTCACTAATACTCTATTTTTAGTGACGATTTAAATCCGTCACTAATACTCTGTTATTAGTGACGGTTTAAAAAATTCATCACTAATAAGTATTAATAACGACAGGTATAGCGACAAATTGAGAACCGTCACTAATAACCTTATTTTTTGTAGTGTATAAGTGATCATTTAGTGTAAGACCCTGAACTCAACCGTTAGGTCTTTGGATTTAAGTCTTGCCATGTCAGGAATCTCAAGGTTTCCAGTTATTAGTTTCAAAGCCTCATGAGGATCAAACCAATCATAGTTCGTAGGCCACATTTGTAATAACTCGAACCCAGAAAATAAAAGAAAAATAAATAAAATGAAAAAGGGAAATAAACAAAGAGAGGGAAAAGAAATTTAAAAAGGGCATCAAGTAGGGACTCATCGACGAACGTCCTTCTTGGTCTCATTGACGAATACACGTGTCTTGTCAATGAGGAATTACCAAGAACGGGAAAAATTCAGACTTTTAATGGATTCGTCAATGAACCTGATGTCCTTGTCGACGAATGTCCTTCTTTGGCTCGTCGACGAACCTTTTAGACTTGTCGACGAACGCCAAATTATAAAGTGACCCTGGATCATTTTCTTCCACAAATTTCTCTCTCCTCTCTCTCTCTCTCTCTCTCTCTCTCTCTCTCTCTCTTTCTATGGTTTGGCCCTACCACCTTTTTTCTTCGATTCTAGCCCGAATTTAGCCTGATTTGATGATCGGAAACCACCACGAGGTTCCTGGGGTGTTTCTCTCCAAATTAGCTAGAGCAAAAAATTGATTTGGAATTTTTGGGCACCACTCCAAGATTAGGGTAAGTAGGATATTTTTAATATTAAATTAATTATTTGGAGTGTGTGGGTCTAGGAGATGTTAAATGATAAATATTATGGGGTTGAACTGATTAAGTTATGATTTTTGGAATATTGAGTTCGGTTTTTCATTCATTTTAGGTAGAGCATCGAGGATCAGATAAGGGGAATAAAATTATACCAGGCTTTTTATTAAATTTGAATCAGTTATTTTCGAGTATAGGAACCTTTTAATTATATTATGATTTTCTGAATGGATTAGGCATTTAAAAATGATTGGTTTTGGTTATAAATCATAATTGGGAAAAATCGTGTGGCATGAAAATAATTCTTCTTAATTATCTGGTTGTAAATATTGTACGGTTGTGAATACCGTCTGCTTGTTAGAGTTGTCCGGATGTGAGTACTGCCTGGTTGTGAATACTGATTGGTTGTGGATGTTGTCTGCTTGTGAATACTGCTTGGCTGTGAACATCGTTTGATGGTGAGTATGGATTGATTGTGAATACTATCTATTGTGAACATAAACGTGCAGTGAGATATGTAGTTGTCCTACGTGGGCCACGTATAGTGATGTACGTAGTTGCCCTACGTGGGCCACGTATAGTGATGTACGCAGCTACCCTACATGGGCCATGTACAGTAGAGTACGTAGCTGCCCTATATAGGCCATGTATAGGAGAGTACATAGCTGCCTTACGTGGGCAATGTACACTAGAGTACGTAACTGTCCTACTTGGGCCATATACGTAACTGCCCTATGTGGGCCACGTATAAGGTAGTACATAGTTTTCCTATGTGGGTCATTTACTGGGTTGTACGCATAGCCTTATGTGGGCCACGTACTGTGAGGTATGCAGTTGCCCTAGGTTGGCCACATACGAAGTTCAGTGGATTATATTGTATCCTGTGTGAGTGAAATGTGGTGTATATGGTTGTTGACTTTGTGAGATAATTGATGTGAACTTAAGTGCATAAATAATTATAGCAAAGTAAATCCCTCCGCTCAAGGGCTTGCTGAGAAAGGCGAGTGCCCTAGTAATTATAGTCTGATACCAGAGCAGAGCAAAGTTACATGTATAGGCATGTAAATTTCCCTATTCTCGGAGACTTCGCTTATAAACACAACCCCGAGGGCTTACTGAATAAGGTAAGTGCCTTGGTAGTTATAAAGGTATTAGAGCAAAGGGAAGGTACATGTATGGGCGTGTAATCTTCCCAATCCTCGGGAACTTTCACTATAAATATTGGTTTTGTTTGTATGACTATAGTTTGTTCATGCCTTGATAGTTGTTGTTTAATTGATGAGTTTATATAATATATATATATATATATATATATATATATATATATATATATATTAAAACTCTTCTGCCACACACTGCTATAGTTTATTTCTTCCTTATTGAGAAGTGTCTCACTCTAAGGAATTATTGACTTTTCAGGTCCTTCTGGTGATCGAGCTTAGAAAGCTCAGGGGCAGGGCTAAGAATTTTGGGTAAATTTCGGGTGGTAGTAAGAACCGAGATATGTATAATTATGTTGTTAGAATTTCTGGTTATGTAATATATGGGAACGTATACTACTTTTTGGGTTTTATATAGTACTCTGGTATTTTATTTGAGATTGTTGATTATTTTTCCGCTGCGTGAATGGTATAAAAGATGGTGATTGGTCTCATCACACCCCGAGCCCCACTTGGCGGGTTCGGGGCGTGACAAAGTGGTGTCAGAGCTTTAGGTTATAGATTCTACAGACTTTAGGAGGATTAATACCAGAGTATAGGTTCGAGTTAAGATGAGGGTAAAAACGGGTAGTTTAAGGTATCGATAGGAATTTGAATTTTGTTTCGTAGCCTGGAGGCAGAAATCCCTTGACAGACTTCTGTGATTTTCTGAATCAGTCGACGGTTTTAGAAAACTACTATAAATCCATCGACGGTGATGTTTCCAAGCAATGAGACTGAAACTTGGAATTAGAACTTGAAGGTTGAGATGATTGTGGTTAATTGGGTGTTGGATGTTTAATGGAGGATTTGAATATTAATCTGGTTTTTTGTTTTATAACTGCACCAATTATGTTAAGATGTGGAGATTTTAAACTTGCCTTTGTGATATCTTTAGGATGGATCCCAGAGGTAAAGAAGTGGATACTGGAGGGGAGAACGAGATGGGGGTTTCCAGCGGAGATGAGATTGAGACCTCCTGATTGCTGCGAGGTATAGCTCGACAGGTCAGGGAAGAGATGAGGTGAGACCCCGGGGATCGAGCTACCCACTAGTGAACCAGGGATATTCGATTGATCAATTCACCTTCTTGAAACCCTTTTCTTTTAGGGGAGTTGCCAACCCAATCGTAACTGAGAATTGGGTGCAGGATATGGAAAAGATATTGACAGTGCTGGATTGCACTGAGAAACAAAAGGTTCTCTTCACCACTTTCAAACTGACAGGAGAGGCTGAGTGGTGGTGGCTAGCAGTGAAGCTGTTAGAAGAGTAGCAAACAATACCTACTATTATATATGATATGGAAGCGTTTCAAGGAGGTCTTCTACAACCTGTATTTTCCCGCCGCCACCAGGAATGCAAAGGCGGAGGAATTCTTCAACTTGACTCAGGGGCAACTCACTGTGCAGTAGTACGCTACGAGGTTCATGGAGCTTTCTCGCTTCGCTCCTTTCATGGTTCCAGATGAATATAAAAAAGCGAGGTGGTTTGAGAGGGGCTTAAAACATAGAATCCACGAGCATGTGGTATGCTTACAGAATCCATTATACCCCGTAGTTTGGAGAAGAAACAGTGAATTTCACCCAACACCTACAGTACCTGCAAACACTGATCCCTTATTGTACAACAGATGTGGCCAAAACTATCAAAACACAAAAAGCAAGTCCTTGCAGCTTGAACTTATTTTCTTAATCTGTTGCAAGAGTACATCAACATGTAAAAAATTCAACCAGCTAGGGGCTGCTGGTGCAGTTAGGCCAGGGCACATGCTTAGGAATTCTTGTCTTAAGCACTGGATTACTCTCAAAGAAATTGGTCGGCCGAAGCTCAAATCCAGCAGTTCTTGTCGGCATCACTGGAAAATCTTCTTGATACGGGACATGGTGAAATGCCATGTTGTGCCATAGCACAATATCCTGGCTTTCAATCTTTCTATTTCTGCACATTAAACAAAAAGAAGAGAAGAAAAACTAGTTCAAAATTTTGCTTCGCATGGATGCTAAACACAATTAAATGGTACCTGAGGCTCCAAACAGCTAAGGTGTCATCCCCTCGGCTCTGATCAGCATATAGCCCTCCTGCCCATTTTTCAGACTCATTATAGGGAGTAACCCAGACAGGATACTTGGTGAAGGCTGCACGGATTTGTGGGAAATCATCATCAGACAAAAGAGGACTGCACACAGGCCCTGGAATCAACCTATACCCAACATAGTTCCCAAGCTTGGTCTTCTTGTTAGGATTCACCACTAGGAGCTCTGCTGGATTCAAGTAGTCCACTTGAATTCGGGCATCTGATTCTGTTTTGGCAGTTTCTCTAACAACAGTCCAATAGCTCTTTCTTGGTGAGTCATTGTCCCTCACTCGCTTTCTCACCAATTTGGCCTTGACAAAGGAGTTGGCATCGCCATCCACGTCGAGGTCAAGATAATAGGTCCAGAAGTGATCATGGTATACTCCTACAGTGTTTTCTGCAAACAATGTCCCATAGACAGCCTCCTTTATCTGGTTGACATGGGTGTATGGGACACCCTTGGTTTCTAGTACACCAGTATGCCCAACCTGTAAGGCAAAAAAAAAAAACAGTTACACAGAATATAAAATAATAAACCATCCATTTTTTTGTGAATTTTGGTATGCTGGAATGGAGTGGATTAGAAGTGGAATGAAATCAAAAACTGTATGACGAACATGTAGAAATAGAGAAATCAATTCTATTCCATCCATTCCATTTACATTAGCCAGGAAATAAGCTCTTTTCAGTACTTTAAAGGACTTGATGTAAATCACACGATCCAAACAGTGTAGCAGCAGCAGCTTATTGTCAATATAAGAAAGCCATGTTGTACCTGGACTATGATGGAACCACTGGGTTTGAATTCCCAATCAATTATATAGTCATAGTTGCCCACCGTGGAGACCATCCTCGCCACGAGGCTAACCTCTGGTCTAACCTCCCTTATCTGTCAAAACATCTGATCCTCATTTAAAACCACCACAACTGCTTTGTTTTTATTTTTTACTTCTTTAGAAATTGGTCACATGAAATACATATGACAACATTCTGCTTTGATTCTCAATGTAGAAATATGATTAAAAGAGTTATTCTGGAGAACTAGACTGAAGCAAAAACAAAACAAAACACATTTCCCTATGGGCACTCTTCTGAGTTAAAAAAAAAAAAAATGTAGGTGTTGAGAAACTACTTACCACCTCTCCTGGGATTGCAGTCTCAGTGTGACGCCACATAACGTTCCCAGCCGACCGTTCAAATATGCAGAAGGCATTTGGTATTTTCACAGGCTTACCATCTTGGCCAGCATAGTACTGATCCATAAAAACAGCATTGGCAGGGCAGTCAGAAAGGGGCTCTAGTGGCACTGCACATAGACCAAACCCGTATTCACCTATATCCAAGAAGGCTTTGTAGTACCAGTCCTCGGTTGGATCCATGTATGGTATAAATTGCTCTGATATGTACCCTTTGTACAACACCCGGCGATATCTTTGCTTCTCAAGATCATAAATTGATGCAAGAGATATGACTGGACCTGCTCGAATATCAAAACCCAGATGGAAGACCCAATTTGCCCACCTGATTATGCAATTTACAAATTGAAGATTGTTGGTTAATAAGCTTTGGGTGTAGATTTTTCGATAAATCATCCCTATAGAGAAGGGGATAAAGTGGCAGATGAGTTGACTCGACAAGGTGTTATGGGGAGGAATAGTTTGTTTACAAATAGTAGTCAACTTTCTAGAGTTATAAGGTTTGTATAGATTGGATAAGTAGGATACGGCTTATATGAGGTATGTTTAGTTAGTTTCCTTTTTGTATTGGTATAGGATTGTTTTCTTCTTTTGTTTGGTTTAATGCATGGGGTGTTTTATTGGTCATTTGTAAGCCCCGAGTGTCCTTTTGTTTTCACAGTATTCCTCCGTCATAAGTGAGGGTTATTAATAAAATTAAGAAATGAGGTGCACCCTCTTTTACCAAAAAAAAAACCTTTTTCAGTAAAGAGGTAACAAACTACATTCTCCTTAAATCTTCTTCTTGTAATAACACTGGTTGTAGGTACTATGTAGTTTTCAATTCCCAGATGAACATCTAGTGAACTTAATTGGAGAACTGCTCGAGGAAAAGATGCTAGTGATTGTCCTTAATCACATCGGAATTCCTTAGCATAGTTTTCAAATTTTACCAAAAAATTATCAAAAGGAAAAGGAAGTGGTGGTGGAGGGCTAGACCATGTACCCATTGTTGAGTACATATGTAGAGACCCGAAGAATTATGATATTTAAATAATAAAAGAGGGAGAAAAGGGAAATTGTAAAGGAGGTCACAGCAGGTTCTCGTCGACAGGGACACATGTCTCGTCAATGAGAAATTACTGAGAGGCTATTTTCAGCTCTAAATTTCGTCGATAAGGAATAAGCATTCGTCGACGAACTTCCTTCGTGACCTCGTTGACGAAGTGACATGGCTCGTCGACGAGTGCAGGTGTATAAATAGCTCAAACTCAATTTTCAGCGCATAATTTTCATGCAGAATTTCCTTTCTCTCTCTCTCTCTCTCTCTCTCTCTCTCTCTCTCTCTCTCTCTCTCTCTCTCCTGTTCGTCCCCTCTCCCTTCTCTTTAAGATTCTGGGTCCATTTTTCGTCAGATCGACGATTCGAAACCACCACGACACTTCTGGGGAAGTTCTCTTCAAGTCTGCTGGAGTGGATCGTTGGTGGGGCTAACTTGGACTTCATCCCAAGTTCCGGGTAAGGCTTTTTATTTAGTATTTGGCTTTCTTACAATTATAAAATAGGTAGTACTCGAAGAAATACTAAAGTTTTGTTCGAGGCGATGTTGTTTACAAGGTGTTGAACCGAGAATCCTACAAGTGCAGGACTAGTTATTTTAGGGGCTTTCCAAAAGGCAGATAAGGGGATAAACTAAGTCAGAATTTCATGATAATGTATTTATTATTTTACAGTATTTAATTTCAGATAAATATGTATGTTGTAGAATTATATTGGAAATAATGTTGTTGATCAGAAATATGATTAATACCTATTTTGTGTGGCATAAGTAAAATTAACCATGAAAAATTATGATGATGGAATATTACATTTACAAAACATGTATGTTTTTACTGCTTCCGAGAAAATGTTAAATGATTCAGGGATTTTCAAATCGGGGATTTTATATGATATGTCGGCGTACGGGCCGAGGTTTTTATATGATATGTCGGCGTACAGGCTGAGGATTTTATATGAAATACTAGTGTAAGGGCTGAAGATTTTCATGATATGTTATACAAAATTATATGAAGATATTAACTTGACAGTTATTATTATAAAATAGTCATGTATCATTATTTGGAAATATATTATATGTTATCAGAACTTGGTTGGCTTGGTTTAAGCTTTCACGAAGCACAGTACCGTAGCTATATGATCACGATCATGATTATGTTAGTGCTACCATTTGCCGTATGGGGCAGTGAGAGATCTGCAGTCGATGTGGTTTATTGTAGGGCAGGCGTCCCTCTGGTGTCCGGACCAGGAGGGGCAAACCCATTGTACTTACAGAGTTTTGATTGATCTAGCGTGGTCAGCCAGCCATTGCTAGGTCCCGTCTTTGGGCCGTACAACTCAGTCATGTGGGGGTAAGATATAACACCAACCAACTATCCATCTATGGTGTTTTCTATGTCCAGCTATATGAGATAATTTATATGTATAGAAATCCAGTATGTTATACCATGATATGATAAAATATGTTATCCACAGATATGATACGGGTAGATTTACTAAATATGATTTTTATACTGTTATATGTATATCACGGAATTACTCATGTTGCCACACACTGATATTAGTTTATTTCTCTTACTAAGAGGTGTCTCACCCCAGTTATCTAAACATTTCAAGAGCCCCAGATAGAAGAACGGATAAAACTCCACAGCGTTAAAGTTCAGTTGTTTTACCCTGTCTAAAGGGTAAGTCTTGTTGCTAGAGTCTAACAGATTTTTAGGTGGTGACCTTAGGCCACTTTTAGATGTTTTGGGATATGTGTAAGTATATGATAGTTGTCGTAAGGCTCTGGTATTGTGTTGGTTGGACAATTTGATATGTATATGATTTTACGTTTCTTGCTGCTTAAGATTCTGTGTTGTGTTTCAAGTATTTCCCTGGTACTCATGGGTCCAGGTTGATTATGATTTTTCAGAATTATTATATTAGATATTATTATGAAAAAAAATATGGTAAGATAAGCAGGTCGTTATAGTTTGATATCATAGCCTAGGTTGCTAGGTTCTGTAGACTTTAGAGTGCAGCAGAAACGATACTAGAGTATAGGAAAAGGATTTAAGGTTTTGTTCTACTGTCTAGAGACGGGACTTTCATGGTGGTTTCTGTGTTTTTCCTGGGATGACGATTTCAGGAAAACCATAGTAAACTATTGTTGAGTTATGTTCTTAGAATGTAGGACTGGATCTAGAAATAAGATGAGAATGTTAAGTTAGGGGACTATGTTAGGCGAGTAAACTCTAAATCATGTTTATTGTTTTTCAAGATGGACCTTGGAAGAGTTAGTGCCCATATGAGCGGAAGTGATGGTGCAGGGCCCTCGAGTGTAGGAGGGACTGATTCTGATGCAGTACTACGCAGCGTGGCTCAGCAGATTATGGCTAAGATCACTAGGAGCTCCAGAGAGCAGGGAGGCCCGTCTACAGGCCATGGGTGCATGATAGAGAAGTTTACCAAGATGAATCATCTGGCATTTTCAGAAGGAGTTGATCCTGCAGCCGCCGAGAATTGGATGCAGGAAATCAAGAAAGTTTTGGTCATATTACAGTGTACGGAGGAACAAAGGGTCCTCTTCGCCACCTATAAACTCGTAGGGGAGGCCTAGAGGTGATGGACTGCTGTGAGACTTCTAGAGCAGCAGAGGACGACGCCAATAGCTATGACATGGGACCGATTTAAAGAATTATTCTTTCATAGATATTTTCCAGTCACTATCAGGGAAGTTAAAGTGGAAGAGTTCCTAAATCTGAAACAAGAATAGCAGTCAATTCAGCCGTATGTGGCACGGTTTATAAAGCTATCTCGCTTCGCTCCGTACATTGTTCCTGATGAAGTAAAGAAGGCGAGGGAGGCTATCAAGCTCCCCGTGGTGACCGGCAGAGGAATGTAGCTCTAGCGATGGTCTATGCTTTGACGCCTGGGGATGCTGAGACAGTCGGCGATGTGGTGACAGGTATGATTAACATGTTTTCATTTAAAGTTATTATATTGTTTGATTTAGAAGCCACACATTCGTTCGTGTCTATGGAGTGTATTAGATTATGTGGGCCAGAAACACAGTTGTTAGACACCAAACTATTAGTAACTACACCGACAGGGTCAGTAGTGAGGTGTAGTAGAGTGCTCCTAGACTATCCAGTTGATATTCAGGGAAAAATTTTGCCAACAAATTTGATAGTATTAGACATGCACGGGTTCGATGTAATTTTTAGTATAGACTGGTTGGAACCAATTACGCCAGCATAGACTGTCGTTTGAAATAAGTAAAATTCAAACCTCTAGGAAGACCAGAATTCGAGTTTATAGGGTCACGAGTGCAGTCTCCACCTCAGCTAGTTTTAACTATTCAGGCGAGGAGACTACTCCTGAGTGGTTGTAAGGGATTCGTGGCCTTTGTGAAGGAAATGAGAGGAAATGAAATGAAGCTCACTAGTACGCCACTAATAAAGGATTTTACAGATGTTTTTCCAGATAAGTTACTGGGCTTGCCACCTAATCGGAAGGTAGATTTTCCTATTGATCTACTCTCAGGTACAGCGCCGATCTCTAAAGCACCTTATCAAATGGTGCTAGCATAATTGGTAGAATTAAAGAATCAGTTATAAGATTTGCTTGATAAGGGATTTATCCGACCCAGTGTATCTCCATGGGGAGCCCCAGTGTTATTTGTGAAGAATAAAGACGGGTCCATAAGGATATGTATAGATTATAGGGAAATTAATAAGGTGACAATCAAGAACAAGTATCCTCTACCCCGTATAAATGATTTATTTAACCAGCTCCAGGGTACACGAGTGTATTCTAAGATTGACTTCAAATCAGGCTATCATCAGGTGAAAGTGAAAGCAGAAGACGTCTCGAAGATAGCTTTCAAGACCAAATATGGGCATTATGAATTCCTCGTTATGCCGTTTGGTTTGAGGAATGCTCTTGCTATATTTATGGACTTGATGAATAAAGTTTTTCACCAATATTTAGACCAGTTTGTTGTTGTTTTTATTGATAATGTACTAGTCTATTCGAGGAGTTATGAGGAGCATGAGACATATTTAAGGCAGGTTTTACAAATGCTCAGGGAAAAGAAGTTATACGCCAAGTTCAGCAAATGTGAATTCTGGCTCGAGAAGGTTGTGTTTTTAGGGCATATCATCTCAGGGGATGGAATTTCTGTGGATCCTAGCAAAATTGATGCGGTAGTGAATTGGGCTAGACCAAGGAACGTCCAGGAGATCAGGAGTTTCTTGGGGCTAGCTGGGTATTATCGTCGTTTTGTTGAGGGATTCTCGGCGTTATTAGGGCCTCTAACACGACTGACTAGGAAGAATACCATATTTGAATGGGAGAAAAATTATAAGCAGAGCTTCCAGGAACTGAAGCAAAGGTTTGTCACGACACTAGTGATAATCATCTTATCAAGGGGTGAGGGTTATGTTATCTACAGTGATGCATCCTTGAAGGGACTTGGTTGTGTATTGATGCAGCATGATAGGGTGGTAGCGTATGCTTCCAGGCAGTTGAAAGAATATGAAAAAAACTACCCTACCCATGATCTTGAATTGGCTACAATAGTACATGTACTAAAGATTTAGAGGCATTACGTGTATGATGAGCAATGCGAAATCTTCTCTGACCATAAGAGTTTAAAGTACTTTTTCACTTAGAAGGAACTAAACATGAGGTAGAGAAGGTGGTTGGAGCTTATTAAAGATTTTGATTGTACTATCAGTTACCACCCAGGAAAAGCAAACGTGGTAGTTGATGCATTGAGCAGGAAGTCTGTGGGACCAGCACTTGCAGCTATGGAGATTCATTATCTGAGCATGATGGATTTGGAGAGACTCGGCATAGAGTTGGTTGAGATTGGTTCTCAGGTATGTATTTCCAGTTTAGTGGTGCATCCTACTCTACAAGAAAGGATTAAAGTTGCTCAAAAAGATGATCCAGAATTAGCAGAGGTAATGATCAGAGTACAGAGTGGTCAGGGAGAGGAGTTTAGTATCACAGATGACGGGGCTTTGTGGTTCTATTCTAGATTATGTGTTCCTGCTAATGCTGATATCAAAAATACAATCTTAGAAGAGGCTCACAAATTTTTATACACAGTTCATCCTGGAAGCACGAAAATGTATAGGGATCTGCAAGAGTTTTATTGGTGGAGTGGTATAAATAAAGAACTTGCTAAATATGTAGCACAGTGTTTGACGTGCCAGCAGGTAAAAGCTGAGCACCAGAGACTGGTGGGCCAGTTGCAGCCACTTTTTATCCCAAAGTGGAAATGGGGTCACATATCTATGGATTTTATTTCAAGGCTGCCGTCGGCAATGTATGGCCAGAATGTAATCTGGATGATTGTAGATTATTTGACTAAGACCCCCTATTTTCTTTCCATCAAGATCAGCTACTCCATTAACAGACTGGCAAAGATTTATATTAAGTAGATAGTCCATTCTCACGGTGTGCCTATGTCTATAGCGTTAGATTGGGACTCGCGTTTCACGTCACAATTTTGGAGAAGTTTACAGGAAGCTCTAGGGTCTCAGTTATCTTTTAACATGGCATTCCATCCTCAGTCAGATGGGCAGACTGAGAGGATGATTCAGATATTAGAAGATATGCTTCGAGCATGTGTGCTAGACCTTGTGGGTAGTTAGACCTAGTTTATGCTGCTGGTGGAGTTTGCGTACAATAATAGTTATTAGGCCAGCATTGGTATGGTACCGTTTGAGGCTCTCTATGGTAGGAGATGTCATTCTCCTTTATATTGGGATGAAATAGATGAGCGAAGAGTTGTGGGGTCATAGTTAGTACAGCAAGCATATAATAAGGTTCAGCTCATCAGAGACAGAATCAGTGCAGCTCAAAGCCGACAAAAAAGTTACGCCGATAACCATCACAGGAAGTTGGAATTTGATATCGGTGACCATGTGTTTTTGAAAATAGCTCTGTTAAAAGGGGTTATGAGATTTGGGAAGAAAGGTAAACTTAGCCCTAGGTTCATTGGCCTATTCGAGATTCTGGAGAAAGTGGGGCTGGTTGCCTAAAGGCTAGCTTTACCACTTGTGTTGTCTAGGATACACGACGTATTCCACGATTCTATATTGAGGAAATACGTCATAGATCCTTCTCATGTGATCATTATGGTGAATCAGAGTTCAGTGATTCACTAATTTATGAGGAGGTAACAGTACAGATTCTAGTCAGAAAAGAGCAGGAATTACGTAATAAGAAGATTCCTTTAGTAAAAGTCTTGTGGAGAAATCACGCAATAGAAGAAACATCTTGGGAGCTCGAGGAACATATATGGCAGAAATATCCACATTTATTTAGTGGAGCTCAGTTGTAATCAGAAAAGTGGAAGTAATTATGTAATTTTTCTTTTGCAGATTAGTCAATATATGTAATAGTTTAGTTAGTAAGTAATATTTTAGTTTTGGGAGAATTTTATTTTATATATGTAATCTCCTAGAACTCTAAATGTAACCACGGTATTCCTCTGCCATAAGTGAGGGTAAGTAATAAAATAAGTAGACTGTTTTCTTTAGGGGATGATGAATTGTATGGATAGTAAATTTTGAGAGCGAAATTTTTATAAGGAGGGAAGAATGTACAGACCCAAAGAATTAGGGTATTTAAATAATAAAAAAGGATAAAAGGGAAATTGTAAAGGGGGTTCACGTTCGTCAATGAAGTGGCTTATTGGGATTGTCGACGGGGACATGTGTCTCGTCGACGAGAAGTTACCGAGAGGCTATTTTCAGCTCTGAATTTCATCAACGAGGAATAAGCATTCGTCAACGAACTTCCTTCGTGGCCTCATCGATGAAGTGACGTGGCTCGTCGACAAGTGCAAGTGTATAAATAGCTTAAACTCGTTTTTCAGCGCAAAATTTTCACGCAGAATCTCCCTCTCTCTCTCCTATTCATCCCCTCTCCCTTCTTTATAAGATTCTGGGTCCATTCTTCGCTAGATCGACGATCCGTAGCCGCCACGACACTCCTGAGGAAGTTCTCTTCAAGTCTGCTAGAGTGGATCGTTTGTGGGATTAACTTGGACTTCGTCCCAAGTTCAGGGTAAGGCTTTTTATTTAGTATTTGGCTTTCCTACAGTTATAGAATAGGTCGTACTCGAAGAAATACTGAAGTTTTGTTCAAGGCGGTGTTGTTAACAAGGTGTTGAACCAGGAATCCTACAAGTGCAGGACTGGTTATTTTAGGGGCTTTCTAGAAGTCAGGTAAGGGGATAAACTAAGTCAGGATTTCATGAAAATATATTTATTATTTTACATCATTTAATTTCAGATAAATATGTATGTTGTAGAATTATGTTGGAAATAATGTTGTTGATCAGAAATATGATTAATACCTATTTTTTGTGGCATAAGTAAAATTTACCATGGAAAATTATGATGATGGAATATTATGTTTACAAAATAAGTATGTTTTTACTGCTTCCGGGAAAATGTTAAATGATATAGGGATTTTTCAAACTGGGGATTTTATATGATATGTTGGCGTACGGACCGAGATTTTTATATGATATGTCGGCGTACGGCCAAGGTTTTTACATGATATGTCGGCGTATGTGCTGAGAATTTATATGAAATATCGGCATAAGGGTCGAAGATTTTTATGATATGTTATGCAAAATTATATGAAGATATTAACTTGACAGTTATTATTATGAAATAGCCATGTATCATTATTTGGAAATATATTATATGTTATCAGAATCTGGTTGGCTTGGTTTAGGCTTTCACGAAGCACGGTATCGTAGTTATATGATCACGATCATGACTATATTAGTGCTACCACTTGCCGTACGGGGTAGTGGGAGATCGGCAGTCGATGTAGTTTATTGTAGTGCAAGCGTCCCTCTGGTGTCCATACCAGGAGGGGTAGACCCATCGTACTTACAGACTTTTGTTTGATCAAGCGTGGTCGGCCAACCATTGCTAGGTCCCGCCTTTGGGCTGTATGACCCAGTCATGTGGGGGTAAGACATAACACCAACCAGCTATCCATCTAGGGTGTTTTCTATGTCATGTTATATAAGATAATTTATATGTATAGAAATCCAGTATGTTATACCATGATATGATAAAATATGTTTTCCACAGATATAATATGGGTAGATTTACTAAATATGATTTTTATACTGTTATATGTATATCATGGAATTACTCATGTCGCCACACACTAATATTAGTTTATTTCCCTTACTGAGAGGTGTCTCACCCTAGTTATCTAAACATTTCAGGAGCCCCAGATAGAAGAGCGGATAAAGCTCCACAACGTTAAAGTTCAGTTGTTTTACCCTGTATGAAGGGTAAGTCTTGTTGCTAGAGTCTAATAGATTTTTTGGGTGGTGACCCTAGGCCACTTTTGGATGTTTTGGGATATGTGTGAGTATATGACAGTTGTAGTAAGACTCTAGTATTGTGTTGGTTGGATAATTTGATATGTATATGATTTTATGTTTCCTGCTGCTTAGGAATCTGTGTTGTATTTCAAGTATTTCCCTGGTATTCATGGGTCCAAGTTGATTATGATTTGTCAGAATTATTATATTGGATATTATTATGAAAAAAAATATGGTAAAATAAGCAGGTCGTTACAACATACATACATACATACATACATTTAAGTAATTAAACAGCATTGAGGGAGTGTCACCTATGTACAAAAAAGACTTTGCTACAAGATTGTAGAGATCAATGTTTTAAAAGGCACAATTGAGACTTGTCTGAGGACCATATGGGCCTAAAATCCGTGAGGCATAGCATAAATAAACCTCAAAGGCGAGAAGATAATATAACAAGATTTATGCATTTGCACAAAAAGTTCTTTGTGCTTTTTAAGTTGATACTTATTATTAGGCATTTTAGGTTTGTGAATTTTAAGCTAGATTCTATTAGTAAACTAGGGCCAGAAAAATTTAATCAAATGTACATATGAAAGGATTAAGGAATGCTCTAATATGAATGAACCTTTTCAACTCTGAAACAAACCTTTCTTAAACGATTGAGAGTTGCACACATGGGAGCATGAGCATGATTTGAACTTTCAAATGTTATAATTATCCTTAGCATAGTTTACATGAATGAATTTAAGCACACATTCTTAGAATGGTCAACAATTAATTTAGAAATCATATTTTATTTTTTTCCTAATTTTATTTGTAATTTTCCTATTTTTTCTTATTTATTTGATATATATATATATATATATAACTTGTTTATATATTTTAATATTAAAAATAAATTTGCAAAAATACTTATGCCTTAAAACTTTGAAGCTTACCTTCATCTTAGTAGGGCTAAAACACATTTCCTTGCGCCTTTGTGTTGGCCTAATAAGGTTTAATCTCGTTTTGATAATTAAAAACAAAGGCATTCAATTGTGCTATTAAGTGTATATACATGTATTAAAGTATTAAAGTACAACAAAAATGCAAAATGGAAAGTCGTGAAGCATACAAGAGGATGGCATTTTTCTATGATCATGGAACTCATAGAAAAAAAAAGAGGATGGCATTTTTCTATGATCATGGAACTCATAAAGTCCAAGCTTGAAGAATCTAAGTTCAAGCTTGAAGAATCAAGAGAATTTTTGTTATGTATATTGAAATTAGGATTCATGTAAGTACAGTTCACTTGATTATTGTGACGAAACTCTTAGGTGACTTAGTTGAACCCTAGGTACTTCAAAATTATTGGAAAACATTTTTTCAAGTGCAAAAGTTATTTCAAAACACTAAAATCATTTTTGGAATAAAAAATATAAAGGATTTTGTATTTCAGGATGTTTGGGCGCCCGAGGCAAAGTGCTCAATTGACCAAATGCATAGTCTGAACACTAGTCTAGCATTAGGAAGTTTCAGGCGACCAAACCTCAGGGTTCAATCAACTAAATGGCTACTGCCATTTTTAATTTCCAGACGCATTTGGTTCGGGTGACCGAACCTCAAGGTTCAATCGACCGAATGGCTACTACAATTTTAAATTTCCAGACTTAGTTGGCTCAGGCGACCAAACCTTGGAGTTCAATCAACCAAGTGGGTACTGCCAGTTTGGAAATTCCTGATTTAATTGGTTTGGGCAACCGATGTAAGAACCTGGCCTGTGAGATAAGAAATAAATAAATAAGAAAAGGGTAAAACAGTAATTTGAGCAGGCGTAGTCGATGAAGCCAGTTTTTTTGTCGACGAAGGCCCTTCTATTGTTCGGCGACGAAATTCAGAAGTTCATCGACGAGGAGAAGCCGAGAGATTTTGAGAAATCCTCAAATGTCTGGCTCATAGACGAGGTCACCACGACGTCTACGAACTCCCTTCATTGACTCATCGACGAACTCCCTTCGTTGACTCGTCGACGAAGATGCCACCTCATCGATGAGGTTGGCTGAGTCAAAGGCTCTATAAATATATTTTTCTTTGCCTCTTGGCCAAGATATCCAAATTTCTCTCTCTATCTCCGGAACTCGAAGTTCCACTCTCTCTCTCTCTAGTTTTCTTCACCATTCGTTGTTAGAATCGATGATCTAAAGTTATTGCGAGGATCGGGGAAGGAATCTCTACGTGTTCTGTGGAACGGATCTTCATTTTGAGGTATTCGGGTTTTGACCCAAAAATCGAGGTAAGGCTCTGTTTTCATTTCCATTTCGATAGATCTATAGATAATAAGATTGTAAGTAATTATCATACTATGATGTATAGGTTTTGGGAACTCGGTTCGTTGTTTAGGAGTCGTAGAGTTCATGTTGGATTTTCAGGGAAAGGTAAGGGGTTTCTGTTTGTATCAGTTATTTTTTCAATCAAAATCAGTGAAACTGTTGTTTACGATTATATCTATGATTTGGCTACTTATTTGGGAAAATATGACGAGTAAAATTATGGGGTTTTCGAGTTACAGTTTTGGGGAAAAGGGGGTTCAGGTTGCATCTCTAGTTTCGTAGGAAAACCGTATGTATGTTGTTAAGAATATTGTATGGAGATGGTCGTACCTTGACTTGTTTTTAAACTGTATTCTTGAAATCGTAATTAAGTATTTACCAAATAAGTGTGGAATGAACTATTTTATTGGAAATGTTCTAGGTTTGTGAAAGGTCGAACCGGTTGTGTACCGTAGGTTATGATTTGTTGAAATGAGTTATAAGGACATGAGTTCTCAAAATATTCCAGGTTTTATGAAAATGCCGAGTCGGAATAAGGCCGAACGTTGATGATAATCGAAGTGCGTCGGCCTATCCCCGAAGGCTTACATGTGGAAACGGGTCAGTATAATACCATAGGCAGAAGGTGTGAAATATCACTTTCTATACCGGTTGATCACCAAAGGGTGTGGGTTCACCAGATATCGTACCGGCAACCCATGGGAGCCTGGGGCTTCGCCATATGTCGGGAGCCCCATGTAATGTGGACCAGCTTCAGGCCGAAGAGTGTGACAACACTAGATATGGATCATGTGTTTGTGAGATATACTGGAATTGTATTGTGATTATATTGTAACTGCATTGAGAAAATACTAGAATTGTGTTATGTTTTATGTTATAATAACACTCATATGTCACACACTAATATAACCTGATTCGTCCTTACTAAGAGGTGTCTCACCCCTATTATACAAATGTGTTTCAGGTCCCTCAAATAGCAGGAACTAACGTCCTAGCATTGGGAGCGTGGTTGTCGGTCTAGCTGCATTTAGTACTAACGTAAGTATTGGTTTATGGCCGAGTTGTCGTGTTGGGTTTTGTAGACACCCGGGGCTTTGTTTTGTATTATGGGACCCAGATGTTGGTTTGTATAGATTCTAGTATGGTACGATGTATGTATGGAATGAACTTTTTCACTGCGTATATGTCATGTGTGTGAATGTGTATAGGGTGCACAAGAACCCCACGGGGTCAAAACCTCATTCATTATAGTATTTGAAATTAGGAATAGCTTCCTAAGAGGGGGGGTGAATTGGATTCTTTTTTATTTTAATAATTTTAGAGCTTTTGCTTATGACACCAAGAAAAACACAATTAATAACTGATAATCTCACTTGAAAATACTGAAATTTAAATTCACAAGCCAATCAATGAAACCAAAGCAATTCAACCACTCAACCAAGAATATTAGTACTTTTGTCAATTTCCCTGTGAATGTTTACCACCTTCTTTGAGTAACCTCTTCGTATGCACTTCTCTTGATTAAGATTTCCGCAGATTAACCAACGTACTCCCTTTTGGGTTTCTGCAAACGGTTAATCAAAACGTACTTTCTAAATATCAAGAGTCTTTGTTTATGTCTAACTTTAAAACCTGTAACCTGCACTTACACAACAATAGCAAGTACAGAAAATAGAAAGTAAAGAATAGAGAAAGACCCAAGGTTTTTATGAGGTTCAGCTTCAACACAGCCTACGTCCTCACCCTTGGCAAAATACCGAAGGGTTCCACTATAGCAGTTCCGCAAACGAGTGGAACAACGCCTGTTTACAATCACTCCTTGGCCAAGGCTAGAACTCGCCTTCTCCAAATAATATACTCTTGTTTGGTCAACGATCCAACAGCCTGGAATCGTCCAAAATCTACAAGAGAGATATCAAAAAGCCGGTGTACAAGAGATGCTCACACAAAGAGTAGATTAGTACAAATTTAAACTATGTACTTCAAAAGATAAATATCAAGAAAGAAATACACTTTTGAAGCTAAACAAGGATTTCACCAAATTCCTTTTGCTCCATATGAGAAATTAGTAATCTTTCTTCAGGAATTGATGAGTAAGAATATCAGGATCACAATACTTTTAGCTTGCAAGAGATTGAACAAGGTGAGACTTTGAGAGCAAGAGAGCTTGAGAGATTTTCAATGCTTGGTGTGGTTTTGATTTACAAAAACGATGTATTTATAGGCTTTCAAAACAAGTTTCCTTGTTGCAAAAGTTTCCTTAAAGAGTTTCCCAAGTTGTTAGAAAAATTGGGGCTCAAACGGCTATATTTTAAAATATTAAATTTTAAAAAATTTCTCGTTGAACAGTGTTCAGATGTCTGAGGATTCGAGTTCAGACGTCTGAAGTTCCTGAAACCCTTTAAAAATTTAACTGGACACAGGGTTAGATGTCTAAAGAAAGGGTTCAGACATCTGAGGTGTAGGGTTCAGATGTGTGAAGTATCGAGTTCAGACACTTGAACTGCTACTGCCTGTTTCTGTTTTGATCCATAAAATCTTCAGACGTCTGCACTTAATCTTCAAACGTCTAAAGTAATTCTTCAGATGTCTAAACATGAAGTTCAGTCATTTGAAGTTGCTACTTCAGACATCTGAACTGAAAAGTTCAGTCATCTGATCTGCTAAGAACCTGTTTTAGAAAATATTTTTCTTTAAAAAAACTAATTTGCTCTCTTATGATTTTTACAAGACTTATTTCAGAAATCTTAAATAGGTCTTTAAGTCCTCATAATCTCTTGGAAGAGCTTCAAAACATATTTCAAATGATATTTTAGCTTTTGAAATACTTACAAATTGTTTCCTAAGCTTTTATATGTCATGCTTGAATTCTTTCTCATTCGTTGCTATTGAAGTTCTTTGAAAATTTGCTTGAGATAACTTTATCTGCAAATGCCTTAGTTTCTCCTTGGATCATTGATTGGTTGACCCTCACTTGATTCATACTTGATCTTTACTTGAATCACACTTGATCTTTACTTGAACCAAACTTGATCCATATTTTTTGAAACACAAAAACTCAACCTTTCCAAGTTAAATAGTCATTTGTTTGTTATCACCAAAACCGATTGAAAGACCTTGTTAGGCCAACAGTATCATGTGTGTTTTGTATGATACAGGGACAAATTAGGTTACTAAAATCACACCTGGGACCCATTGCCGAGTTCAGGGCGTGACAACCGAACAATCAGTTCAGTCAACCGAAGCGTTCATGATAAGTTTTGCAACAGCAATAAAATCTCTAAAATTCTAACTAATCGAGCAATTAAACATGCCAACGGCTAGAATTCATTCTTATGAATAAATACCTATCCCTAAACGTGTTAAGAACACTAATTGATTGTGATTAACGCCGCACACTACTGAGAAATTTTTCTAAGTTCATTTTTCAAGCTTACTGCTTTTCAAAAATCAGAAAAACCCCTAGCTAACTCTTTAAGCTTTGTTTTAATCTTCTACTGAGAATGTATTAGAGTTTTGATTCGTGTACACAACCACTCCATTTAGAGAGTTATTCTTGTACAACTCTTATTTGATTACTTCTTTGTGAAAAGTAAGGTGTACTCCCAAGAAGGGGGTGAATTGGGTGTTTAAAAATTTCTTTGTAAATTCTTGTTTTACAAATTCTTTTAGTTAAGAATTAATCCTTTTTTTTCAATTTTAGTTAATTTGCAATCACACTCAACAACAACTTTACAATTACAATTATTTGTGATAGATGGTCAAAGCTTAAATATTCAAATTTTAGCTTTTCTATATCAATCCAATTAATGAGGTGAGCTTGATGTTGCAATATGGAATAAAATAGAAAATTCAACCAAACTTCCAAAATTCAAATATTGATATCAAATAAGTACCTTGAATTTAAGTATGTAACCAACCAATAAATTAATATGCTTTGGTATTAATCAATCAACGTACTCTCTTGTGGTTTCCGTAATATAATATTGATTAATCAACATACTCCCTTATGGTTTCCACAATTCCCAAAAGTAAATTAATTTTCAACAAATTAAGTACTCAACCACGCAATTTATATGTGCTGAAATTTAAAGAGAATAAGGAAGAGAGTGACACCGAGATTTTTATGAGATTCGGCTATACCCGCCTACGTCCTTGCCTTAGGCAAACCACTTAAGGATTACTATACCGCTCCCTTAACCGGACAAAGCAAACCTTTTACACACTCCTTCAAGTAGGATAGAGCTCTTCTCTCCAAGCTCTACCCCACGCTTGGTTAGTCAACGATTCAATTAACCCTGGACCATCAAAAACTACAAGAACAACAAGATACAATTTGGTGTACGAAGACACTCCCAAACAGAGCTAATTTGTACAATTGAAATCTGTATACTTCAGCAATATAATCAATATAAAGATTTGAAGCTCAATACAAATATCATCGTGGATTCTTTCCTGGATTGAAATTTCAGTAGAAAACTCAGAATTGATGAGAGTTTGATCAGCAAGAATCAATAAGAACTTTCAGGAAAGAGTGTTTCAGTAGGAGAACTTGAAAGAGAGAATGTTAGCTTGAATATTGATTTTGAATTGATTGTTGGTGATTGTTGATTTGTAATAAACATGTATTTATAGAGTTCTAAAAGTAATTTTCATGTTGCCTAAGTTTACTTGGAGTATTTCTCAAGTTTATACAAAGTTTGGAGCCCAACCAATCTTTTTTAGAAACTTTCCCACACTGTTTTATTTTAAATTTTTACAAACGTCAGTCGCCTGTCAAGAAGGTGTCAGGCACCTATCCCTTAAAAAACCAACGTATTTTCAAAAGTCAGTGTTGTGTCAGTCGCCTAAGGATGTTCAGTCAGTCGCCTAACAAAACCTCGAAAGCCTATCAGTCGCCTGAGAAGAATTTATGAGGCGCCTGTCAAGGTTCTGTTTGCATTTCTTAAAAACCACATAAAAGGTCAGTCGCCTAATAAAACTCAGTCAGATGCTTGAGCATGCAATTTTCAATTTTTAAGATTTTATTTCTAAAAACTCTTTTAGCTTTTAATTTTGGAATTTTTAATTTGAAACTTGAAAGATGTATTTTTTAAGGTCTTAAAAATGGTTCTCTAAATCTATAATCATTATTAAAGAGCTTCAAACATTTATACTGAAAATATGAAGTACTTACATGAGACTCTTAACATTATGAACTTTCTAAAACACTGAGTCTTCATGTAGTGGCTTCCATTCTTTTAATCTTTCTTTCGTCAGTTGTCTTTTTCTTTTTCATGTCTTTAAGTATATTCTTCATGTGGATATCTTTAAAAGACTTGAGCTTGATCTTTTTAAGAACTTGGTCTTTTTGAGCTTAATCTCTTTAACCAATCATTTGAGCCCTAAAACTGATCTTAGCAAAACATGTTAAGTTCATTTAGTTTGGTATCATCAAAATAAGGTTCTAAGCCTTGTTAGGCCAACACTTTGTATCTTGACGATTCTAGGATTAAATTGTTGACAAGCGAAAGGGGATCTTCACTTGAGAGGCTTCTCCGCCTATTGAAGGAAAGAGGCGTCTCTGCCTAGTGAAGGAGGGAATTGTAAAGGCATCTCTACCTATTGAAGGAGAAAGGCATCTCCGCTTATTGAAGGAGAGAGGTTGCTCCACCTATTGAAGGAGGGAATAGTGGAATCCTCAAGCGCGTTGCTTAAGGTAAGAACGTAGGCACGGATCGCCGAACCTTGTAAAAACAATGTCACTCTCTCTTGCTTAACTCTTTTATTTTAAGCATATTTATATTGATATTTATCTACTGTGAATACTATTATTTTCATTGTGTTGTTTGATCACTTGTTGGAATCATAGCAAAAACTCTTTTATATTTAAGCACACTTATATTGAAATTTATCTGTTGAGAATATTGCTATTATTGAGGAGTTAGAGGACTTGTGAAAATCATAATAGTTAAAATTTATTAAGGCTTTACATAAATTTTTTAAATACCCAATTCACCCCCTCTTGGAATCACACCTTAACTAACAATTGGTATCAAAGCACGATTACAATAAACCGAACAAGTGGTTTATTGGCCTCACAAGGTTTAGAATTTTGTTTTGAGGATAATAAAGCAAAGGAACTTAATATATTTGGTTAAGTGATGATTCAGGATCCAAGTGTTCAAGAACAAGTGCTTGACATAGTATTTTAAAAGCTCAAACTTAATGCTACAAGATCTTATGAAGTTAAAGACTATTGAAACTTAAAGTCAAGTCAAACATGAAGGAAGTCAAAGCAAATACGTAAAGACACTGAGAACAAAGCAAATACATGAAGACTTAGCGCTTAGAAAGTTATCTTTTAAGAAGTCTTATGTAAGTATTTCAAACTATTTCAATATGGATGCATGAAACTCTCTGGTTAATTACTTGGACCTAGATACCTTTTAAAATACTTGAAAAATATTTTTATAATGTCAAAAGTTATTTCAAAAAGGTTCAAATTATTTTTGAAATGAAAAGCATTAAAACGGGATTCTCCAAATTCTCTTTTTTTTTTCTATATCTACATTGATGTGCAATTTTCTCTATCAATTGGCTTCTTATCTTCAAAAATGTTCAACATGAAAGTTTTATGATTTTTTTCTTAGCTTTCTTTTGATACCAAGATCGTCTTATTTGAAGTTTTATAGTGAAAGTTATACCCCAAAATATTGAAAGGTAGTTGAAGCTGATAGCAGGACAGGTGACTGAAATTTTATGAGCTTTTTAAGAAAGCAGACAGAACCGAGTCATACGACTAACCTCTCAGGATAAGACTACTGATCCTGTACTATGTTTCAAAAATACGTTGAATTAAAAGATCAGACGACTGACCCTAATAGTTCAGTCGACTGACCTTCGAGTTTTAATTTTTAAAAATAACGTTGGAAACTTTCCAAAATTGATTGTTTGAACTCCAAATTTTGTGAAAACTTAGGAAATACTTCAAGCAACTTGGGCAACACAAAAAATTACTTGTTAACTCTATAAATACATGTTGATTTCAAGAATTAAACAATAACTAGCAAGCACATGAAACAAATTCCAGAATACTACTGCTAAAATTTTCTGAAAGCTATTGTTGTGCTATTGCTAACAATGCTAAGGTTTTTCTCATCTATTTACATTAAGAATTTCAATTCTAAATCAGAAATCCGGTAACAATCATCAGAGCTTCATCTTTCTATATTGATTTAATTGAAGTATATTTGTTTTAAATTGTACTAATCTGCTCTTGTTAAGAGTATTACTTGTACGCAAGGCTCTTGTTTCTCTTGTTGTTTTTTATGGTTTAGGATTGTTGAATCGTTAGACTAGTAAAAATGGGTATTCTTGTTAGAGAAAGAATTGTTTTGATGGTTCAGGGGATTGAATCGTTGCCTAGCGGGAGGGGATTCTCGTTAGAGAGGCGAACTCCACCTTTGTGGGAGAGAGGTTGTAAATTTGGCCTAATAAAGAAAATTGGAATCCTTATAGCGGTTGTTTGCGGTAAGGACGTAGGTCTTGGGTTGAACCTTGTAAAAATTCGATTCTATGCTCTTCTCCCTACTCTCTTTAATATTCTGCAAAGATATTAATTGTGTGCATGATCTTTATATCTTACTAAACCTTGAGGATTGCAGGAATCTTAATTTTGAAGCACATCTAAACTCAGCATAAAATAACTTGCTTGGTTGGTTTGATAAATTCATCAAAGTTCTGATTTTTTGAATATTGAATCATTAGAAGCCTTAAAGAAGGTAATTAGGTGGCGGATTACTTAGCTCATCAAGGCAAGGGAGGCAACACGAGGAGATATTTTGTAGGTGATATGCTGTCGAGTAAAATGAGAGGTCTAATTCGTATGGATAAAATGAGTATTCCAAACTTTCGTTTTAAATTGGTATCATTTGGTTCTCCTATGTTTTCCTTAAGTTTCTATTTTGCAGGTAATTGTCATCAATTTGCAAGTATTTTGTTTTTGTTTTTATTTTTGTTTGTTTTGTTTTGTTTTATTTTGTTTTGATTCATATGACCTTATTTAGTTTGTTTTATTGGATTTTGGGTCATGTTTTGTTAGGTTTTTTTTTGTCTTATTGATTGGGATGGTTTTGCTAGTTTAATTGTAAATCAACTGTAACTTGTTTGTAACCATGGTTTTTCCCTGCTTATCAATAAATTTGGAATTTTCGTTATTTCCAAAACAAAAAATACAAAATCCTTTTTTAAATTGAAAGAGAAATGTAAAGAAAAATGAATTGCTCTCACCGTCTAATTCAAGTTTACTAAAGTTTCCAACAAAGGAAAATTCATTCCCAATGAACTTGATCATTGGAGAAGAAAGTTAATAATAATGGGACGGTGGGAAGCATGAACCACCAGTGATGTCCCCGGCGACGCCATGGCGGGGTGAAGACGAGAGAATCTCAACAACTTTCAGCACTGAGTGAGCCGGGCCACGTTGGGTGGGCCTTGCTGGTAGGCCCATATGACCGACAACCTCATGAGTCCTGTCCTCACTCTCTCTGTCCTTGTTCGGACTTAATAGTTAAGTTGAGGTGGCAACCACAGACCCATATCCAATTATTGGGCTGGGCCTTGCATTTGTTCGTGGGAGAAAATGAAAATTCACATTTAATTAATGCAAATAAATAAATAATGAATATAGTAATCATCATCATCATCAAACACATGCCTTAATTCATGTATGATATATTTTTAATCCGTTTATACATAAAATCAATAATCTCTATATTTTTTAAAATAAAATTTATGCAAAAGACATTGACCTTTTCTGAGATTTAGCAAAAAAAGACACTAGTCTCTTTGTGATTTCAAAAATTTTAAGGACCTTTCTTGAGAATTCAAAATTTTTAGGAACCTCTCCTCAAGTTTTTGTCAAAACGACACAAACACTCTTGTTTTTTTAGAAAAAAAGAAAAAAAAAAAACTTTGAAAAAAAAATTGTATCTTTTTGGCAGACCTCAAGATTTGTTGCATTTTTCAAACCTTTATTGAGGTTGGAGGTTAATAGAATTTTTTAAAGATTCTAATCTTTTTTATCAAATTTGAGGCAAGGCAAGATTTTTTTTTTTTTTTTTTTTTTTTTGTCCATAAAATTACATTTGACTAATTATTAACTATTAGTATTAGATTAGGTATATTTTGTTGTACTGTGATGTGACATGGTGTGATGATAAAAATAATATCCTTTTAAAAAATATTAAACTAAGCTAGCTTGGGAGTATTATTGATTGTGATTAATATTATAATTTGGTTAGGCTAATAATGAACTTGCTTAGCAAGCATCCACCAAAACAACAATTTATAATTTATAATGAGAAAAATTTTTACCTACACTCATTCCCAAAGTTAGGGTTTTAATGAGGGTATAGTGCGAAGGATTTACCTTACCTCTGCATATACCTAAAAACTTTTTTAGAAAACTTTATTTTATTTTATTTATAATCCAACCTCCAGTTATATATATACAATTTCTTTTTCTTTCAATTATTCTTTTTACTCTCTCGATATTCAAAGGTAACACCTTTTAAAGTTGAAATTATATATAGTTGATGTGATGTGGATTGTGAGATGATGAAATGTGAAATTGAAAAATAAATGTATATAAAATCAAAAAATCATCATAATTTTTACATAATTTTCTTTTTTATCTTTCCGTCCCCGATCTAAGACTAAAATTAACGGTGTGCATGGCAGAACTAGCAGTCTAGTATTAGCAAACATGCATGCACGTCATCAGTATGTATAATACATATATAGCTAGACAAACCTGACAGTGTGGCCCTCAATCCGGAACCCCGGTCCTTCCGGCTGCACGACGGCCATACCGCCGAGATGAGGCCCGAACGGCGGCGCCAGGTGCGACGCACGGTACTCCGTCCCTTCGGCTTTCGGCACTGGTACTCTCCTCCTGTCACGGTACCCAATCACTCTCATCTCCTCCACATCCACCACCGTCGTAATCCCCTCAATCGGCCTCACGTATAAACTCGGCGACCCCTCCACGTAAAAGCACAGAACCTTAAACACCCGCCTCCCCTCTTCTCCTCCGAACCACCCCACCGTCCACGCCCCACAGACGACGTCGGACAGCTTCAGTCCCCTCTTCTTTATCGACGCCGCGAACGGCGGGTACGTCAGCGGCAGCCTGCTCGCCGCCGTCTGCTCCTCGAACGTCAACATCGGGTACCCGCGCCGGCCGCCGGCGATCGTCTCGTCAGAGAGGATAGAAAGGGTCGAAAGGTCGACGGTGATTTCGTGGGTTGCGCCGTCGATGCGGGCGATGGCGACGGCACGGCGAGGTGGGGCGGCGGCGGAGGAGGCGGTGGCGTCGGAGAGCCAAGAGAGGACGGTAGGCTTTGGGGGTTCGAGGAGGGCGACGTAGTGGAAGGTGAGGTTGTGGGAGGAGGAGGGGTAGGAGGCAGCGATGAGGGTTCGGACGTGGGCGAGCTCGGAGGGGGTGAGAGGGTCTAGGGGATGGTACTGTTGGGGTATTGAGAATGTTGTTAATGGTAAGAAGAAGAAGAAGAAGAAGAAGAAGAAGAGGAAGAGGGTGGAGGAAGGTGGGAAGAGGAGTTGTAGTTTCTTGGTTGCTGAATCCATGGCTTTTGTGATCACCAGAGCCAAAGCTAGCACAGTTGATGGTCTGTGTGAGTGTGTTTTTCTAAAAAAAAAATTGTAGATGCTGTTGCCACTATATCTAGGGCCGGCTCTTCTGTTAGGCAGAGGTGGTCGCCCAAAATTTTTTTAATATAATAATATATTTTTGGGACCTTAAATTTTTTTAATTAAATAATGTTAACATTATTTATTATACTCTCTTACTTTTCAACTAACAAATAAATGAAATTATATTTTAAAATATAAAATAAATGTAATTTAATTCTTTTTCTTTTTTCAAGTCTCATTAATTTCTCAACTAATAACTTTATTATATTTTTAACTATCTATTACTCTCATTTCTCTCTCTTAGCCTCTCTAAAAAAATCTTTCCATCTCTCACACTCTCTCACTCTCATCTCTCAGTCTTTCCATGATTTTTGCTCCGACTCTTGTGTTTATCATCTTCAAGCCTACGATTTTCTGTAATTTTCATCAATCCTAATTTTAAATATAAAACTTTAATTAGTGATTTTGCATCTCAAAAAGTTAGAAAAATTAATTTCAAATAAAAATTAAAATTAAACAAAATATTAAGGGTCTTTTATTAAATCATTCACCTAGAACCCCATATTATGAAGAACCGGCCATGACTATATCTATCTATATAAATATATATATTGTTTTCCTTCACGTAATGAATTGAGGTTGCGTTTCTTTTTTTGTTTTTTTTTATAAAGTAAAAAATTTAAAAAAAAAAAGTAAAAATAATTGTTATTTCGTACATAAAAAATAAATATCAAGTGTCAATAATATTTTTTGGAGTGTAAATATCCTTTATAAATTTAAATGCAAATTTGTGAAGTTGTCAAATTTAATATTACCGAACCGTAATATCAAGTATGATACAGGGATACAAAATATATTGTATTATGTATTTTCAATTTATCGTATGTACATGTGTACATTATTTTTTCAGTATATAATTTAGAAGCTATCTTTGGTGTAGTTTATGAGTGTTTTTTTCCACCATGTTATATGATGTAATTTAAAGGAATTTTTTTTCAAGGGTAAAACACTAAAACTTGTGGTATCCCTTTACAAGAAAATTTTTCTTTCTCCTATGTGAGTACTAGAAAAGCCAAAAATTTTAATAAGTTCATTTATAACTAAAAGTGAATTTAAATGAATTAGATGCTAACTTTTATACTTATTTTTTGTATTTTTCGGCTCAAACACATTTAAGAAAAGTCAGTCTGTTCATTACTGAACAGATACTAATTTTTATTTATACATGAGCAAGCTTAAATTGGCAAATTAGACCTAGCACAGGGCACTGCCACTTTTAACATTATAAATTAATTATAAATGACATTCATAGATACAAAGACATGCGAAAGCTACAAATTTTACCCCCATTTTTTTCTTAAGGTAAAAAATTTTCACAACTCATTAATTAAGAATAAGCCCAAAAACTCCAAGAAATACAAACTTTACGAATAAGGGTGAACGGGCGGCAAAATAGTGAGTCAGCTCATTATCCTTTTTGTTAACATTCAAGAATTTACACAATATGAAGGCTGCAGTAAGACTTAATAACACTCGAAAAAAGTATAGTGCGTCCCAAAATGCAAATGAAACACACAAAGTATTCTTTAGGGTTTGCTTCGCATATGAAACAATTGGATATTTTCCTATTGGAGGTTTTGCTGATTCAAGAATGGAGTGAACAGAACAGAAAATGGGTTCCAATGATTAGGACAATAAAGGGGGGAAGACATTAGGAGAGAAGGGCTGATGAAAGGGAGCTTATGTATTTGATAGTAGAATTGGATTCTTGGAGGATTAATGGTTGATTCCAAGTTGTTTTGTCAAAAATGAATATGTTGTCAGCCTTCCAAATACTCCAAGAAAAGGCGGCAAATTGTGAGATAATATCAAGATGATCTAAAAGGAGTTGCAATATTGATGAATTGACATGAGGTGGTGGGGAGAGAGATACCAAGGCCAACGAAGAAGAGTGAGAGAGTTAATTTATAGGGTAGAGGAAGAAAGAGGGCACAGGTTAGTTTCTTCCTTCTTATGGCACCAAAGGTTGTCCAAAGTTGAAAGGTTTGTTTATAAAAGGACAATTTGGATTTCAGAAATGAGGGTGAAGATCTTATTGGGTGGGTTGCGATTATGGCGGGAGTAGCCATGTCTAAAAGGAAGACCTTTTTAATTGCATTATAAGATGGTTGGACTCAGAAAAGACCATTTTTTTTTAGTAAATTTCCAAATTAATTGTCCTCTAAGGTGAAATAGGGATCCAAATATTGAGTATGACTCACTTCCCCAAGAATTTGATACGGGACCACTGAGATTAGCCGTCATTTTGAATTAATCATCATATTGAATTAATAGTGTCAGAATTTAGCTTCAGATAAAAGAGAGGCATAGATAAACTGAGTTACAAGGATTTGTCTTAAATCGAAATAGAAGATCCATTACCAATCGAATAGGTGAACTCATTTTTGAATCAGCGTATTTCTGAGACTCTTTTTCAGCCACTGGAAAGCAGAAGAATATTGAGCTTTTGTGGAGCCTAGTTGTATCTTAATTTGGAAGACGATCCGACCTCCGTTTAATTAGAGATTTCTATCCTAAAGCCTTCGCTCCATGGACTAAGCGGTACAAGCCATACTCATGGGGGTCCCCGGGGAAAATTTTTGGAGCCCATTCGGAACAGAACCCTAGGCGCAACATTTAAAAGGGTGCTTTCGGATGATTAGGGTTTGTGTGGTTGTATTCTAGAGAGAGAGCGAGAGCAAGAGAATTGTATCGCCGCACTCTCTGTGCTTCCTTCCTGATAATATTGAAATCCCTGCAATTCCGTGGACGTAGGCAAAATTACCGAACCACGTAAATATTGTCTTGTGCGTGTGATTGAATTTTTTCTTTGGTGTCATTCTTTCTCAATTTGTTTCTCACAGGTTTCGGGAATTTGTTCGTATATTCCTAACAAAGAAGGGCATTTAAAAGACCAAAGTTTTCAATAGGAAGTAAATTATTTTGCAGTGTCTGGAGAAGAAATGAGTCTAGGAGAGCTTTAATAAAAGCCAGGTCCTCCTCGTGAGATATTTTTATACAAATAATCTCATTACTAAAATGAATAGAATTGGATCCACCTTTTTTTTTTTCCCCAACAAAAGACTCTGCTCTTTTGTCAAGGAATTTTCATCTTTTGATAGGGAATATGAAAATAGACAGGAGTGTTGAAGTCGGTGAATTTGATGAGGCTGGCCCCTTGGAGCTTTGCCACCCGTATGGTGACCAGGCTCAATAACAAAAAAATTGGTAGCATGTTCTCCACTGTCCTTCACTTCTTTTCTCAGCAAAATTTTTCTTATTAAATTTTGTTCCTAAAAAAGATGGTCTCTCAGACAGCTGTGTATTAAAAAGCATGTTAATTTATGCAAAGTTCTATTCCAGGCAGGGGATGAACCCAAAAAATAAAAAAAAAGACTTCTAAGATCCAAGAGGATCCTCATCTCCTTCTGCATCTGCAACTTTGAAACTATCATATTCAAAATCCGCATCACGGCTTTCCATTGTTGATCCAAAAACAAAATGTTTTGTCCCCATCGTTGTGAATGGCATTAGACCAAAAGCTCGGGCTGTTTTGATCTCCCTTGCAACCTTCCTCTGGGCCTTCGCACTAATCCCAGTCTACAAAGAACCAATTTTTTGTAAAAACCAAAGGGGCGTTCACATCTCATAATTAATGGATTTACACAAAGATCCACGTTTTTACCTTGCTCCTTTTTATGATAATGCCAGCCTCTGTTATAAAGTTGGCAAGGAACCTGACATTCTGTGCGGAGGAACATTTCAAAAGTTAAGAAGAATAGCAGAGATCACAAATGGAAATACCAACATAAAGAAATAAAATACGGCGGTGTTTTAATGGGCAACAGTAATCCTCCAACTACTACTATCTCATTTTTTAACTGCAATTCTGGAAAATTCCCAATAAGACTGGGAAGGGCATTGTACTACCAGTATATGCAACCAAGTATGCTCACCCTGAAATCAGCTTTTCTTAGAACCTCCTCTGTAGTTACTTCAAACTGCCTCACAGGGGGAGGTTTTCGTACTACTGGTTTTCTAAGATCAAGGTCCTGCACAAACTCCACGCAATGCATAGATCAGAAAACACATGAAGGAAAAGATGGTGTCTTCAAAAATAAGAAGATAAACAATACAGTATAAACAAAAATAAAATAAAAAACAATGTGGATCCAAAAATAAAAGACAGACTACCTTGCAGACAAATAAAAAGGAAAGCAAAAATAAAGTAATATCAATGCTGCAGTACAATCATGTTGCATGCCAGCCAAAAAATACCCCCCAAAACCCAAAAAAAATAGCTCTGGAAATACCAAAACAAAAAGTTCAGGATGAAGTAAAAAACACAACTCTATTCCAAAGCAAAAGCGGAGTGCACTTATCATGAAAAATCCACTCATTTCTTTCAATTCACAGAAACAAAGAATAGGAAAACAAGCACACCTACGCAAATTATTTTTCTTCTTGGTTCTCTTAAAACTAATCAATCCTCACAAGATCTTCTGAATTTGCTGGGCACATCTACACCTCTCCCCCAAAACACCAAACAGATTATACTACGACAGTCTTGCAACATCGCAATAGAGAAAGAGAAGTGCAATATCCTGCTGAGGGCATTTGCATGTATCTCTAAAAATAGAATTTTCCATCATTGTTAGGACTTTCTAGAAACAGTTAATACTGTCACTTAACAACTCTAGTATATTTATGACATGAACAAGCAACACGATTCATATAAAACCATACACCGTGAGCCATTGTACTATGAGTATGAACTGTGCAATTTAACCAATTTCCAGACAGATTTGTTTAATTTAAACAATCATAAATCATTGCAAGCATGCAGGCAAACAGTTTGCGGCCATAGATATGTTCCAAACATTACAAGTTAACTTTAATTTTTTATATTCCTCAAATCATTAAAAGCATATATTTTGCCCTATGCTTTTGTTACTTCCAAATACGTTTCTGAAGCCATGGCATACAGTTTGTTCTTCTCTTATTCAATATTTTGGACAGATAAGATGGAAAACGTACTAGAATAAGAAGACAAAGGTAAGAGCATTCCTACTAGGGGAAAGGACAAAGCGTATGCAATTTCATCAACATGACAAATAAAATTAAACAAAACCCTCTATAATTTTCTGGACATTATCATCCCTTTCTCCATTTCTAGTAGTGGAAGCCATTCCCATTACGTTTCACACATGTTTTAACTAATCAGTTGGCCTCCTGCAAAAAATCCTTCTAATAAAGAAATACTTTACAAATCAACTTGATTACAAACTTTATTTTTTACTTTCATCATATTCTAAGCTACAACAAGTTTTCATAATACGTCAGGGTAAGTCATATCCACTACACCTACTGTGAGTAGGAGCACATGCCTAACCAGAGATGCTCCTGCATGAAACCAATAAACATTTGTTGGATTTTGCCATTTTATACCAAGGAAAATTTTTTAAATGCAAAAAAATAGTCTCAACTTCAAATTTTGCTTCTTTTCCTTGTCCAAGAAGCCAAGAACCTTTCAGAAAGAAAAATAGTACACAAAAATTTCTCGCAAAAGTATTTGTTTCATCTAAATGGCCTCAATGGAGGTTATCTCCGGCTGGTTCACTAAATAACTGAATCAGTCAGACATCCATTCGACCTCAGCTCTTAATTTTCCTAAAATTGGTGTGGCCAAACATGGGAACATGTCTGATTCGGTAAATGATAAAATTACGAGGTCTCTTCTCCATTTTTATCAACAACAACAACAAAAAAATCAAACCCTAAGTCCCACTAGGTGGAGTCGGCTATATGAATCCTTCTCTGCCAATTTGTGCAATCATGGACCATTTCTTTTGACAAATTCAAGGCTACTAAATCTTACTATCTCATTCCAAGTTAAGGTCTATCCCTACCCCTTCTACTGCCCCCCACAAAAACTCACTCATCCTCACGGGCGCACTATGTGGCCTGCGTTGCACATGTCCAAACCATCTAAGTCATCCCTCCCTTATCTTATCTTCTATAGGAACTACATCTAACTTACCGTGAATATGTTCATTCATTAATTTACCTTTCAGTGTTATACCACTCATCCATCTACGCATTCTCATCTCAGCAATTTTTACTTTTTGGATATTCTAATTCTTCGTCGCCCAACATTTTGATCCATATATCATAGCCTAATAGTCGTCCTATAAAACTTACCTTTCAATTTTAAGGGTATTACACGATCACAAAGGACACTTGAAGCACCTCTCCATTTTACTCAACTTGCTTCAACTCTATGCATTACATCATCTTCAATTTATCCTTCAACTTGCATAATAAATCCAAGGCATTGAAAATCTACAAATGTTATTTATTTCTTCATCAAGTTTAACTTTGCCTCAAATATTCCTCCTACCATTACTAAAATTACATTTCATATATTATATCATATTTCTACTTATCCTAAAGCATCTAGATTCCAAAACTTTTCTCCATAATTCTAATTCAGCCTCCACTCCGCCCCCTAGTTTCTCAATCAATACAATATCATCTGCAAACAATATACACCATGGAACCTCATCTTGAATGCCCTTAGTCAGTTGGTCCATCACTGAAGCAAAAAGATAAGGGCTCAAAGCAGATCCTTGATGTTCACCTATGGTGATTGGAAATACTTTAGTTTCTCCATTTATAGTCCTTACACTAGTCATTACTCCATCGTACATATCCTTAATGACATTTGTATACCTACTACATACACCTTTTTTTCCTAAAATCCACCATATAACTTCACTAGGTACCCAATCATATGTTTTCTCTAAGTCAACAAATACCATACGCAAGTCCCTCTTCTTTTTCCTAAACTTTTCCATTAATCTTCTTAAAAGATATATAGCTTTTGTGGTAGATCTCCCAGTCATAAAATTAAATTGATTTCCTGAGACCTTCGTTTCTAACCTAAATCTTTGTTCAACTACAATTTCCCACATTTTCATTGTATGGCTCATAAGTTTAATTCCACAATAGTTATTACAATTTTGAGTATCTCCTTTATTTTTGTATATAGGTATTAAAGTACTTTTCCCCCATTCATCCAAAATTTTCTTAGTTTTTATGGTTGTGTTAAATACATTAGTTAACCATATAATTTCGTTATCACCTAAGCATTTCCAAACTTCAATTGGGATGTTATCCGATCCTATAGCTTTTCCATTTTTCATCTTTTTCAATGCAAACTTAGCTTCGTTAAAATAATAAATAAATAAATAAATAAAATATCTACTTGAATTCTATTCTGCCCACATTTAAAGGTTATTAAGTGTTCTTCTCTCTTCTTAAAGTCAATATTCATTATAATAAATCATGGCTAAGTCTAAGATCATCTCCCCAGACTCATTTTTGCCTCCATATCTTCAATGTATCCTCTCATAACCTTTATTATCTCTTCCAACGTGTCCATTCAGATCTCCTCGTGTGAATACTTTCTCAACCCCTGGTATGCCTTGTATAATACTACCCATATCTTCCCAAAATTGACTCTTAATATTTTCTGCTAAGCCTACTTGAGGAGCATGAGCACTAATGATATTTATTATCACTTGGCCTAATACCATCTTAATTTTTATAATTCTATCCCCTACTCGGTTTACATCAACAAAGCTATCTTTTAAATTTTTGTCTACAGTAATTCCTACTTCATTCGTATGTTTTTATTTTCTAGTGTACCAAAAGTTTAAATCTTGATTTATCTTTTTCTATAGCTTTCTCCCCCACCCACTTAGTTTCCATATTTACACCTGTAAACGTCCCTATATTCCAAGTTGTTAATCTAATCCTAGTTTTCTGAATTAGCTTCTTTACCTACCTACGTCCAGAATAGTGCAGGAACCCTAACAAATTAGACACCGTACCCGAGCGCTAACACGGCACGTTGCCGTCACAAGCCTAGCTTGTTCAGGGCATTATGCTTGCTTGTGACCGCTTGTCTCGTGCGTTTAGGATGTGTTTTCATCATGTAAATACTAGTATAGATTTATTTTCTAGTATTTGCTTCTCTATATGCCAAATAAGGCAATATGACTCCTCGGTCACTTTGATATTTCCAAGTGCTAGGATGAGAATTGCATGTAAAGCTCTTTAGGGGAGGGTGAGTGTTCATCAATCTTATAAAACTCCCTAGCTATTGTCAACATGTTTAGCCTACTTGCCTCCTTCGCTAAACATACAATGTTAACGGAGGTGTTGTTGATGAATTGTGCTACTTCAATGTTTACTGCTTGCTTGCCGCTACTTTCATAATTGCTTATTGCTTTTACTAATATTTGATTGAATGATAATGAAAGTGTTTCACGGATGAATTGTGGTAAACAATAGGTTGGCTAGTTAAGCCACAGTGTTTTAACTAGGAGTGTACAAAAATTACCGAAAAACCGAAAACCGGACCAAAACCGAACCGAAACCATAAACAGTTCAGTTTTCAGTTTTCGATTTCGGTTGCAATTTCCAAAAATAAAAATGTTCGGTTTCGGTTTCAGTTTTGGTTTCGGTTTTGGTTTCGGTTTCAGTTTTATGTTGAAACTGAACCAAAAAAACTGAAAAACCGATTTATATAAGAGATATATATATGACTAGTAAAAATATAGCATGCAATATAGCCATATAGCCACTATAGAAAATAAAAATGCTCAATAATTTTTAAGAACTTTATGAAAAATAAAGGTTATTTTTGTTAAAAGTGTCCAACAGATTTTATTTTGTTAAAATTATAAGTCCCTATAAAAATTTAAAATGCTCAATAAATTTTCAACAACTTTATGAAAAATAAAGGTTGTTTTTTTTTTGTAAAAAAAATCGGTTTAAAATCGAAAAACCGCAACCAAACCGCCACATTTTCAATTTTCAATTAAAGCATAATTTCAGTTCGATTTCGGTTTCGGTTCGGAAATCCCAAAACCTAAAATTTTGGTTCGGTTTTCGGTTCTGGCCAAAACCAAACTGCACCGAACCGTGTGCAGTCCTAGTTTTAGCTAGCACTGCACGATCCTTTCACAAAGGTGTGAAAATAGTCGGCCCATGACACGTGGTATCAAAGCTCGGTGAATTGCTACTTGAATTCAGTTACCTTCATTGTGGGATTGAGAAAGCTTTGGTAAATGACCATGGCACCAACCAATGCTGAGAGAATCAGCATGCTGGAAGCACAGGCTGAGATGACAGCCAACAATGTGGCCATAGAGATGGCCCAACTGAGGGGACTAGTTGATGAAGCGATGGAATCACAAAAGCATCAAGCAAGTTTGATAGGTGAAAATGTCAAAGGACTTTCACCATACTGTGGAAACTTTGCAATCTCGGATAGCTGATCTGGATGCAAAGATGAATCTAATGATTCTTGTTATGAGAAACTCACTCTCCAGGGTTTAGTAAGACCAAAGAACCAAAACCCAGGACATATGGGGGTGCCCATGATGTCAAGGAATTAGAGAACTTCTTGTTTGATATGGAGCAGTGCTTTCACGTTGTGAGGACAGCCTCAGAACAGGCAAAAGTGGATATTGCTACCATGTACTTCGTTGGTGACGCCAAACTGTGGTGGCGTATCGAGTATAACAAAATTGAAAATGGACGTCGTGTAGTGGATAGTTGGGCAGGCTAGAAGAGAGAGCTCAAGGCCCAATTCTTTCCTGAGAATGTTGAGTATAATGCTAGGAAAAAGCTAAGAGACCTCAAGCATACTGGGTCAATCAGGGAATACATGAAACAATTTTTTGCTTTGATGTTGGATATCTAGGACATGTCGAAAAAGGATAAGCTATTCTATTTTCTTGAGGGGTTGAAATCCGTAGGCAAGAACAAAACTTCATAGGCAAAGAGTTCAAGACTTGTTCACCGCACAAGCTGTCGCGGAACGCTTGACTGATACGCTAGTGATAATACCGCTTCATCCAAAGAGTTTGACGAAGGGGAAAATAGTGAAAAATCTTTCAAAAAAGGCAAACCCCAAAGTAGGGGAGCCGACTATAAGGCATCAACCTCAAAGGAAGCTTCATCGTCTCGAGGATTCAACACACCCAATGGAAAGGGTAAAATTTCATGCTACTTGTGTTGCCCTCATAAAGTTTTTGAGTGCCCTCACAAAGCAATACTTAATGTCTTACAGGCTTCCACTACGAAGCAGGTAGTGTAGCCCAACCTACTCTAGGAGTAGCCAAGCAAGTGATTGTGAAGCTTGGACAATGGGAAGGTTATGCGAATTTCACAATAGTGCCATTGGATGACTTTCCAGTCATTTTGGGAATGGAATTCCTAAGGGGGACGAAGGCAGTGTTGATGCCTTCTACTGGTTCCCTGTGTCTGATGGGAGACCACCCGTGTATGGTGCAAGTCGTTGCGACAAAAGGAGACAATGGGAAGTTCCTTTCAGCCATGCAACTCAAAAGGGGATTGAGAAAGGGTGAGCAGACATATCCAGCCACGATGGTGGTAGATGAAGAAGTGGGTCAAGAGCTAGTGCCTACAACCATCCAAGCGTTGTTGGATAAGTATAAAGAGGTGATGCCGGATAAACTGCCTCATAACTTGCCTCCACAACAGGGTACGGAACATGAGATCAAGTTGTTGCCAGGAGTGAAACCACCTACTAAAGGGTCATATCGGATGGCGCCTCCAAAGCTAGCAGAGTTGGGCAACAACTTGATGAGTTGTTAGAAGCAAGATATGTTCGCCCTTCCAAAGCATCGTTCGGAGCACCGGTGTTGTTTCAGAGGAAACATAAAGAGCATCTACAGAAGGTGTTCGACAGGCCAAGGGGGAACAGCATGTATGTGAAGAAAGAGAAGTGCTCTCTCGCTCAGCGGAGCATCAAATTCCTTGGTCATGTGATTGAGCAAGGTCATATCCGGAGGGATATGGAGAATGTAAGGGCGATTCAAGAATGAAAGATCCCCACGACAGTGAAGGAGTTGCGTTCCTTTTTTGGTATTGTTAACTATTACAGGAAGTTCGTAGAGGGGTATTCGCGGAGAACGGCTCCAATGACAAAACTACTGAAGCAAAGGTATTATTGGCCACACATATGTGATGATGTGGTTCATTATACCCGAACTTGCCTCACTTACCAACAAAACAAGGTGGAGAGGAAGAAGATTGCAGGGTTGTTGAAGCCCCTACCAGTATCATCCAAACAGTGGGAAAGTGTCTCACTAGACTTCATCACCAACCTGCCCACAATGGGAGATGCAGGGTCTATACTTGTGGTCATAGACAAGTTTTCGAAGTATGGTACATTCATAGCCGCACCAAAGTACTGTTCGGCAGAGGAGACGGCACAATTGTTCTTTGAGAAAATTATGAAATATTGGGGTGCTACCCAAGACATTGTTAGTGACCGAGACTCAGGATTCACCGGCAACTTCTAGACATAACTTTTCAGAATACTCAATTCACAACTTGAAATCTCTTCAAGTTACCACCGACAAACAGACGAAGAGATTCAATGGGCTAGTAAAAGAGTACTTGCGTCATTTCGTCAATGCCAACCAAAAGAATTTGTGCACAACAACATGATGTGGCTCAGTTCTGTTTCAACGCCCAAAAGAGCTCAACAACCAACAAAAGCCCTTTTGAACTTGTTAAAGACCAGCAGCCACTGTTACCTCACACAGTGGATAAGCCATACAGAGGAAAGAGTCTCAGGGCGTACATCTTCACCAGAGAATGGAGAAAGAATGTAGAGATTGCCCAAGCCTACCTGGAGAAAACTTCCAAGCAGATGAAGAAGTGGGCAGATCAAGGGAGAAAACCGAAGCACTTCAACATAGGTGACTTTGTGCTTGTTAATCCTAAACAGATCATGTCACTGTGAGGACGAGATAGGAGACTACTTCACAAATATGAAGGACAAGTCCCCATCTTGGCCAAAGTCAGGAAGGCCTCTTACAGAATCGACCCTCCGATTTGGATGAAAGTCAATCCAGTGTTTCACGCTAGTTGCCTAAGCTGTTCAACGCTGACGACGATCCGAGCAAAAGTTAGTCAAACAGAGCAAATTTTAAAGACAGTGCAACCTGACAGACGTGAAGTTAAAGAAATCCTTACAGACAGAGAGTTCATATCCTCAAGGAAGAAGCGGCGGGAGTTCTTAGTGAAGTGGAAAGGCCTTGGTGATGAAGAAATCAGCTGGAAATCTGCGAAAGATACGCAACTGTTCATGGACAAAGTTAAAGTGTACCTAGCGTCAAAGTCTACGAGGACGTCGATCGCATAAGTGGGGGAGCATCACAAGCCTAGCTTGTTCAGGCATTATGCTTGCGTGTGACCGCTTGTCTCATGCGTTTGGGATAGGTTTCCATCATGTAAATACTAGTGTAGGTTTGTTTTCTAGTATTTGTTTCTCTGTATGCCAAATAAGTCAGTATGATTCCTCGATCATTTTAATGTTTCCTAGTGCCAGGATGAGAATTGCATGTAAAGCTCTTTAGCGGAGGGTGAGTGTTCATCAATCTTGTAAAATTCACTGACTATTGTCAACGTGTTTAGCCTACTTGCCTCCTTCACTAAACACACAATGTTAACGGAGGTGGTGTTAATGAATTGCGTTGCTTCAATGTTTACTGCTTGCTTGCCACTGTTTTCATAATTGCTTACTGCTTCCGCTGATATTTGATTGAAGGATAATGCAAGTGTTTCATGGAAGAATTGTGGTAAACGATAGGCTAGCTAGTTAAACAAGAGTGCTTTAGCTAGCGCCGCATAGTCCTTTCACAAAGATGTGAAAATAGTAGGCATGTGACACTTTGGGGCGACAACCTCACTCGCCCACTTTTTGCTACACTAGAGTGCTACAAGTGCAATGCATCGCTCGTAGGAGACGCCCCAGCAAATACTCGGTAAGGATTCATATTATAATGATCTATCAAATTTTACGCTGGCTGTCAGCTACCTAACGCAACCCTCCTCCTTTAACCGGGCTTTGAAAAATTAAAATGGCCAAAACCCCAACACCATATCCTTGTCAAATTGTGAATTCAAAGGATTTTTTCTACCCATCTTCATTCCCTACTAATTTCATAACATTGATGCTCATTAGATATGAAAATCCTCAATTATGATCAGCATATACTTTGATTTCAAGTCGCGGATAATAAAAATTGATGAAATTTTAAAAGACCACTCAACCCTCCTTCTTTACCCAGGCTTTGAAAAATTAAAATGGCCAAAACCCCAACACCATATCCTAGTCAGTTTGTGAATTCAAAGGATTTTGTCTACCCATCTTCATTCCCTACTAATTTCAAAAACATTGATGCTCATTAGAGATTAAATCCTCAATTATGATCAGCATACACTTTGATTTCAAGTCGCAGATAATAAAAATTGATGTAATTTTAAAAGACGACGACAAAGCAGAGGATAAAAGGAACCCAATTTTGGTTGAGGCATACCGGATGGGAATTCCGTATGAGAGAGAGAGAGAGAGAGAGGTGTATGCAAGAAGTTATTTAATATAATATATTACACATAGATAAAGTATATTATATTAGATAACTTCTTGCATACACCTCTCTCTCTCTCTCTCTCTCTCTCTCTCTATGCATCTATCTATAAATATGTAAATGTTGTGGAAAACTGAGGGGTGTATCATTTTTCAAAAAAGGCAATTCTCCAGCCCTCGCTTCTAGTCTAGGCGCATCCAAGAGTACAGAAATTTTCCAAAAAAAAAAAAATTGCAGCAACAATTTCCAGCATAGTATTTTTTTTATAACAAAAGAAGACGTTAGATGAAAAGAGAAGGTACAACAAGCAGGGACAAAAAGTCCACCAAATGATGGAAAAAAATAAAAAAGAGAACAATTTTCAGCATAGTATAAATATAATCCAGTAAAAAGAATTATAAAAGGAAGAACAAAAAAAAATAAGGTATACAGAGCATTTGCAAAACCAACCCCTTCCCCCCCAAAAAAAAAAAGGAAAAAGGAAAACCACAAATAGTGACATCCAAGAACAAAATGTATGCACATATAAAGCAAGGGACAAATATGAAAGCTCAAGTACAGCACCCACTAACATTTCTAAACTACACAATAACAACAATTTCAAATATTCTATAGCTGACAATGGATGCCACAACTGCTATGTTACATACCTTTGTGTCATAAGTATTTCCGGGCCAGAAAGTCATATCTGGTCTAAATGAATAATTGTCTTGTAGCATTTCCTCTGGATTATATTCGAAGTACGTGGCTGCTTTCTTCAACTTCCCATCCATTCCATCCGATAGAGTAGTGAAGCTCTCATCTAGACCATCCAAAAAGTCAGATCTGTTTCCTCTATTCAATTTGGAACCAAAATTAGATCTGTCATGAGCCTTCTCAAGCCTATCAAGTTTTTTATAAAAGGCATCAGACTTTGAACTATTCCCAGAAATATCACTAAAAATTCGATGCTCAAAGTCTTCAACAGATTCAAACGAGTTAGTGCTTCGGTTGTCATTGGTGCCATTTCCTGTTGAATAATTGAAATTTAAGGATTAAGGACAAAATTTAACTTGCTACATGCTAAGATTTTACATAACATAGCCAATTAGATCATCATAAAATAACATAAATGACAATAACTCGTAACATTTCATTTTTGATTGTCTGATAATTAGTATGCAAACAAGTAACTTCAAAACAACAGGTAAAAACACCAATCTAATATCTAATTCTAAGCAAGCAAACACAACACCAGTCTACTGTCTAAAGTGAGCAAACACAGGTAAATATTACTCTTCAATATCTGGACCTGGTTTACCTAGGAAGAGGATTACAGCATAGTTGAAGTTGCATTCAGGCTTTGTAGATGAAAATGGAATATATTCAAACTAGTTTACTTTTTTCTATATACTTAAAAATAAATTTATTAAGAAAGAGAGGAAAGAAATACAATCTAAGAGAGGAAAAGAAGTCCTCAAAAAAAAAATTAGAGATGAGAGAGGGAGAGAGTGAGGAAACAAAACCCAAGGGGCTTTTAGTATCACTGTCAAAAATTATGAAAACAAAGAACAAACACAAAAACTAAAAACAGAAAACAGAAATCATAAATCATAAATCAAAAACCAACAACCTATTTGGTTAATATTTCTAAAACTAAAAACAAATTAGTAACTTAGTTTTGACCCAAGATTAATTAACTGCTCATTTTTTCAACTTAGAATCTCAAAAGCTTCTTTTGACGTATGGAATTATTGACTAGTTTCCAATAGAGTACATTAAAATTTAGTGAACGATATCTTGCATTTTCAAGAGTTTCTAATGTTCTTCTTGCATTTTGTCCAAACAATCAGACGCACACACAAAACAATGTTTCGAAATGCCAAAATGCAATTTGAAGCATTTTAATCCTAACAAGGCGAGGTTTAAAAGGCAAGGCATAATATGGAGCATTTAAAATTATAAGGCAAGCATTAACTCATAAGCCTTATGGCATTAAGGCATTGACTGAATTGGTTATCAGACAAATTGGTCGTTTTAACCTCCCTAAATAATAATAATAATAATAATAATAATAATAATAATAAAAGCACACTCCCAACTAGTCCTCAGGGCCTGCATTTAATATATATAATCAACTTTCCGAAATGGAATACCAACTTCTAGAAATGCAATGAAAGCACATTCTAGTAATGCAGCAAACATCAAGAGGGTACCAGGCAAAACTGTAGAGAAACTTCTATGCATCTGAAGCCGCTGGAATTGATGCGTTAAACAATCATTAACAGACCGCACTACAACACGTATGAGTTTCATTTCCACTACAAAAAAGGAAGAGGGGGGAGAGAAAAGTAGGATAGTCAATATGCAATTTCATCCAGCAATTATGTGCAACTGCAACAAAAAAAATGAAAGAAATGGGGGAAGAAATAATCTCTCATGAGATGGTATTAGGTGAAAATTCTTCAAATAAAAATCATATTCACATAAGAAGAGAACTATACTCAATCAATAAAATAGAATAACTTCCTTAAAAATTGCTACACACGAATAAGAAATACAAATAGTTTCAATTAGGATTTGAAATATCAAGAAGACCACAAGATATCATTGAATAAAAAATCAGCTAGGGTTCTTTCCCACTTGCATCCTTTTAACTCGTCCCTTTATATCATTGTGATGTTACGTTGTATGGATATTAATATTTTTAGTTTTATTTTTAATAAAAATTTGAACTACTCTTGTTCAATGAGTGCTATTTTTCCCCCCCTATAATTTTCATTTGTTTTGAATATTGCTGTAGCTGCATTTTGAAGCTTGAATTGTTTTGGGTATTGTTTTAAAATATTGGAGTTATTTTATCTTAAAAGTTTATGCAGATTAAATCAATAATTCGGATAGTTTTGGGAACAAAACAAAATTTGGCATCATTTTTCAAAAACCTCTGTGGCAAACCAAACATAGGAATATTACATTCCTAGGAGTTTGGTATTACTATGACTAATGAACCAAATATGGGAATCCTATATAAATGGTAATTAGATTACTTAAATTTTAGATTCCAGTAATTTGAAGCTTTACTAAAATGTTAAATTCTGTTAACCAATTGCCCCCTTAAGTTGTCAAAATAATCAAAATCGCCTATCCAAAAATCAATTTTTCCCCTCAAAATCGTTTTGTTAAAATATGATACACAGGGGATTAAAACAATCTCCACTATATGGCCACTGCCACCACCTGCTGCACCATACCATCGCAGTCCATTGCACCTCCAAGCGCTTCCCAGCGCACAGGTACTGCCTTTGCCCCCTTCTCTCTCTCTCTCTCTCTCTCTCATGATTCCATGAGAGCAAGAAAGGGAGACCTCTCCGCAACGAAATCAAAACCCTCAATCCACTGCATTTTCATTGTTCTCCATTCAGAGCATACTTCACCACAGCTTTGTCCATTTCGATGTTTGGGTTCTCAATTTCGATTCCCTTTCTCCACAACACTTTCTCGGATCAATGCTATCACAGTTCTTGTCCTTGTTTGTTTTAATTTACATCATCCAGGAGATTCACTTCTATTTGAAACTCTTTATTTTTTCATTTTTCCATTTAACAAAGTTCTAATTACTATCGGGTATCAGCGTAACAAATTGGAAATACTCTTGAGATTTATTTTTGAGCTTAGACTCATTTCTTTTTCTTAATTTTTGCAGTTTCGTGGCGACCCTGTAGCTTTTCTAGTGTTGAAAAAATCAAGGTATTTTTTCTTAATGCCTTTAAATTCATTTGGTTTGAAGAATAGTTCACTGCTTTGTGATTTACTTAGCTTTCAAACTTTTGAGTGTTTAACTAATAAGAACTTGTTCAATCATAGAAACCAATGGTAATGCATTTCAAGTTGATGTTTTGGTACCACATTTTTATCGAATTTTTGTTTTGGTGTTTGCAATTTTTATTGAAATGGTTAGCTGCTGTTTGTCCCACTTGCTCTACTAGGACAAAATTGACCCAATTTGGTGTTATTGAATTTTGAATAACACAATTACAAGCATATAATAGCTGACCATATGTATCAATAATCACATTGTTTAGTTACTTTATGATATGTCTTGAGCCTCTTTTGTTTAAGAAGCACAAACAAAAGTAATTATCTTCCTCATTCAAATTTACTTGACCATCAAATGAAGGCAATGTTGGACATTAAAAAATTAATTAATTAATTAAAGTTGATATTCATTGTGTTTGGTTCAAATATCTGAAAAGTCTTTTGAATTGAGTGATATATCAATAAGATTTATGTAACTAGATAAATAGGCACATTTAATGTATTAATTGCAATTAGTATGGATTTATGTGCTAGGCTCCAAGTAAAGCCATGTACTCAAGTAATTTGCATTCAAGTGGAATCAAAACTTCAAGTGTTCTATCCTCTATCCACTTCTCTCCATCTATTTTGCATCCTCATTTTCCAACAAAGTGGTATTAGAGACGGTTGTGTGTCTAGGCAAGTCCATTTTAAGTATCTCACCAAAGATAATTTTGATAATTGGAGTATCTGAATGAAAGCCTTGCTTGGATCTCAATATGTTTGGGAGATCATTGAAAAAGGTTATGAAGAACGCAAGATGAGGGCACCTTGAATCAAGCATAGAAGGATGTTTTAAAAGATTCGGAAGGCTCTTACCCTCGTATATCAAGGTTTGGATGAAGTTATGTTTGAAAAAGTTGCTAGTGCAACTTCTTCTAAACAAGCATGGGACAAACTAAAAAACATACACAACGGAGTCAATAAAAAGGTAAAGTTTGTCTCCAAACATTTAGAGGTGAGTTTGAAAAACACTACACATGAACAATTCTAAATTAGTTTTGGATTATTTTTCAATAATTTTGAGCATTGTTAGCCAATTGAAAAGATATTCATCTGATGGAAAAAAATTCTCCAATCACTAGACCCAAAATCCAACTATTTTGTTGTAGCCATCGAAGAATCCAAGGACTTGGTGTCCATGATGATTGATCAGCTCATGGGATCTTTGCAAGCCTATGAAGAAAGACTTGTTAAGGAAAAGCAAGAACCATTTGAGCGAGCTCTTCAAACCAAAATTTCTTTCAAGGAGAGAAAAGAATGGTATGAAAGAGGAGGTCATGGACATGGATGTGGTTGAGGACGGGGAAGAGGAAGTGATTTCAACTCATTCAACAATGATGAGAGGACAAAATTATCAATTCACTAGAAGACATGGAAAAGGATCAAATTTGAGAAAACAAAGGTATGACAAATCTCAAATTAGATGTTATAGTTGCAATATATATGGAAGTGTGGAACTCCAAACGATGTTGAAGAAATAAACAATTGTGTTGGAGAAGAAAAAGAAAAGGTGGAGCTTTCTTTATTGCTAGCACACAATGGACACGGAGGAGAAGAAAAGAATACATAGTATTCTTGACACTAGAGCAACTAATCATATGTGTGGAAACATGAAGGATGTTGTTTACTAATGGGCTTTGGATTACCTTATTTAGTTTTCTGTGTTTGCCTTAGGTGATGTCCTTTGTTGCTTGGGTTTTGCCTCCTTTGTGTTGGTTTACTTTTATGGGTCTAGCGGATGCCTCCACTAATGCTTGTTGTCTTGTAGGGTGAAGAAACATATTTTTGGTGCAATGTTTCTCTTCCTGCGGTTATCTTTTCAGCTTTTTTAGGGGGATTCATAAGTTTCTTTACTGTTTGTGATGGCCCATGTTTCACTATCTTGAAGTGATATGTTTAGTGATCTGTTGTTTTTGTGTTGCAGTCATCTTTTCTACTTGGTTGGGCAGTTCATTGGTTGTCATGCTTTGGAAGACCAGTGTTGTCACATCATTTCCACATTGCTCAAAATTTTCAAAAAAAATCCACCCAAGGAAATTTCTGGTGTGCTTGGTGGACAACTTCAGGTTTATATCTTCGTCATCCTAAATTATCATTTACCATGTTTGAGAAAATGTCTCAATACCTCGGTACAACCCCAAACAAATACAACTCCAAACACAACTCTGCTGGAAACACTTCTACACAAAAGGAATCTCCAATGTCCTCAACTCTGCTGTAAACACTTTTATTGATCTAATTTACCTTTATTTTATTTATTCTTCTATTTTTCTTAGTATAAAGAATATGAACCTAAAAATTTTTATGATACAGAAATCGGTATATTTGTGTATTGACAGACTAGAAAATGAGTATCAACTTGCTGGTGTACTGATTAAGGGAACCTAATTAAATAAGTGATATTAATTACTTTAAATTGGTCGATGGGACTGCATGCTCATAACACAATGGATTGAGAATGTTCAAGGAAAATAGTGTGTTCGATATTTTAATTACCAGAGATTTTGTCAAAATCTTCTAGTTGATATAGCAGATCGATGCGAGTAGCCAGGGACAACCTAAATCCTAACTAGAAAAGTTTAGATTCTATGCTAGAGCACAACCTAAATCCTAACTAGAAAACATGAAAACGAAGTTAACTAACAGTAAATCAAAATCAAGCAAAGAAAAATAAATAATGCAATATGTTTATCAAATAGACTCAACATGAACACCAATCAAAACCCTGATAAAGGCTTTGGTAAGAGGGTGCGTGAAGAATATCATACCAGAGTTGAAGGAACAACGCTCGAGCAGACTCAGATATCTGAGTTAGGAGCTCAACTCGCCCAACGATCGCAGGTCAAAACCCAATCGAAGAACAGTGTAACCCTAAACCCGAAGCTCGAAGAACTCAACTCGACCACAATCATTCAGAATCCGGTGAAGAACCCAACTCGACCACAGTAGGCGTCGCAAGCAAAATATATTTAAAAAATTAGTATAATAAAAATAAAATTACAAATTAGTCTACATTTCGAAATTGAGGGGTGTATTATTGGAGAAAAAAAAAAAAAGGAATTTGCTAGTCTGAATGGCATATTGCTATTCAGCCCACATTGATAGTTTGACGGAAACTATAAATGAAAATTTAAGATTAAAAACTAAAATTAAAAATTAGTAACCAGTAACTTATTTAACTAATATTTATAAAACTATTAATAAATTAAAAAAATACTTAGTTTCATCTTTAAATCAAATAGTATTATAAACATATAATTAAAATAATAAAATTATAAATAAAATATATTTAAAAAGTTATTATAATAAAAATAAAATTACGAATAATATTTATTAAAAATTTATTATAATAAAACAATTATATTATAATTATTTTAGTTAATTGTTTTATTTTCAAATTTTACTTTAAAATAAAAATTTTATTAGACATAACAATTGAAAAATAATGAAATGATTTTGTAGTTGTTTTAATATTATTCTTTTGAAATTTATGTGTATTCTTCTTTTGATTGTATTTAAATTCATATGCCCATTTAATTTTAATTTTAATTTAAAAGTATATAAATAAATAATTTAATTTTAAAAACTATTTTTGAATGTTAAAATTTATGATAGCAAGTTGTAAAAATAACTAAAAACCATACAATTTAGTTTTCAATTTTGTGACATTTAGCTAAAAATCGGAAACAGAAATACGAAACTAACAATATAAACAAACGCATTTTTATAATCTATATCTTCATTGTGGAGAAAGACGAACAGAAAAAAGAAAATAACAATGATACCAAATAGGTCCTACGCAATTTATATTCTGCTAAAAACATATTAAACATAAGAATAAAAATTTCATTGGACATAGAGTAGAAATAGAGTTTTTTTCTTACGAACCAAGCAATTCGTTATTATTTTAATTACCAAATCTTTCTTTCTGATTCGTTAATTCTATTTAATTAGCATTAAGATGAGTTTCTCAATAGTAGAAACATAATGATAAATTTTTTATAATACAACTCTAATGTTTTGAATAATTTTTACATAAGAAGTGTTCAAGAGATTAGGGTTTGATTCCCATCATTTCCCTGCAACTCATAACTCATAATGAAATAAAACATGACCAATAACTATAGAAAAAACAAAACTCAATGAAATATTATTTAATCAAGATCAAAGAAACAAAAAAGAACAAGAAGTCCAAAGAGAAGACACAAGCTCGGCAACCCTTTTATTCTCACATTTTCAATTTGCGGCAGCAATATATCAATATATACATACACACACACACACACACACACACATAGATTTTAAATATATACATACACACACACACACACACATAGATTTTAACTTTAGACAGATATCCAGTGTGGGTAGTCTCATATTACCCAATTACAATCAGTCAATAAGAAATTAAGCTAATAAATAAAATCAAATCTAGGCTTGGTTTATGGCCAACTTTGCCTCCCTTAAACCAACCTTGTTCATGGAGACCATGCCTAGCATCTTCTTCAACCTTACGAATAATTTTGACTTCAATGGTTTCATAAGCAAATTTGCCATATGAACTTCATATTTGCAAAATTTAAGGACAAACTCCTTTCTCTTCATTAGCGCCCTGATGTAGTGAAACTTGTTATCAATGTGTTTGCTTTTTCCATGAAAATTTGGATTCTCAGATAAAGCAATCACTCATTAATTATCACAAAAAATCTTTATTAGTTTTTCCTACGTATGCTACCAAAAATCAAGCATGTAGTGCCCCAAACCTTGTGAGGCCCGGAGTGCTATTTTGTCTACATATTTCTTTGATACCATGTACTATAACAACCCGAACCCAAAGTGGGGTACCGGGTACACATGTCTATAACTCAAATAAAACATGCAACAAAGATACATCAAACCTCAAATGAGTATACCAGAGTTCTAATACCATCATAATACAAAAGTATCTCCCCAAAACCAAATAATACTACAGCTCAAGGTATACAAAACATATTTATATAAAAGTACATATCATTGTCTCACCAGCACTTACTTCAAACCAAAAACTAAACAGTCCTGCCCCGGAGCTCCCTAAACTTGGCTCCCTGGATTTTCTGAAATGTTAAAATTATTGGGGTGAGACACTCCTTAGTAAGACAGAACATATTATTATCAGTGTGTGGCGACATGAGTTTTAGTGTAGCAAAAATACATCCGTTAATTAATTAACTTTAACTAAGAAATCATATAAATATGTACTCACACCTATACATTTGAAAACACATATCTTCTTCTCAAAAACATGCTTTAACTTAAGAAATTTCTTTGTTTACATAAAACTACATATATATACATATAAAAACTTCCCTAACTAGACATTCATATAACATCATGTAATAACCCCACACGATCGGGTTGTGCGGCCTGAAGACTGGACTTAGCATTGGTTGGCCTACCAAGTTAAGTCAAATATACTCGTCTGTAAGTACAATTGGCCTACCCAAACTGGTTCGGACTCCAAGAGGGTACTTTACTCTTCTCTGGCCCAATCGACTATCCAACCACCAAAGCTTTCAAAATAGTGTGGTTGCACTGACATATCATAATAGCTACGGTACTGAACTTCCTTACATATTTGGTCCATCAGGGTTCTTATACCTTATAATACCATTTATAAAATAAAACAGTAACATGATCTCATTTCTCAATTTAGTATAAAATTTTCATAACATATCTCGGTATAAAACCATCATAACATATCTCAATATAAAATGTCATATCATAATTCCATTATATTCATAACATTTCCTGAGATCAGTATAAAATCACATTTTGTTGTATATCATCATAAATTATTCTAACATGCTTATTTATGCAGTAACATAATTATTCTCATGCCACACAAGTTGAGTGATAATTCACAATATAATTAACTGCCCGAGGAAAGTATATTTTGCTAAAAACAGGGATATGATCATCTCCATAATTTTTATTTAACTCATAATCTGGGTTTTAGAGGAAAACTGAGATGATTACCCTACTTGTAATGACCCAAAGTATAATGGTATTTAAATAATAATTGAGAGAGAAAAAACAATGGGAATAGAAAAAGGGCGTAGCAGACTTCGTCGACGACGCGACAATTGTGCTCGTCGACGAGGGTATGTCTCATTGACGAGAAAATACCGAGGAGGGTTTTGACAATTCTGAATTTCGGCGACGAGGGGTGAAAGTTCGTCGACGAAACTCTTCAGGGACTCGTCGACGAGGTGACGTTTCTCGTCGACGAATCTGGCTCTAGAAATAGCCTAAAACTCGGATTTAAATGCAGAAAAATCAGAAAATTTTCACCCTCTCTCCTCCCTACGGTTTCTCTCTCCTCTCTCTTTGATTTCGGCTCCATCATTCGCCGGATTGACGATCTGAGGCCACCACGATGCCCTTGGGGAAATTCTCTCCAACTCTGTCGGAGCGGATCGTTGGTTGGTTTGAGTTGAAGTTCATCACTGGTTTAAGGTAAGGCATTTGATTCAGAATTTGGGCTTTCTGTAGTTATAGGAAATGATATTCACGTGAAAATACTGAAGTTTAATTCTCGGAATTGTTGAATTCAGGGTGTTGAACGGGGAACCATGCGGGTGTAGGACGAGTAAATTTTTAGGGGGTTTTCTTCAGTACCAAGTAAGGGAATAAACTAAAGCAATTATTTTCCACGCGTATTATTATTTATCAGCAATTTAATTTTCAGGAAAGCATGTATTACATTTGAATATTATTGAGAAAATGCATATTTGGGAAAATACTGCTGTTATACAGAAAATATGATTTTAGAATGAAATGTACGAATTTGCTCAGCTATGTGTGGCATGAATATTATTTTTCATGAAAAGTATTATGATATGGTAATTTTACGAGTAAAGCATGTTTTCAGGAATTATGAAATAATACAATACATTATAATTTTGAAAATACATGATAATTTATTTATTTATTCAGAATGATATATATGAGATATTTAGTACAAGGTCATGATTGATAGTCGGCGTAAGGCCGTATTTATGAAATGTTTGGCGCAAGGCCGTATTCATGAAATGTTCGGCGCAAGGCCGTATTTATGAAATTATAGAAAATGCTATCAATCCATTTATGTTAAATGCTATATTATCATGTATTATATGTTATCAGAACCCGGATATTAGTTTAGTTCAGTTTCAAGAGCACGGTAAAGTAGTTATATAGATCAGATATCTATGTTCAAACTTTTGCTAACCACCCCACAAGGGGGTGGGAGATGGATAGTTGACGTGACTTTTAGTGTAGAGTTATAGACGTCCACCTGGCAATTCAGACCAGGGTGTGGCGGGCCCACCGTACTTACAAATATTTTTGACTCGACAGTGGTCGGCCAGCCATTGTCGGGTCCTGCCTTCGGGCTGCACAACCCGTCATGGGAGGTAATACATGACACCAGCTAGCTATTCATCCTGAGTATATTTTCAATATTATCAGCTATAACAGACATTTTATGAACGGTATGATTTATTAGAAAATACGAAAGTACATGATTATTCAGTATGCTATGATGAATGTTTACATATATAAGAAATGTATTGTATGTGTATAATTGCATTAAATGTTCATGTTTCCACACATGTATATTTAGTTTATTTTCCCTTACTGAGAAGTGTCTCACCCTCGAACTTAAATAACTTTTCAGGAAACCCAGAAAGACCGACGAATCGAGGCCGCCGTTGAGTCTGTTGAGTTACCCCGCTAAGAGGGTAAGTTTGGACTAGGATCAGAAGTTTTTGCATGTGAGATCCTAGAGATATTTTTGTATTATTTTTGGGAGATGTATATAAACACAGTGTTTTAGTTTACGGTTAACTCTGGTATTATATATATTTTGTGGTTATCAGAATGACGATTTATATTTACTACTGCCTAGGTTCCGCGGCGTATGATAGGTGTCCCCGTTACCCACAGGTTCGGGTTGACTATTTTATTTATTCCGCTTTTGTTATATGAATATTTAAGCAGGTCATTACACTACTCACTTAGTTTTTTTTCCCAAATACACACGCACACACACACACACACACACACACATATATATAATAAACCAAAATCGTCATTTTCATATGTTTGATTATTCAAAAAATCATATATGATATTCATGTATACAAATACAGTAGTTTAATCGGTTCATATTTCAAACAACTGACATAATCTATTCCCCTTACCTTATCCTTGGAGTGGTGCCTACGATGCCTAAACGACGATTTCACTCTAGTTAAAATGTTGAGGATCGTAGCTAGGACCCTAAAATGGTATTTATCCTTCAATTTGGCTGAATTTTGGGGAGAAATTAAAGAGAGAGAAAGTGAGAGTCGCAACCCTAAAGAGAGAGAGAGCGAGAAAAATTTTCCTAAAAAAAATGAACTAAGTCCAATTTATAGGCTACTGCCCTAGACGAAACTGTCGACGGTTTCTTGAAATCGTCGACGGTTTGGTCTTTAACCAAACCATTTTTGCCGCGTTTTAACTTTAATGGCTCTCAATAAATCAAAATTGCCAACGATTTTCCTAAGCTCACCAAATCGTTGACGATTTGGTCCTTCACCAAACCAATTTTCCCATTTTCTTATTATTATTATTATTATTACTATTTTTCCAGGTCTCTACAAAGCGTCCATTTAAACCAAACTACATGTGTTGCTTTTATTGCTCTTACAATATGCTCTACCTCTACTATAGATAAAGCAATCACCTGTTGCTTTTTAGATGATCAATAAAAAAATTCCAGAATTATTGGATATGTGGCTCATATTGAGTGGAATGCAACCGAGAAAGCATGGTGAAGCAAAAAAACAAGGAAACTAGGTTACAGGAAGAATTTGTCTACTGTTTGGTCGACAATATGATCGACGGTTCACCCTCGGGAGATAACCATCAACGGTTTTCCCTGAAACTGTTGACAGCTTTAGTCTACAGGAATCAGCCTCAGTATTAAACCGTCGACGGTTATACTGAAATCGTCAACGGTATTGTTCGGCGCTAAACATAGATTTTGAATCTTGAAGATCAGTAAATTGGGGGGTTTTGAGGATTTTCCTTTGAGATTTACTATAGAAAAATTTTAGATAGTTTCTAAGACTTTTTTTATGCATATGGTTAGCATATAAAAATAATATTTGTAACCCTTGATGTAAGCTTTGACGAATGATAGTGAAAATCAGCCGCTTGCTCCCATGGACGTAGGCACATTGCTGAACCACGTAAATTCTTATGTCTTTGATTGTTTGCTTTCCTTTATTCTCTTTCTGATTGATTGTTTTACATATCGTTCATCGTTGATTGTTACATTGCTTGATCTGATTCAATTTGACGCATTGGCATTTAGCACTTGGCACTACAAATTGGTATCAAAGCTATTGGTTGCAATGACTGGGATTTCTTCTGCAAAGTTTGATGTTGTTAAGTTCAATGGAATGGAAAATTTTAGACTTTGGCAGATGAGGGTTAAGGACTTATTGGTGCAGCAAGGTATGATGAAGGCTTTATACGAAAAACAGTCGAAAGGCATAGACGACATGAGTTGGAAGGAGTTGAAAGCAAAAGTTGTGGCTACTATCAGGCTTGGTATGGCTGATGACGTGATGTATCACGTCATGGATGAGGAATTGTCGACGATAGTTTGGCTTAAACTGGAGAGCCGGTATATGTCCAAATCATTGACGAATAAGATGTACCTTAAGAAAAAACTCTATAGGCTTAAGAAGGTAGAGGGTTTGGATTTGAATTAACACATCAATGTATTCAATCAGATCATCAGTGATCTAAAGCGGGTTGATGTGAAGCTCGAGGACGAAGACAACGCATTGATGCTGCCGAATTCCCTACCTACGTCTCCTACGCATGAGAATCTGGTTATGACTTTGACCTGGGGAAAAAAGACTCTGAAGATGGACGATATCACGAGTTCCCAGTTGAGTTTCCATTAGAGAAGAAGTCCAGCGATGATAATTCTCAAGGTGAAGGGCTTGTGGTGAAAGGTAATCAAGATCGTGGGAGAAACAAGTTTCGGGATGGATCAAGTAACAATAATGCGCGGTCCAATTCCAGGAAGAGGAAGGACATACGATGCTTTAAATGCAGAGAAGAAGAGCACATAAAATCGGATTGTCAAGAGAAAAATAAGGGAAATGCTGAAAACAAAGAAGGTTCATCAAAAATGACGAATGTAGTGGAAAAAGGAGACTTTGGGAGTGATGATGATGATATGCTCTCGGTTTCATCCAGTTCAAAAGGGCTCTCAGATTTGTGGATCTTAGACTTGGCGTGTAGAGACCCGAGGAATTATAACAATTAAATAATAAAAGAAAAGAGAAAAAAGGGAAATTTCAAAGGGGGACTCAGTAGGGTCTCGTCGACGAACACGATCAGTCTTCTTGGGCACGTCGACGTGGACACGTGTCTCATCGACGAGAACATACCGAGAGGGCTGATTTCAGGACCTGAGATTCGTCGACGAGGGTTATGTGTTCGTTGACGAGGCCACGTGGACAACACTTTATAAATATGCCAAATTCGGGGTTTTGCAAGAAAAATCATTTTTGTTTCAAAATTTCTCTCTTTAAGACGACTCCTTTACCTTCTCTCTAGATTTCCGGCTCTATTTCTCCCCGATTCGACGATCAAACGCTACCACAGTGATCCTGGGGAGATTCTCGACAACCTAACCGGAGCAGGATGTTGATTTGAGAAGTTTGGGCACCATCCCAATTTTAGGGTAAGTAGATTATTTTGGTATTTCCAGTATTATCAGGTTTATCTGAACCCAGATTTTGTGTTGTACTCGGATATACTGGTGTTTTGTGGAGTAAAATTAGGGTGTTATGATTTTAGGGTTAGGGTGTTTTTGGGACCCTACAGGCATGGGTTTAGGACCTCAACGGTTATTTTTCCATGAATCTAGGTAAATTATAGTTTAGGAAATTACGAATAGGCAGATTCAGGAAATGTGAGTATGCTGATTTTATATATATATAATTACAGGATTTTGAGGTTGGTACGTCGAAGGCATGCGGGTTGAGTTGGAGGTAAGCCTCCAGTCAGATAAGTAAGGGAAATATGCTATGCTAAGAATTTTGAAATGTTTACCAGTAAATTATATGTTTTTCCAGATTATTATCCAGTATGCAAATTATTTGTATATTAGAAGATACAGTTTTTAGAATATGGAATATTTATTTATTTAGTTGTGTGGCATGAGATATTATCATATCAATATAGAAATTCTACAATTTTCATATTACTATGGTTTATAGTATTATTGCAGAAATATGTTTTATTAGATTTTACAAAATTATGAATTACAATGTATATACAGACAGATATTTTATAGCATTTACATATTACCATGATTCCTAGAATTTTAAAGTCATAACACTATGATATTACAGTTTATACATTTTAGATATTACAGATCAGTTATTACAGCAATGATAGCTCATAAATTACAATATTTTCAAAACAATTTTTGATGTTATGGTTATTTTGGAATTATGATGAAACAGTAAGATGTATATATAAAAAATAGTATTATACAATATCAAACCCTGATGAATCAGTTCAGATATCAGCAGAGCAAGGTACCGTTGCTATTACAGATCAGAGTGCAGCCACACATCTCAGATAGTGTGTGGAGATTTCCGTCAACCGTGGAGAGATTGCAAGCTCCCTAGAAGACTAGGTTGAGGTGGCCGGTTTGACAAGGTAAATACCAATACCGTGCCTTGGAGAGATTGCAAATGGTCGGGTGGAGGAATGGTCGAGTTACAGTTGACTTATCCTAATAGGCCAACCAGAGTTAAGTCTTGCCTGCGAGCCACACAACCCTGTCATGAGGGGTTAAATCATGACGTACAGTTTTCCAGGGTAAATATCACAGTTATGTATATGTATACAGATTTACAGAATATCAGCAGTTATATTATGATACTAGAAGTATGAAAAAGTAGAAAACTCATATATTACAGTTATATTTTAAACTATAATAGATGCAAGTTGTATTGTATATTGTTTTACCAACTTTTACAGTTTCATATCTTTATCAGTATAATATTTATGGAACTCAGTCGCCACACACTAGTAATAACATATTTTATTTTACTAAGTGTTGTCTCATCCCAGTGATTTAACATTTTTCAGGTAATCCAGTTAGACGAGCAGATCAAGCTCACCGATAGAGGGATTGTTGCATTGCCCTAGTTGTAGGGTAAGTGTTTTCAGGGAGATGTGTTTTTAGGTAGTTTTCCAGGGTTTTTGGTGGACGTTACTGGGAGATGTATTTTTTGTGTATGTATATTTTGGGAAATTATTAAATTATGGTATTGTAAATATGGATGTACAGTTTTATGTTTTCCCGCTGCGCAGGTGTGCAAAATGAACATGGTTTCCTCAGTGCTCATTTGGGGCCTGAGACATTATAGTAGATAATACAAGGGTATTAGAGTAAATTAAGTTTCAGTATATAGTAAAGTTTAATTGAAAAGAAAAATGGTATAGAATTTCGGGTCATTACAGTGCCGTGCTTTTATCATATGACGTCTAACAAATAATGGTTCACCACTTACAGATTGGTGAATTATGGTTCTGTTTTGATGGGAAACATTGCTACATGCAAAGTTTTTGGAATGGAGAACATCAAAATCAAGATGTATGATAGTGTGGTAAGGACGTTATGTGATGTTAGGCACATACTAGAGTTGAGAAATAATTTGATTTTCATTGGACACTTTAGACTGTAACGGGTTTAGTTACACGTGTGAAAGTGGGGTAATGAAGGTGAGCAAGGGTATTCTGATTGTGATGAAGGGGCTGAATGTACCGAGGAATATCTATAAACTGTTAGGTACTACAGTTGTAGGTGGATCTGCAGCTGCAAAGTATGAGTCGATGTTGTTCACCACACCAACAATCACTCAAGTTTAATACCAATTGTTGTTCCCAAACAATCAGCACTCAGAAACCAATTTTCGGTGCCGAGTGTGCGCAGTGGAATACCTCACACGAACTCTCACGAACAATCAATGGAACAAGCAAGCAAACACTCGATGATGAACTATACTAAACAAGAAACCACTCAACAATGAGAATCAATGAAAGCAATAACCAAATACACAAGAATTTACACAGTTCGTTAATTTACCTACGTACACAGGAGCAACAACTGTTTTTCCACTGTCAATAATGAAGCTTACAAAGCACTTTGAAGGGTTACATAATAATGATTATATACTAATTCAATACGTACAGAAGACTTCTACTTATTCTAAAACACTTCTAAAGCGATCCTCCGAAGGAAAATCCTCCAAAAACTCCCTATCTACTAATCTCCAATTCGAAAATATGTGACGTCCGTGAGCGAAACCGTCGATGGTTTGGCTTAAACCATCGATGATTTGAAGTCGAGAATAATACCTCTACAGCACTGCTTGAAACCGTCAATGGTTACACCCAAGATGGTTTGCCTTTAAGGCTACCATAATGCATCTCTCTTTTGGTCCCTCATTTCACCTTGCTTTCCCCGGTGCATGTGTTCCATTCAGAATATGAGCCACATCCCCAACAATATCCACCTTGGCGAATATTTATCACTTAGAAGAAATCCAAAAACATAACCCCGTTGCTCCACTTGGTCTAGTAGATTGGGACCCGCCTCTCGTCTAACACCTGGAGACGTAAATTAAGTCCAAGTAACACTTGAACTTGTCCGTGGTAATAGGAACTTCACCTAGCTGAACATCTAGCTCCTTGAAGAATCCTTTGAACCACAAAGCCACCTTGGCAGCCTTAACCACTGCCATGAACTCCGATCCAGTTACAACCTGAGACTGTACCTTGGACTTCCAATAATTAGGCCTTCCCACAACATACCCTGTTGTAGGCCTCATGTCATCTAAGTCCCCTGTGTAGTTTGCATCCATGAACCTCACAAAATGATGGAACACTATGTTGCCCGCCAAAGTACCCCACTGCACTGGCGTAGGAAACCTTTGACATAACTCAAACATCACCACCCGTCCTTGAGTATTGAGCGGTAGAGAATTTACTTAGATTTGCCAATGGTGTAAAAGTGACTGGTTTAGAATTAACCATGTTAAACCTCTTCAACATTTGATCCTTAAAACCACCCTAAGATAACCACAATCTCCATGTAGTTTTATCCACACAACCACCTTGAGATAACACCAATCTCTCTGCAGCTATGACCACAAAGTCACCCCGAGATAATCCCAATCTCCCTGTAACTTTATCCTTGCGAATCTCCAACCCAAGAATATTCTTAGTAGCACCCACAACCTTCATGTCAACTTCCTTTCTCAACATAGTCCTCGATTGATTTACCTCAGTAAGAACCTCCCCAGTAATATATATGTCACTCGCATAAAATAATAAAATAATTGCCCACTTGCATCCTATCTCCCTCTCCCCCTCTAGGAGCTCTACTAACCCCCACGTCTAATTCTTATACAGTAACTTCATCTCCTCCACCATGACTCCTATCCACTTACCCTTTTCTTGTTTATATACATTAGACGAGTACCTCCAACACAAGAATATATATACATACACACATAGGAAAATAAGGAAAATTACAGAGTTGGGGGGAATCAAAAGAGAAGTAAACCACTTGTTTGGTCATTATGACTATATAAACTTAAAATTCACTCAAGTAACCCATGCTAAGTAATAGCACAAAATTACAAAGTTCAAACATAATCCAAAATGCAACTCTCAGTTGTTTTGGAAATGTTTAAGTTCAAGAGTTCAAAACATTCTTCAATCTTTTCATATATATATCAAATCCAAAATTTGTTGGCCTTAATTTACAAATTAAATTTGAGTTAAAATTTAGTGATTCAAAATGCGCAAGACTCAAACTCAAAAGCACACATTTGGTGCAACCATGAGCATTGATGTATTGTGCTTCATCTTACAACACTTTATGTACACATCATCAAGCCCTGATTGCACCATTTAAAGCATTAATATATAGATTTGGTCAACTTCAAACCCATAGAAAAATAAAAATAAAAAAACAACAAATAAATGAGAGGCATAGAAGAAGTAAAGAAATGGATCATATGGTAATACATCACTATGATATAATATGTATGCAATTCAAGCTTATGCCAGTCCCCTCCTTAATAATCTCAATTATAAATGCACAAGCAATTCTAAGCCTACAAATACAGTGTTGTAGCTCCTTCACATTATAAAATCTACAATTTTGTTCAGTAATCATATGTCTGCATTGACTGAATTGGTTATAAGACAAAGTGGTCATTTTAACGTCCCTAAAATAATAATAATAATAATAATAATAATAATAATAATAATAATAATAATAATAATAATAATAATATTCTTCATTAACTTCTAAAGAACCCTTTTGTTTAATTACTTGAGATTCTGATCTGGATATTTTCTAGATTTCTTTTGCATCTTGCTTTAGTAAATATTTACCTTTCCAGTTTGTTAATCTTTTTTCAATTTTGCCTAATGAAATTTGAAGTTCTTTCTTCTTTGATCTGTTTATTGATGTTGATTCATTTTGATCTGTTTTGTTTTCTCCTAAAACTTTCTTATTCGTTTGATACTTTGAACCAATATATCCATTATCTTCCTTTGATTTTAATCTTACAATGTTTAATTTCCTAACCAGAACCACCTACCGAGACCACCCTATTTCACTTATCGGGCTGACCAAGCGGATTTAACAAGCTGACTAAGTGCTTAGTAAAATTAAACACGCAATTTCAAAATCAAAGAGGATGATGAATAGTAACTGGCTCTGATACCAATTCTCGCAAGATCGTTCATTAACAGGAAATGTTAAAACAGTTCAAAATAAAATAATACGAAAGCACACTCCCAACCACAGTCTTCAGGGTTTGCATTTAATACATACAAACAACTTTGTGAAATGGAATACCAACTTATAGAAATGTAATGCGAAGTACATGCTAGTAATGCAACAAACATCAAAAGGGTACTAGGCAAAATTGTAGAGAAACTTCTATGCATATAAAGCCATGTCAAACAATCATTAACATACCACACTACAACACATATGAGATTCATTTCCACTACAAAAAAGAAGGGAGCAAGGAGAGAAACGAGGGAAAGAAAAGTAGGATAGTCAGTATGAAATTTCATCCTGCAATTATGTGCAATTGTAACAAAAAAAAATGAAAGAAATAGGGGGAGAAACTATTGACTTTTTGAGTTCGATCTTTGTTTTGATGCTGACAAGTGACAAAGCGTCTCTATCTCATGTGTACATTTAGTGTGTGAACATGTCTATATCTTAACATGTACATGAGGTAAAGGGAAAATGGAAGCCAGAACGACCTCAAGATTATTTTCAATTGTATTGCATTTTGTTTTATATTTTGGTCTGTAATAATGCATGACATGCATGATATGGATGATAAGATCAGGATGATCGTAAAAAGACCCTAGGGACCACCACTTTTCACAAAAATTATTTTCTTAAATAACTAATTGGTTTGGATCAAATATTAGGATTAAAACGAAGCTTACTTCGATCGACCGACGCCAGATTTTTTTGCTTAATTTAAATGCCTAGGCCATAAATTGACCTAAGGACCCCATGAACTTAATGAAAAATCCCTTAAAGCTAAAATATCACATTTATACAAAAAGGGATAAAACTTAGGGTCAAATTTAGGTTCTTGAATAGGCCCGGTCAACCAAACCATTTGGGTAATAACTAGCTTGATCGACCGAACACCTTAATGGCTGAAAAGTCCAAAGTTGACTAAGCCTCAGTCGATTGAATCCCTGACAATGTATAAGCCTTGGTCCACCGAACCGGTCAAAAGTCAACAAGTTGACTTCTCACGATCAACTATTCTAAAATGAATGTATCGTCCTTGGTCAACCGAACCGGAACGTGTTTAACCCCCAACTGTTCGATCGACTGTTTGTGTAGTTCAAACTGTCCACGGTTGACCGAACCATATGAGCGGTCAACTGAACCTTAGCCATGATCGACAAAATCTATGAAGGGTTCAAAATAGCCCTGAGACAGTCGACTAAATTTGTAGTTCAAAATTGACACAGTCGACCGAATTTAGTAATATGGTCGACCGAACCTTGAATATGGTCGACCGAACCTTGAATATGGTCGACCGAACCTCTCGGGTTGGTCAATTTTTTACTGTGATAAACTGAGGTAATTTTTTAACTAAACATCATTAAACTTTTCCCAAAAATTTCCTCCTATGTTCCCAATGACTATATTTTGAGTAAAAAACTATATATACCACCTCATAACTCCAAATTATAGATTAGATTAGCCAAATAATTCTCTCAAATTTTATACTTAATTTTTTACTCTCTTCTATTATTCTTTTGATAAATCTTGCAAGATAGTATTGTTTTGATTATTCTTTTGGGCATTTGTTTTACAAATCAAATATCTTTTACTCTCATATTTTATTTATTTTTCATATCATATTTTGAGAGTAAATCCAAAGTTTCTCCATATATTTCATTGATAAATATCTTTGGAGAAAACATATTTCTAGCTTGTGGATCTTTGCACATATATTACAAAAATTTCAAAAAGCTCATTGTGCTTCATTGCAAAAATTATTTTGAGCTATAACCCTAGCTTCTTTTGAGTTATAATATTTGAATATCATTGTTACGAAGATTTATTAAGGGTTCAAGATCTTGGAACATATTTATTGCATGCTATGTTTTAGATCAAAGATCATATATCATTATTTTGGCAAAGCTCATTTGAAGGGAAAAGCCCTAGGTTCTCCTACACTCTTTTATTGAAAAATATTTTTTTGGAGAAAAATTTTATGAGGAATCTTTGAAGTGCACTTATCATAAATATCTTTATTCAAAAAATAGTTTGAGAAAATCACCGTACTCACACTAAGCTTGTTTTCATATCATATGTGAGTGTATTCTGTGCAGCATTGGGTACATATCTGCTTAGTGTAAGAAACATCTGTATTGTACACGAAATTGTTTGATTAACTGTTGTATTCCTGACGGGTGGTCGGAAGAGGGAGACTAGTCATGTGAATAGTCTCGAATTGCTTAGACTCGATTAGGTGAGCACCGGACTGGTTCATACCCGGTTAGGAGAACTAGGTGCACTATCCTGTAAGGTGTTGTAATCAGCGTCGCCACACCCGCAAGTGAGCAATTTAATGAATCCTCTTGCTTGTGAGTTTGAGGCGGGGACTTAGGCAGTATTGGCCAAACCCCGATAACATATCGTGTGTGCACTTTATATTTCCGCACCTATATGTTATTGTTTAGTGCTTTGATTATTTTACATATGCACTTTGAATGATTGTGAATTACTGAGAATAGTTTATTTGTTTTAATATCTGCTCAGTAATTTATATGTTGAATTGGTATGTGTTTAGACAGACCCTAGGTTTGTGTAATACTATTTTTGGAATTTAAATTGACCTAAGAGAAAAATTTTAAATATCGAATTCACCCCCTATTGGGAATACACCAATTCCAACAGAAACAATATCTCATAATATGATATTATGCAATGACATGCTGTTTATATTTTTTTTTTTCATAATATCTATAAAAACATATAACCAATATGTCTGCAATGCTACTGAAACATCTCAGACCCGAAAAGCACTGAGAAAACTTTGTACACCATACATTCCTAAGTAGTTGTACACAAGAAACTGTAAACATCTATATACAATACCAGAAAATTATGATTCTCAAAATACATATATATCACAAAATACCCAGTGACGTCATCAAACCTGAGATCTACCCGAAACCACTGGTACCAAAGAAACACCTATCCTTCCAATAAGGGCAGCGTAAGCAGTTCTCTACCTGCGAGCCTGATCCGCTCGCCTAACTAGATCTCCTGAAAAAAGTAAGTCATTGGGATGAGACAATGCTCAATAAGAGGAAATATACTATTACTAGTGTGTGGCGGTTGAGTTATACTTTTATTATACAGATACAATACTGATATTGTAAAATAGGTAAGCTAATATACTATATAAATCACATGCATTGTAATTTAAAATACAAATGTGTATATAAGTTCTCTAATTATACATACTTCTAATATCATAATATAATTGCTTCTGTATGATATATCTATGCATAGGAACTTCTGTGATAATTCCCTGGGATCCGTATGTCATGATTTAACCCCTCATGACAGGGTTATGCGGCCCGTAGGCGGGACTTACTCTAGTTGGCCTACCAGGTAAGTTAATCTGAATCTCTATCAACCGACAATCTAGCCTACTGCAGCCTCTCTGGGCAATCTCCAAATCTATCTCATCTAACCAACCACCTTAACCCAGCTTGCTGGGGAGACTACAATCTCTCCTAACACAGTTAGACGAAATCCACATACTATCTAAGATATGTGGTTGCACTCTATCTGAATTAGCTACGACACCGTGCTCTGCTGTTTGAATCTGTCTGAAATTTCCTCAGGGATCTGATACTATGTAATACTAATATATATATATATATATATATATATATATATATATATTATCTTGTTGTTTTAACATGATTTCAAAATAACCATAACACTATAAATCTGAACTGAAATATCTGACTGAAATATCTATAATATATGTCTAGAATATCAGTAATTTCTATTTGAAATATCTGTAATTTGTGTCTGAAATATCTGTAATATCTTTCTGATATATCTATAATTTCTGTCTGAGTGTTATGGTTTTAGAAATCATGTCATTCTTAAAAATACTACAACTCATACTTTCTGCTACTATATTGTATAACTGGATATCTGTAAAGTTGTTTAATCATCATACTAAAGTGTAATAAACTCATGCCACACATTTGAGTAATCAAAATCTCATGCTCAATTTCTGTAATTCTACTGTAATACTAATAACAATAATATTCTGAAAAAAACTGATCAATAAGCTGATATATACATAAACATAGTCTTCTGACATGCATTCTAAAATCCCTAACATAACATATTTCTCTTACTTGACTACTGGAAAGCCCCTAGTATAACTGGTCCTACACCCGCAGGGTTCCCCGCTTAACAACCTGAAAACAACATCCTCTAGAACAAAACTTCAGTATTTTTCTGTGTACTACATTTCTTATAACTATGGTAAAGCCAAATACTGAATAAAAGGTCTTACCTTGAATTTGGGATGAAATCCAAGGTAGCCCCACCAACGATCCACTCTCGTAGACTTGAAGAGAACTTCTCCAGGAGTGTCGTGGTGGTCTTGGATCGTCGAACCGACAAGAATCCGGCCCGAAAACTTAGAGAGGAGATGGGAGAGACATGCAGGAGAGAAAGAGAGAGAGAGAGAGAGAGAGAGAGAAATTTGTGCGTGAATTTCGGCCAAAAATGAAGTTTAGGCTTATTTATACACTGGCCTTCGTCGATGAGCCACGTCACTTTGTCGACGAGGTCAAGCAAGAAATTCGTCAACAAATGCTTACTCCTCATTGACGAAATTCAGAACTATGATATATCCTCTCGGCATCTTCTCGTCGACGAAACACGTCCCAGACAATGAGCCCCTCATGTCTGCTCGTCGACGAATCCCCTGAATTCGTCGACGATACCCTGTTTAATTTTCCAATTTTTAATTCCTTTTCTCTCCTCCTCCTATTATTAAATTATGAAAATTATCAAGGTCTCTACATATTAAGTGAAAATTCTTCAAATAAAAACCATATTCGCGTAAGAAGAGAACTATACTCAATCAATAAAATAGAATAACATCCTCAAAAATTGCTACGCATGGATAAGAAACACAAATAGTTTCAATCAGGATTTGAAATATCAAGAAGACCACAAGATATCATTGACCAAAAAGTCAGCTAGGTTCTTTCCTACTTGGCCTTTTTAACTTTATGTCATTGTGGTGTTATGTTGTATGGATATTAATATTTTTAGTTTTCTTTTTAATAAAAATTTGAACTACTCTTGTTCGATGAGTGTTATTTTTCTTTCTCTATAATTTTCATAAGTTTTGAATATTGATGGAAGTGCATTTTGAAGTTTGATTTTTTTGGGTATTGTATTAAAACATAGAAGTTATTTTATCTAAAAGTTTATGTAGGTCAAATTAATAATTTGGATAGTTTTGGAAACAAAACAAAATTTGGTATAATTTTTCAAAACACATATATGTCAACCAAATATAGGAATATTACATTATTAGGAGTTTGGTATTCCTATGAATAATGAACCAAATGTGTGAATTATAAATGGTAATTAGATTATTAAATTTTAGATTCCAATAATCAAAACTTTACCAAAATGTTAAATTCTATGAACCAATGGCCCCCCTTAAGTTGTTAAAATAATCAAAATTGTCTATCCAAAATCAATTTTTTCCCGTCAAAATCATTTTGTCAAAATACGATATGAAAGGCTTTAAAATAAGGACAAAAGATATTGACCTTTCCTAAGGTTTGATAAAAAACACTGACCTCCCTTAAGATTTCAAAAATTTTAGGACCTCTCCTAAGGTTTCGAGAATTCCAAAGACCTCCCCTGAAATTTTCCAAAAGGATACAAACCTCCTCTCAAAAGACTCGTCTTTTTGCAAACTATAAGGAGAAGTTTGTATCTTTTTGATAAATCTTAGGGGAGGTCTGTGTGATTTTTGAAATCTCAAGGAGGGTCAATGAAATTTTTGAAACCTCAAGGGAGGTCCTATCTTTTAGCCAAACCTTAAGGGTGGTGAGTATCTTTTGGGTTTAAACCAATCTTCACTGTATGGCCGCCACCACCATATGTTGCCTCACACCATCACAGTCCACTGCACCTCCGAGTGCTTCCCAATGTATAGTTATTGCCTTTGTTCCCTTCGCATTTTAGTTCTCTCTCTCTCTCTCTCTCTCTCTCTCTCTCTCTCTCTCTCTCTCTCTCTCTCTCTCTCTCTCTCTCTCCTACTATTCCATGAGAGCAAGAAAGTGAGACCTCTCTGCAATGAAATCAAAACCATCAGTCCACAGCATTTTCATTGCTCTCTATTCATAGCATACTTCACCATGACTTGTTTCATTTCGTTATCTAGGTTCTCAATTTTGATTTCCTTTCTGTTTATCAGTTTCTTGGATCAATGCTTTCATAGTTCTCATTCTTGTTTTGATTTACATCATCTAGAAGATTTATTTCTGTAGCGACCTGCTTAATAAACTGGGTTTTTTTTTTTTTATACCATGATGTCTAACATGCTCTGATACCATACTGTAGAAAAACCCAATTATTAACCTAAGCAGCGAAAAACATAAACTGAATAAACATGTCCATATCATATATACCAATACCAGAGTACTACCATGTTTTTCCCAAATATGTTCATATATTTGTTCCCAAAAATACCCTCAATTATCGAGGGTTTACAAAATCATTCCCAGAAATATACTCACTTTCCCCTGATAGGGCACTACTAAAGCCCTTCTATTTGCGAGCCTAGTCTGCTCGCCTACCTGGATCACCTGAAAAATATACCAACATTGGGATGAGCCAACGCTTAGTAAGAAGAAATATGCTATTACTAGTGTGTGGCAAATGAGCTACCATATATATCATAAAATCTGTTTTCATATAAACATGAATAACTGAATACAAAGTACAATACCAATAATAAAATACATCACCCTTTTCCATGTTGCTTAACATAGAAGTATTTTAGATTATAATTCAAAGTACTTCTAGTGTACATAAGTATGGTCCCTATTTCTGTAAATCTGTACGTATGTAATAGTAATTGAAACTGTTCCCTGTGGCTATCTGTGTGTCATGACTTGCCCCCTCATGACAGGATTGTGCGGCCCGTAGGCAGGATTTACCTTGGCTGGCCAACTAGGAATAAATCACTGAACTCCGTCACTTGATCTGCCCACCTCAACCCATATCTGGATAGGGAGTCTGACCTCTTCAAGGGCCTAGGTGATTGAGATTACCACGTATTATCTAAATAGGTGGTAGCACTCATAAAATAACATAGTATCTGTAGCAACGGTACCGTGCTCTGTAGCTGCAAGTCCAACAGGGTCTAATATCATATAGTACATTTATATATATATATATATATATATATATATATATATATATATATATATCTGATTTACCATGATTCTGAAGTACTGAAATAACCATGATACGCATAAACTGTACTGTAATTCATACGTCGTACTGCTGAGAATTATCTACTCATAACACTGAAATTGCATATTCATAATACTGAGATTCGTATAGTCATGGTACTAAAATCCATAAAATCATAGTACTGAAATTCACATACTCATGGTACCGAAATTCGTAAAATCATGAAACTAGAATTCGTAAAACATATACCCATACCATATTCATGTTCACAAGCCACACCATACTTAAATACATATTTTTTCATAATTAAATAAGCTGTATAATGTTTCTAAAAATACCTAGCATAACATATTTCCCTTACTTGACTACTGGAAAGCCCCTACGGAATACCAGCCTAACACCCACAGGGTCTCCTACAAAACACCCTGAAAACAATATATACCAGAACATAATATTAGTATTTCTCCGTTTACATCATTTCCTATGACTGTCATAAGGCCAAAAGGGGACTAAAAGGTCTTATCCTGAATTTGGGATGAATTTCAACTCTATTTTCCTGACGATCCGCTCCGATAGATTTGCAGAAAGCTCCGCCAAGAGTGTCGTGGTAGCTTCGGATCGTCGATCCGGCGACTGGTGGGGCCGGAATCGAAGAGAGAAGGGAGAGGGAGACGTAGAGAGAGAGAGAGAGGCGCGGTGAAAATGATAAATATCCTAGGTTTCCACTATTTATAGGGTCAGGTTCGTCGACGAGACACGTCACCTCATCGATGAGCCCTTCATAAAATTCGTTGACGAGACCCTGTATTCGTTGACGAAATTCAGAGCAGCCTGATCCATCTCTCGGTATTTTCTTGTCTATGAAGCCCTGTGTTCGTCGACGAAGCCCTGGAAATTTCTAAAATTTTTATTTCCCTTCACGTTCGTCGACGAATTCTATGACCTCCTTCTGTTTCTGTATCTATTTCTCTCTCCCTTATTATTTAAATACTATTATTTTTCGGGTCACTACAATTTCCATTTGAAGTTATTTATTTTTTCATCTTTTATATTTAACAAGTTATTATTTTTAGCAAGTATTTGTGTAACAAGTTGGAAACACTTTGATATTTATTTGTGAGTTTTGGAATAATTTCTTTTTCTAAATTTTTGTAGTTTCATGGTGACTCTATAGTTTTTTGCGGTGTTGAAAAAATCAAGGTATTTTTGCTTAGCGCCTCTAAATTTAATTGGAATGTGAAATAGTTCACTGCTTTATGATTTATTTAGCTTTCAAAATTTTAGAGTGTTTAACTAATAAGAACTTGTTCAATCATAGAAAACAATGGTAATGCATTTCAAGTTGATGTTTCGATACCACATTTTTATCGAATTTTTGTTTTGGTGTTTGTGTTTTTATTGAAATAGCTAGCTGTTGTTTGTCCCACCAAGTTCCACTAGGACAAAATTGACTTTATTTGGCGTTATTGCTTTATGATTTATTTAGATTTCAAAACTTTAGAGTGTTTAACTAATAAGAACTGGTTCAATCATAGAAACCAATGGTAATGCATTTCAAGTTGATGTTTCAGTACCACATTTTTATCGAATTTCTGTCTTGGTGTTTGTGTTTTTCTTGAAATAGCTAGCTGTTGTTTGTCCCATCAAGCTCCACTAGGACAAAATTGACTTGATTTGGCGTTATTGAAAATTTTGAATGTCACAATTACAAGCATGTAGTAGCTGATCATATGTCCTAGTAATCACGTTATTAGTTACTTTATAATCTGTCTTGAGCCTCTTTTTGTTTAAGGAGCACAAACAAAAGTAGTTCTCTTTGTCATTCAAATTTACTTGATCATCAAATGAAGGAAGAGATTTATGTAACTAGATAAATAGGCTACATTTAATGTATTAATGGCGATTATTATGGATATATGCACTAGGTTCCAAGTAAAGCCATGTACTCAAGTCATTTGCGTTCAAGTGGAATCAAAACTTCAAAGTGTTCTATCCTCTATCCACTTCTCTCCATCTATTTTGCATCCTCATTTTCCAACAAAGTGATATCCGAGATGGTTGTGTGTCTAGTGTTTCAAATGATGGCAAGTCAATTTTAAGTATCTTATGAAAGATAAGTATCAGAATGAAAGCCTTGCTTGGATCTCAATATGTTTGGGAGAATATTGAAAAAGGCTATGTAGAATGCAAGATGATGGTGACTTGAATCAAGCATAGAAGGATGCTTTAAAAGATTCAAGAAAGAAGGATTGGAAGGCTCTTACCCTCATGTATCAAGGTTTGGATGAAGTTATTTGAAAATGTTGCTAGTGCAACTTCTTCTAAACAAGCATGGGACAACCTACAAAACTCACAAAATGGAGTCAATAAAGGGGTAAAGTTCGTCTCCAAACACTTAGAGGTGAGTTTGAAACACTACACATGAACGATTCTGAATTAGTTTTTGATTATTTTTCAAGAATTTTAGGTATTATTAGCCAATTGAAAAGATGTTGTGAAAATTTAAAAAATGCTCCAGTGATGGAAAAAAAATTCTTCAATCGTTGGATTTGAAATCCAATTATGTTATTGTAGCCATCAAAGAATCCAAGGATTTGGAGTCCATGATGATTGATAAGATCATAGGGTCTTCACAAGCCTATGAAGAAAGACTAATTAAGAAGAAGCGAGAACCATTAGAGTGAGCTTTTCAAACCAAACCTTCTTTCAAGGAGAGAGAAGAATGTTATAAAAGAGGTGGTCATGGACATGGATGTGGTTGAGCAAGAAGAAAAAAGAAGTGATTCCAACTCATTTAACAATGAAGAGAGAGCAAAATTATCAATCTACTAGAGGAAATGGAAGAGGATCAAATTTGAGAAGACAAAGGTATGACAAATCTCAAATTAGATATTATAGTTGCAATATATATGGTCATTATTCATATGAGTGTGGAACTCTAAACAATGTTGAAGAAATAAACAATTGTGTTGGAGAAGAAAAAGAAGAGGTGGAGCTTGCTTCATTGCTAGCACACAAAATAAACAATTGTATTGCAGAAGAAAAAGAAGAGGTGGAGCTTGCTGTATTGCTAGCACACAAAGGACATGGAGGAGAAGAAAATAATACACAGTATTCTTGATAGTAGAGCAATTAATCATGTGTGGGAACATGAAGGATGCTGCTTACTGATGGGTCGTGGATAACCTTATTTAGTTTTCTATGTTTGCCTTAGGTGTTGTGCTTTGTTGCTTGGCTTCTGCGTCGTTTGTGTTGGTTTACTTTTGTGGGTCAAGTGGATGCCTCCACTAATGCTTGTTTTCTTGTAGGGTGAAGGAACATATTTTTGGTGCAATGTTTCTCTTCCTATGGTTATCTTTTCAAATTTATCAGGGGATTCTTTACAGTTTGTAATGACCCATGTTTCATTCATAAAGAATGAGTTTACAAATACACATTTAATTGTGTTGATTCTCAAACAAAATGGTCAAGTTATGGTTCAATAAGTTTTGGAATATTCCTTTAAAAAAGTGTTGAATCGTGACTCATATTTGGATTGTATACACTTGAAGGTTGTTACAAATTGGAGGCCTCAAGAGTCCATAGGGCCCTTGAGCCCTCAATGCATGAGACCTCCCTGTCTGCTTAAACTAATTAACTAGGGGTGCATTGGAGGGTGTGGGGTCATCGTGTAACAACCCAGAGAATTTTAATTATTTCAAATAATAAGAAAGAAAATAAAAGGAAAAAAGGGAAACAGAAGAAAGGGAAAATAAATTTAAAAATGATGATAAGCAAGTGCTCGTCGACGAGCGGGATTTTCTCAGCGACAAGAGATGTTGTGGGCCTCGTCGCCGAGCATACAAGTCTCGTCGACAAGGATTAACCAAGAGGGTTTAAGCTGTTTTGAAACGAGTGTTCTTCAGTGGTTCGTCGACGAGTCCACGTGGCAGCAACGTCTATAAAATGAACTAGGGTTGCTTCCACGCGAAGGAAATCAATTTTCCTTCAATTTTTCTCTCTCTAGACAGTTCATCTCCCTTCTCTCTAAAAATCCGGCCCGGATTCAGCCTGAATCGATGATCGAAGGTTACTACGGTGTTCTAGGGAAGATTCTCTACACATAGAGGAACAATTTTCTAAACTGAACTTTTCGGGAAATACTTCTAAGTTGAGGTAAGAGTCTGGATTCTCAGTTTTAGGTTTTTAAAAGGTTGTTTAAGGTTATTAAATTGAGAAATTGCTAAAATAATAACATATTTGGGGTTTATTTAATTAAACTAAGGTTTTTGATCCATGGTCTGGGTGAGCATCGTAGATATCAGTTGGGGATATATATTAGTGTAGTTCAAGGATTCAAGTAAGGGGAAATTTTATATATTAAATCAGGTTAATTAAAAATGGATTATGTTATATATGTATATGAGTTTTCATGTGGGTATAAAATGTCAATCATGTAAATTATGTTTTCTGAGCTTAAGGCTGTTTATTTAGTTATGTATATGTGAAAATAAACCAATGAAAGTAAATAATATTTTCAGGATAATTATGTAAGAAATGAAAGGTATATTTTTAGTATATGAACATTAAAAGTTGATTAGCCTATTTTAGAGGGGAATTTGTTTGTCTTTCTATAATTATTTTAACCATTAGTAATGTTCAATTTTCATGTAAATATAAATTATGTTTTTCATTATTAACTCTAATTATTAGTAATATGCATATTTTATATTTATTTGCATGTTTGTGTGTGCACCTCTATGGGTGTTTTCAAAAAATTATTGAGCAGGTATTATTGCTTCATAATTCATGATCAAAGATAGATAATTTTTTTTTTTTGCCCCCACAAGCATGGTGTGGTGAAAAGGCATCAGCAAGTAAGAAGGAGCATCGGAGATTCAATTGCAGGTATATACACTCACGGAGTCAGCAGTACCTGTGAATGGTGAGAGTTTATTCTGTAAGCTAGCAAGGACCGTGGATGGTGAGAGTTCGCTTTGTGAGTCAGCGAGGATCGTGGATGGTAATGAAGATGTGTCCCGGGGGTTGGATTGGTCGAACATCCAATTGATGCACAGAAACTGTGTTCGCATTTCGGATTTTGTCCTAATCAGCGAGACCTGGGGGCGGAGGACGCTGATTCGTAGGTTTGGTGCCGCATCAAGGGGTTCGAAAGCTTGTTGGTGGCTGGAGTTTCTATGTAATAAAAAAAAAATGATAATTTTTTATGAATTGAATTATGTAACAAAAAATTTTGTGTTAAATTTATATATTAAAAAATTAGCATACAATGCTGCGCATAACATGGATTAATTTAATTATTAGTAGACAGACAGTTAAAGTAATTATGATAAATCATTTTAATTAATTAGTTTTGTAAATAGCAAATAATTTATATTAAAAAAATAGATGGAATAACAGGCAACTAGTGACAACTGTGCCGTCGGCGGTGTTAAGTTCGATTTACAGTTAAAGGGACGCCGCGTCCACTATGATCGCCGTCGAGCTTTCCTCGTAATCCAGCTTCGCAGAGAGAGAGAGAGAGAGAGAGAGAGAGACACCGATGCACTGCATATGGGGAAAGTCGAAGAACAGCATCTGCCGGAGCAGCAGATTCAGGGGATGCTACCGAGGTCGTCCTCGGGAGTCCTCTGCGAGAGATGTCCGACGGGTCTCAATAGAATTATAAAGGAATTCAATTTCAAATGCGTTGCTATTTGGTTCTTGGATTAGCAGTCTTCCTCTCTGCAGCCTTCTTTATCCTTCCTGGCCAGGCAAAACCTTCTGGGTTCGAGGCAAAAGACGATATCAAGCTCAGTGTTCTCTCCCTCCCTCCCTCTTTCTTCCCCTCTCTCTTTCTGTCATGTTTTAATGCGCATTGTGTTCCATAATAAGCATTTCCTGATGTTTTGGGCAAATGATACTTATTCTTTTAGCTTGTCGTTCTGTAATTTGATTTTGTAACTTGGAAACGAGCATGCCATTTTGAATTTGTTATATGTGATTTCTCTCTCTGTTTTTTTTTCTCTTTTTTATTTTTTTGCGAGGAGGTGGGGCGCTCTTTTGTTCTATTATTTATCTTTGACAATTTCAGTGGTGTGGCTGCGATCAACGCCCGGTAAGAACGGAGGTAGTATATGCAAAATTAGAATTACTGAGGGAATTAAATACAAGTTTTAAAAAAACTGAACAAGGATATTTTGGCATAGCCAAATTTATGATGCTCCTTGTTAGCATCGTGGATTTATGGTATGCGGTGTCAATAATGGGTTTTCTGGTTGATGGCCAGAGCTACTAATGTGCGGTTTGATTATAATTAATTGGGGTTGTGCAGCTGAAGGTTGTTTTGGGTATTTGCATTTTCTAAAATCTGGGTGTATGAGTCAGTAGGCAGATGTCGCTGGGCGTTCCAATGGTCTTTTAAATCAATACTTGTTTTCCTAATACTCAACTTCTCATTGCTAGAGGTTTCATTACTATCAATAACATCCTTGATTCTTTTAAATTGAACTAATGCAATAAGAATTCAATGATGGTAGTTGTGCATTTGTTAATTAAGCAAGGAAATTTATGGGTGTTTGGATGTGAATGGAAAACGTGGTAAATAACTGAGTTGTGCTGTTGTACCTATTTCTTGCGAAAATTTCTCTCTAAATATTTTGGCATTTTTTTTCCTTACTAAAATAGGTTGTAAATTTGATGGATTTTCAATGGCATGGAACATCGGTAGGGTAGAATGTGTGGTAGAGAGGTATGGTAAAGAGTGTTAAGGCTCAATTAAAATTTGAAATGGGGATATGTAACTGCATACAGCAGCAGGATCAAACTGATGCATTTCAATTAGCAAAAAAGCATCAAAGAAAAATAACTTCATTTCCCATAGTATGAGTACCATGATTGCATTCTCAGTCCAACTGCTTCTTTATTATGGAGCTATACTATGCATCAAATATCAAAGGGAAGCATTTCGTTCATGCACCTGCTGAAGCAGCCAAAGCTTCTTTGGTTTTTGTTTTAATGCCTGATGTTGCTTGATATTTATTGTCCTTTTTTGTTTCTTTTTTTTTTTTTTTCGTTTTTGTTTTTGTTTAGACTTGATACACAATGTTGGCCCAAATCCTAACAGCTTAAGCCTTTGGGTGAAGTGATTGCTTAACATGATATCATAGAATTGGTTGTGTGGGGATCTTGGGTTCAATTCTTGTTGCTGGAATCTATCATTTATTTGATAAAATTATCTTTTCCCCTGTAATGGGTGTTGTTCGTTGTTCATTTTCCTCCCCACGTGCAACTGGGCATGCATATGCAGGGGAATGTCAAGGCTTGATATGGATTCTTGGTCGACAACCTAACAGCCTAGCAGCTTAATCTTTTTCATAAAGTAGTTACTTAGTAGCGGTCCCAGCTTCTGTTCAGGCATATTTCAAGCTGCAAAAGCCAGCTTCACAGCTTGTTCCTCACATTGGAAGATTAGAGTATGATATATTTGAAGAAATAGGCTTCCTAGAAACAAAGGTTGCTGTTCTATCCATGCACCAAGTGACTCTAACCGTACTGATGTGGTATTTGGTGTTCTTTCTGATCCAATGAATGCCTCAATAAATCCAGTTTCGTTAAGTGTGCTGAGATCATCTTTAATAGATCTATTCTTTCAGCAGTTTAATCTGACGTTGACAACGTCAATTTTTGGGCAACCATCTTCATTTGAGATTTTGAAATTTCCAGGGGGAGTCACTGTAATCCCTGAGCCATATGCTTCCATTTGGCAGATACCACAGATCCTTTTTTACTTTACTCTCAACAATTCTTTAGTTGATATACAGAAAAGTTTCAGTGTGTTAAAGGAACAGCTGAAGCTAGGGTTGTGTTTGAACTCCTATGAGGTATTATTACTGTTTTTTCTTTTCGAATGAGTTTTCTTGCACAAATTTTTCATGGTTTCAATGGCTGCATTTGGACTAAGTGTTAAAATCCCAAGTATCTTTGTGAATAATGAATAAATTAGGAAGGTGGATAAACGTAGGAGATTTTATTTTATTGTATTTTTTTTTCTGTAGGGAGATTATTTCCTTATTTAGATTAGTTGATTGTATTATAAAAGATTGGGATGTACATATGTGAATTGTAGAATTATTCATATGGAATTCTGCTTACATGGTCTTAGAGCTAGGGTTTCTAAACCTTAGCTAACTATGGCAGACGACATCGTCAACAGCAGAGGGTCGAGTTCCTCTGAAACTCTCGATGGCAACTCTGACTTCATCTCAACCGTGAGTTTGCAAGGGCTAGACAACACGGCCTTTCCACTCTCGGTGGAGAAATTGAACGGAAAAAATCTCCGTGAATGGGCTCAGTCCATTAAACTAGTGATCGAAGGAAAAGGGAGGTTAGGATACCTTACTGGCGAACGGAAGAAGCCCGCCACAACTGACATCGCAGCTCTGCAAAAATGGAAAGCCGAGAATTCCATGGTGACGATGTGGCTCATAAATTCGATGAAGCCCTCAATTGGCAAGATATACTCGTTCCTTCCGATGGTGAAGGATGTCTGGGACGCAGTTCGCGAGACATACTCTGACGCCGAAAGTTACTCCCAAATCTTTGAGATTAAGACCCGACTGTGGCTGCTGCGGCAAGGAGAAAGGGACGTCACCGAGTACTTCATGGAGATGACCACCCTCTGGTAGGAGCTTGACCTCAGCGTCGATGAAGAGTGGGAGTGCTCCAAAGACAGCATACGGTACAAGAGATGACTTGAGAATGAGAGGGTGTTCGAGCTTTTGGCAGGTCTCAATCGCCACCTGGATGATGTACGAGGGAGGATCCTTGGCCGGCGTCCCCTACCTTCGACTTAGGAGGTCTTCGCAAAGGTGTGGCGTGAGGAAAGTCGTCGCAAGGTGATGTTGAAGACGCACAGCGCACCTGAAATTTCAGCCCTAACCTGAAAAGACATGGGGCTTGAAGTTTCGGCCCTAATGTCAAAACATCCTGCGGGCTCGGGCTCCGGTTCTGGACAAAGGCCACAAAAAGGAAAAATTTGGTGCGAACATTGTCGAAAGTCAGGACATTCAAAAGACACCTGCCGGGAGATTCATGGAAAACTTGCAGATTGGAAGCCGAGACAATATCAAAAAAATCGTGGGTATCGGGCTACTGCTGATTGTTCAACTGAAAAACCACAAGGTGAAAAAGCCAATAATATTTCAAGTAGTGCGTTCATCCCTAAGCAGTTGGATCAACTGTATAAAATGATTTCCTCAATTCAAACATCGGGTCAGTCTTCCACTAGTTCTCTGGCTCACCGAGGTAATTATTTGTCAGCCTTAAATACTATATCTTGCATCACCATGGATAATTGACTCGGGTGCATTGGATCATATGACTGGTTCTTATCAATTGTTTTCATCCTGTTCACCATATGCTGGAAATCTGAGAGTCAAAATTGCAGATGGTTCTCTCTCACCAGTCGTCGGTAAAGGAAGTATTCACATATTTGACTCTGTAACTTTAAAATCTTTCCTCCATGTTCCCAAGTTATCTTGCAATTTGTTATCTATCAGCCAGTTAACGAAGACTCCAATTGCTCTGCTAAATTTGTTACATCTCATTGTGTTTTTCAGGACTTGTCATTGGGGAAGACTATTGACACTGCTAAGGCGTATAAATGACTCTTCTTCAAGAAATGTGAAAACAAGAAAGTTGAGATCTACAGACGCAGATTGGGCAAGATCAGTGGAAGATAGAAGGTCCACCACAGGTTATTGCATATTCGTCTGGGGAAATCTGGTAACTTGGAGAAGCAAAAAACAGAATGCAGTGGGTAAACGTAGGAAATTCCCGGTGGAATTTCCTATCAAACTCTATTGTGACAACAAGGAAGCTATCAGTATCTCTCTCAATCCAGTTCAACATGACAGGACTAAACATGTGGAAGTGGACAAACACTTTATCAAAGAAAAAATTGAAGAAGGAACTATCTGTATGACTTATGTACCTACCAAGGAACAAACTACAAATATCTTCACTAAAGGGTTGGGACGACAGAACTTTGATGATCTTATTAGTAAGTTGGAGATGATTAATATCTATGATCCAACTTGAGGGGGAGTGTTAAAATTCCAAGTATCTTTGTGAATAATGAATAAATTAGGAAGGTGGATAAACGTAGGAGATTTTATTTTATTGTATTTTATTCTGTAGGGAGATTATTTCCTTATTTAGATTAGTTGATTGTATTATAAAAGATTGGGATATACATATGTGAATTGTAGAATTATTCATATAGAATTCTGCTTACTCTAAGACTCACAAAATTGAAATTTGGACCTCTCTTTTAGAAGTTTGGGGCTGATTTCCTAGTGAGGTTTAGGATTAGTAATGAAACTAATTCAATACTCTAGTAGAGAATCCTACAAGGATCCAAAGATAGAGTAGACCCTATTGAAATAGGAGAATAAGAAATATATTTGTGATTGAAACCATGGTAACAGCCTGTAAAGTAAATTTGAGGTGTGTGATCAGGTCTAAAGCACCCATTGATGCCTTACCATTTATATTAAATTTAATGACAGTCGCTTAACTTCCTATTTTCCATGTAGAATGTGTATGTGCAGGTAACAAACAAGGGTGGCTCAACAAGAAATCCCCCAGTTATAGTTTAGGCTTTGGTTACATCAGATCTAGGGAGCCTTCTGCCATAGAAATTGAAACAGTTGGCCCAAATAATAAGAGGATCCCCTCCTGCAAAGAATCTTGGCCTTGATAACTCAGTTTTTGGTAAAGTTAAGGAAATAAGTTTGTCTTCTTACCTAAATCTTACACTTCATTCAACTCCAGCTCCTTCTCTAGTAAACTCTCCTTTTTAGTCTCCAAGTCCCTCCCCTTGTTTTAATTGCAAAGCTGCATCCCCATCTGATAATAATTTCAAGGATGCACCAAGTCCTGAAAGAGGACCTGATAATTCTTTGCCTCTATTTTCAACTTCTCCTGAACCTTCAGTGGTAACCACCCATCCTCCTCAGCCTTGTCCTTGTGGTGGTTTTAGAATTCCTCCAAGGTCCTCACCGGGGTTTCATTCTGAATCACCTGTTCCTTCTGCTATTTCACCTTCTACCCCTAGTCCTTACTCACCTATATTGGGCCCTAGATCACAATTATCCCCAATCTATCACCTTCTCCTGTGGTATCCTATGGCTCTGGTCCAGGACACAAGAGGGGAAGAAGGAAGGGCTCAAGATTTCAACTTTCGCCATCGTGTAAGTTATTGTGGCCAATTTATGCTATTCTTTTTTCTTGTTTCCTTTGTCATATTATATTGTGCATGGCATGATGCATTGATATGTGTCCCTACTTTATTTCACTCTTTTCATTGCAAGTGAAGGCAAGAATGAGTAGCAAATTATTTGTTGAATGATAAGTAACCTAATCCATGTCAAGGTGGTGTACATTCCTATCAAATCCACAGAGTTGGAAAGCAACAGAATAAGTGTTTTCAATTCATAGACCCGACTTTTTAATTTTTGGAGTTGCCATGAATTATACTTACCCTTTATGTTTTTCATAAAAAAGTGTCAAGATTTTTCTAGTTTTGAGGTGAGTGAAGGAAGCACTCCCTTTCAACCACAAAGCCATAGCCAAAGCCATATTTGTTTGTTATTATTATTGTTGTTGTTGTTACTGCGTTGTTGTAGTTGATAATAAAAGAAACTCTATTAGCCTAAAATAGAAGAAGAAATCCTCAAGAAAAAGATGAAAACAACAAGAGAAAAACAAAGGAAACTAATTGAAAAATTAGATAAAAAAGACCCTTCTTAAAGAATTTCCATCATAATCCACTGAACAATGCAGATTTGGTAATTCTTGCTGACCTTTTTTTCATGTTGCCTTTATCCCCATCCCAAGGAACCTCATTGCCTCCAGGATCAGACAGCCACAGGCCCATCTTATCCAGAAAATATTGAGCTTCTAAGCTTTTCCCATTTATCCCTCCACAAGAGTAGGCAAAATCTGGACCTTAACTGGTGCTCTTTACCCTGTTTCCGTGCTCTGTTATAGGAATTATGAAACGGCTTCCCATCTCTTTTTGCATTGTGATTTTGCATGGAGGATATGGAACAAACTGTATGGTATTATGGAAGAGAGTTGGGTTTGCCCCTATTCAGTGGAAGACGTGTTAGTCATCTCATTCGCTGGCTTTGGAAGAAGAAGGGCTAGGGCAGCTCTGTGGAAGTGTGGTAAGTTTGCAGTGTCATGGGGTTTATGGCTGGAACACGATGCATGGATTTTTCTGGGAAGAAGTTATTTTGGTCACTGATGTGGGAAAAAGATTCAATATATGGTTTCTTTATGGTATTTCGGGTTTGGAATTTTTAGGGAAGTTAGTTTTTAGGATTTAAATAGTGATTGGAGGAACTGATTGGCTTGATTTTTGTTCTAGTTTTTTCTGGTTTGAACCCGATTTTCTTCCGGAGATATCGTCTTCTCCCTCCTTGTAAATTCTTTTCCTATTAATGAAAATTCTTTTGCTATTAAAAAAAAAATGCTGCTCTTTATCCATTCCATCATCCTCAAATATAGGAACACTCTCTAAACCTTCGATCAGAGATGGAGGTGCACACAACAAATCCCTGACCCCAAGTAAATCTGACGAGTCAGAAGCATGGCAATATTCTTCCTGAAACTCATCCAGAAGCAAGCCACCATCATGATCAAATTGACTAGTGTCATTACTGTTACTATCCAACACATTGCCTCATTTCTTTTCGTTCCCTTTGCTGACCCTTTTGTCTGTTTCCCCTCTCTGACCACTCAAATAATCCACAATATCCTAGTTTCCTTCAGCATTTCATCTTACAAGTTTTTTGTTCTCCCAACAGAATCACCTTGGTTGGATTCAAAAGCTTTTCCTGCATCCACACCTGCTTGCCTAGTCTGCCGGTGAGCATAAACCTCATTCCATCATTTTACGAGTCCTTCCCTTACAAGAAGCCTTATTCCCCCTACATCACCACCATCTTACTCTATAGCTTCCCCACAAGCAACCCACACACACCCTGAACTACCATTTGCTTACAGATATTTACAGATCTTGTCTCTACAACATCCCTGTCCCACTAAAGTTGCAGATGCATCAGCCAGCCTCCCACCCTCGCCTGAACAATTTGCTATACTAAGCTTGAAACTTCCCTGCAGTATGCACCATGTTCTTAACCCTAATCTGCAAAGAAGATGTACTCTGCTTCTTCTTCCCTAGCTGCGAAACAGACGTACTGGGGCTGGAATAACGTATGATTCTGAGGTGGATCCCTGACCTCTGCACAGGACCCCATTCTCTTTTCTGGACCTACTCTATAGCCCTACTTTCCTCTTGAGTAAGTTAGAATATTAGACCTGATTCTGACGCCCATTAGATTCTAAGCAGACCAGGCTCAGTTCTTTCCAAATTGCATGATGGGCCTCGGCAATATTGGCTTATATTACATCTCCTTTCCAGTAGGTCTTTGACAGTTCCCAACTGGGCTGACTCTTTGGCCTTCTGCAAATAAAAAATGATGCTAGAACTGGCATTAGCCGTCTTTTTCAATAAAAGACTAAAAGATCCTCATCTAATACTATTGTGAAGGTAGATCCATTTCAACTCTGACTTACCTCATGCAAAACTCCTCTGCGCTGCACTGATTGTCTTCTTTAGCTAACCCTTGTAAGTTCTCATGTCCTTTGCTGGTATATGCTTCATTGCTTCACCATACTTCGACCAAAAACGGGCATTTTCAGACATTAAGACTTCCTTCCACGGTCGATCTCCTTGATGCACTACAGAACCAGTGCCCTTCACCAAAAGAGAATCTTCCTTATCTGTTCCACCCTGGATCGAAGTTAATTTGCGAAGTTCCTCCATCCACCACTACATACCCTCCTAGAATAAAATAGACTTGCGGTTCCATCTAACCTATTTCCAAAAACTTACCCATCTTCATTAACCTAATGGCTGCCCAGTAATTGACCCTATAGTTTTATGAGTGAATCTCCCTAGTCAACCAAACAATTAGGACAAATCATTTGCAATCCATTTCACTACCCTAACCCAGCGATTACATACTAAGCTAAATTTGTTATTTGTGTTGCTTATTTAACAAATATTAAGTACTTCTCATATTGGGAAATGTATGCATGCATGCAAACATAATGTAGAATATTTAAGTGTGTTAACTCTCAGCAGTGACTCTAGCCCTAGGCAATTTTCAAATCCATTGTTTGCACTCTCTCTTATGCTTCTACTCTTGCTTTGTGAATTTGTTACGTTGGGTATGTTCTTGGCCATTGACTATTCTTTTGAAGCACCACTAGATTGTGTTTACCAATTGATAACAAGCTTTGTAAAAGAAATGTGACTCCAAGTGCACAAGGATCCCATGCCATATCAAGAGCTGGTGTCAAGTGCCAAGATTGTTTAGGTGCTTGCCTAAGACCACTTGTCTTGTGCTCATTAATGCTCATTAGTAGTAAGGTTTGTTCTATATTGTGTGGCGCCCTTGGAGAAAAGGGGAGTTTAACTCCTTGCGCATAATGATGTTTTGTTGTGCTAGAGTAGGATTGCATAGAAAGCTCTTTTGGGGAGGTGAATGTTCATCAATCATTGTAAAATTCACTAGCTACTATAGATGTGTTCATCCTATTTGTCTCCCTTCCTAAACACATATTGCTTATAGAGGTGTCAAATGAATGCATTGCTTTGTGGCCAACTATTTTCACACCTTTGTGAAAGGACTGTGCAACACGAGCTAAAGCACTCTTGTTTAACTAGCCAGCCTATCATTTACCACAATTCATCCACGAAACACTTTCATTAGCATTCAATCAGATAGCAGCGGAAGTAGTGCAATTATGAAAGCAGTGGCAAGCAAGCAGTAAACATTAAAGCAACGCAATTCATTAACAACATCTTTGTTGACATTATGTGTTTAGCAAAGGAGGCAAGTAGGCTAAACACGTTGACAATAGTTAGTGAGTTTTAAAAGACTAATGAACACTCACCCACCCCTAAAGAGCTTTACATGCAAAATTCATCTTGGCACTAGGAAACATCACAGTGACCGAGGAGTCATACTGCCTTATTTAGCATACAATGAAACAAATACTAGAAAATAACCCTACACTAGTACTTACATGATGGAAACCCATCTCAAGCACACGAGACAAGCGGTCACAGGCAAGCGCCCTAAACAAGCTTAGCCTGTGACACTCCCCCACTTATGCGGTTGACATCCTCGTAGTCTTTGGCGCTAGGTACACTTCAACTTTGTCCACGAACGGTTGCATATCTTCCGCAGAAATCCAGCTGATTTCTTTATCACCATGACCTTTCCACTTTACTAGGAACTCATGCCGCTTCTTCCTTGAGGATATGAATTCTATGTCTGCAAGGATATCTTCAACTTCACGTTTGTTAGGTTGCACTATCTTCAACTTTGCTCTGTTTGACTGACTTCTACTCAGATTGTTGGTGTCGGCGTAGAATGACTTGAGGCAGCTGACGTGAAACACATGATGCACTTTCATCCAGTTCAAGTGTTGTGGTCTCCCCCCCTAATCTGCCTACTTCTTTATCTGCTTAGAAGCTTTCTCTAGATAGGTTTGGGCAATCTCTGCATTCTATCTCCATTCTCTGGTGAAGATGTACGCCCCGGGACTCTTTCCTCTGTATGGTTCGCCCTGGGCTCTTATAGTTTGTTGAGCTCCTTTGGGCATTAAAACAAAACATGACCTCATCAAGTAGTTGCAAGTACTCTTTTAGTAGCTCTCTGAATCTCTCCGTCTATCCATCTGTTTGTCGATGATAACTCGAAGAGATGTCAAGATGTGAACCGAGGATTCTGAAAAGTTCTCTGAAGAAGTTTTCAGTGAATATTGAGTCTTGGTCACAAACAATGTTTTGGGGAACACCCCAATATCTCACTACATTCGTAAAGAATAATTGTGTCATCTCCTCTGCTGAACAGTACTTTGGTGCGGCTATGAACATACCATACTTTGAAAACCTATCTATAACCACAAGTATAGACCCTACATCTCCCACTCTGGGCAGGTTGGTGATGAAGTCCAGTGAGACACTTTCCCACAGTTTGGATGGTATTGGAAGGGGATTTCGCAGCCTTGCAATCTTCCTCTGCTTCACCTTGTCTTGTTGGCAAGTGAGACAAGTTCGGGTATATTTAACCACATCATCACGCTTGTACGGCCAATAATACCTCTACTCCAGTAGTTCTATCATTGGAGTCATTCTCCACAAATACCCTTCTATGAACTTCCTATAATAGTTGGTAAGGCCAAGAAAGGATCGCAACTCCTTCACTGTCGTGGGGATCTTCCATTCTTGAATCACCCTTACCTTCTCCATACCCCTTTGGATATGACCTTGCTCAACCACATGACAAAGGAATTTTTTGCTCCACTGAGTAAAAGAGGACTTCTCTTTCTTCACATACAGACTGTTTCCCCTCAAACTGTCGAACACCTTCCGTAGATGCTCTTCATGTTTCCTCTAAAACAACACCGATGCTCCTAACGGTGCTTTGGAAGGGCGAACATATCCCGCTTTCAACTCATCAAGTTGTTTCCTCTACTTTGCTAGCTCTGGAGGCGCCATCTGACATGACCTTGTAGTAGGTGGTTTCACTCCTGGCAACACCTCGATCCCCATGCTCCACAATCTGTTGTGGAGGCAAGTTATGAGGTAGCTTATCCGACATCACCACCTTGTACTCATCAAACACGGCTTGGATGGACGTAGGCACCAGCTCTTCGTCTACTTCTTCATTTACCACCACCGTGGCTAGATGTGTTTGCTCATCCTTTCTTAATTTTCCTTGAGTTTCATGGTTGAAAGGGACTTCCCATCATCTCCTTTCGTTGCAATGACTTGCACCATGCATGGGTGATCTCCTATCAGACATGGGGAACCAGTAGAAGGCCGCATTGCCTTCGTCCCCTTCAAGAATTCCATTCACAAAATGACTGGAAAGTCATCCAATGGCACCGCTGTGAAATTCACATGACCTTCCCACTGTCCAAGCTTCACATTCACTTGCTTGGCTACTCCCAGAGTAGGCTGGGCTACAAAATTTATCGCTTTCATGCTTCTTGTATCCTTCTCTAAGGATAAGTTGAGTCTCCATGCATCTGGTTGTGAAATAAAATTATGAGTAGCCCTGGTATCCACCATAGTGCAGGTACTCTTCCCATTGATCCTCAAGTCCACAAACATCAATCCTTATGCTTGTGTAACTTTTGGAGCTTTCGCCTGCTTTTCTAATGCGCTCACCTAGCGCATTGCATCCACCCTCGGGGTATCCTCTTCTTCCCCATTGCTTTTTGCCACTTGTCCTGAAGTGGAAGCTTGTAAGGCATTGAGGGATCCCTTGTGTGGGCACTCCATAACTCTATGAGGACCTCCACACAAGTAGTATGAAATTTTACTCTTCCCCTTTCCACTGGGTGTGTTGAACCTCCGAGACGATGAAGCTTCCTTTGAAGTTGATGCCTTATAGTTAGCTCCCCCACTCTTGGGTTTGCCTTTCTTGAAAGACTTTATACTGTTTCCCTCTCCACCAAACTCTTTGGACGAAGTGGTGTTATCACCAGTGTAGTCAATCAAGCATTTTGCGGCAGCTTGCGCGGTAGACAAGTCTTGAACTCTTTGCTTATGAAGTTCAGTTCTTGCCCACGGTTTCAATCCCTCAAGAAAATAGAATAGCTTATCCTTTTTTGATATGTCTCGGATATCCAACATCAAAGCAGAAAATTGTTTCACGTATTCCCTGATTGACCCACTATGCTTGAGGTCTCTCAGCTTTTTCCTAACATTATACTCAACGTTCTCAGGAAAGAATATGACCTTGAGCTCCCTCTTCAAGTCTGCCAAACTATCCACTGCACAACGTCCATTTTCAATCTTATTGTACTTGGTACACCACCACAGTTTGGCGTCACCACCCAAGTACATGGCCCCAGTATCCACTTTCACCTATTTTGTGGCCATCCTCATAGCGCAAAAGTACTGCTCCATATCAAACAAAAAGTTCTCCAACTCCTTGGCATCATGGGCACCCCCATACGTCCTGGGTTCTGGTACCTTGGTTTTGCTAACTCCCGGAGTGTTGGAGTTCCCCATAGCAAGAGCCATAAAATTCATCTTTGCATCCAGATCAGCTATTCGCGATTGCAAAGTTTCCACTGTATGGCAAAAGTCCTGTGACATTTCACCTGTCAAACTTGCTTGATGCTTTTGTGATCCCATCACTTCACCCAACAAGTTCCCTCAAGCGGCCACATTATTGGTTGTTGTCTCAGCCTGTGCTTCTAGCACGCTGATTCTCTCAGCATTAGTTGGTGCCATGGTCACTTACCAAAGCTTTCCCAATCCCACAACGAAGGTAACTAAATTCATATTTCAACTGAGCTCTGATACCAGGTGTCACGGGCTGGCTATTTTCACACCTTTGTGAAAGGACCATGCGGTGCTAACTAAAGCACTCTTGCTTAACTAGCCAGCCTATCGTTTACCACAATTCATCAACGAAACACTTTCACTAGCATCCAATCGGATAGCAGCGGAAGTAGTAAGCAATTATGAAAGCAGTGACAAACAAGTAGTAAACATTGAAGCAACACAATTCATTAACAACACCTCCGTTGACATTATGTGTTTAACGAGGGAGGCAAGTAGGCTAAACATGTTGACAATAGCTAGTGAGTTTTACAAGACTGATGAACACTCACCCTCCCCTAAAGAGTCTTACATGTAAAATTCATCTTAGCACTAGGAAACATCAAAGTGACCCAGGACTCAAACTGCCTTATTTGGCATACAATAAAACAAATACTAGAAAATAACACTACACTAGTAGTTACATGATGGAAACCCATCTCAATCACACGAGACAAGTGGTCACAGGCAAGCATAATGCCCTGAACAAGCTTAGCTCATGACACTTTGCTAGTTACAACGACCCTTGTGTTTACTACTTGCTTGCTCATTGCTTACCATGTACTTATTCCATACTTATGAAAGTGTTCACTGTTGACTCTTGGCCATCTGGTTAAGCTTTTGTGCTGAAACAAGTGTCGTGCAACCCTTCACACAGCGTGAAGTGTTCAACCTTGGCAAAAGTGAGAAGATTTTTCATAAATTGAAGACATTCAAATGTAACACTCTTATCATTGTTTTTTAGCAGCTTCTAAAATGTAACATCAAGTGCACAAGAAGGCTCCTACGCTATATTGGGTCTAGGGACAACATGATATGCATGACTTTACCTCCACATTGAGTGACTATTTCCATGACTAGAACCTATGACTTTCATGCTTGGGGTGTAAAACCATTGGGTTTAGGTTGAAAATTATAAATTGCATTGCCTTGGTTGCAAATGCTCTTAGTGCAAGTTAGTTGAAGCCAACCAGTTTGTGCCTTTTAGTTGGGTAAGCTGTATGCAATATAATTGAAGTTTGTGCCTTTTAGTTGGGTATGTTGTAAATGCAAATTGAAAATGTGATCATTATCACTTTGATTTTTCAATGCACTTCAAGTGGAGAACATCTAAGGGGCCGTTTGGTGTCATTGTCAAAAATTAGAGAAATGAAGACCAGAATCGAAAACCAAAAACCAAAAATAAAAATTAAAAATTAGAAACCAAAAACTTGTTTGGTTAACCTTTACAAAACTAATACAAATTAAAAACTAAATTAAAAAATGCTCATTCTCATCTTTAAATCAAATAATATTATAAAAATATGTTTAAAATAATAAAATTACAAATAATACATATTAAAAATTACTATGATAAAAAGAAAATTTATTATAATTATTTTACTTAATTGCTTTACTTTCAAAATTTATTGTACAATGAAAATTTTATTGGACAGTATAATTAAAAAAAGTAAAAGTATTTTGTAATTGGCTTTATTATTATTTTTTGAAATTTATGTATATTTTTATTTTAATTATATTTAAATTCATGTGATCATTTAATTTTGTCTTTAATTTAAAAGTGTATAAAATGAATAATTTAATCTAAAGAAACTCTTTTTAGATATTAAAATTTTTGGCAATAGGTTGCCAAAATAATTGAAAATCATAAAATCTAGTTTTTTGTTTTTTGTTAAATAGCAAAAACCGGGCAACAAAAACAAAAAGCTGATGAAATAAACAAAATGCGTTTTTATAACCTGTTTCTTCATTGTGTAAAAATAGAAACTGAAAACAGAAAACAGTAACGATACCAAACAGACCCTAAGCTAATCAAGGTGGTCAACATTGTCCCAAGTTTTGCCCATGCGAAACCAAAGAATATGGAATCTTTTTAGGAATTTCACATGATTACCCCAAGCAATTAGCGACAGGTGCCATCTGACACTAATGTGGTAATTTCTTTTTTTTTTTTTTTCCAAAAATTGAATCTATAATTGATTTGAATTGTAGAATTTGTTCTGATGTAACTCTTAGGTTCTTAAAAATGCATGTTGAGATTAAAAGCTTTGATATAATAATAAAGCCGCCATCCCATACTCCAAAATGAACATAGAAAGTAGTTTGTGGGGTGCAATTATGTTTGCTCTGAAACCAAATTGATGTAGGATGGAAGATAAGTAGAAAATAGAGGGAAAGAAAAAAAGAAAAAAAAAAGAGAATGGGAAGAAGAAAGGAAGAAGAATAATAAAGAGGAAGGAAGCATTGTGCATTAGGCAAAAGATTCAAATGCCTAGTCGCTCCACAACATAACAATAAGTGCCGAAGTACATATACATTTATATTTACATGGTTCAAGGCATCCTCAAGCAAGGGAGGATAGGATTTCCACATGAATCAAAGAGAGATCCAACCTTGTATTCTCAATTAGACCATTAGAAGGGTCACAAAGACAAACCAAAACACTCGTAATTCATTCATTGTGCGTAAGAGAGAGAGATATTGTATACTTAATTGGACTATTGGAGGCGTTGCAAGGGGATGCGATATTAATAAAATAAAGATAATTTTGATGTTAAAAAGAAATTAAGGACCATTTAGTCAACTTTATGATAATTTAAGGTTAATGGAATGAGTGTTGGGGGGGGGGGGGGGGGAGGGGGTATAATACTTCTCCATGCATAATCTAACAGACCAAAACACATAATTCATTAAAATTGGTAGCTAATTAGGTGATTTAACTATACTCTTGATGAGAAAAGTTTTTAGCCACTATTACAAAGAGAACTATTTTTTGGCTACTATGTAAAGGTCATGACTAGAGCGGGATGAAATATATCAACAAGTATTTGAGTAGATAAAATTTGAGTAGACAAAGTAATACCTTAACAATTCTTTAGTCTTGATATGCTTAGGGTCTTGCCATCCACTCATATTCTTCAACTTTCGATGGGTTATGTACCCACTTAATTTATTAGATGAGCAAGAAGTTTAATGACTATGGGTGCTTTATTTTTGCATTAGAAATGAGGTTGTGCTTTGGCTTGCAAAGCTTACAAAGTGTGGTAGTAAATGTTGTACTACACTATACCACACTACCTAGCTCATCTCGAGGTTGGACCCACTTAATTTATTAGATGAGCAAGAAGTTTAATGACTATGGGTGCTTTGTTTTTGCATTAGAAATGAGGTTGTGCTTTGGCTTGCAAAGCTTACAAAGTGTGGCAGTAAATGTTGTACCACACTACCTAGCTCGTCTTGAGGTTGGACCCATTAAATAAATCTTCAAGAATTCTTAACTACCATAGAGAGTATTGAAATGCCAAGTCTTTAGTTAGAATATAATGTGGTATACATGACCAAAGAAGCAATCAAAGGCCATGTGATTGATTTTAAGTACTCTAAGTATTGAGCTTGGACAAGACAAAGGGCATTCTTAAGGGCATTGAGCCCATATAGGACTTATGTTAGGTATAAGCCTAGAAGGCTAGAGAAAATTCCTGAGGGTATTGAATTGACATATGACGAAGGGCTTTAAGCCCAATATAATCCTTGAACTCATATGATAAATATTCACCTTTTAATTACTAAATTAAAGACTGTCATTTGTGCCATCATCATACAACCCCGAGATTAATGGCTAGTCAGGGGGTGGTTGTCTCTAATCTTTAGTAGATGATATATAAATATATATATATATATATATATATATATATGTATGTATATGTATATATATATATATATATATTAGGTTATCATAGAAAGTGTTTTTTGAATGTTCTCACAATTCTCCAACTTTTTGAGTAGGTTTTGGTTTAAAAATAAATTTGGGAAGGAGTGGATTTGCTACTATTAATTTTAGTTCTCTATATCTTTGGAATTAGCCTCCTTAGCTGGGTTTGATGTTTTAGAGTGGCCCATAACTTATTTAGGGTTTCTTGGGGGGTAATTCTAGGTCTGTTGGGTTTTGGGATCCCGTGGTGAAGCCATGGAGAGTGCGTCTATGCTTTTGGATAAGAGAAAGGGTGCTTTGTTTTTTCTAGGTGGCCATACCTGAATGCCTTTCTAGTATCCTTCTTTATTAATTTATTATTGCTGGTCAGGTTTGCTAGTAAAATTGAGAAACCAAAGAGAGATTTTCTTTGGTCAGGGCCAAGGGAGGAGTAGGGATCATTTGGTTAATTCAGAGATTGTGTGTAGGTCTAAGGTGGAGGGGGTTTGGGTTCATGAAAAATTGGTGTCTAAGAACACTGCCTTATTGGGCAAATGGTTGTCACAGTTTCCATTTGAGGAGAACTACATTTGGCATAAAGTTATAAAAAGTAAACTTACCTTTGAATCAAATCGTTTGGAAGGAAAAAGTTCCTTTTAAGATTCAGGCTTCCTGTTGAACCCTGACTCTTATCAAAATTAATACAAATTACTTGTTACAAGTAAGGAGGCCCTGTAAAGCCTTCAACCCAGATATTTATGTTGTGCCATGAGGTCAACGAGACTAATGTGCACCTTTTTCTTCATTGTTGGGTCTGAGACATCTTTGAATGCTTTTTTTTTTTTTTTTCATTTTTGGATGAAGTGTGGGCGGCTCTGCATGATGTTTATGGTTTCGAGCTATTGAGATTTTGGAGTTTTGGGAAAAAGTAGAAGAGGGAGGGTTTTTGGACCCGTGCAGAGTATGAGGCCTTTTGAAGGCATTCTTTCTAGATATTTTTATCTTATGTTTGGATAGCTTATAATCTGCATCTTATCCTATTCTTTTTCTTATACTTCTTGGCTATGTTGTTCTTTCTCTTGGAGGATTGGGAATAAGTTATTTTGTTTGTTTAGGGAAATTTGGTTTTGTCCAGCTCTGGTGGAGTATTTCCTTTTTAGGCTTTGGGAATAGTAAGATGGTTTTTGTTGACTTGTGGAATCATTGCAGTTTTATGGAGATTGGATGGAGAGGAACGCTCCATTTTTTTTGGGTTGCTATAGGGCGGATTCAATATGGGGCTTCTTTCTAGTCCTTTGCAACAAGCTGTTTTGAAGGGTTGTCCTTTTTGGATCTTCATTGAGATTGGAAGGCAATCTTACTTTGAACAAAGTTTCGTATTTTATGTTTTTTTCCCCTATGGGAAGAATTCTTTTTTTTTTTCTCTTTGTACATTCTTTCCTCTTTAATAAAATCTCTTCTTTTTCAATTAAAAAAAGGGTGCTGCACTCAAAGGTCATAGGTTGAACTCATGGAACAGGCTCTCCAATGTGAAGGGCATGCGCTCGATTCCCAATATGGCATTTACTTCGATTAAGGGGTAAACCGGTAAACCCAAAGATATGATGACAAGTTATGTTTTTCCTATGTGGGTTGAACCTATCTATTGGAAATTGACGATTATTGCACTATTCATGACTAATGCAGAATAATTTATTGCTCATTCCTTAATAAGAACTCATTTTGAGCTCCAATCACAAGTGGACTCTCTAAATTCAAATTTTTTTTGAATATTTTTGAGCCAAAGAGTGGCCTTCTTGGAGTTCTTTGAGCTTTAAGGCACATTCTCATAATAATGCTGGGGGATTGAGCATGTTTTTAAATTTTCATGAAATTGTGAAAATTTACATTATAAATCGCAGATTTGCAATAAATTCCACCTTACCAAATCTCTTTTGAAATTTCCACAAATCATTTCCTTGGTCAAAAGAGGCCATCTTCAATTTGAAGGCCTATCATTGGAGTCACATGATGAGCTATCATCCACACATCTTTAGTGTTGGAATATATTTATTGGTCCTTGAGTAATGTCTGAATTGCAGTCAATAAACAAAGTGATCAGAACCTAAATTCATTCCAGGGGTATCAACCAATGCTCATGGAAGTCTATGGTACACTTGCAGATCAGCTGAATATAATTTGGAGTGTAAGCTTGTGGATTATGCATGTTTGATGTTCCATGGAGAAGAAAATGGAAAATTCTTTGAGAACCTCGTTGGCTCATTACCATCAAAGAGACCCATTGAAGTCTAACAGTAATGAAAAGTAAATCATATTGCAATTACCCATTGATAATAGGTTGTAATCCTCGTCCTATATATTGGTGGTGGCAAGTGGCACTTATGTATCCAAAACATCCTCTAAGATCTTGCTGCAAAAAAGAGGATATCTCCAAAGTGCAAGCCATTATGATAGCTTGCGGTACGTTTGTGATTTCAAATTTGGCAAGTGGCCAAATACCGAAGAAGGGGTCATGTTTCAATGATCATCCAAGTGCAATAAGATCCAAAAAAATACCTAAGCCAAAGATAAGATTCTTGTGGAAAATAGCATGCAAATCTTAGATTTATTTTGAGGATGATCAAGAAAGGATACATAGGATGGATATGGAGAATTATGAGGGTCTTGACAGGATTGTGGGAACACTATGGTAGATAACATTACCTATTTTGGTGAGGAAATAGGGGAGACAATTGTCTTTGCTCTTGATGTGCTTGACGTCAAATTTCCATCAGGTTAACCAGGTTGACTATTTTAAGAATTGAGACTCGGAGAGCATCTTCTTTTTGAACTATACAATCTTTGGAAAATCAGATGTCCATCTCAATAATTTGCAATTTCTTTATCCCTCGTTTTTTTTTTCGGTGAAAATCTCTTTATATTTGGAGTGGTAATGAAATTCATTATCCTTGAAGGCCACACTTTTGTATGTTTCTTCCTAGAGTTATCTTCTTTACGTAACACTGCTTAGATTCCCTATATAGAGTAAGGAATTTTGAGAGAGTACGGAATTTTTGCTAGTTTCTTGAGAGCTCTAACTAATTTTGAGCACTGCTGGCTCCAAGGTGATTCATTTTTACTCATTTATACTAATGGAAGATTCTGCATTTTGTCAAGTCATTGATGAAATCTGCCATATAAATGACAATTCCAAGGAACTGTTGAACTTGCTTGACTGAAAGATTTCCATGTGAGAATTCATCAAGTTGTTTGGCAATGGAAGGTTGGTGATTGTACTTACCCCATGTGAAATATGTATCCCTAAGAAATAAATTTTTTGTTTCCAATAATCATCTCTTCTTAGAGCATAATTCCATATTTTGCATCAGGGGAGAAAATTTGGACACCAATGATGAATGTCTGTCAATATTTGGGTAAAACAGTGTGATGTCCTCAATCTTGAGCAAGACATTTAATAATATTGGCTCAAGTATCCTGATGATAGTACAGGGCTGTCTTTAACCCAGTTGACTTGACATTCCAGGAAAGTGCCGACTTGGAGTGCAGAGTCCTGTTCTCATTTTATTTTATTTTTATTTTTCTGCAACAACACCGGCCGAAATCTTACTTCTAGATCAAACTTTGAGAAAAATTGAGCCTGAGGCAGTTTCGTACTCCCATAACAGATTGAGCAGCCAATTAATGTTGCAAATTCCTCATACTCAAGTATTAATCCTTCTTTCTAAAATTGCTCTAGCTCTTGAAAAGCAGGCTGGTAGTGAGCTGGTTTCATCCCTTTATGGCTAGCTTTTGTGGGATTCTCATCCTCATTCCTCTTGAGGAGTAGGTTTTAGGATTCATGAATTATTCTGAGTTGGTCCGCAAATGTGATTACTTAGTGAGGACACAGGATTGGAGTCAGTGAAAGAACAAAGTCTAAGGAGAGTTGTTTTAGAATAGAATTGGTTAGGAAAGATAACATTGTTTTTGTGTCTTTGGGTTGGGAGGAGGGTCATGAAAGTGGCTGTTTGGGCATGGCTTCATTTTAAGAAATGGAAAGATAAGTGTATACTTCTATCTTTCTAGCAATGGGAATGGATTGGGAATGGGGAATGTGTAGGGGCAGCTTAGTATAGAATCTTCAATTCTTTGTTTTTATTTTTCATTTTTTATGAATAAAAGGCAAAAAAGGAGCACAGTTATCAACAGAGCACCAAGAAGTGCCATGCCATGCATAGAAGCTCTTTGACAAGACACAAAATATACAGGATCTACAGTTCTCAGCGCATTTAGTTATGCTTATTAACCCAAATAAGTTAAAAGTATGAGGCCCCTTATCTTTGAGCCCCACAAGTGGGATCTCTCCTCTCTGTTCAAAGGCTCTCCTAACTTCCCTCCACACAACCCAAAAAATGGTGAGGGGAATCATACTCTTCGTATACTAGCATATGCACCCTTAAGCCCACCACTCTTTCTATAAAGGTTTGCTGTCACCAGGATATGAGTCCTAAGCTGTATTTTCCTCTTTGCGTAAGTTATCAATGGTCAAAAACCTTTCAAGATTGCTTCTCAAGCCAAAAAAAGGAAGGCCACCTTGATTAGTGCTGAATTTTTTTCTGGCTAGGCTCTGCCATACATATTGGTTTGTAAGCAAATTATCTAGAACTGTTTGTTTTAGTATTGAGGAACTTATTAAAAATATCCAAAATGAGATAACATGGTGTATGTTGTTTGCAGGTAATATTGTTTTGATTGATGAAAGAGCGGAGTAGAATTTAAGTTAGAACTTTAGGGGAACAACTTAAGATTCTAGAGGATAAATAGAAATAAGACGGAATATATGAAATGTTGTTTCAGCCATGAAAGGAGGAATATTAAAGACAAGATTAAACTAGATAATCAATAAATCAACAACGCTAATAGATTTCGATATCCTAGATTTTTATGCAATTAGAGGGAGAAATTAAAGAGGATGATGTACAGAGAGTCAAAGCAGGATGTGTAAAATGGAGGAGTGCGTCAAGTTTATTGTCTAATCATAGAATACCATTAAAATAAAAAGGAAAGTTCTATACGAAAGCTATAAGATTAGTCATGCTTTATGGATTAGAATGCTGGACAATTAAGAAACAAAGTTCTATACGACAACTATAAGATTAGTCATGCTTTACGGATTAGAATGCTAGACAATTAAGAAACAACACATCAAAAAGTAAAAGTAGTGGAAATGTGCATGCTAAGGTGGATGAGGGGTATAACATTAAAAGGATAAATCAAGGAATGAACGTATTTGAAATAAGTTAGTCATAGCATTGGTAGAAGATTAGATAAGGGAGGGGAGATATAGATGGTTTGGGCATTTAAAATATAGTCCAATTAGTGCACTAGTGAGAAGGAGTGAGCTAGTTATTGTAAATGGCAGTGTTTAAAAAGGCATTCTCAAGCCTTAATACGTTTTCAAGCAAAAACGCCCCAAGGCGTATTTTAAAATGCGTAACTCCCCAAATGTGTACACCTTCTATAGTTAGACGTACGCCTTAGCCAAAAAATTGCTCATTTCATGCCTCAGAGTTCAAGGTGTATGCATATTGATCACCCCATCAACCTTCTGTTGGGCTTTTGTGGAGCCTAGCTGCGTTCGATCTTGATGATGACCCGACTTTTCTTTAATGAGAGATTTCTATCCTAAGGCTTAGTTCATGGAGCGAAGGATTGGGCCGTAAAGCCGTACTCGTGGGGGTTGCCCCCAGGAAAATTTTTTGGGCCCGTTTTGTAACCCATTTGGGACCCTGTGCGCAACATATAAAATGATTGTTTTTGGGTGATTAGGTCAAGCGATCACACTTTGTGAGAGAGTGAGAGGGAGAGTATTATATCGCCGCACTCTCTGTATTTTTCTTCCTAATAATAGTGAAATCCCTGCAACTTCATGGACGTAGACAAAATTGTCGAACCATGTAAATTCTGTCTTGTGCGTGTGATTGATTTTTCTTTGGCGTGTATTCTTTCTCTATTTTGTTTCTCACAGGTTTTGGGAATTTGTTGTTAATTCCCAACAACTGGTATCAGAGCCTAGGGTTAGGTTCGAGTGGGAGCAATGGTAGAGGAAGCAAGAAAGGCGTCTGGAATAGAAAAGTTCGATGACACAGACTTTCGATTCTGGAGGATGCAGATCGAGGATTATCTCTATGGGAAGAAGTTACATCTGCCGCTTTTAGGAGAAAAACCTGCTACTATGAAGGACGATGAATGGACTCTCCTTGAAAGACAGGTACTGGGAGTTATAAGATTAACTCTGTCTAGGTTTGTTGCACACAACGTTGTGAAGGAGAAGACTACAACAGATTTGATGAAAGTTTTGTTTGGTATGTATGAAAATCCATTTGCAAATAACAAGGTACATCTGATGAACAAATTGTTTAATTTGAAGATGGCAGAGAATGCATTAGTAGCATAACATCTGAATGAGTTTAATAATCTCACGAATCAATTATTGTTTGTAGAAATTGATTTTGATGATGAGATTTGTGCACTAATTGTTTTGGTTTTGTTGCCAAATAGTTGGGAGGCAATGAGGAGGGCAGTAAGCAACTCTACTGGAAAAGAAAAACTGAAGTACAATGATATACAAGATTTACTTCTGGCTGAGGAGATTTGCAGAAGAGATGCGGGTGAAACCTCAAGATCTTGTTCTGCCCTAAACCTTGAGACAAGAGGCAGAGGTAATGACCGAAATTCAGATCGGGGCAGATCAAAATCCAGAAATTATAATCGGAACAAAAGTAAATCTAGATCTAGCCAAAAAGGACAATGCTAGAACTGTGGGAAAACAGATCACTTTAGGAGACAATGCAAAAGTCTTAAGAAGAAGAATAAGGATGATTCTGCTAATGCTGTAACAAAAGAGGTACATGATGCATTACTTCTTGCAATAGACAGTCCACTTGATGATTGGGTTTTGGACTCAGGAGCTTCGTTTCATACCACTTACACACCATGAAATCATACAGAATTATGTAGTAGGAGATTTTGGTAAGATGTATTTGGCTGATGGTACAACCTTGAATGTTGTGGGTATGGGAAACGTTCGGATGTCGTTGCCCAATGGGTCTATTTGGTTACTGGAGAAGGTGCGACATATTCCTGACCTGAGAAGGAATTTGATTTCTGTTGGACAACTTGATGATGAAGGGCATGCAATGTTGTTTGCTGGTGGCACTTGGAAGGTTACAAAGGGATCCAGAGTATTGGCTCGTGGAAAGAAATCTGGTACTCTATACATAACCTCAAGTCCAAGAGACACAATTGCAGTTGCTGAAGCAAGTACTAATACAAGATTATGGCACCGCAGACTTTGTCACATGAGTGAGAAAGGGATGAAGATGCTGCTGTTAAATGGGAGACTACCAGAATTGAAGTCTGTTGATTTTGACTTGTGTGAAAGCTGAATCTTAGGAAAGCAGAAAAGGGTGAGTTTCTTGAAAACTGGCAGGACACCGAAGGCTGAAAAATTGGAGTTAGTGCACACGGATTTGTGGGGGCCTTCTCTCGTTGCATCTCTTGGAAGTTCAAGGTACTACGTTACTTTCATTGATGACTCAACCAGAAAGGTATGAGTTTATTTTCTGAAAAATAAATATGATGTATTTGAAACTTTTAAGAAATGGAAGACTATGGTTGAGACAGAGACAGGTTTGAAAGTAAAGTGTTTGAGGTCGGACAATGGAGGAGAGTACATAGATGGAGGGTTCAAAGAGTATTGTGCTGCACATGGAATCAGAATGGAAAAAACCATTCGTGGGACACCACAGCAAAATGGTGTGGCTGAGCACATGAACAGAACTCTCAATGAGCATGCTAGAAGTATGAGGTTGCATGCTGGACTACCAAAAACTTTCTGGGCTGATGCTGTTAGTACTATAGCTTACCTGATAAACCGAGGACCTTTAGTTCCCATGGAGTTCAGACTTCCTGAAGAGGTGTGGAGCGATAAAGAGGTAAAATTTTCTCACTTAAAAGTTTTTGGTTGTGTTTCTTATGTTCATATTGATTTTGATGCTTGTAATAAACTTGATGCAAAGTCCAAAATATGTTATTTCATTGGCTATGGTGATGAGAAATTTGGCTATCGGTTTTGGGATGAACAAAATAAGAAAATCATCAGAAGTAGAAATGTGATATTTAACGAACAGGTTATGTACAAGGATAGGTCAACTGTAGCGTCAGATATCACAAAGATAGATCAGAAGAAATTTGAGTTTGTTAACTTAGATGAGTTGACTGAAAGTACTGTCCAGGAAAGGGGTGAAGAGGATAAGGAGAATGTAGAATCACAGGTAAATCAGAGTACACTTGTAGCTGCGGTCCGTATATCTTCTAGGACCATTAGACCTCCACAACATTATTCACCTGCTCTAAATCTGATGGTGGTGAGCCAGAGTGTTATGATGAAGCCTTGCAAAATGAAAATTCAAGCAAGTGGGAGTTAGCCATGAAGGATGAGATGGATTCCTTGTTGGGGAATCAGACATGGGAACTGACTGAATTTCAAGTAGGGAAGAAGACTTTGCACAACAAGTGGGTATACAGAATAAAGAATGAACATGATGGTAGCAAGCGCTACAAAGTCAGATTAGTTGTCAAGGGGTTCCAGCAGAAGAAGGGCATTGACTTCACAGGAATATTTTCTCCAGTTGTGAAGATGTCAACAATTAGACTGGTACTGGGAATGGTGGCTGCAGAAAATCTACATTTTGAGCAGTTAGATGTGAAAATGGCATTCCTTCATTTTGACTTGGAGGAAGACATCTACATAATTCAGCCGGAAGGGTTCATTGTCTAGGGACAAGAGAATTTAGTCTGCAAACTAAGAAAGAGCTTGTATGGTCTAAAACAAGCTCCAAGACAGTGGTATAAGAAATTTGACAGTTTTATGCATAAAATTGGTTTCAAGAGATGTGAAGCTAATCACTATTGTTATGTTAAGTTCTTTGACAATTCTTACATCATCTTACTATTATATGTAGATGATATGCTCATTGTAGGGTCTAGCATTGAGGATATTAATAATTTGAAGACGTCATTGTCAAAACAGTTTGCAATGAAGGATTTGGGAGCTGCAAAGCAAATCCTTGGAATGTGAATCATTAGAGAAAAGGCTAATGGTACTTTGAAGCTTTCACAATCAGAGTATGTGAAGAAAATTCTCAGTAGGTTCAACATGAATGAAGCTAAACCAGTGAGCACACCCTTGGGTAGTCATTTCAAACTAAGCAAGGAACAATCACCGAAGACAGAAGAATAAAGGGACCATATGAGCAAGGTGCCCTATGCCTTAGCTATTGGCAGCTTGATGTATGCTATGGTGTATACAAGGCCAAACATTGCACATATAGTGGGAGTTGTGAGCAAATTCATGGGTAGGCCAGGAAAGCAGCATTGGGAGGCAGTCAAGTAAATTCTGAGATATCTAAGGGGTTCATCAGATACATGTCTTTGCTTCACAGGTGCAAGTTTGAAACTGCAGGGTTATGTAGACGCTAATTTTGCTGGTGATAATGATAGTAGAAAGAGTACTACTGGGTTTGTATTTATTCTGGGTGGTACAGCTATATCTTGGACTTCAAATCTATAAAAGATTGTTACTTTGTCTACTACAGAAGTTGAGTATGTTGCAGCAACTGAAGCTAGAAAAGAGATGATTTGGCTACACGGTTTCTTAGACGAATTGGGTAAGAAGCAGAAGATGTGCATTCTACATAGTGACAGTCAGAGTGCAATTTTTCTTGCTAAAAATTCGGCTTTTCATTCAAAGTCGAAGCATATACAGACAAAATACCACTTTATCCGTTACCTCGTTGAAGATAAGTTGGTAATACTTGAGAAGATCAATGGATCTAAGAACCCGACATACATGTTGACTAAGGGTGTCACTATTGAGAAGCTGAAGCTATGTGCAGCTTCAGTTGGTCTTCTAGCTTAAGGACAGGAGGATGAGTTGCAGGGATGAGGGATTGTTCATTTGGAGGATTGCGGTTGATATTGGTGATTGAACTAGTCTCCAAGTGGGAGATTTGTTGGGCTTTTGTGGAGCCTAATTACGTTCGATCTTGATGATGACCCGACTTTTCTTTAATGAGAGATTTCTATCATAAGGTTTAGTCCATGGAGCGAAGGATTGGGCTGTAAAGCCATACTCGTGGGGGTTGCCCCCGGGAAAATTTTTTGAGCCCATTTTGTAGCCTATTCATAACCCTGTGCGCAGCATATAAAATGATGTTTTTGGGTGATTAGGTCAAGCGGTCACATTTCGCGAGAGAGCGAGAGAGAGTATTGTTTCGCCGCACTCTCTGTATTTTTCTTCCTGATAATAGTAAAATCCCTGCAACTCCGTGGACGTAGGCAAAATTGCCGAACCACGTAAATACTATCTTGTGCGTGTGATTGATTTTTCTTTGGCGTATATTCTTTCTCTATTTTGTTTCTCAGAGGTTTTGGGAATTTGTTGTTAATTCCCAACACCTTCTTTCTAAAATATAAAAATGTTTTTAAAAAATAAAGGAAAGACAAATTAGCACACAAATGACCTTCGTTCGTGCAAGATCTAGTCCCTTTTGGTGCCCCTCGATGATGGAATCCCGTCAACAAAGCATCTCCCTCGACAAAGCAACACCCTCGACGAAGTTGTGTCAATCTTTCTCCCGCAAGATGACTCCAATGCTGTCATCTCTTTTTCCGACCACAATTCCCAATCTTCTCTCTCTTCAACGGGCTGATTGGTGTCTTTGAGTCTCTCTCTTCTCTCATGTATCAATAGTTTCTCTCTCTCACATAAAATTGAGTCTTTGTCTCTCGTCAAGTGGTCTCCCTCCTAGTTTGGTAGTCTACAGAGTAAAAATGACCTATTCCACATCCTTTTTTGTCCTTGTTTTATTTCTACTAGGTGTGAATGCCACATGGCTCTTTGATTATAGCCCATGCCATGGGCATGTGGCTAGTTAATGTATTTTAGACTTAGATTTTTTTTTTTCTCAGGCCATTTTTTAGTGTTAAAATTTAGACAGCAAAATTTATAACCTATTTTAATAAATGTCATATTAATTTTGATATATAAAATTTATTTTTATATATTTAAAATAAAAAAATAAATTCCCAAAAGGCTAACACCTCAATGCCTGAAGGCTTACGCCTCACCTCATTAGGGGTAAAACGCCTCGCCTTATGCCTTTGCCTCTTAAAACACTAGTAAATGGTACTAAAAAAGGAAGAAGCAGACTTAAAATAACCTGAAATAAGGTGGTGGGGAATGATAGCTCTTAAGTTAGTTGAAGAAAATGCCTTCGATTGCGTGAATTGGCGGAAAAGGATTCATATAGCTAACCCCACATAGTGGGACTTAAGGCTTCTTCTTGTTGTGAATCTACTTTTGAAAATATATGAATGTGATAAAGCAAACCCTGGGGAATGGGGGTTTGTGTAGGCAGTTCTGCACATACTATTGAAGGGAAACAGTTATAATGCTTTATGTGCAGAATTTTGGTCCTTTTTATATATGGGAGTGGGATGCATGGATGGCTGTTGTGAGTGTGCTTGTGCGCGTGCATTGTGCTCTGCTATTTTAGAATTTTCCATTCATCGTGGAGATAACATGTCCAGTCCCTTCATGTCAGTTGATAGGAATGAAAAGATTGCAACTAACCTTCTGTGGGGGTGTGTGCAACCTGTCAGGGCATGGCTGAGTAAGTTTGTGTGGTTCCTCCGATTATGAGCAGATCACATCCCCACCCACCCTGCTCCCTTCCTATCCTACTACATTGACTGGAAATAGATGCCTATTTCAGTGTGTGTTCTTGTGGATGGCTGATTCCGGCCTCCACAGGAGACCTTCAAGACCGACTAATCTAGAGCATGTAATGTGAAGCAAATCTTGTCTAAGCAAAGTGAAGAAAAAGAAAACAAAAAGTCGAAAGAGAGAAAAAGGAAAGAAAAGAAACGAAAATTTGGCTCCTCTGTAGGATGCAAACTCACTCTTATCTTATGCTGTGAAAACTGACATCAAGTACCTAGGGTAAGTTATTTAGACACAGATTTGTTGGAGATGTGGTTACTGGCTTCATCTGTATTTTGTTAGCTTCTTTACATAAATTGATGAGAGTTACTTAAGGAGAAAAATTATAGCAGATGGAGTGGATTTTTACTAGTTGAATTTATTTTTAGTGTTGTATTGGGTGACCTTATTTACATACTCTGTGCTTTTGCTCCTTTTCCAGCAGGTAGTTCCTACAACAAGACCAGGTTATTAGTTTTGTCGGCACTCGTAATATTCTTAACCCTTTGTTGGTGATGATGATATTTCATTTCCTCATCAAACACATACAGGTTTTGCTGGAAGCAAAACACTGCTGCCTGCTTATTCAGTTTCATTCTGGCTAGAGTTAAAGACTAAAGTGAAAATGTCAATGAGTCTTTTTTATTTTTGTATTTTTTTTTTCAGGCGGCTCATATGTGTACATGAGTGGAAGAGGAATTGCAGGTCAAAGCCATAAAGGTGGCAGGCCTATCATATGTGTTCTATGTGATGTTTCAAGAAATGAGGGATGTTCTTCCCGAAGGGAATTACTCCTTCGCAAAATGTTACTATTTCAAAATTGTGCACTGCCTTGTAGATTGCTAGAATATTGTCCTTTATAGGGATCCAAGTGTAAAAAATGTTGTATTCTTTTTGACCATCTGCAATGTAGGGTACATCAAACTAATCAAAGGCTGTAATGCAGAAATGAGCCTATGTCCATTTAAAATTTTTGGAGGACTACTCATTTTTTAATCAAAGCAGCATGCTTGTTTCAGAGCTGTTAGTTGTCTGATGACTGGTGAGACTTTCTACTTGGGAGTCTAATTTCATGCAACTGAGGACCTCATATGATGTGACCTGTCCAAAAGCATAGCAGTATGTTTTCCAAATAAAATTGGTAATTGTTAAAAATTGTATCAATGCTGAACAGTTATTTCTAAAAAAATTATTTTAAAAATTACCATATAAACTTTTTGGGACACTTGAGATACTATGAAAAGTGGGAAAAATGTTAAAAAAAAAAAAAAAAAATACTCTATGAGAGAAAAATCAGGTGGTACATGTTTAGCATGCACGAATTGGATTGAATGAAATCAAATTTAGTGTAGCCAAAAAGAAAAAAACCAAGTTAAATCTGTTTCCCCTCTGCGAGATGAAATGGAGTTGGATAGGACAAAATTGAATTGATCTTTTAATTTTACATGTTTTTTATTCAAATTTTTTGTTTTATTTCATTCTCACTCTTTCCCTTTACAAACCAAATTTAATTATATCTAATTGTCTTAGGTCATTCTTCTATTTCCAAAAATGGATTTGTAATTACATCAAAATGCAAGCAATGGGATTGAAAAGTATAATTTACCTTGGTAGGAGTTGAGCCATAACCACTCTGGAAAGGACGGAATCTTAAAAGCAGTCTTCCCAATCTCTAAAATGATGTCACTTAACCAACTTTATACAAGTTCATCTGACGCCATTTTAGTGGACAAGGTGGTTGCATGCATAAGAGTTTATTAAGTCACTATTCCCTCAATAGTAAATAAGAAAATTTACACATTCTCTTTACCAAAAAACAAGAGGCAAATAGACCTTGCAGTCTATCTTGATATACTTGGGACCAAAAATATTAACCTGGATTTGGTAAAAAGACAATAACCTCTCATAAGGTTAAAAAATTCCACAAACCTCTCTTCAGATTTCTCAAAAAGATACAAACTTCCCTTCATAGTTTACAAAAATATCTTCTAAATTGTGTAAATGTACAAAAAAAAAAATTAAATGTCAAGAAAGGTTTATGACATTTTTGAAATCTCGGAGAAAATATATAAAATTATTGAAACTTAAAGAGAGATCTATGTCTTTTTACCGGGAGATGATATCTTTTACCCAAACAATGTCAATAATAATCATTGAATGTAAGTGAACCTTTACATATTTTTTAAATCCATTGAAAACTTAAAAAATATTAAGAAAAAAAGAGAAAAATATGAGGGTACCTAATTTTTTAAAATGTTTAGTAATCAAGGAGAACAATTGAATTTAAATCAATGAGCAAAATTTTAAATTACATGTCACCAACTTGAATTATTTTCTTAATTTTTAATTATATTTAAACAAAATTTCATTTAGTAATATTTTAGATAGAGAAAATATATAATAGAAACAAAGTTGTGCTATATACGAGAGAGAGAGAGAGAGAGAGAGAGAGAGAGAGTGTGCACCCAGCATATTACTAATGAAACTGGTTAGATGATAAATGCCAACCCCCAGGTTTTCTTCCAAAGATAGAAATTTACTTCGGAGGCAATTTCACAATGTACCACTGATGCTGCGCAGGAGTTTCTGGGTTTCTCCCCTTGGTATTGAATGCAAGATACAAAAACCAACCCACCACACCAGGGAGTAAAAATGCAATATAATGGATAGTTCAAAATTAAGAAATATTCTTGCAAAAATGTTCTCTCCCCGCTAAACTGATGATACAAGTCATCAATTCAAAATTTCAGTTCACAAATACATAACATTTCATAAAAGGTGCAGGACACAGCATACCCTCTCGGGCTAAAATTCCGGAAGTTGTCAAGCGGATACTATACACCCATGTTGCTCAACTGCATGCGTCTTACAGTCTCACCAGTTACCCAAAAAAAAGAAAAAAAAAAAAAACTTATCAGAACCAGAGCTTCATTCCCATCGATTCAAAACAGAGATTCTCCTGTGTTTCCAGGACCAAACCAAGCAACTCAGCAGCAGCCCCCGCTTCATCAATCATGCATCAAAAATCGGATATATATGTTCTGGCCATTTGGGATATGTGCGCTTGTACAAGCTCATGCATACTGTGTCATGCTGCTGGAGTACCCCATTGAGGATACATTTCATTACCCCTGCACGAGAAACAGAGGAGGTTAGTCATTATTGACCATCCCCCAAATCCAAAATACATGTGAAAACCACCAAAATTTCAAGCACATTATCTAACCAATTCAAATTTTTCAATGAGCATTTTTCGAGAAGACAGTAAAGTATACAGGGGCCATTTTTATCCAAGCACAGAACACTGTGCACAAGAAGCTGAAAAAGCGCGCAAACTTGAATGCATGAATATCCAATAACACACTGCAAAGAAAGTGGTGGGTGACAAAAAACAGGAATTTTTGAAAAAAATATTCGTACTTATTCTTTTGCCCTTCATTTTGTTTTTTTATATGAAATAAGCAACCTATTTGCTTTTCAAAATTTATGAGCATCGTACCATGTGTGCCAACTGGTTCCTTGATGCGACCACGTCGACCACATTTTGTCCAGACTTCCACAGGCTGCAAACACACCCACATCTAGAATTCAGATTGTGATCAATGCAGCATGATTCTTTGAATAAATAAATTCAAAAATAAATGAATGAATGAATATATTTATATAGTTAAGCAGCATAAGTGCAGCACAATTTAATTCTAAATGCAGGCATGCATTCACGTGTGGCTATGGGGGCTGAAATATCAGCTCAATCTCACCTTGAACCATACCACATCCTCTGGGTTATGAAACATATATCTTACTGAGGCTTTCAATTTTGAAACACGTTGCGGGTATCTGCACCATAATATCATTTATGGTTAAAAAGCCTCTAGGCAGTTATGCAACATAAAATATAGAGATAAGTAAGTCTGTAACATTAAAAATCCTAAACAAATTAGAAATTTGACTTTGGAATGAGGAAAAATAGTTGAGAATTATTAATTGTACCTTTTTACCAAACTAATGCAAAAGAATCATACTTTATAGCAAGGGTGGAGGGAAACAAAGGCGACCCCATCCATATTCTAATACATTTTCCATGAATGTAACAGGAAATAAAGAAGAGAAGTATACCAGACAAATCTTAAAAGTCAAAAGAAATCTAATTAAATCAATAATTACCAAATATGTTAATAAAGCTTCAAGGAAGCTTTTCCAATAATTCATCGACAAATGACTATGAAGATCAAAACACAAACCCAACCCAATTCAAAACAGGTAGGGTACAGTTATGTTTTTAAAAACCTAAAGCCATGATTGAACTGATTAGCATTCACTATCTAATTATTTACTTGAATAATGTAAAAGGACTCATCTCAAATAACTAAATATGTACTCATTTCAATATTTTATTAATTAATAAAAACATTAATTTCAAAACCTAGTTGTAAAGAGGTTGAATATGAGGTATGTGCTCACAATCAAATCATAAAATGGTTAGATACATTTCAATTTCTCAGACCAACATATCAAATCCAAGTCTTGCATGGATCCACATTAAACAAGGATCGGCTGGTTGGCAGGAACATTACACACTAAACCCTCATCAAAAAACATATTTGATGTTTGGTTTAAAGTTTTTTTTTGCATGAATTTGTCAATTATGTTGCTTGTTAGGCCATTCCAACATTGGTAGTGCATTGGGTGATCATGTGTGCTTGAGAGAGGATGATAGGAATAACAGAACTTAATCATACCCAGTTAAAACAATCTTCTTCAGAATTATTCTGTCTGGATCAATACATCTCAACGAGCCAACAGCAGCAACAGCAGGTGTTGCAGCCCCCTCTACACTCTTCAAGACTATTAAAGGAAGAGGTGGAAAAGAAATTGGAGCGTAAATTGATGCTACTGAAAAACGACCTGCATGAAGAAATCTCTCCATCTTGTGCTTGTCTGAATTGATATTGTCGGAAGAAAATATTGGCCTGCAAAGAAATGAAATAGTAAGTAACCTCAGGACTTAAAAAATGATAAAAGAAAGTTCATTGACAGTGAAAGGAGATACAAATTGCAGGATACTAAAAGGAAAGAAATGACAAAGAAAATGATTCAAACAAAATATAAAAAGCATCAGCCCAACAAAGCCATCGAACCCTTTGGGAGTCCCTGAATAAGATTCCTTAACCAACCAGATAATATGCCAATAAAGAAGCAAGAATACTTGCTCGATCACCAAGCAACTGGCACAGAAAGAAACTGACAAGTAAAAATTTGAGCATTTTTCTCTGACAACACATGCACCAAATCACTGCAAAAACTAACTAGTACCTTAACCTTTTAGCATCCTTTCCCATTATAAAACCCCCAAAAGAAGTAAGCAGAAAAACTAACCAAAAGTCTGGACACAACATTCTCCAAAATGAGCAAACAACCTATTCCACAAAATGCAAACTGAATGGTTACAAGAACAAAATGCAACACGACCCAATGTCCATAACCTACTTCTCCTCTTGCAACAGGGGAAAAAGAGAAAACATATAACCAAAATAAGCTCCTCAGCATCTCCATAATTAAGATAGCTGCAAAAATGAAAATTCCAAGAGATCAAGACCAGGCCTGCCCTAAGTTTTGTTTTTTGGGAAGAGTTGTATGCAGTGTTTGGTTTTTGTTCTCCTAGGTGGTGGGGAGTGATTTTAATGTAAAAGGATTTCCAGGCGAAAATAAAAGAAAGGGGGGGGGGGGGGGGGGGGGGGGGGGCGTAGGTGTACCTCAAGCATGCAGAATTTTAATAGATTCATCAGGGATTGTGGGTTGTGAAATCCCTGCGGAAAATGCTGTTTTCTCTTGGTCAGTGGGTGGAAGTATATCGATGGCTAGGTATCTAGATTCTAGACAGATTCTTTTTTAGTAGCAAATGGGAGGATGATTCTCCTACTCTTTCCCAAACCTCTTTATCTAGACTAGTGTTGGACCACCACTTTTGTTAGCATCTAGCAAGAGGGGTCCTACCACCTTCAGGTTTGAGATATGCAGTTAGATCATAGTCTTCTCATTCTTTGATTAAAAATTCTTGGGAGAGGTCTTTGTTAGAGGTTGGGAGGGTTTTAAGACCGAAAAAACCATAGTTGTTAAATCAATTGATTCATCTATTATCAAGAAGAAGGGAAACGAGTTCAATTGTATGGAGAACCAAACAAATACCTAAATCAAAGAACTGATTCTCAAGCTAAATCGATGAATCTTCTCAAATTGCACGATTCATGTGATTCAACCCTATCGACACATGCCCAGCTTTGACTTCTCTAAAACCCAATTAAAACCCCTTTTAACTTTTTTTTTTTTCCATGATTTACTTGCTCGTGCCATTTACATGATTTTTGTCCCAAAAGAGAGGATAAAAAAAGTCCCTTGGCCTTACCTTCAGCACCTAGATGTATTTTGATGTTGAATGGATGGACTGACAAAATAAAGGCATCTCACAAAATTTCTTCCTAGTAGCATTGTTTTTCTTAAATCAATATATACCTCAAGCATGGTGAAGGATGCTTATAAGTTGTATTAATTACTTGACTGATTAGTGAAAGAGATTGGAGGAAAAATGTGGTTGAAGTGAGGACAAATAGTGCTTGAGCTTATGTAGGTGCTGGTGGTTGTTTATGGAGAAGAGAAAGCATATATTTTGGTCTCTATGTGCAACCCATTGCATTGACTTAATATTGCATGACATTGGAGATTTGCCCATCTTCAAATTCAAAAGGCTAAGGAGGTGTGTCTTCATTTACCAACACATATGGGTGTTTAACCTGTTCAATGAGTTCTCAAGAAAGAAAGAATTAAAGAGAGCCATGGTCACAAGGCTTGCTACACTTTTTTTAGTTTGAAGAGTTTTTTATGAAAACAAGCTTCCTCTTCAAGCCATGTTTGCACCAGAGGGATGGACCAAGTGTCACTATTGCTTTAGAGTTTGGAAGCTAGGACACGTTATTATGTGATGATAACTTTTGGAAAACAATAAAGTATTGTTTCAAGTGTGAGAGCTCACTTGTCGAAGTTTTGAGGCCTATTGATGGTGATGCCAAACCGGCAATGGAATATATATATATGAAGCCATGGATAGACCAAAGAAACAAATTGTCCAAAATTTTAAATATCAAAAGACCAAGTATGATCATATTTAGAACATCACTGATATGAGATGGGATTTGCAACCTCATAGGCCACTTCATGTGGCAGAATATATACTTAACCAGAGGTAAGTTGCATTGTCTAAAAACTAAATAAACTTGGCAACATATTATATGAGCCCATCAAGCGTTCATTTATCTTTATTATTTATTTTGTTTGTAGGTTTCAATTTAGTGATGGCTTTAATGCAGACATAGAAGTCAAAGTTGGTCTATACAACACAATTGAAAAAATGTATCCAGATGTTCAAACAAGGATCAAGATTGATTAACAATTGGAGAAGTTCAAAAATGCTGAAGAAATGTTTGGTTTAAGCATTGCTACTCTAACAAGAGACAAGAAACAACACAGTATCCAATTTTTGTTAATCTTATCAATTTTTAGTTTTCTTTTAGTTGATAAGCATACATATGATATGACATTTGTTCATTCTTTTTTATCATATATATAGCTTTATGGTGGGAGAGTTATGGAAAGGAGTGCAAGGAGCTTCAAAGGCTTGCAAGATGAGTCGTTGGTCTTATATGTAGTGCCATGGGATGTGAGAAGAATTGGAGCACATTTGACCATGTCCACTCCAAAAAAATCAGGAATTAGTTGAAACAGCAAAGATTGAAAACTCTTCTTTGTCAAGTACAACATGCAACTAGAGCTAAGGCAAGCAAGAAGGCAACAAAGTGGTGAGACGTGTGAATCATTTGTTTATCAGAAATGGAAGGCCCTTATCTACTAGAAGACATTTAATGCATTAATATCAATGAATGCTTTAAAGATAATGGAGAGTTGGGCATAGCAAGGAAGAGAGGTATGAGTCATATAACTAAGACTTTACATTTGCCACTCCCTAACTAATCAATTTACAAATAAAGTTTTAAAATAGTTGTCACATTTTAATAATTTTATAATGTCATATGATTATGTGGGATCAAGGAACTTGAGATTTGATCATAGAGGAAAATGCAAAAATGTTAAAGAAGATGAAGTTGAGATGACCGATGATGATGAGGAGATAAAGAAAAAGAGGAACGAGAATAGATGATTTTCGTAGATGACTAGAGGAATGGGAGGATGATGAATGATGATGCACATTAAACATAGTAGTCTATAAAGAGCTTAGGGTTCAGTTTATTCTATTTGTAAATATGAGAGGGCATATAGATATCTTTTTGTATCACACGACATGTGCCATAGTTATGTAAAAATCTAGTTTCACTTGATACTTGATAGAGGTGGAATAGAAGATCATGGTATATCATTTGTATATGGCTAGTTTTTCCTTTTATATGAATATATGTGTTGAAGATCTGCCGCATATGGAAAGCTACCATTCTCGGCAACTCTAAAAATAGAGTCTGCAGAGAATCACAATTAGTGTGTCCTAAATTAGACTTGCCTTATTAGATATAATTTCCTAGAATTAATTGTATAGAGTGTGAGTTGATTTCTTTCTATTTATAGGCATCTGACTTTATGAATAAACGCAGCAGTATGTAATGACATTCTATACAACAAAATACAAAAAGTCATTTGTTAGTTTTTTCTACTTGGTATCAGAGCCTAAGATTCTTAACACCCTAGCCTCACAGTCCCTAAGAAACCCTAGCTGCACATCCCATCCCCAGGAAAACCCTAGCCGCCATCAGCATCTGAAGCACACAGACTTGGGCCAAGAAAGAGGTTCAGCTGCCACCCTATCAGGTTGAGACAGAAGTCCAGCCACGAGTTTCAGCTGCCACCCTCTTAGGCTGAGAAAGAAGTTCAGCTGCCACCTGCCACTCCCTTCTCAAGCAAAATCCTAGCTGCCGCACGTCCCTACCCACCTGCAACTAGAAACCTCACAAATCACCATGTATGTTGACAGTAAACATCTCGTGTCAGCTATGCAATTCAACAGCCAGCATGATCAATCCAACCTCCCAATGGTGTTTGAGAAGCTGAATTCCACCAATTATCTCAATTGAGCACAATCAGTCAAGATGACCATCAGAGCGAAGAGCAAGTTGTGATATCTAGATGGCTCTAAGAAGCGGCCAGAAGAAGATGAAGTTGCAGCAGAGAGATGGGAAAATGAGAACTCAGTTGTTGGCTTGGCTGATCAACACTATGCAGCCAAACATTGGGCATAACTATCTATTCATGGAGAAGGCAAGTGATCTATGGGCAGCTGTGAAAGAGGAATTTTCAAGTGGAGGTAATGATGGTTCAATGTATGAGTTGAAGAATCAGATCCAAGACACTAAACAAGGTGATTCCGATGTTAACTCCTATTTCAGTAATCTAAAGGGATTATGGATTGAATTGGATTATTATCAAAATTTAGAACTTGAGAATACTCATGAGCCAATTAGAGTTACTCACCTTATGGAGAAGGGTAGGACGTATAAATTCTTGTCTGGTTTACGATCTGAATTTGACAATGAGTGCTCCATGGTGATTAGTAGAACTCCTTTTCGTTCCCTTAGTGAAGCTTTCTCGATGGTACGAAGTGAGAGAGCAGAAGAAAGGCCATGACTAAGGATTCCTGGATCGGAGTGGGGAATCTGTGGCTATGGTAGTCAATAGAGATCATAGACCTCCAAATAAGAGGAAGAAAGGGAACGACAAGGACAATCTTTGGTGTGACTGATGCCATAAATGGAGGCATAGTATTGACCAGTGTTTTAAAAGCATTCGTAAAGCACTCCTTGAGGCGTTTTGGGCTTAAAACACCCTAAGGCGTAATTGGAAAGGCGAAAAGCCTAAAATGCGTACGCCTTAGGTGAAAAAACTCGCATTTTATGCCTCAAGTTGGAAGGCGTACGTATTTCTAGATGGCCTGATTTAAAACATAATTAAAAAAAAAAAAAGAACCAAAATCTATCCTCTAAAGTCTAAAACCCCTCGACGAAGCTTCTTCCTCCCTCTCTCGACGAAGCTTTCAGAGACGATTCCTCCAGCTCCTTCTCCCTCTCCGGCTATTCCTCCAGCTCCTTCCTCTCCGACGACTCGACGTAGCTCTCTGACAATTCCTCCAGCTCCTTCTCCCTCTCTGACGACTCGACTTAGGTCTTCGACAATTCCTCCAGCTCCTTCTCCCTCTCCAACAACTCAACGTAGCTCTCCGACAATTCCTCCATCTCCTTCTCCCTTTCTGACGACTTGAAGAAGCTTCCATAGCTCTTATGATTCCTCCATCTCCTTCTCCCTCTCCGACGAATCCACAACTACTTTCGACGATTCCTCCAAGCTTCTCGTGACTCTTCGATGAATCGAGGATCCCTTCCAAGCTTTGATCTGCCTCCGATGACTCCTTTGAGCCTCTCGTTTCTCTGCAGCAACCCCCTATACAACCTCTTTCCTTCAAGATTTTCATCCGAGTCTGAGGTCTTTGTTTCATATTTCAATTTTCAGTTCCTACTGCAACTACTGATTGTTCCTGTTCAATAAACAAAAACATGTCCGAAGGTGATTCAGACATGATACTTGGGTGAAAATTTTGAATTTTCAGTCTCTCTCTCTAGTTATGGCTAAGCACAACATGCATTGTTTGAGTTTGTTAACAAAAATTGGCCTATATGACGCTTAAGAATTATGTCTTTTATTTTTTTCCCCATTATTCTAAAATTTTTCTCATTTTTATACTATCTATAAATTTATTTTATTTATTATTTATTTTAAAAAATTACAGTCCCAAGATGCTTACGCCTCAACACCTTGAGGCTTACGCCTCGCCTATCGGAGGGTAAAACGCCTCGCCTTTTAAAACACTGCTATTGACACTTGTTGGGAGATACATGGAAGGCCAGGAGCTCATAGAGATAAAGGTAAAAGGTGAGTAAAGCACATATGGCTGAAGATGCTCAACAACAGGAGAAGATTGAGTCAGCTTTTACCAACAAGCAGCTTGCAGAACTAATAAAGTTACTAGAAATTCATGTTGAGACTGCTAACTCCACGGGGGGTGGTAAAACTTCCTATGCTCTCTCTACTACTTCAAATAATTGTAACATGTGGATTGTTGATTCAAGTGCTTCAGACCATATGACATGAAATAGCTCTGTTTTTATCTCACATAAACCTAGCTCTAGTAACCATAAAGTTGAAATTGCTAATGGTTCAGCATCAGTAGTTGCAGGAAAAGGAACATCTTGGAGGGAAACCGACATTACCTAATGTTCTGCATGTGCCTCGACTATCAGCAAACCTAATCTCTGTTCAAAAGTTATGTAGGCAACTTAACTGTTTAGTGTGTTTTTCGGAATCTGGTAGTTTTCTTCAGGATCTGACCTCAATGCAGAAGAATGGTCTGGGTGAGGAAGAAAATGGGTTGTGCCTGGTGAAGATGCACAACGGGTACCAACGGCAGATACAATCCACAAGTTTTCATGGAATGCAACGTCCAGGTGATCCTCCTGAAGCTTGGTTGTTGCATATGAGACTTGGTCATCCATCTTTTCTTGTTCTTAGTAAAATGTTTCCTAGCCTAATAAAGCCCTCTGATGCATCTTTTTTCATTGTTCTACTTGTGAATTAGCTAAACATCATAGAGTGTCTTATCCTTCAAGTACTAATAAAGCATCTACTCCTTTTTCAGTTATTCATTAGATGTGTGGGGAACTTGTCACATATCTTCTGTCTTTGGTCATCATTGGTTTGTAACATTCATAGATGAGCACACTAGACATATGTGGGTGTATATAATGCATGACAAATCTGAGGTTTTTTCCCTGTTTGTTATTTTTTACAACATGATCCAAAATCTCTTTGACACAAAAATCAGAATAATTGAGTGACAAAGGTAGAGAATATGTCAATAATGATTTCAAAACATTCTTTACCGAAAAAGGCATTATTCACCATATGTCTTGTGCAAACACCTCTCCTTAGAATGATCTAGCAAAAAGAAAAAACCGGTACCTTCTAGATGTCACTCGCAACTTACTCTTTAATCATAATGTTCCTAAGCATTTTTGGGTGATGCGCTCTTAGTTGCTACCTTTCTTATTAACATGATACCTTCTAGAGTTTTAGACTTTGAATCTCCATCGGACAAACTCAAAGCTATTTACCCCACGGTTAAATTCTATTATGATCTCCTACTACGTGTTTTCAGGTGCATTGCCTTTGTTCAGAATGTGTCAAGCAATATTAGTTAGAACCTTGTGCAACAAAGTGTATTTTCCTTGGGTACTTGATGTTTCACAAAGGGTACAGGTGTTATTGTCCACAGACTCGCAAGCTGTTTATTAGTAGAGATGTCACCTTCCACGAGTTGGTCCCATTTTACCTCCCTACTACTAAGGCAGGGAGAGAATAGGGTCAATCCCGAGCAGTTTTGTAGTCCTAATCAAGGTCTAGATCAAGTCTCTATGCCAATTTCTATGCCTACTGACGTGCAAGAATATGAAACTATCACTGAACACCCTAACCTGGGGCCTGAACAGCTTGACCACCCTGTCCTGCAGCCTGATCTCCTGCAACCTGAACCCACAGATAGGCTGCAGAAGACGACTCTTCTATATTGCCAAAAACAGCAGAGGTTTTGACATACCAAAAAGACACTACCGATACCAGACAAAGAACCAGACACAGCTAAACCCATTCATTCCTCACAAGATCCCTTGGATGCAATAGAGAAAAGTATATCTATAGGTACAAACTTGGGTTTAGATTTCACATTGAACTTGATATGCCTATTGCTATTAGGAAGGGGGTTCGAACATGCAATAAAGATCCACTGCCAAATTATGTATCCTATCATAGACTTGGACCAGTGTTTAAAGTTTTCACTACCAGCCTAAAAAGTATTTCCATTCCAAAGAATGTCATAGAGGCACTTCAATAACACAATTGGCGGAAAGCAATATTTGAAGACTCAGGAGCATTTGAAAAGAATTAGACGTCGAAGTTGTGCACACCACCAAGAGGAAAAAGGGCAGTTGGTTGCAGATGGGTATTTGCGGTAAAGTATAAACCAGATGGAAGTGTTGAAAGGTTCAAAGCACGCCTAGTAGCTAAAGGATATACTCAAACTCCCAAGTGTTGATTACTATGAAACTTTTTCTCCAATGGCTAAAATTAATATAGCTAGAATCTTACTGTCTCTAGCAGAAAATATGGATTGGGAACTGAAACAGTATGATGTTAAGAATGCATTTCATGGAGAACTTGAGGAAGAGGTCTACATGGATTTCCACCAGGTCTTGTTAATGGATAGCAAAAGCTTTGTTGTCCACACTTCTTTCCTTATTTCAGCCACAATTATTTCCTTATTTCTCCATCCATTATTTTGTACAGTTAGCATATATTATTTGATAGACATGTATAGAGCTGGAATCATGCGGGAACTTATTTGCTTTCCATTGACAGATTATAGTTTACATGTATAGGGCTGGAATCATGCGGGAACTTATCTGCTTTCCATGTATAACATTCTTGTAAAGTCTATACATAATATATAGAACTCAAGGCCAGACAATTTCTGCCATTCACACAATACTTTGACATGGTATCAGAGCTGACTACTAACTTTTCTTTTCCTTCGAATTTTTTTGTCTTCTCGGTTTCAGAGGTGTCTCTCGTGCCTTTCACTGATGTTTGTGTTGACCAGTGCTGCACCCAACAATTTTTTTTCGGTATTTCTGTGGCTGTCGTAGGTCTGTTCTCTTTGGGGATTTTTTTTGGTTCTCTGATTTTTCGTATTTCTAAGTCTCGGTGGCTGTTGGCGCAGCCTTAATCTTGATTTCTTGGTGGCTGTCAGCGCAGCCTTAAATCTTTATTTCTCGGTAACTCTGTGACTGAGCGGCTGTCAGAACAGCCTTTTGTTGTTTTTTCCGGTCACTCTATGCCCTTGTGATTCTCGAAACAATAGTATGAGGGTATTGGAGGTGTTTTGCTACATCCCTCTATAGTTTTCTTGGTTTGTGATTTATTTTTTTAGTGCAAGCATGTCAATCTCAATTTTTATTTGCACGTGTTGATTTATTTTTGGGCTTCTTGATTTTCTGGTACTGTTTGTCTTTCAACACTGTTTTTTGGCTATTTTGATCCTGTCTCAATTTTTTTTTTCTTTATTTAGCATGGACTCCGCACCTGTGTGCCAAGTTTATGGCCAACAATTATTCTACAAGGGCTTTTCAATTTGAACTTTTCCTTAAGGGAAAAGATCTTTGGGGTCGTATTGATGGCACAGATTGTGCACCCAATCCTGATAAATAAAAAATTCACTGTCTTCTCCATCATGGGCTGTGCTTGATGCTCGGATTATGTCTTGACTTCTTGGCTCAGTTGAGCCACATATTGTCCCCAACTTGCAGCCTCATCACACTGCTCAATCCATGTGGATTTACTCAAAAAAAGTATATCATCAAGATAACGGTGCCTGTGGTTTTCAGTTAGAGCAAGCGATTGCCATGTTTCAACATGACAATCCTTCTATCCAAGACTATTATTAGGCGTTTCTAACTCTTTGGAACAACTATTCTGATCTGGTTATCACGGATGCTCATGTTGCCTCTCTTTCCATTATTCAATGTCTTCACTAGACTAGTCGTTGTGATCAGTTTCTTATGAAACTCCGCCCCAAGTATGAATATGTTCTCTCTTCTCTGCTGAATCGATCTCCTGTTCCTTCTCTTGATGTTTGTTTTGGTGAGTTACTTTGTGAAGAACAATGGCTTAGTACTCAAGTTACTCTAAAGCAATCTCATGGTAGTTCGGGGTCCGTCCCTATGGCTTACGCTGCTCAACGACGAGGATAGCCTGCGCATTCTAGCACCTTGCAGTCTTTTTGCTGCAAGGAATTTGGGCATATCGCTGCTAATTGTTCCAAGAAATATTACTCTTATTGCAAGAAGGGTCACATTATCAAAGACTGTCGTATCAGCCCTCAGAATCGTCAGGCCCAGGAATTTCAAACTTAGTTATTGTACCCCCCACAATGACTTCTGTGGCCCTTGGCTCTTCTTCAGGTGACTCCTTTGTTCTTGCACCTCCTGCAGCGAGTTACTGCACACCCAAAATGGTTCAACAGATGCTAAATTCGGCATTTTTAGCAAAGTAGTTCCAAGGTAACAATTCTACTAAAATCTGGTAAGTGGACTCGGGTGTCTCTACTCACATAACAAATAATCCCACTACTCTCTGTCATGTTCGGCCCTATGCTGGTCAATCTGCTATTCAGACTACCAATGGCAGTTCTTTGCCAATAGCTGCTGTCAGAGATGCCTCTTCTAAGTTCACTGATGTGTTTCTTGCTCCTCAGCTTTCCACGAATCTTAATTCTGTTGGTCATTTGATAACAATTGTGCTGTTAATTTTCAGGTGATGGTTGTGTTGTATAGGACCAGGTAACAGGGGAGCCGATTGCAAAAGGACCTAAAGTGGGGCGATTGTTTCCATTACTTTTGCCTGTTCCAGCACTTTCTTCTATTAAGTCTTTTGCTTGTAATAATGTTTTAGATCTTAGTATGATGTGGCATCGTCGTTTCGGCCATTCTAATACTCAGATCTTATCTCATGTATTGAACTTTGGTTTACTTGGTAATAAAGAACGTTTTTCTTAATCTCGAGTGTGCTTCTTGCAAACTTGGTAAAAGCAAAACTCTTTCCTTCCCTTTGCATGCTAGTAGAGCCTCTCAGTGCTTTGATCTTATCCATTGTGATGTTTGGGGACCTTCCCCGGTTAGTTCACATGAAAAATTTAAATACTATGTGACTTTCATTGATGATCATTGCAGATTTACTTAGGTCTACTTTCTTCGCTCTAAATCTGAGGTTTTTCTTACTTTCACTGAGTTTTTAGCATATGTTGACAATCAATTTTCTGCTTCATCAACGTTCATGTCCTACTACTCCCCAACAGAATGGAGTAGCTGAACGCAAAAATCGTCATCACCTAGATGTGGTACGTACTGTCAAGCTAGAATTCTCTGTTCCATCCATGTTCTGGGTTGAGGCTCTGAAAACTGCTACTTACTTGATTAATCGTTTACCTTCTCAAGTCCTACTCATGGAGTCTCCCTATTTCCGCTTATTTGCTAAGCAACTTAGTTACGATAACCTTCGTACCTTTGGTTGTGTATGTTTTATTAATTTGCTTCCTCATAAGCGACATAAATTATCTGCTCAATCTATTCGATGTGCATTCTTGGGATATAATGTATGTCAAAAGGGATTTGCTTGCTATGATCCTACATTTCATCGTACACGCATTTCTAGGAACGTTATTTTCTTTGAAAATCAACATTTCTTTCATGTGTCCTCTGTGCCCTCCTCTTCTACTGTGGTTCTCCCCTCCTTTGAGCAGCAGTTTTCGGATCTTCATCAAGTAAGTTTTCGTTTTAAACCAGGTATTGTGTATACGAGACGCTCCCACCCACAGTCTCTTCTGGTGGCTCACCCGATATCGGATCCTACCACGCTCCAGATTCAGTCAATTGTAGCACCTCTGGAGCCTTTGGTACGTCACTCTCCTCGAGTGTCTGTACCCCCGGATAGGTATGGGTCTCCCTCTTCCAGTTATGGAAATTCTATTTCAGCTTTTACTGCTCCATTGTCCAATTTTGATATTTCCACATCTGACTCACATGCTGCCAAGCATGATTGTTGGCGACAAGCTATGCAAGAAGAAATTGCCACTTTAGAGGTCAATCACACCTGGGACAGTGAGCCTTGTCCTCCCATCATTATTCCTCTAGATTGCAAATGGGTTTACTTAGTCAAGGTCCGAACTGATGGAAGTTTGGATTGTTACAAAACTTGCCTTGTTGCACTTGAAAAAAATCAGGAATATGGTGTCAATTATGAAGAGACCTTTGATCCTGTGGCTAAGATGACTACTATTCGTACGATTCTAGCTCTTGCTGCTTCCAATGATTGGCCACTACATCAGATGGATGCCAAGAATGCTTTTCTTCACAGGGATCTTAAAGAGTATTTATATGAAGCCACCCCGGGGTTTGTTTCCCTCTCCGACTTCACATGTGTAAGCTTCATCGCCAACAATCATCCTTGGCAGCGTGTGAGTAGGATGTGGGAATATCAAAATTGGACAATGCAGCAGTAAGAGCTGAAATAGAATTGCTAGAACTGGAAGAGGGAAACCATGTCAAAGTATTGTGTGAATGGCCGAAATTGTCTAGCCCTGAGTTATGTATATTGTATATATAGACTTTACAAGAATGTTATACATGGAAAGCAAATAAGTTCCCGCATGATTCTAGCCCTATTCATGTAAACTATAATTTGTCAATGGAAAGCAAATAAGTTCCCGCATGATTCTAGCCTTATACATGTAAACTATAATCTGTCAAATAATATATGCTAACTACACAGAATAATGAATGGAGAAATAAGGAAAAAATTGTGTGCTGAAATAAAGAAAGAAGTATGGACAGCAAAGCTTTTTCTATCCGTTGCAGCCCCCCGCCACCCCCCCCCCCCTTTTAAAATTGATGCGGGTTGATCAACAAGCATCAATTTGCTACTTAGGAAGCAATGTCGATGATGAGTGAGAGCCGTGGTGAAGGTATCAGCAGTTTGTAATTCAGTGGAAATATGTGGAAGAGTGATAACAAGAGCTTCAAATGCTTCACGGATAGAGTGACAATCAACTTCAATATGCTTTGTGCTCTCATGATAGACAGGATTGACCGTGATTTTGAATATTACTCGTATTATCGTGTAGGATCGGTCTCAGAAAAATCTAGCTCAGCAAGCAAAGCTCGAAGCCAAATAATTTCATAACAAGTAAAAGATATCGCTCGGTATTTTGATTCCGTAGATGACTTAGAAAATCTGTCTTACTTCTTACTCTTCCAAGATATCAATGCATCACCTAAGAACACACACCAACTAGAGATGGGGCGACGTGTATCCGCACAACCAGCCCAATCAGCATCGCTATAAGCAACAAGGCGAGTAGAATTGCCTGCAGGGAAGAATAAACCACTGGAAAAAGTGCCCTCCTATGGACAACAGCCAAATGAAGATGACAAGGAGTGTGAAGAAACTGGCTGACTTGCTGTACAACAAAAGAAATGTATGGTCTAGTAATGGTGAGATAAACAAGGCTACCCACCATCTTCTGGTATAAACTGGGATCAACAAGCAAGTCACCTTCCTCTTTGCGAAGCTTGGCATTTAATTCCATGGGAGTATCAACAAAAGTAGCCTCCTGAAGGCCGACTGTAGCCACCAAGTCACTAGCATACTTATGTTGATTGAGTGAAATATCAGAGGACTACGATGCACCTCAAGACCAAGAAAATAAGTGAGAGACCCAAGATCTTTCATATGAAAGGAAGAGATGAGTCTTGAGCTGACCAAGTAAAGCAGAATCAGAACCAGTGATCACAATATCATCAACATAAACCAAAAGAATAACAATATCTATGTCTGATTTCCAAAGAAACAATGAAGTATCATACTTGCTCTGCTTGAATGAAAATTGTAATAAAGTGGTGCGAAATTTATCAAACCAAGCCCTTGGAGCTTGTTGGAGACCATAAAGAGAGTGACAAAGCTTACACATTTGTGAAGTTAGAGAGGGAAACAAACCCGAGGGTGGCTTCATATAAATACACTCTTTAAGATCCCCGTGAAGAAGAGCATTCTTGATATCCATCTGATGTAGTGACCAATAACTGGAAGTAGCAAGAGCTAGAATCGTATGAATAGTAGTCATCTTAGCCACAGGGGCAACGGTCTCTTCATAATTGACACCATATTCTTGATTATTCCCAAGTGCAAAAAGGCAAGCTTTGTAACGATCCAAACTTCCATCAAATCAGACCTTGACCGAGTAAACCCATTTGCAACCCAAAGGAACAATGGTGGGAGGACAAGGCTCAATGTCCCAGGTGTGAAAGCCTTTAGGCGGCAATTTCTTCCTGCATAGCTTGTCGCCAACAATCATCCTTGGCAGAGTGAGTAGGATGTGAGAATATCAAAATTGGACAATTCAGCAGTAGGAGCTAAAATAGAATTGCCAGAATTAGAAGAGGGAAACCTATACTTATTTGGAGGTACAGACACTTGAGGAAAGCTACGTACCAAAGGCTCTGGAGGTGCTACAACTGACTGAATCTAGAGCGTGGTAGGATCCGATATCAGGTGAGCCACCGGAAGAGACTGTGGGCGAAAGCCTCTCGTATACGCAATATCTAATTTAAAGCGAGAACTGACTTAATCAAGATCCGAGAACTGCTGCTCAAAGGAGGAGAGAGCCACAGTAGAAGAGCAGGGCACAGAGGACACAGGAAAGAAATGTTGATTTTCAAAGAAAATAACATTCCTATAAATACGTGTATGATGTAATGTAGGATCATAGCAAACAAATCCCTGTTGACACACATTATATCCCAAGAATGCACATCGAACAAATTGAACAAATAATTTATGTCGCTTATGAGGAGGTAAATGAACAAAACATACACAACCAAAGGTACAAAGGTTATCGTAACTAGGTTGCTTAGCAAATAAGCGAAAATAGGGAGACTCCATGAGTAGGACTTGAAAAAGTAAATGATAAGTAGCAGTTTTTAAATCCTAAACCCAAAACATGGATGGAACAGAGGATTCTAGCAAGAGAGTACGTACCACATCTAGGAGATGACGATTTTTGCGTTCAGCTACTCCATTTTATTGGGGAGTAGCGGTACATGAACGTTGATGAATAATACCTTAAGAAGCCAAAAATGGCCTGAAACTCAATATACAAATATTCACCATCGGAATCTGTGCGTAATGTCTTAATAGAAGCAGAAAATTGATTGTCAGCATATGCTAAAAACTCAGTGAAAGTACGAAAAATCTCAGATTTAGAGTGAAGAAAGTAGACCCAAGTAAATCTACTATGATCATCAATAAAAGTCACATAATATTTAAATTTTTCATGTGAACTAACTGGGGAAGGTCCCCAAACATCACTATGAATAAGATCAAAGCACTGAGAGGCTCTACTAGCATGTAAAGGGAAGGGAAGAGTTTTGCTTTTACCAAATTTGCAAGAAGCACACTCAAGAGATAAAGAAGAATGTTCTTTATTACCAAGTAAACCAGAGTTCAATACATGAGATAAGATCTGAGTATTTGGCCTACACGATGATGCCACACCATACTAAGATTTGATGCATTATTACAAGCAAAAGACTAATTAGAAGAAACTGAAGAAAGTGCTGGAACAGGGCAAAAGTAATGGAAACAAGTGCCCCACTTTAGGTACTTTGGCAATCGGCTCCCCCGTTACCTGGTCCTGCACAAGACAACCATCACTAGAAAAATTAACAGCACAATTGTTATCAACTAATTGACCAACAGAAATAAGATTTGTGGAAAGCCGAGGAGCAAGAAACACATCAGTGAACTTAGAAAAGGTATCTCCGACAGCAGCTATTGGCAAAGAACTACCATTGGCAGTGTGAATAGCAGATTGACCAGCATAGGGCCGAACATGGCACACGGTAGTAGGATTATTCTTCATGTGATTAGAGGCACTCGAGTCCATGTACCAGAGTTCAGTAGAATTGTTACCTTGGAACCCCATTATTGATAATGCCGAAATTAGCATCTGTTGCACCATTTCGGGTGTACAGTAACTCGCTGCAGGAGGTGCAAGAACAGAGGAGTCACCTGAAGAAGAGCCAGGGGCCACAGAAGTCACTGTGGGGGAAACAATAAAAGAAGTCTGAAATGCCTGGGCTTGACGATTCTGAGGGTAGATACGACAATTTTTGATAATGTGACCCTTCTTGCAATAAGAGCAATATTTCTTGGAACAATTAGCAGCAATATGCCCAAATTCCTTATAGCAAAAACACTGCAAGGTGCTAGAATGTGCAGGTGGTCCTCGTCATTGAGCAACATAAGCCACAAGGACAGACTTTGAACTACCATGAAATTGCTCCATAGTAACTTAAGTACTAATTCGTCGTTCTTCACGAAATAACTCACCAAAACAAACATCAAGAGAAGGAACAAGAGAGCGATTCAGCAAAGAAGAGCAGACGGATTCATACTCAAGGCAGAGGAACATCCGCAGTAACCAAATCAGAATATTCGTTCCAAAGAGTCAGAATATTCGTTCCAACAGGCTGTCCGGGCGATGTCTCTTGCTTGTTTTGAAATTATTTGCCTTCAAGGTTTGCTTGCTAAGCTAGATTTTTTATGAGACCAATCCTACACCTCTACATGCTGATAATACGATTGCTATTCAGATCATGGCCAATCTTGTCTATCATGAGCGCACAAAGCATATTGAAGTTGATTGCCACTCTATCCGTGAAGCATTTGGAGCTCGTGTTATCACTCTTCCACATGTTTCCACTGAATTACAAATTGTTGATATCTTCACCAAGGCTCTCACTCGTCATCGACATTGCTTCCTAAGTAGCAAATTGATGCTTGTTGATCAACCCGAATCAATTTGAGGGGGGCCGTCAACGGACAGCAAAAGCTTTGCTGTCCACGCTTGTTTCCTTATTTCAGCCAACAATTATTTCCTTATTTCTCCATTCATTATTTTGTACAGTTAGCATATATTATTTGACAGATTATAGTTTACAAGTATAGGGCTAGAATCATGCAGGAAATTGTTTGCTTTCCATTGACAGATTATAGTTTACATATATAGGGCTAGAATCATGTGGGACCTTATTTGCTTTCCATGTATAGCATTCTTGTAAAGTCTATATAATATACAGAACTCAAGGACAGACAATTTCGGCCTTTCACACAATACTTTGACAAGGCTAACAAGAGAAGGCGAAAAGGGGAAAGTGTGTCACCTTCAGAAATCCTTATATGGACTAAAGTAGTCACCTAGAACATGGTTTGGGAGATTTACAAGGTTCATAAGAGGAATGGGTTATAGGCAGAGTCAAGGTGATCATACTTTATTCCTGATTGTATATGTAGATGATATTATTGTTACAGGGAATGATAAAGAAGAAATTGAGAATTTGAAACTGAGGATGGCCCGAGAATTTGAAATCAAAGACCTCGGAAATCTAAAGTATTCTCTGAGAATAGAAGTTGCCAAATCTAAACGGGGTATTTTGATCGCTCAAAGGAAATATGTTCTTGATCTATTAAAAGAGGTTGAGATGGATGGAAGTAGATTAGCAGGAACTCCAATTGAAGCAAATGCCAAGCTAAGAGTGAATGAAGGGGATGAAGCAGTTGATTAGAGAAGATATCAGCGGTTAGTTGGTAGATTAATTTACCTATCACACACTAGACCTGATATTGCTTTTGCTGCAAGTTATGTGAGCAAGTTCATGCAGTGTCCTGGTAAAGAACATATGGAAGCTATGAATCGAATCCTAAGGTATTTGAAGTCATGCCCAGGGGGCATCTTATACAAAAAACATGATACACTGAATGTAGAAGTCTATACCGACTCAGATTGGGTAGGATGTATGGATGATAAAAGATCCACTACAGGATATAGTGTGTATATGGCAGGAAACTTAGTTACATGGAAGACTAAGAAGCAAAATGTTGTTGCTAGATCCAGTACAAAAGCAGAATTCCGAACCCTAGCTAAAGAATTAGATGAGATAATGTGGATTAAACTAATCTTGAAGGACCTGTGAATGAACATCAATGGCCATGAAGCTCTACTGTGACAACAAGTCAACAATCTCATTAGCTCACAATCCGGTACTACATGAAAAAGCTAAACATATTGAGATTGATAGACACTTCATTAGAGAGCAAATTGAGTCTGGAGAAGTGTATATGCCATATATCCCTACAGCTCAACAAGTGGCAGATCTATTTACTAAAGGGCTAGACAGTAAGACTTATGAAGCTTTGGTCGACAAGCTTGGAATGATTTGACATCTATTCGCCAGCTTGAGGGGGAGTGTTGAAGTTCTGCCACATATGGAAAGCTACTATTCTCGGCAACTCTAAATATAGAGTGTGCTGAGAATCACAATTAGTTTCCTAAATTAGACTTGCCTTAATAGCTATAATTTCCTAGAACTAATTGTATAGAGTGTGAGTTGATTTCTTTCTATTTATAGGCACCTGACTTTATGTATAAAAGTAGCAGTATGTAATGACATTATACACAACATAATACAAAAAGTCATTCGTTAGTTTTTTCTACTATATGTTTGAATTAAATAAATCATGGTAGAATTCGGACCTACAAAACTTGCTTTACAGGCAAGTGTCATTCCAATTAGAAACATGATCAGTCCATATTTGTTGAAATTTCAATGTGTTTTACTATTTTATTTTGTTGTGCATATGAGCATGTCATTTGGAATCGATTTTTCAAAATTTGCATTGAATCTTACAATTTGATTAGATTTGATTCTCGATTCATGAAATTGGGATTTTGATTCACAATTTGAATCTCGATTTGAAAATTATGGGAAAAACTCAAACATTGAAAATGAGTTTTGAAGAAGTGGAATCTGGACGTTTTTGGAGATAACAAGTTTAGGAAATCTAACATCTTAGCTGAGAGATTGATTTGCAAAAATAGGATGATAGAATTTTAAGGCAAAATACTAAATTTAAATGGTCCAGAGAGGGTAATTGCAACACTAAGTTTTTCCATTGACAACTAATGATACGATAAGGAAAAATTTAGAGAGGGAATTAGAGTTGAGACATTGAAGTCTCTTCTAATCCTAGATTGATCGCAAACGAGATCATTGTATTTCTTCCAATTTAATTATTAAGGAAGTTAAAGGGTAGACCTATGGTTGAAGGGTAGGAGTGGAACCCTATTTACTCCTACCCTATTTCCTAGTACTGAACACTTGCTAGATAATTTTTTAGGCTTATAAACTTTAAATTTGTGAAAAATGACATGTAGATGCATTTTATATCTATTTTCTATCGGTTGTAGAATCTGATGATCCTCAAGCTCATCCTACAATCGATCCTGCCAACTGTTCCAGTGATCCCATGAAGGATCCCAATTTTAACAACCTTGCTTACCTCAAACATTTTCTTCATGCCATTAATGTTAAAAAATTTTAAGGAAAAATGTACTACCAGCTACTGCTAGCCAAAAATGGTACAATAGGGGGAGAACAAGATGTCGTCCAAAGATCAAAAGAAAACAAAGGTGAACAATTATAAATTTATTTTTAGATAATAAAAGAAGGTAAAAAATTGTTTCAAGCGCCGAGAAAACCGAAAGTGCCCCTTGTTTCAAAGAGAGGACTAGATCAAGAAGAAGAAGTTACAAACTAAGGGAGCAAGAAGTCCACCTAAAAAAATAAAAAAGCAAAAAATCAAAAAATAAAAGAAAGAAAAAAAAAAAGCAAAAAGCAAAAAGACAATAATCAGAAAGAACAATTAAACAAGGAAACCCCTTTCAAACCCTTCCATCGTAATTGACCAAGCACTTCAGATTTGCAAGCTCCTTTTGACCCTTCTATGCTTTCAATGTGTCTTTATCTCATTTTCTTTTTTAGTTCCATTATTTCCTATATCCTTCATCTTAGCAAGTCCATCTTCTACGATACTTAAATCGCCTGCAGAATCTATTTGTAAAATATTTGACATTTTCTCACCGGAATACTCTCTCTTTGCATCATATACTTTCCTCATTTCTGCACCCATAAGAGCAGCCTTCTGCGAGCATACACCTTTGGGCCCTTATATTTTTTAGATTTAAAACCTGAAGTATAAGATTTTGTATCCAAACCAGCTTCTTTTTTTCCATTACTGCTGGATATACCAGCCTCTAACCCTTCTGCAAAGCCCAAATCAACAACCGATCTGACACACATAAATATCATCATTTTCTTCCCAAATGGTTTTCGAAACCAAAGTCTTCCTGATAAAACACTGAATGCATATCGACTCTAAATTTTTCTTGTATACTTGGAGAGAGGCCTTTGAATTCGTTAATTATCTGACTGCTCCAAACTCCCTTTTCTGACTTCTGTGAATTTTGGCCAGGGGAATGGACCTGATCACTAATGGGATTGGACCTGAGATGAACCTGGTCATTCATACCCTCACAATGGGTCTTTTTAGAAGCAAGACCGGCCTAAGAAAACCCTTGATAAGAAGAACTCTCTTTGGGACCCATAGAAAGGCCCAAATAATGATTAGTTAAATCTTCACGATCATCAAACTGTCTCTGTAGGTAGAGTTATGGCAGCTGATAAGGAAGACAGGTGCTGTAGGTGTGGCAGTGGGGCTCAGATGAACAAGGTTGAGCTTCCGAAGCCAGCAACAGTCACCGTTAATCAGCTTGCAGCTGTTTGATCGGAGAATAATGTCCACACAGTCAGGTATCTAGGGTTTCAGAAGGAGTGTGGAAGCTACTAAAGGCGGCTAGGGTTGTGCTTAGAGAGGATGAGACAGAATATTGGGCTGGGGAGTTTTATTTTCGTCTTGGACCTAGGCCAGGTAACTAAGAAAGGAGCAGTTTCTTTCTTAACTAAGTTGGGCCAACTAATTGAACAAGCCCATAGTCTTGGTAAAAACAATTTGGGCCATCCTTTGGAAACAAAGGAGGTTTCTTCTGAGTTCGGCCATTCTCAGATAGACCATTCATTTAAACAGACCCATTGTATGAATAATGTGGCCAGGCCCAAGAGCCTGGTGTAAATGTTCAAGGAACTGTTCAGGTCTCAATTAGTGCCCAAGAGGGTCCTTCCGATGAAATTTCCAAAGACCACCAAGAATGTTTGGCTGTGAGTGATAGATCAAAAAGAGAGCACTTGCATGAAGCTGCTACAGAGGGATCCTCTCAGCTAGAGCATCAATTACCAGACAGTGGAGGTCAGGTAGAGGAAGATCAGAAGTTTTCTGCATTTCAAACCCAGAATTCTCCCATTAATCGGTGTAGGCAGACAAGGGGCATAACAGGTATGCTGTCTTCCAAGAAGATTCCAGGTAAAAATCATACCTTGCAATGTTCAGTTTCAAAGCAGATTCTAGATGACCAAGAGGGTTTGACATATTCAGAAAGAAGCAACAGTGCTGAAAGGGTTCAAGAGAAAGAGGTAATGAAGGAAACTCCTGTGTTTCAAACAATTCTGGAGTTTGGTTGATGATCATGTTCTGGAGCAAGAGGATGCTGCAGCAAACGTTTACAATGAAGATGGTGTTTTGGGTGGGATATCAGATGCCTCAGACCTCAAGGCAAAGGGATCTAAGGGTCCCAAGGATTATACTTGCTGGAAGATTGCGCAGATGGGTGCAGATATGAAAAAATTGTTCAAAGAAAAAAGAGAGCACTCTGGTTAGGTAGTGCCAAAGATTTTTAAAGAGAAAGAAGGAGAGATAGTTATTGTGGAAGACATTAATGCTAAGAAAGAGATGGGCAATTCTTGTGATGGGGTTAGCAAAGGAAAGGAGGTATTGAAATGGGGGCATTTATAAAATAATGAAAGCAATTATCTGAGTGATCTTGATTGTGGTGGACTATTGGATGAAATTACGGTACAATATGGATATGTTTCTGACTCCAACGACAGTTTAGGGGACTTATTATATGTACACCACATCCACTTTGGAAGGATTGGAGGGGATCTCATATTTGAAAATGACAATTTGGTTAATGAACTGCAGCAGCAAGGATGGTATTTAACCAACACTAGTGGAGGAGATTTTAGGGGAGAATTTTGAAGTTCAAGATCTCATGGATAAATTGGATTTAAAGTTTTGTGTTCCTGGGGGAAATGAAGTGTCTTGATGACTGTAAAAACAGAGCTAAAAAGGGTCAACAGGAGTTAGCTAACTTGAAGAGTTCAGTGAACTATGAAAGAAAAGGATTGACGAGGGGGTTTCTTGTTTAATAGTTAATTTTTCTTTTTCTTTTTATTTTTATTTTAGTTATTTTATTTTATTTTTGTGGGATGGACCTCTTGTCCTCTTTCATTGTAATTTCTCGTCTATCTAATATACCTTTTTTATTATCAAAAAATAAAAAAAGGAACTTCCTTTCTCATATACCTGGCCCAAGTCCAGGATGAGACCAGCAGATCCAGCCCAGCCCTTGTGCCCTCATCTTCCCCAACAGCAATCCTAGCCGCCTCTGCTACGCTCACAGCAACCATAAGAGCCCTATGCATTTGCACCTTTTGGATGTTCTCCTCAAGGCATGAAGTAAAATTATCAGGAACCATCTCTCCGGAATCCTTAAATCGCATGTCTCCCCAACACCGAAAACATAAATGATCTGATTTCAAACATACTTTGCCTTCACCTGATTTACCTTCCAATACCACCTTACTCCACAGCCTGGGATGTGAAGAGCTTGCTGCACCAGCTTCTTCAAAGACGATACACCTTCATGAACTCACAGAACTCACCTGCAAATATTAACCAGCCATTACCTTTTGCACCTCCAGGAATAAAAACAAAACATTTCTTCCTTTTCTCCCTCAGCTCTAGCTCCAAAAACTTCCACACCCTCATCCACCTAATCGCCAACCAACATAGATGACTTCCCTTATGAGCATTTCTGTGCCATAAAACTCCTTCCTTCCTTTGCCCAAGCCCCAATATCTCACCACCAAGAAATCGCCCACCGCTTGGGAAGACATCTTAAATTCACTTAAAAAAGGGCACTCCAGAGATGGGATGCCACCTTGCAATGAAAGATAAGGTAATCCAAATCTTGAAAGGAACCTCAGCCTTCCAAATGATGCGGCCCCAAAGGAAAAATTTGGGGGAAGAGGATTTGAGGAGGTGGAGGAAAAAAGATAGTGGAAAATATGCAAGAGGAATCACCCTCCAAACCCTCTCATTTCCCTATTAATTGGGAAAAAAAAAAAAATGATCCAGAGTGTTAGGTAAAATGGAAGGTTCATTGATCGTGAGATCCCTCAGAAAATGGAAATCTCAAGAAAGAAAGTGCCCCTCAAAAGAGAAAAAAGTGGTGATAGGTGCATTGTGAAGGCTTAAAAGTCTAAACAAGTGAGGCACCGCCAGCTCCAAAGAACCCTCACCCATCCAAGCATCCAAAGCCAAACCCTAATATGTTCCCAACTTTCAAACGGGTGAGGGGGAAGAAAAGACAAGCAACTTGGATCATGAACTTCCATGGGTCACAATTAAACTAAAGTGAGTCCAATTTATACATTGCCTAAACCAACAATCATAGAATTGAGCTTAAAACTCAACTCATCCAAATATGTTACTGCTCCTTCCTCCCTCCCCAAAGCTTTGGCACAACTCCCTCCCCCCATCCATCAATCTATTATGCACACCAATCTGACGCCCCTGCATAGCACCAGAGTCAAGGGTGTGTCAGATTGAGATCCACTTGTCTTCTCAGTTACTTCTGCCCAGAACCATGAAGACCAACGCAGGAACCTAGATTATATTCAAATTGTCAGATGCCTCAGCTCTGCACACAAAACCAGAGCAGCCCTTCATCCAACAAAAGGTTGTCACTAGTTGCCAGAGCCATTCCTGCAGAACTCCCAGCTCTTTGTAATGCTACTACGCCTTATCAAACTGTTCTGAAGGCCTCTGGCCTCACGCCTCGTCAAGATGCTGAGACTTAAATTTGGCCACTTCATCTGGATTTAAACCCAATCTAGGTCACCCATTCAACTTAGACCCAAGACCCTTTTTCTATGGGAATAACAAAAGGCTTGTGAACCAAAGCCCATCTACTGTTACGGCTGATTCTCCTTGAAACTCTACTGGACAAAATCATGATCTTTCTGCCGTTGAACCTCAACAATTAAGTCATAAAGTTGAAAAAAATCATCTTTCCAGCAGATTAAATTACACATTAGTTGGAGTTTTCCAAAGAAGTTATAGCCCATAGTTGTCAAATTGAGATTCGAATCATGAATCAAAATTCCAATTTTGGGAATCGGGAATCAAGAATCAAATTGAATCGTAAGATTCAGTACAAATTTCCAAAATAAATAGCATGCATATATTGATATATAAACAAGCAAAATGGCACTAAGTCATTTACATTTTGACAACAAAAAGAATCACATTTCACCTATATGCTTTCCCTGAACAAATAAAAAGTAAGGGAATGAGTCAAGAAATATTAATTGAAAAAATGAACATATTGCTGTTTAAGGGAAGAAATTGAGAAAAAATAATTAAAAAACTGAACTTTTAGTGTTTATCAACAATCAAAAAAAAAAAAAAAACATTTCATGCATATTCTTTCTTGATAAAAAAGAAAAAAAAATAATTAACTTTAAAAATGATAATGAATGAACAAAACACTAAAAAAATGATTTTTGAATCTTAACAACATAACAAAGCATGGGTAAAACCTTAACCAATATGTGTTTTCTGTCCCTTCTAAATGGCATAGCACTACACACCGAAAGTGAAGAATGGTTTTGTCAAAGCAGCATAACACCTACTAAAAACTGCCATAGATGAAGAATGCAAGCTAACCATTCCGAAAGTGAAGAATGGTTTTGTCAAAGCAACATAAGACCTGGAGTACTAAAAACTGCTGTAGATGAAGAATGGAAGCTAATCGTGTTAAAAAAAAAAAACAATTAAAAAATGGGGTTTTAAACCAGTCAGGCTTGTCAGGATATGATAAGTCTAAAATCGTGTGAATCGATATATTCATATCAATTCACTAGATTCACAAGTTGAATTGATAGATTTGACAGAAATTCAGTTGATTTTAGATTTTCTAGTAAAATTTGAATCGATTTGGTATGGAATTGATACAAACCATATGAATCGAATAGTGAATCATAAGATTCTAACAACTATGGTTACGGCCAATTGATTTTGAGTGCAGTCTTCTAGTTTTAAGTTTCCTACAAGTCTCTTTGTATCCCTATGTAATAAATCATGGTCTTTGAGTTGATAATCAGCAACTATATTATTGCCAGGCTCACTGCTCTTAAAATCAGCATTAAATTTTTTTATTCCTAACAAGCTGAAAAGGTAGTCCCAGATCCTGGCTCTTCCCAAACTGATCTCCAGGCCACTCATATCCCCTGCAGTAGATCTCTCTCCTCACCACAAACACTACCACTGACAACCTGCAGCACATCCATTACTTGTAAAGCATTAACTTGATGCTGACATGGAGATAAATCAAAAACTGCAATTCAGGATATATGATTAGGCAATATTCCTAGCATTCCAGCCACTGGAACTATTTTGATCCATTACCTTTTGACCCCATTCTGATCAATATTTGAAGAGCCACGATCCCCATATTTCTATACACACCTTTTCTTGGACCCTCTTAACTGGCTGACTCAACGACTTCCTCAAAACTATACTCAAAAAGTCATCAGTAAATGCCACCTTCCTAAATCCTATCATACATCCAGAATGATAATTTGTTATTGTAGGCACTGCTGTCTGAGGAAAGTACGTCCCCTCAAGTTTGACAATAGTCACACAAAAAGAGGACGCCCTGAACACCCTCAACTGAGGACTTTCACCATAGTAGAAAGCACAAGCCATTCAAACTCTCTTGTATTCTCAACTAACAAGTGGGAGGAAGAACAACCACCTCTGCACTAGACACGGTGAAAAGAAAGATATTCCCCACATTTTCAAATTGTAAAAAACTTCCCTATCAATGATTTCCACACAATGATAAGTCATTTCCTCAGTAAAACTGCTTTCATTCAATGATTATAGCAGTTTTTATGGTCTAAAGCTGAGATAGGAAATTTATCATGATTGATCTTCTTGTGTAATGGTATTGCAGTTTCAACCCAATGATAGAATCACGTACCAAAGAGATCCTGATGATTTCAAAATTATTTTTAAGAAAATAGAAAAAGATTATTCAAATAAATTCAACTAGTGTCAGCAACATTAGAAAACATTACCTTGAAACAAATTGGCGGAAACCAACATGAAATAATAGTTCTTCTTTGGCTTTGATAGGGGAACTGTATGTGTCATGTTTCTTCACGCTGAAAATTGCAAAACAGATCTCAAATCGCATAATGCATTACAATAGAATCATCCACTATATGACAAAAAAATGATAATATACTAAAATTAAAATTACCTAAAGTGAAGTACAGACATTTTGGACTCATGCTGCAAGAGGCCACAGGTTATGACAGGCACTGTCTTTGCAAGTATGCATAATTTGGAAGCAACACCAACAGAGATGTCTGTTATATGAAGCCTTGCATATGTGCTAGGCGGTATACAATCATCCCTGCTCCCTTGCTCCTTATCAAGATCTTTTGCAAGAACATATTTTTGTGTCCTTGCAAAATTATCAAAAGCGAAAATTCTAGCATAGTCTGATGGCAGAGATTCCTGATAATCATTCGCAAAAACATTACTATTTACTTATGCTCCTCACATTCAGTATACAGTGCCAAGACAGAATCATAAAAATTACTTTGGGGTCCCAAGATGAGGTCCGAAATGACTTGAGGCCTCTGTACTTCGCAAAACGCTTTCTAGCAGGAACATCCAATGGAGTGTCAACTTCATCTGGGAATTCTGAAATGCAGCAAAAGAGCCATTAAACAAACATATGCAGTATATCAGCACCTATGTGAAAGCAGGGAAAAAGTGCTCAAATTATATTAAAATTCACCACAAAAAACAAATTTATGTTTTTGTATTTTTTTTATTACCATCATCATCATCATAAATTTGCTAAAATTTGACCAACAAAGTTGATAGCTCAATGAAATTTGACAACATTTTGTCTCCAGAAAGTCAACTTTATAATTTAGAACAAAAAACAGCTTTATTTTATACTTCAGTTTATTTCACATCAAATCTATAAAGGTGACTCAATATACTTGGTATTAAAATCAAATGCTATACATTATAATATTATTTCCTCAGGTTAATTTAGAACTTAAGATCCAACTGATTATTAAATAGCTTTGAATTAATTTAATATAACAAAATTTTGATGAATTTATAGCCTTGAGTTAATTTAATAACAAAATGTTTCCATAAATTTATGCTGGGGAAAAAATAAAAATTTTGGTCAGGCAGTTAACACAAGTTTCAATCAACTTCTAAAATTTCAAGGAAAACAGG